>NC_143402.1:44681602-45308477 GCF_052110815.1 Crocodylus siamensis | reverse complement strand
GAGAACAGACTGGGGTACATAAGGCTGGAATCACTTGGTCCTATGCAGAAACTAAGAGCCTGGTGCAGTTGCTGGGGAACCCTGAGATATGAACCCAGTTAGTCAACAGCCTGCATGTGAATAGCATATATACCTTAATAAATTCAGAAGATTTGCCGAGCATGGGTACAACAAGACGACGACCCAGTGCAGGGTGAAGACCAAGATTCTAGGGCTGCTTTCTGATATGATGTTGCAAGAGCTCAGTGGCAGGGCACTCCTGTGCATAACATGTTGCATTATTGGTACTTCCATCTGCTAACAGAGGTACTCAAATGCTATAAAATGAGACAATCAGCTGTCTCCATGTCATCCTCTGCTCCTGAGACCTCATTGACCACACCAACTCATGCTGCCTCTATCAAGGAAGACAGCAGCAGGGTACCAGTAATGGGCTGTGATGATTCCTCTGAAGAGGACAGACCAGGGACATTGACCTTCACTCCTGGTATGAGAAGCCCTGGGGAACCTTTAAGTCAACTGTCAACTGAACTGACACCTGTGATTAAGATGGATTATGAGGTGAGGGGTGGGGGGATGGTTAGGCTGGCATCGGACACTGCTTTAAAGACTTGACAACTTAGTGGCAAGTGCAAGGAATTGCAGGACAACACACAGTAGGGAGACTGTGCTGGGACATTGTTGGCAGCCAAACAGGGCCTGTAGCCCACCGGAGGACTGGAAGAGGGCCAATGTGGTCCCTATCTTCAAAAAGGGAAAAAAAGAGGACCCGGGAAATTACAGGCCAGTTAGTCTTACCTCAATCCCGGGTAAGCTCTTTGAAAAAATTATCCTGGCACACATCCAGGAGGGCCTTGCGGGGGAATGCATGCTCAGGGGCAACCAACATGGGTTCATCAGTGGCAGGTCTTGTCAGACCAACCTGGTGGCCTTTTACGATCAGGTCACCAAATCATTAGATGCAGGGGTTGCTGTGGATGTAGTCTTTCTGGACTTCCGGAAGGCTTTTGACACTGTCTCTCACCCTGTCCTCATCAAAAAGCTGGGAGACTGTGGTGTCGATGCCCACACGGTCAAATGGGTAGCCAAATGGTTAGAGGGCCGCACCCAGAGGGTGGTAGTGGATGGGTTCTTCTCGACCTGGAAGGACGTGGGCAGTGGGGTTCCGCAGGGCTCGGTCCTCGGGCCCGCACTGTTCAACATCTTCATCAGTGACTTGGATGAGGGGGTAGAAAGCACCCTGTTCAAGTTTGCTGATGACACTAAGATGTGGGGGGATGTGGGTGCACTAGAAGGGTGCAATAGGCTACAAGCTGACCTTGACAGGTTGCAACGGTGGGCAGATGAGAATAGGATGGGGTTTAACACTGATAAGTGCAAGGTGTTGCACATGGGGAGGAAGAACCGGCACCACACTTACAGGTTGGGGAACTCCCCTCTTGCCAGCACGGAGACGGAAAAGGATCTTGGAGTCGTCATTGACTCCACGATGAACATGGGCCGGCAGTGTGGGGAGGCAGTCAAGAAGGCCAACCGTACCCTGTCATGCATCCACAGATGCATCTCGAGCAGGTCCAGGGAGGTGATCCTCCCCCTCTATGCGGCACTGGTCAGCCCGCAGCTGGAGTACTGCGTCCAGTTCTGGGCGCCACATTTCAAGAGGGACGTGGACGATATGGAAAGAGTCCAGAGGAGGGCCACTCGTATGATCAGGGATCAGCAGGGCAAGCCTTATGAGGAGAGGCTACAGGACCTGAACCTGTTTAGCCTCCAGAAGAGAAGGTTAAGGGGGGACCTTGTGGCCTGCTACAAACTGGTCAGGGGGGATCAGCAGGTATTGGGGGAGTCCCTGTTCCCCCGTGCGCTGCCAGGAGTGACCAGGAATAACGGTCACAAGCTGGCAGAGGGTAGGTTTAGATTAGATATTAGGAGGCGCTACTTCACAGTCAGGGTGGCTAGGGCTTGGAACCAGCTTCCAGGGGAAGTGGTGCAGGCTCCTAGCCTAGGGATTTTTAAAAGGAAGTTAGATGAGCACCTTGCCGGGGTCATCTGACCCCGGTGCTCTTTCCTGCCAAGGCAGGGGGTCGGACTAGATGATCTTCCTAGGTCCCTTCCGACTCTAGCTACTATGAAACTATGAAACTTGGCCAGGCAAGACCTTTTTGGTCATTTTTGCCCAACCAGTTTTTATATGCTTGCAAGATTTGTTGAACCCAGAGTTCTCAAACAGACTCGATTCCCCACATTCTTTGATTTTTCAGCTCTGCTTGGTACGCCAAAAGTGCAGACCAGACAGGAAGGCTGTTAATGATAGGATTAGACAGATAGAATCATCAGCACCATCAGTACCTGCGTGGTGTAGTTGCATAAGATTGAGAGATAGGTATGTCTTGTCACTGACCACATGACATCTGGGCATGGTGGCAGGAGGCATTCACAGGAACAAGAGAGAGCACAGCAGTCCAGCTTTAAAATTTAGAAACTAGTACTGTTTATCTGTAGTAGAAATTGTTGATGATTGATTATTGCTTCTTTGTCATTTTAAATATTGAATCTTATTGTTATTACTTGTTATAAAAGTTGTTATAAAAGTTGCTGATTATTGCTTGTTGATTACCGTTACCTTGTAAATGCTGTGCAGTTTGGTAAATTATGCTTCCCTATCTCACAGGAGTTCTGGAATTTGGTAAATTATGCTTAATAGATCAGTTATAGTTAATTATATAAATAAATATTTCTATTTTCTTTTAATGTGGGCCATCAGCAGATAATCAAGCCAGGCTCCCTGGCTTTATTCTCATCACTGCCAAATCAACAGCAGTTGACAGAGACACCCATAGAAAGGTTTGTAAAAATTGTAAAACTAGAAAACCTGGTAAATCCCCATCCAGGACTGCCTATGCTGGCAGGTCACCAGTGAGGGACACTGTTGGAGCTGGCGGGGGGGACTGTGTGTGGGTTGTCACACAGATGGTGTCGGTGAGAGGTAGGAGGGCATCTCACTTTGGACTGGGGAAGTCTTTGGACCTAGCCTGTTTGGACCGGGGGAGTCTTGTGAGCAGATGGGTGACATTTCCTCTGAAAGGAAAAGGAAAGCACTCCAGGGCTTCCCCTTTAGGTGGCCAAGTGGTTCTTCATTCCTTGATGGAACCAGGGGCATGTTATGGGGCGATGGTGATGCTGTCAGTAAAAGCACCCCTTTGGGAGCCAGGGGCAGAAAGGCCCAGGGGGGCATCCATGCCAGCGCCATGTGTGGGAGTGTGGATGACCATGCAGGTTTGGCAATCCTGTCTGCTGTTGTTGCAGGAACACCCATGAGTCTGACCATAGTGTAAGCTCATATACTTGCGACTGTTGTGGCAGCATAAGGAAAAAAAAAATTAGAGGCATGGAGGCTATTGGCTGCAGTCCTGTAAATGGGTTGGTGCCATTTGTTTTGAAGGGCAAATGAAAGCACTCCAGGGGGCCCCCTTTAGGTGGCCAAGTGGTTCTTCATTCCTTGATGGAACTAGGAGTGGTTTATGATATAATGGTGCCATTGTCACCCTGGCCAGGGCATTGCTGAGGGGGAGGGGTGTCTGTGCAAGTGAACAGAAGATTGATTCATGTTAGGCTGGCTGAGCTGCTACATCTGATGCCTGAAAATACACATTACACACAAATACCTAAAAATTGCAGGTATCCTCTTTCTCTCCTGTCTGCAAATTGAAATGACATCTAGTGGAAAAAGGGGCTCCCTACACAAAAAGTTTCAGAGGCATCTGGTAAACAAAGGGGCTCATTACACTTCATTCAGTGAATTACCATGTAAATGTGACAGATCAATGGATTCATCATATTAATGGGTGTTGTGGCAAACAAAAATACTTTGGGATGTGGTTTGTTTTGAATGGCAAAAAAGGCATTTAAACCAGGAAAAAAACCAAAACCGCACATGTAATGTGTGACGCAAACTGGGAAAAGGGCAATTTTCATCACATGTACAAGCACCTCCTGTGTGCAAATGCCCCTCATTAGATCATTTTCTTCCTTTTGCTGAGCCCTCACGATGATTGGGTAGTGTATTCCTACAGTCATGAGACTGCTGGCTGCTGACAAGAACAGCTGCTGGTTTCTGAGGCATTTTAAGCCTCTGTAGTGTGGTCAGAGTTCAGGCTCTACTCTTCACTTACTTGGTGAAGATCATCTGTCTAGCACCTCCTCCAGAAAGTGGGAACCCATTACCCAACTGGCCCCCAGGATCCAAGCCCTACCAGAGCACACTCCTTCCTAGCATCTGACTGAAGGTGTGAGCCTTCTTGTTTGCAACTTAACTTCTTCTGAAGGCTTGTGACCAAAGTAAGCAGACAGGCCCATTCAGATAGGCTTTACATGAAGTATCAGAACATACTATTACTTTTTATTTGAAAAGATCAAGTGCTCTAGACTACAGACTATTAGAAGACAAACTTCCTAATTGTGCTACACCTTGCCTTAGTGTCCCTTTATCTTGAGTTTTTTTCGGGGTCCATCTGTTTTTAGGAAAGACCTCCTGATGCAGAAAGATTCCTCTCAGTTTGGTCAAGTAAAAAAGCCTAACAGATGAGCTTCTTCCCTTTTAAACTTGACAAATTCCTCTTCAGTGGATCCCTAGTCAGCCTTCTCTGGAGAGCCCATACCCCTGACTTTGTTGCCAATGAAAACTCTCCTTTGAAAAACCAATTTTGCATGATTGGAGGGAGCTCATTGTCTAAGGTATTGTATTCACAGTGTATAAACAGTCTGAGATGTGTCTCGGCACAGCTGATCCACTTCATTGGCATCTACAGACACCTCTTAGGGCCATTGTCTGATGGGGTCAGACCCCTGCCACTCCTGGGATTTCAGAGGCCCAATCCTGTGGGGCAATGTCCTGGGTAACATGCCCCAAACCAGGTTCCTCCAGTTTGTGCCCTACAGAGGATGCCAACATGCGTTTCATACTGCCATGCCATGGAAAAAATGTTATGATGGCACAAAGGCAGCCATAGGGAAACGTCAAAATGAGGTCTGTGGCCTGACATGTCCAGAGTTCAAAATCTCAAACAGAATCCACATCTAATTGGTTAGATTCAGTCAGCAGGGGTAGGCCAGCAGATGATACATTCCCACCTTCATTTTTCAGTGTGGACAAACCAACAGTTTCCCAGGAAAATCAGCTGAGTCCCATACCCAGAAGAGACAGAGAAAGTGGCATCTATGTGTGGGGCTCTTTCAGAGGAAGCCATAATAGAAATCACATCAGGGAAGAACTGTTCCAATGACCTTGGACAAAAGCACCTTTTTCATAGATTCATCGATTGCTAGGGGCTGGAAGGGAACTTGCAAGTTCATCAGGTCCAGCCCCCCTGCACTAGGCAGGAAAGAGAACTGGGGTCAAGTGACCCCAGTGAGGTGACCGTGTAGTCTCCTCTTGAAGATTTCCAGGGTAGGTGATTGCACAACCTCTGGAGGGAGCTTGTTCCACAGTCTGGACACCCTAGCTGTGAAGAGGTTTTTCCTAGTCTTAAGCCTGAAATGGTCTCCCAGAGGTTTGTGGCATTCCTGGTTGTCCCCAAGTTCCTGGTTTTCCCCAAGGGTGCCTTGATGTATTCCCCTGATATAGCAGTAAGCTGCTACCAAGTCCCCTCTCACCCTTCTGTTTTTTAGGCTGAAGAGACTCACGTCCCTCAGCCTCTCCTCATATGGCTTGCCTTGCAAGTCTCTGATCATTTGGGTGGCTCTTCTCTGGACTCTCTCAAGCTTTTTCACATCCTTGTTGAAGTGTGGTGCCCAGAACTGGATGCAGTACTCCACAATGAGCTGAGTGCTAGTTAGTTGATATGTTCTATAGCACAGATGAGATGGCATTTCAGAGCATACAAAACATTGGAAATTAAAGTTTCTCTAAAAATATATTTGTGATAGAAATTTCATTCTTTCTGTATCCATCACCTACTTATTTAGACTCATGTAGGGCCAAAATCCACAAATGAAATCAGAATTCTGCTGTGCTAGGGGCGGTATATAAGTATAGCAAGAGTTCTGCAGCCCCAAAGGGTTTACAGTCTAAACAGGCCAGAAAAAACAAAGGGCAGAAGAAAAGGAGTAATATCCTAGATTGATTCACAGTGAACTGATTCAACAAAAGGATCAAGAGCCACATTTTCAAAAGAGCTCAACTTCCATTTAGGGACCTAAATAGGCACATTTTCAAAAATGCCTGGAGCCTTCTGTTATGAGTCTTTCAGCCAGATTTCAAACCAGCTCAACACCCAGCACTCTGGGTTCCTTAGCAAATTTGGTTGCCATTCTGTGCAGTGAGCTTTTGAAAATCTGCTCTTTGGTGACCTCCCTAAGGTCAAATAAGCAAAGCTGGATATGAACTCAGATCTCCTGAGTCTAAGTCCTAGACCTTGAGTGCACTTCTACCCATCTCTAGCTTATTTCCAGAATGGAGTTTAATTTGGGAGAGAAGGTGGGAGAGATTTAATTTAATGGGGCAATGAAGCAAAGATACAAACCATACATCCCTTTGTGACGAAAATAAAAACCTCCATCAAACATGCATACATCTACTGGAAACAAATCTAAACTCTCAATTTGTACATGTCAAGTCTGATGCTCCCTGCATTTACAAATCTGTGCGCACACTCATTCATGTTCTGCAGCTCCCTGACTGGGACTGGCTCTTTTCAAGGCACTGAGTAAATAATATTCACCAGGCCTATACGTTTAGCATGCTGCCCCACTGTACATTAACATTTAAAACAAAATAGTTTGCCCCATCAAATAGATAGCTCTGAGGGCTGCTAGTGCACTACAAACATCATGTAAGTAATTTGTTCAACATTGGTGATAATAAGCTACACAGAGCAATAAGAACATAAATACAGGCTGGGCTTTGTGTGCATGTGTATTTTTTTTTCCCTTTTCTTCTTCTTCCTCTTCTTCTTCTTCTTTTTTTTTTAAAGCAACCTCTGAGGGGAAAAAAAGGGCATGAATGATTCATAGAGGCAAGGGGGAAAAAGACAGAGGGAGAGAGAGAAAAAGAGAGAGAGAGATTAAGAGAGAGAGGAGCTTCAAAGTGACTGGAGCCGATTTGAAGTCCTGAGCGTTCCTGTGCTAGGGTAGGCCAGCAATTCACCAGAGAGGCCCCGTCAAACTCCCCCCCCAGCCCATTGCCTCCTCCTTCTCCTCTTCAGCAAACAGAGGCTCCAAACCAGGAGTTCAAAGTTCACCATCATCTAATGATGTGAAGGCCTCTCCGAACCTGTGTGAGTGGCATCTGTTTATAAGCCCAGCCCTTCCCCAGTGATTTAGCCCAGTTTAAGGGGGGGGAAGAGTGAGAGAGTGGAGAAGCCAAGAGTGGAATGATATGCAGGGTTTTTTAAAAAGATGTATAAAAAAATCTACTGGTGGTAAAACGCCTTTGATTCTGAATATTAAAAAAGCCCATTAGATTTAAATGTAATGAGAGCATTAAGGCAACTGCCTTGATTTGTATTCACTGGCTACAACACAACTACTTTGGGAACCTAAAAAAACACAGCTTATAGCAAGATGTGAACTGGTTCTCTCACTGGGGAGACAAACTCCCATATGAGGGGGGACAGCCAGAATTGGAGAGAAGTTATAAGGGAATAGAGACCCCCTGCAAACTGGGATAGTGGGAGAGATGGGAGTCAGGGGTTATGTCAGGAGTAAATTGGAATTTCTGCTTTTAAAGGAAAATGTCATCACTAGAACGGGCTGAAATTCAGAATTTCTGTTTCTCAAGAAATTTGTACATTTTCAAATTTAGCTCTGGACTGGGATGAAAACAAATTATTTGGTAATTTTCCATTATATAGATTGAAAACATTTCATTTGGAACTAGTCGCATTTTCACTTTACGTAAACTTACTTTATTTCATGTAATTTTTATTTCTATATGACAGTTAACACCTGATAGAAGCAACAGGCTGGTGCCCTGGTGCCAAATTGCTCCTAAGTGGCTGCTACTGTTATAGGGAGTGTTGTCTTCATACATGCTATGGGAAAAATACTCAGGTACTCAGGAGAAACACTGCTAGGAAGCAGTTGTTTCTTAGCCAGTGTTGCTGCAAATAAGCATTGACTGTATTTCATGACATGTCAGCAATAATAACGATGTGACATGACATGTTAAGCACTACTATAACTAAAATGTTTTAGCATTTCAAAATATGGCATGATGAAAGACTGTATAATGCACTATGAACATAAGGTGGCTATACACGTGCTCTGATGCATTCTGATTAGAATGCATTGGAGCAGACTCGATTAATGGAGTCTGCTGCAGCAGTTTAATTGGAGCACTTCAGTGTGCTGCAGCATCTTTTGTATTCAGCATCCCGCCTTTCAAATGGCAATGGGGCATGCTAAATAAAGCTCGTTGAATGAGCTTTAGTTAAAGCTTCCCTGAGGCCATTTTGAAATGCGGGACACTGAAAACATGAGACACTGAAGCATTTTAATTAGAGCGGCTCCTGAGAGCCACTCTAAATAAAACGCTCCCCACACTTCCCCCATCTCAGAGTACATGGATAAGCACCTATAGTTTCTCTAGTTTGTAATCAGTGCTGATCTTATTTTCCTGTCTGCAGTGTCAAAGAGTCAAATAACCTTGTGTTAACTTGGAATATTTTTTTTCTAGGATATTAAACACAGCTATTGCTTCAATTAGTTCTGAACATTTTATCTTATTTTCTTGTTTAAAGTCTCTTTTATTTGTTGTTGTAATGAAACAGTGTGATACTTTGGCTATGGGAAAAGATAAACGTAGAGTACTAATTGGAGTAGCAGACATTTTTAATATCTTAGAAAAAATGTTTCTTGGGTTACATGAGGCTATAAAAATGCAATTTATTCGAATTTGTAAAGTAAAATATAAAAAAGAATACAACATAAATTGAAATTATGTCAAATAAAATAATAAGGTTATAAACTATTTTATCTATTATGCCATAATATGGCATGACAAGATATGTCAGTAGTAGTATATAATATAATATGTTTATTTTTCCTGACTTGCCATGGAATAATATAAACTAATGTATCCCTCTCACAAGGGTGTGTGGCTGTGGGGCTGTGGTGACTCAATTTTCCCCAAGAGTACCTCCGTTTAGCAAGAAGAGTACAAACAAGGCAGATTTATGTATATTCAGAGCATTTGAACTGCAATCTGTAATATAACCCACAAAACCCAGCATGGATGCTTGCTAATAATTTTACCCTTTTCAACAGTACATCTTAAAACTCCAACTCCAAAAGTCTCATGAGGACACTTCAGGGTGAGACTCTTCACCTTGTGCACAGCCCCAGCTCTCTCAGATGGGGCAAGGACTTTCACTGCTCCATGGTTCCACTGACTGTACTACCTTTTGTGTCCTTTTCCGTGCATCTCACTCGGGCCATGCCCTGTCGCAGCAGTCAGAGTCTCTCTCTACTGGGGTCTCAGTGTGGAAGTTGATCCTCATCCTAGCTGCACCCAGACCAGTTTCCTCCACAATCTCCCTGGAGCCTCTTTCAATGGTGCATAGAGCATACCAGGGAGCAAGGCCTTTCCCCTGCTCCTTCCAACCAGCTCTGGACAAAATGCTTCCATCTTGCAGTTCCCTTTCCCCCTGCTTTCCCTCCTCCTAGACTTCAAAGCAGTTTGGGGGCTATCATTCAACCCAGCTCTTAGCTCTCTGGGTCTGGTTTTCCTGGGCTGGGAGGGCCCCCACCACTCTCTGCTTAACCCCTGGCAACCCAGGAGGAGGAGTTACAGTAAAATAAATGTTGACATGAAAATTTTGCTTCAAATTGAAATTTAAAAGTTTTCTTAAGCACCACTTTTTAAATGATGCCACACTTTCAAAAGGATTGATCATGAGAATTGACTTAATTTTGTTGAAAATTTAAGTTTTGATGAAAGTACATTTTCAGATAGAAAATCATTTAATTAAAAATGTTCTGAGCAGTTGTAATCACTAGGGAAGTTTTGAACAGATGTAAAAAACTTTTGGCTGGGTATCATTGGGTGTGCTGTAAAACTAGAAGGTAGGCCTGTGCATATAGGAAAATATATGATTCAGGTTCGGATTCAGATGATTTGGATGCCAGCAATTCGATTCAGAGCTCTGAATTGATTTCCTGGCTCAATTCAGCCAAATCAGCTCCAAAGCCTCAGACCTGGTTTGAAGATTCAGTCATAGGGCATAATGGGGAATCAATGAAATATCTATAACTTTGGGGAGGCGGGGGTTGTCTAATTCAGATGAAACTTACAGGGTTGGTAGCCTCTGTTGAGAGCATAAAGCCTACCAAGTTTCTAGGAGATAGGTGCAGGGATTCAGGGAAAATTGTACCCCAAAAACTTTGACAGCAAACCTCATGTCACATGTATGTGTTAAGACACAGTGGGGTCAAAAACTGCAGGAGTGGTAGCTCTCACTGAGGCCACAAAGCCTGCCAAGTTTCAAGGAGATAGGTGCAGGGGTTTGAGGGGGACTGCACCTCAAGCTGCAGACAAGCAAAACTCATGACATGGGTGACACTGTGTGCGTTAAGGCACAGCAGGGTGAAAGCTGCAGGCTTGTTAGCCCCTGCTGAGGCCACAAAGCCTGCCATCTGTCAAGGGGATAGGTGCAGGGGCTTCTGGGTTCCAGGGCCCTGCACCTGTAGCTGCTGACAGGCAAAACTTGTGCCATGGGTGGTTGTGGGACTGACTGTCTCTGTCTTGGGGCAGCTGATTGTCTGTATTGATTCTTTCCTCTCCTTAGTCTGTGGTTTTGTAGGTGTTAAATCTTGCTTATTAATTCGCTATGTAGTAACCACTAGTAGCTAGCTACTGTGTATTGAGCTGGTCCTTGAGTGAATCATGATTGATTGGTAACACAGTAGCTTAGCAGCCAGGCCTGCAGTAGTTCTCCCCGCACCCCAAGACAGACACAGTTGCACAAGCACCCATGACATGAGTTTTGCCTGTCAGCAGCTAGAGGTACAGGGCCCCAGAACCCAGAACCCCTGCACCGATCTCCTTGACAGCTGGCAGGCTTCATGGCCTCAGCAGAGGCTAGCAGGTCTGCGGCTTTCACCCTGCTGGGGCTTAACACACACACGTGAAATGAGTTTTGCTTTCAATAATTTGGGGTGCAGTTTCCCCCAAACCCCTATTTCTATCTCTTTGAAACTTGGCAGACTTTGTGGCCTTAGTAAGAGCTACCGTTGCTCCAGCTTTGATCCCACTGTGGCTTAACACACACAGGTGACATGAGTTTTGCTTTCAGAATTAGGAGTTCAGTTTCCCAGAAAGCCCTGCATCTATCACCTTGAAACTTGGCACAAATCATGCTATCAGAAGTGGCTATCATCATTGAAAGTTTCATCTGAATCATCTAAAAGACAACTAAGTTATATTGATTCCCCATTATACCTTATGGACGAATCTCCGAACCTTTTCCGAATTGATTCGGAAGCTCCAAATCGATTCAGAAAGCCTAAAGCTTCCCATGATTCGATTTGGATTCACAGATTCAGCCTCCAAATCATCTGAATCACCTCCAAATCTGAGTCATGATCTGAAGCTTTGCACAGCCCTACTAGAAGGTCTATTTAGAAAAGACTGGAATAGAAGAGGAGAAGCCTCTCAGGTCCACGAGGGTTTGAAAGGAACTGAGACAGAAGTGCCTCATATGTGTTTGGGTTGGAAAGGGAGAAATATTAACTGAGTGCAGGAATTGAGGACAAGGCAAACTGGCAGATTTTAGCATCCACTCATGTGTTATAAGCATAAGACTTCCTTCACTTTTTAGGAGAATTCAGTGGTGATGCGTAGGGGGTCACATGCATGTGCATGTGCACCTCCTGAGAGCAGTGGCACATTTCCTGTCAGGCTACACTCCCTGTTTAGCTGTTGGGCAGGGGGGCAGGTGGGAGCACCAGTACCCCTCCTGTGAGCACCGGCCAAGGAGCAGGGGCTCCAGAAAAAGCAGCCATACTGCTTCTGGAAGTGGCTGTGGGACTTCCGGAAGTGGCGTGGCTGCTTTTTGGTGAGTGAGCTTGGCCGTGGGGGACTCCCCCCCAGGTCACTGACTGGTGTCAGGGGGGGCTGTGACTCAAGAGGCACCAGTCACCCATGGGAGAATTGCAAGTCTTCCTCACTGCTCTTCATCCTCTGGGGCTAGAGTGATGAGAACTTCTCCTTCTGTTTCAGGCCATATACAAGGATTCATTCCTGAGATCACCCTGCTTGGAAAAAGTGAGGGTAGTAGTAACTGCTCTAGTCCTCCCATTCCTGGGGGATCTGGAGCAGCACAGCAAAGCTCCCTGTTTGCTTCTCACACTGGAATCCTGGGTGTGTGAGGAGATGGTGGAGAGCAGTCTTCTTTCTCTCTCCTCCTGGTTTACAGGAGAAGCAGGAGCAGCTGCCCTCTGACCTCTCTCCAAACCAGGATGACCCCAGCCTCTGGAAGGCACAGGAGTCTTTCCCCATGGCTCATATCCTTCTGGTCCCTGGGAAGAGTTAAGCCATAGGAAGTGTACAAGCATTTGTTCTTCTGGAAACAACCTCTCCCAGGTTGGAGCTGCATTATTTTTCTCCTGGAACTTCTATTTTTGCTCTGGGAGAAACAGCATGAACATTTTTACATTTGTGGTTTCTACCAGGAGAATGGCGATTCTCCTGCTAGAAACATAACGCCTCTCCCCAGCCCTTCCCCAGCCCTTCAGCTTGCACCAGGTGCAGCTTAACAAGGCTGAAGAATTAGGTCGTAACTCTGGAATGACTTCTGTGAATTATCTTCCCACATATCAACAATCCCCAGGCAGCTTCCAAGGGCAGTACAGGTGGCAGAAGGAGAAGAGGAGAGTCATTGTGAAAGGTTAACTGTGATCTGGAATGAGTGACAACTAGGGCTGCGTGAAGCTTCTGACATAGCTTTGCATCCGGAGAAGCTTCGGACGCTTCAGGGTCTGAAGCAACATGTCCGAGTCAAAGTGCTGGCCTCATTAGGCTTCCCAAAGCAGTTTGGAGCCACCTTGGAGCCACCATGGAGATCCAGCCATAGGGTATAATGGGGAAAGAATAGAATATCTATAATTTTATTGTTATTTGTCCAATTTGGATGAACTTTTTCAGGGTTTGTAGAATCTGAAGAGAGGATGAAGTCTGCTAAGTTTCAAGAAGATCAATGCAGGGTTTTTGGGGGAACAGCATCCCAAATTCTTGAAAGCAAAGCTCATGTCACATCTAGGTATTACAACACAGTGGAGTGAAAACTGCAGGGGTGGTAACTCTTACTGAGGCCACAAAGCCTGCCAAGCTTCAAGGAGATAGGCCTCTTGTCGGTTCATAGATTTCTTGAGTCAGACAGAGCTTGTCCATGCACATGAGAAAGCTTTGCGACTGTTCGGATTTGACTGAGTGCCCTTCCCACGAGATGTCTGGGAAATCTTCCATGACAACCATGAAATCTCCCATGACAATCATGCACTGGGGAGTATGCAGCCTGAGCCAGTTCTTTGGTGAATTCCTGGTTGAGCTCTTGTTCCAGATCGGAGGTCTGTAGTAGACTCCTACCATTTTGTCCCCTGTGCCATGTTCACCATGGATTTTAACTCAGAGAGTCTCCTGTCATCTGCTCTGGATGCCAATGTCAGCTTGCAGGGACATGTAGTTTTCCTTGACATAGAGAGCTGCACCCCTGCCCCTTTTGTCTACATGATCTCTCCTGTACAAGGTATAGTCGTCTACACCCGTGGCTGGGTCATAGGTGGAGTCCCACCAGGTCTCCCTTATACCTATGAGATTGTAGTCATACTTGTTCAGCAGGAGGACCAGTTCCTCCTGTTTATTCTCCAAGCTCGTTGGTGTGCAGGCACATAAGTGTCCCATTGGAGGCCCTAGTCCTCCCTACACATCATTCTGGGACTGGGTTCCCTTGAGTGCCTTAGCCTGCTGGATTTACAAAAGTTGCCCAGTGGGATTGCTGTGGTAGTAATCCTCCCACGCCCTGGCGGGCTTAGTTTAAAGCCTGGTCAAGTAGGTCAGTCAGTCTGGCTGAGAAGAGCCTCCTCCCCAGCACAGTGAGGTGGAGGCCATCTCTTCCCAGCAGACCACTGTCTCTCTTGCCAAAGAGCAGACTGTGATCATGGAAGCTGAAGCCTTCACGATGACACCAGTGCCGGAGTTTTTGGTTAACTACCTCAATCTTCCTCTCCCCCCTCAGCCCATAACCCAAAACTGGTAGGATTGAGGAAAACACCACCTGCACCCCCAACCCCCTAAGCTCCCAAAACCCTGTAGCCTCTCATGACCTGGATGAGATTGCTTCAAGCTGTGTCATTTGTGCCTACATGGATAAGAAGCATAGGGTAGTAGTTGGTGGGCTGGATGAGCTTTGGGATCTTCTCGGCTACGTCCCAGATATGGGCTTCTAGGAGGCAGCAGACTTCCCAGGCTAAGGGGTCAGGGCAGCAGATTGTGCCCTCAGTCCCTCTTAGGAGGGAGTCTCCCACAATGATCACTCTGTGTGTGGTCTTAGGGAGAGCAGGGATGGTAGCTGTGAGTGAGCCTCTGTTGCTTGCAGGAGCTGGCAGCTCTGCAGGCTCTACTGGGGCTGCAAGAGGTTCATGCCTGTTGCAAAGCCCCAGAGGGGAAGGAACCTTGATGCAGTAGGCCTTGGGGCCATTGACTACCTTGGTTCAACCCCCTGGCTGGATAGTATGGGAGATCCTTGAGTCCTCCCTTGCCCTGGAAGGTGACCTTGGTCTACCCGCAGCCTCCAGGGGGTGAAGGGCCTGGCAGTAGGAGTCTATCTCCTGCTCACCATCCCTGGACTCTGAGGTACATAAAGTGGTTGTAGAAAAGAAAGAAACTTCTGAGATGAAAATTATCAGGTATATAATCATGGGCGACTGGTGCTTCCTGAGTCAGAAGGGGTCCTTGACCCCCCAGTGGCTAGTCAGTAAGTGGGGGGGGGGTCCCCTGTGGCTGATCATGCTGATTTGGGGAGGAGGTCCCCCCATGACGATTGTGCCAACTGCAGCCAATCACACCAACCCAGAAGTGCCGGCAGTGTGGGACTTCAGGGTCAGCATGATCAGCCACAGGGGAATCCATCTCCCACAAGTCAGTGCAATTGGCAGGCAGGGGACTGTAGGGATTGCTTTGCCTGGCACCCCCCACTCCATGGCTGGCGCTCTTGGGGGGTGGCAGCAGCACTCTTGCCTGCCCCCCCCTGCCCATCACCTAAGTACAGAACATGGGCTGTTAGGGGGTGCACGTGCACTCCTGAGCACCCCCTATGCATCATCACTGTATGTAGTATTACCATACAATATGGCATTCAGTAACTATAATACATATAGGTTTGATAGTTTTCAAGAAATTCCAGAGTGCTGTGTACTGGTAATATACAGTAATGTAACATACACTTTAATTAAAGTAAAATTGTGTCTCACTGATCTATTAGAATTCTTTGAATGCGTCGATAGAGTTGTCAGTAAAAGAGATAGTTGATATAATAGTAGTGCAGGGAAACAGAGTGGGTTAGTGAACAGAATATGCAGATTGTGTGTTAGACAACCTGGCTTTTCTTCCTGTGTCAGCTATTGTCCTCCATTTCTTTTCAAATAAATTGCTTTTATATCCTCTGTTCCTATTTCCCCACCTCATCATTTTTTTCTGTGGATTGTAAAGTCTTATTACCTTGTTGAAAGTGGTTTAGTACAGTTGGTTCATGAACTATTGCAACACAAATGCTAAATAATAATAATAGCTGATATGAAACAGTTTTTCTTATTCTTTCAGTGTCTAACTCATTCCTCAAGGTCTCCATAAAATCCTAATTCTGGGTGATGCACACTGAAAAGTTGCTAATAACAGTTATGTTTGTATGAAGCAAAATTTTGCTGTCATAGACATTTTCATCATGCAACAGTTTTATTCTAATGTTTATGCCACATTGTAAAGTGAGGGACACCAGTCAAGAGTGAGGGGCACCAGCAGGCATATGTGGATTAATGCATGGGCCAGCTGGGCACGAGCCCAGGAGCCCCTACCATTCTGGGGCCCTGGCCCCAGGATCCTCATCAGCAGGGAAGTGAAAGCTTCAGTTTTAAACTTGGAGTCCATTTTTGGCACCAAGTTTAAAACTGTGGCGTTAACATTTGCTTCCTTGGGAGCTGGAAGAGGGGCCCCTCCTCTACCAGTAGGGCTTGGGGGGCACAGGGCTGGAGTCAGGCCGGGAGAGCCACGTTGTGCCTGGGGGAGGGGAGCAGGCTGGGTGGTACAGGGTTTGCAGGGGAGGGGGCCAAAACGGGCTGGGAGAGCCATGCCCCACCTGGCGGGGAGTGGGGGGGGAGAGGGAGCTGGGCCAGGCCAGGGCAGGAGTGCCATGTTGTGCCTTTGTGGGGAGTGCACCTTGTGGGTTTGGGGGCCTAGAGCCCCCCAAGTTTCATCTTAGTCCCTCCACAGCCACCCCTCTCCATGCTGCGGCCCACAGCAGCTCCCTGCGGGTCACTGTAACAGGGTCCGAGCCGCAAGCAGCTCATGGGGAGTGCAGGCAGGGGGCAGGGGGCCGGGGGCTGGGGGGAGGAGGCTGCCTCCATGTGATCGAGAGTGGGGGAGGGGGGAGGTCTTGTGAGGGGAAACTGTGTGTCTGTCTGTGTGTGGGTTTGTCTGGGTCTGTGTGTCTGTGGGTGTGGTTCTTTGTGTGTGTGTGGGTCTGTATGTGTGCCTGTGTCCATGTGCAGAGAGTTAGAGTCCACATGCCTGTTTCTGTGTGTGTCTGTGTGTGTATGTGTGTGTGTGTGTGCATACATTTGGCCATAACAGGGGCAGGGAGCAGGAAGAAGAAGTGGGCGTGTGCCCCCCAGCCCAACGGGGTCGCCCAGCCTCACCCACCAGCACTAGGAGGGGAAGGGGCCCTTCCCTCCCCTGCAGCCCAGCTCCCATGTGGGAAGCGGGTCTCCAATTTTGTGCTTGCCTAGGGCCCCAGTGCACCTTAATCCACCTCTGCCAGCAGAGCTGGGGGGCAGAAACTGCAGGTCCAGAGGGCAGGACATCGGCAGGACAGGGGCTGCGGGTCGGGAGTGAGGGGCACCGGCAGGGAGCTGCAAACCAGGATTAACGGACACAGGTGATGGGATGGGTGACTGTGGGTTGGGTGTGTAGGGCAGTGGCAGCGCCAAAGGGCTGCAGGTTGGGAGTGAGGGGCACCAACAAGGGGTGAGGGGCAGGGTATTGATGTTTGGGAGTGAGTGGCACAGGCAGGACTGTGGGGTCAGTGGGTCCAGAGTGAGGGGCAACAGCAGGGCTGGGGGGGGTGGCTTGTCAGTGAGGAGTAACAGAATGGGCAAGGGCACTGCACCTCCCCCCACCCAATCATATTCCCCCTGCCCTCCCCCGTCTGCCCTCCGGGTAACAGGTGTCCTCTTTTTGGACCTGGAAATATGGTAACCCTAAATTCTAACATCTCTCCCAACTACAGAGATATTACTAAAATAAAAAGCCTTGCTTCTCACATGTTGTAAAGAATCATGGTCATGTAAGAGAATTGTATCTTGCAAGATGAGTAGTATGTCTGCCAGCCAAGCCTGGGTATTTCTACTGGAGGTAAGGATATAAGCCTTACTGGCAACAGAAATATCAATCCCAGTGAGAAACATAAATCATGGTAGATGGGTCATAAATCTCTAGGCAATTCTGGTCTAAGGTTTTTGTTATAGGACTCCTAACAAAACGAGTGGCTTGCACTGGGTTCCTGACATAATAGGCATAGCAAATTGCTGTCACCAGAGGCTTCCATTTCATGGCACAGATGCTAAGTACCTATCCTGCAGGCTCTCCTCTGGTTCAATAGCACTTACCCAAGTATGCCAAGAATGTAAAGATTAAATTACTTTTCCACATAAAACTGTAGTCCAGGGTACAGTTATTATCTCATAAGTGGAAATCATCCCCAAGCTATCTTTTATATAACTCAAATGGGAGACTGTCAGGCATCCAAGAAATCTATGAGACTCATGTATCTTCAATTCATTGGACTGCAGCTGCTGTTTTACCTTCTATCACATCACTCCCTCAAGTTCTGAGCATCCTTCTCCTATATCTATTTAATATTTTATTGTTATATTAAAATTATACCATCTTTAAGAAAGATCAGACTGGTTGTTTTAAGTATGAACTGTGAATTGGACAAACCCTGGGAGCCTCCCTATTCATTCACACCCCCAGTATTGCCTTTTGAAGTTATTTAGACTGTTGTAACTCATTCCTGTATGGGAATGGATGTAAGATATACTGGTAGGGGGCACATTTATTCTACTGTAGACCTCAAGGGTACGTGCAAACATTAGAGTCATAAAATCATAGAAAACTGGGGTTGGAAGGGACCTCAGGAGGTCATCTAATCTAACCTTCTGCTCAAAGCAGGACCAGCCCCAACTAGATCATTGCAGCCAGGGCTTTCTCAAGCCAGGCCTTAAAAACCTCCAAGGGTGGAGAGTCCACCACCTCTCTAGGTAATCCGTTCCTTTGCTTCACCGCCCTCCTATTGACAAAGCTTTTTCCTAATATCCAACCTAAACCTCCCTTGCTGCAACTTGAGATCATTGCTCCTTGTTTTGTCATCTGTCACCACTAAGAACAGTCTAGCTCCATTGGAACCACCCTTCAGATAGCTGAAGGCTGCTATCAAATCCCCCCTTAGTCTTCTCTTCTACAGACTAAATAAGCCCAGTTCCCTCATCCTCTCCTCGTAAATCATGTGTCCCAGCCCCCTAACCATTTTCATTGCCCTTTGCTGGACTCTCACCAACTTGTCCACATCCTTTATAGAGTGGGGGGAGGGGGCAAAACTGAACACAGTACTGTACTCCAGATATGGCCTCACCAGTACAAAATAGAGGGGAATAATTACTTCCCTCAATCTGCTGGCAAAGCTCCTTCTAATGCAGCCCATTATGCTGTTAGCCTTCTTGGCAACAAGGGCACACTGCTGACTCATATCCATCTTACTGTCCACTGTAACCCCCAGGTCGTTTTCTGCAGAGCTGCTGCCCAGCCAGTCAGTCCCATGGGATTCTTCCATTATAACTTTGCATTTGTCCTTGTTGAGCCTCATGAGATTTCTTTTGGCCCAGTCCTCCAGTGTGTCTAGGTCACTCTGAATCCTAGCCCTACCATCCAGCATAACTCCTGCACCCCCCAGTATGGTGCCATTTACCATGCCCAATCTATGATCACGTGTCTTACTTTAAGCTGTGTGATTGTATGTTGGGAACAGCTTGTGCACATATCGCTGCTGCTGGGCAAGGAACTGGGAACCCAATCTGAGTAACTTGAGGTGGGATTGAGTGGGAGCTAGCCAGTTTGGGAGAGTGGGGGTAGCAGGTCCAAGGGGAAGACAGGATTGGGAGGGGGGCTAGCAGGTCTGCAGGGGGGTAGGTGTTCATCTGGGAATGAAGGGTGGGGCATGGTAAAAAATAGCAAAGTCAGGGTTAGGGATATAGGAAGAGTACAGCTTCAGGGCTAGGGTGAATGGCTGGGCTTACCATTCCCACCGCTATGTTCTGAACACGTGCAGATATTCACTAGATCAGGCTAACCCATGCCCTATCTAAGTTAGTTTACTTCCTTAGGTGAACTAATTTAGATCAGGCCTGCCATTTTCTCCTCAGTATAACCTCCCCAACCATCTGGACAGATCAGCACTTAGAACAACTTAACCCTAGTTAAGTCAATTTAAATATAACAGCTGCACGTACCCTAAGAGATTGTATATGTGAAGCTCTATTTTAGTAGAAAAATCACATTCCTAACCAAAATAAATATCATATATCACTATAAAAACTGTGAGTGACCAGGTCTCTGAATTCTTTTCCTGTAACCAATCAGCATAGTCTTTTAATGCATGATCACATCACATATGCTTCCAAAATCATAAAGAGATTAAGACCTACTTTTCTGAAGAACAGTGCATCACAGGAGGTGAATGCCCTCAGTATTTCACGGCAGGCCTTGTGTACTTTATATGATCCCCTACAGACAAGTATGCTGCATGTTTTCCAATGTCATGAGCTAAATCCAATTTTACCTTTGTGCATCCAAGTGGTACTTACGGAGCTGTGAAAGTACAATCTTTGGCATTTGCACACATTAATTACATCAGCCCTACATTGTCCTGTCGAGTGTGCTCAGTAGGCTGGCTTTGCAGGTGTCCCTTTGGAATAGAATTGCCTGGGCATGCATGTAACTTAGTCACAGAATAACCACAACTAGTGGGTGCTCACTGCTGGAAGAAGAGGGCCTTTCAGTCTAGTGTCTAGCTTAGCTAGAACAAAGGTGGTTCAGTGAGATGCAGAAGAAACTATCTCAGTGATGTTTATCTGTTTCATCAATAAATTAACTTCAAATGCAGGTGACCATTCTCCACAATGCCTAGCTGTGGTCTGGTGATTAGTGCACCCTGATGAAAAGGAGAACATGCAGGTCCAAACCTACTGGGTACTATAGCTGCACAAAGCTTTGGTCCCTGATTCAATTTCGTGGAGATTCAGCCCGATTCAGTAGCCAAATCTCTGAATGAGAGGACCCTTTAATCTTTCTGAATTGAATTGGAACCCTCTGAATCAATTCTGAGAGATTCAGAAAGATTTGGCTATTTGGACATAGACACAGATTTAAATGTTTTTTCTGCATACCTCTAGGTGCCAACAGCTCGTGAATGCTGCAATGCTGAGACATATGGAGTGTCCCACAGAAGCACAGGGGGCTCCTGGAAGAGGACAAGGAGTACTTCTTGTCCACTTCTGGGTCTGCCGAGGAGCATGCTGGGGGGTCCCCCCAATTCCCCTGGCTTGATGACTAGTGCCTCCTGGGTCTGGGGGGGCACCCGGGGTCCCCCCATGGCTGATCACTGAGCTAGGGGTGGTGGGAGGGACCCGGGCCACTTCTGGGTTCACTGCCAAGCATGCAGGGGGTCCCCCATGTTCCTGTGGGACACTCCATCTGCCCCAGCATTGCAACGTTCACAAGCCACACCTGGTACCTCGAGGAATGTAGTAAAAAACATTTAAAGCTGTGTCTATGTCCAAATTCCTGATTCTCTGAGTCAGCATCAAATCTTCAGATTCAGATTTGGCCAAATCGAATCAGGAACAGTGATCCGAATCAACAAATTGAATCACTGTCCCCAATTCAAGTCAAATCTGAATCCGAATTGAATAGGGACCTGTTTCACACACCCCTACTGGATCTGTTGCTCCTTGCTTCCCCAGCTAAGTGTACTAGACATTCAGCTACAGAGTACTGTCCTTCTACTTCATTTTAATTCCAGCAGACCCTCACACAATAACATATATATAGAGAGTCCAAAATGTGCATTTAAGTACCAAAACTTGCTCTTAATGAGGCTATACAAGTCTTGCTTCAGCATGTGAAAATGAAATAGGATTCAGCCCTATGTGATTCCACATAAAAAGGCAGGAAAATTAACTTGACCTTGTAAGCCGCAACTCTGGCTTAGTGTTGTGTAATTAAAACCTCAGCCTTGTTAATGCATGAATGTAATGTTTGTATATAGTTCATCAAGTGTTTATGAAAATGTGTAACAAACAGTAGTGACAAAAACATTGCCTTATTGAGATAAGGAATGAAAAGCCTTGTGAATTTTTAATAAAAAGGGGAAAAAGAGAATGCTACATGAAGAAGACTTAGTTATCTCATTCAATACTTTGAAGTGGCTTTTCTACAGCACAGTTTATTTAATATATTACATATAAAAATATCTCAATCCCCTTATGAGACTTGTACAGAATATCCTTTGTTGCAACAAAAACATCATTGACATACACTCCTGTTGACCAAAATCTTACTTTCGTTATTAGCTAGTATAATTAAAACTGGTTTTACTAACTATTGCAATTTTTACTTCCTCCATATGGAGGGGAGAAAGATTGACACCTGTGCATCTTTCACTAAACAGGTCTTCATTTCAATCAGTTGAGCCAATGTCCTTGTCAGTACATATAGTATGTGTGTATTGTATGTATAACAGTGTGCAAATTTGTCTTTATTGCTGGTTAGTTGAAGGGCTACATAACAGTCAACTATGCTGGTTTATGCTAGTTGAGAGCTCCCCCATGCTGGGAGAATTCTCGGCTAGCCATTCAGAGCGTCAGCTGTCTGGAAGAGGAGGAAAGGATCTGTCCTGTAGCTTTCACACAAGGCTGTAATCTCACTGGAAAAAACAGTGGGTGATTTTGATCTGGTAAAATCAGCATGTTTAAACTACCAACCTCTGTATGTCTGTTTTTTAAAGCAACAAATATTTTAAAAGAATCAATTTTTTTTCTAGCAGTCCACACAATAGATGCAACAGGCAGCAGGAAGTGGAAGAAATTTTGGGGTTCTGGGGATCCAGGGAGGGAAACACAGAAGGGGATTGTAGGAGCTTACATGGGAAAGAGACCAGCAGCTACAGACAGCTACACTACGTTGAGAGTGGTATAAAGGTCATATCTATGGTGGGAGACAAAAGGAGGAGTCAAGCAGAGGTGAGTAGGGACTTAGGACTGTTTAATGCCCCCCCCCCCCCAGAGTCCAGGCATTCTTCTGATTGCCCTTACTAGAGGCAACGTTATAAAATATTCATGCCTACCACCATTGCTTAATTTTTAAATTAATGTTTAACATGTAGCTCGTGCCAGACCAGTTTCGGGGGATAAAAGCTTCTTTATTAATTCTGAATGAAGAGATCCTGCTCACTACAGCTGCAACACTTGTCCATGGCCCTGATGAGTTTTGGCACATCAGACCTCAACACAATGGTGGCAGGACTGACAGAGAATCCATTTTTTAGGTGTCCAATATTTATCAGTTATGATATTGCTCTCCCTCCCAAGCCTAGTACAGCTAGATTTATTCTATTGAAGCAGGCTGAGTTTGGCAATAAATGGCTTTAGACTATGTGACATGGTCCCAGTCCTGCAAGTCAGTGGGCATGTCTACATGAGATGCTTTACTCCAGAGTAGTGCAAATTACTGTGCAATAAGCATAACGGTCAACATACGCAGATGCTTACTGCACAGTAAATTGCTACACATGAGTAAATTTGCTACTTGTAAATACCATCCTCCCTGGAGCCACATACCACCTCCTGGGGTCCCAACTGGTCCCAGGAGGAGACTGCAGACCTCACTGCATTGTGGGGAGAGGCTGAGGTCCTCACCCAGTTTGCCCAGAGTGAGCACTCCAACGCACTCATCTACAAGCATTTGTCAGGGCATATGCTGGATTTTTTTTTTTTTGGCAAAAATATTTATTTTGTGTGTGTGTGTGTGTGTGTGCGTGTATATATGTGTGCGTGTGTATATATTTATATATATAATATATATACAGCAAAAGCTTTGTATCCAACACCCATGGGGAATGTGGGGTACCGGATAACCAAATATGCTGGTTACCTGAGAGGCCCAAGCAAGTGTCTTTGTCTGTTTGGGCCACTGCCTCTCCCACTGTGTCTGGTGTGCCACCGCCCTCCTGCTGCATCAGTCTGCTGGGAGGGAGGCCCTGCGCAGGCTGCTATGCCCCAGGCTATGGTGGCCTGGCAAAACCAGAAGTGCCACACTGGGCACTTCAGGTTTTACTTTTACCTTACAAGCCAACATGCCAGTTAATAGAGCATGCTAGCTTGTAAGGTGATGGATAACACAGCTTTTACTGTATATATATGTGTGTGTGTGTAACCGTACCTCTACTATCCGTCAAGTGACCACTGTGGTTCACTTGACAGACCACAACACACTTTGACAATTAAACTTTTTTAGTCCTGTTACAAAGTACGTACTGTGCACCTGCACACCCGTGCACCTGAGCACCCACATACTCCTCATTCTAGTGCTGTCATTCATCGTCATCATATTCATTGTCATCATTGCTGTCCTCACCGTTGTCCTCCTCCTTGTTCGCTTCAGAGGGCTTGCCTCTGAAAAGTCTATGGCAGTCCCCTCTCCACCATATGAGGTCTGACATCTCTTCTTCATCATTCTCTTCTGTCTTCCTGTAGTCCCAGTACATTTCACTCCGCCCCATTCTGAACCATGGGGTCCAGTACATTTCACTCAGCCCCAGTCCTTAACCATGGGGTCCAAGTGCCTGTTTGTGATCAGGTTCCTGGCCTTCTACAGGGCATACCTAAAGCAGGAGATGAGCTGGTCAAAGCACGTTGTTGAGGCCCCTTGCTGTTTGGCCAAGTGCCTGTAGAGTACCGCTTCTCTGGTCAGGGTTCTGAAACCTGCCACCACCAGGAGGATCGCATGTACTTTCTTCCACACCTTTCTGGTGTATGGGCAATCCCAGAAGAGTTGGTCAATTGTTTCTGCCTGCCTTGGGTAGGTTGATGGACCTCTTTGCCCTGCGCTGTTTTTGTATGCCCATACGAGGAGTGCCCAGTGGGCTGCCTGCCATTTCAGGTCTCTGTGCTCCTTCTGCAGGTTCTTGTGGAAGATTCGCTCCCACACAGCCTGGCAGCTGTCACTAGATAGTAAGTCCATAGGCAATATGATGTCTCTTGCCTTTACAACCTCCAGTATCTTGTGGATGTTCAGCAGGGTTGCTAGGGTTGCATTGTGCAGCTTGTGTTTCTCCCAGAAGTGTTTCAGGACCTAGTAGAACCATGATTACACCGTGACCCATGCAGTCCCATTAGTCATCATGTACACCTGCCACTGTCTCATCAGCTGCCCTGCAAAATACTTGACAAAACTGGCCCTTTTGGATTTCACCCCTGTTGCCACTTTGCAAACCTGGCTCATGTACTTCACCCAGAGGAAGGGTAGGATGTCTGGCATTCCTCTGTCTCTTGACCATTTTGCTTTGTACAGGTTGTTCCTTGCCACTTTTTCCCATGTGGAGTTTCAAAAGAAAACACATGTGGCTCTTTGTATTCTGTGAATGACTTCCTCTGAGGAAGGGAAGACTAGGGCAGTGTATAGAAGTATCGGCAAGAGCACTGCCTCCATCAGTGCCATGTTCCCTCACATTGATAGGCAGAGAAATTGCCATAGCCCCAAGTCTCTGTCTGGCCTTGGCCTCCATCTTTTCCCATGTCCTCTGTCCCTTCAGCTCTGGGTCAAACTCCACCCCGAGGATCTTTACCCCCTTGCAAGGGACAGAGACTCCCAACAGTGAGAAGTCCATGAGCTTACCCAGGACTAGGCAGGTGCTTTTGCTCATGTTGAGCTTGGCCTGTGCTGCTGCTCTGTTTACCTGGGTGTTCCACTGACCCCTTGTCCCTACACATGATGTTAAGGTTGTCCATGCAAGCAAGGACTTTCATCTCTTCCCCATTGCTCCTGGGGATCTTCATGCTGCCGATCCTGGGGTCCTGCCTGAACCACTGTGCTAATGGTTCCACTGCGCAAATAAACAGGATTGGGGAGAGCAGGCAGCCCTGACCAATGCCCGACTCCACTGCAGTCAGGACTGTCAGGGGCCCATTCACTACTACCGTGCTGCTCATGTTGGTGTACAGTGCCTTTATCCAGGTGACAAAGGTTGCAGGGACTCCCATCTTTCTCAGTGTCTCCAGTAGGAAGTGATGGGATACCCAGTCGTAGGCCTTCTTCAAGTGGAGGTTCAGCATGGCAACATTCTGTCCCCTCTCCCATTGGTACTGTACCACATCTTGAAGCTGCAGCAGGGCATCATGGATCTGTCACCCCTGCACCGGGCACTTCAGGTCCTCATGGATCACTGCATCTATAACAGACTTAAAATGCTCGGTCAAGATTTTGGCCATTAGTTTGTTGTCAAAGTTCAGGAACATAATCAGGCACCAGTGTCTCAAGACCCGCTTCTCCCCATTATGAGGTCCTCTCCCATCCCTGTTCCCACATGGCTGTCCCACAGACACCCTCTAAGGACCTCCAGCAGGTCCAGGCCCACTTGGTCACAGAAAGAAACATAGAACTCCTTGAACAAGCCATCTGCTCCAGGAGTCTTGCCATTCTGGAAGCTGTAGAGCATTGTGTTGATCTTCTCCGGTGTCCACTCCTCCACCAGCTTCTGTCCCTCATCTTCCCCAAGGACCCGTGTGAATTTCTGCAGGCAGTCCTGCATTGCCTCAGGGTCCTCTGGTCATGCTGTGTAGAGCTCTCGGTAGAATGCTGCTGCTATCTCCAGCATCCCCTCATTTGACTAGTGCTCCACCCCTGCTCCATCTACTCGGCTGGTCATCATTTCTTTCTTGGTTTCCTTTTTCTTGCTAAAAAATAAGCAGATCACTCTTTCCACTCCTCCACCTAGGGGCCCCCGGCCAAGAAGAACTTCCCTGTTCCCTGTACCAGGCCCTGAGCTGGGTCTTCACCTCCCTCATGGCCTCCCTCATGTCCCAACCCCACACTGCCTGCTTGTGCAGGCTCTGCAACTTGCAGTTAAGGTGTTCCTGTTGCCTTCTTTGGAACCAGGCTTCCCTCCTTCTAGCCTTCTGGAAAAAGTCCCTTGTTCTTTCTCTGATGCTGGCCCACCACTCTATGTGTTTCCAATATCCAGGTTGGAGGTTTTTCCATCCTGTGTAGTGCTCTCTGAATTCTCTCTGTATATTCTTGTCTTTCAGAAGGGTCATGTTCAGTTTCCACATCCCCTTGTCTCTCTTGAGCTGCTCTCCCATTTTTGTTTTCACTGTTAGGAGGCAGTGGTCCAAGAAGCAGACTGGTGTGGATTCGGCCTTTGCTACCATCCACCCTTTTGGGAGGAGGATGAAGTCTATGCATGATTTGGACGACGGGGTGAAAAGCAACCTGTTTAAATTCACTGATGATACCAAAATTTGGGGTGAGGTGAGCATGCTAGTAGGGAGGGAAAGACTGCAGCAAGACCTGGATAGCTTACAGGGGTGGGCTAGCAAAAACAGGATGCGCTTCAATACTGACAAGTGCAGGGTGTTGCACTTGGGCAGTAGTAACCAGCAGCACACTTATAAGATGGGAAACTCCCTTCTTGAGAGCACGGAGGCAGAAAGGGATCTTGGAGTCATTACTGACTCCAAGATGAACATGGGCTGACAATGCGAGGTCTCGGTTGGCAGGGCTAACTGCACCTTGTCGTGCATCCACAGGTGCATCTCAAGTAGGGCCAAGGAGGTGATCCCCCCCTCCATGCAACACTGGTCAGGCCACAGCTGGAGTACTGTGTCCAGTTCTGTGCGCCCCACTTCAGGAGGGATGTGGACCATAGTTTCACAGTTTCATAGTTTCTAGGGTCGGAAGGGACCTGAGTAGATAATTTAGTCTGACGCCCCGCCATGGCAGGAAATAATACTGGGGTCAAATGACCCCAGCAAGATGTTCATCCAACCTCCTCTTAAAACCCCCCAGGGTAGGAGCCAGCACCACTTCTCTTGGAAGTTGGTTCCAGATCCTAGCCGCCCCAACCATGAAGTAGCGCTTTCTGATATCTAGCCTAAACCTGCCCTCTGCTAGCTTGTGACCGTTATTCCTGGTCACTCCTGGCAGTGCTCGGGGGAACAGTGATTCCCCCAATGCCTGCTGATCCCCCCTGACTAATTTATAACAGGCCACTAGATCCCCCCTCAGCCTTCTCTTTTGGAGGCTGAACAGGTTCAGGTCCCGTAGCCTCTCCTCATAGGGCCTGCCTTGCTGTCCCCTGATCATGTGAGTTGCCCTCCTCTGGACCCTCTCCATGCTGTCCACATCCCTCTTGAAGTGTGGCGCCCAGAACCAGATGCAGTACTCCAGCTGCAGCCTGACCAGTGCTGCATAGAGGGGGAGGATCACCTCTCTGGACCTGCTTGAGATGCATCCGTGGATGCATGACAAGGTGCGGTTGGCCTTCCTGACTGCCTCCCCACACTGCCGGCCCATGTTCATCTTGGAGTCAATGATGACTCCAAGATCCCTTTCCGCCTCTGTGCTGACAAGAGGGGAGTTCCCCAACCGGTAGGTATGGTGCCGGTTGTTCCTCCACAGGTGCATCACCCTGCATTTGTCTGTGTTGAAACCCATCCTATTCATATCCTCCCACCCTTGTAGCCTGTCTAGGTCTGATTGAAGCCTGTTGCTTCCTTCTAGTGTGCCCACATTCCCCTACATCTTAGTGTCATCAGCAAATTTGAACAGGGTGGTTTTTACCCTTCATCCAAATCACTGATGAAGATGTTGAACAGTGCAGGCCCGAGGACCGAGCCCTGGGGGACCCCACTGCCCATGTCCTTCCAGGTTGAGAAGGACCCATCCACTACCACCCTCTGGGTGCAGCCCTCCAGCCAGTTGGCGACCCAATTGACTGTGTGGGCATCGACACCACAGTCCCCCAGTTTCTTAATGAGAACAGGGTGAGAGACAATGTCGAATGCCTTCCGGAAGTCCAGGAAGACTACATCCACTGCTACCCCTGCATCTAATGATCTGGTAATCTGATCATAGAAGGCCACCAGGTTGGTCTGACAGGACCTGCCACTGATGAACCCATGTTGGTTGCCCCTAAGCATGCAGTCCCTTGCTGGCCCCTCATGGATGTGTGCCAGCATAATTATCTCAAACAGTTTGCCTAGGATCGAGGTAAGACTAACTGGCCTATAGTTTCCTGGGTCTTCCTTCCTCCCCTTTTTGAAGATGGGAACCACATTGGCCCTTTTCCAGTCCTCTGGGACCACAGCAGAGCACCATGAGTGCTCATAAAGCCGTGCTAGGGGTCCTGCAATGACCTCGGCCAATTCCTTTAGGACTCTAGGGTGGAGATCGTCCGGTCCAGCTGACTTGAACATGTCCAGCCCCTCCAGAAGCCCCCTACCTAGTTCCACACTAACCTTTGGCCCAGGTGTGCCTCCCATGGGGCCCGAGGGGGGCCCAGCAGGGAAGTGGCTGTTTTGGTCCCTACTCAGGAGGACAGAGGCAAAGAAATTGTTAAACATGTTAGCTTTGTCGTCTGGTGTGACAACCAAATTTCCCAATGTGTCCTGCAAGGGCCCCACGTTACCCGGGACCTTCTTTTTGCCCCCTATGTATTTAAAAAAGGACTCCTTATTGTTCTTAATCTGAGAAGCTAGTCCTAATTCCATCTATGCCTTGGCCTTCCTAACTGCCCCCCTACAACCCTGAGCGACTGCAGAATAGTCATCCCTGGTGATGACCCCTTCTTTCCATTGGGTATACGCCTCCTTTTTAGCAGAAGGGTTTGGGAGAGACCTTGTTTCCCCAAGCGCCCCCTGGCATAACAAGGAATAACGGCCACAAGTTGTTGGAGAGGAGGTTTAGATTAGACATCCATAAGAACTACTTCACAGTTAGGGTGGCTAGGATGTGGAAACAACTTCCAAGGGAAGTGGTGCTGGCTTCTACCCTGGGGGTGTGTAAAAGGAGGCTTGATGCCTACTTAGCTGGGATAATTTGAGTCCAGTTTTTTTCTCCTGCCCAGGCAGGGGGTCAGACTTGAAGATCTACAAGGTCCCTTCTGACCCTACTTCTATGATTCTATGATTAGGACTGCCCCAAGGGGTCTACCTGGGTAAGCTTCCCCCCCCAGTTCTCCTGCAATCATTACTGGCTAGCCACTGGGCACCACTACCATCATGTTTTTAAGTAAAGCATGTTTTGCTGTCCTATTTGCTGGTGTGTATGCATTCAAAAGCTCAGGAGTCTCCCTTCTTCTGTTTGCAGGGTGACCTGCAGCAACCTGCCTGCAATGATTTCCCTGTGCTTCAGGGGATGCACCTGTCTCCTTTCAGGAGTATTGTTACCCCTGCTGCCCAATCATAACTGGCTCCTGACCAGAAAGAGGGGCTGTGTTGCCACCTCCTCTTGAACAAAGCACAGTCTTTAGAACCATGCAGGGTACAATCCCAAAGACAAAGGATGTCTGCCTACAGTTATCCAAGGGCCATTTTAATAGTGTCCTATTTTTCCTTCCTAAGCAGGCTTCTCACATTCAGTGAGACTATAAGGATCCTCATGAGTAAAAGTATGTTGGAGGAGTGGGTCTGTAGTTTTCACATTTTCCCTGTTTAAGCTTAAGGGTTTTCGGTCTCTCTCTCCTCTCTTGACCCACTGTTCCATCTGTTTGTGGGCCTCTCCTACTGTCTGTCTGTGTTCAAGGGGACCTGCTTCTCTTCCAGTAGTGAAGGGTTACCCAGGACAAGGTAGTACAGGGGCCGGTAAAATATAGCCCGTGGACCAGATCTGGCCTGCCAGCCCATTCTATCTGGCCCACAGGGCCTCTAAAGATTTTAGAAAATTAATTTTTATCTGCCTCTGGCTGCCTGTCAAAGATGACAGCCAGCCAGCAGCATGAGGACCCAGTGGGAGCCTGTGGCTGAGCAGCAAGGTTGGTCCAACTCTATCCCACCCCCAGCCTTCCCTCCTCTCCTTCCCTCCTGCCCCAGCCCCCAACGGGAAGCATCTGTGGCTTCTGGCCTTGTGACTCTGGAGCAGTTCCCCCTCTTCCTCCATCCGAGTGGAAAGTAAGGTAAGATTGGATGGGGGCGGTGGAACTTCTATGACCAGCCCAGCAGCTGGGAGCCCTGTGGTGTTTCCCAGGCCAGGCTGGAGCCAGAACAGGAAGCAGGGCAGGGGGAGGGGGCACAGCAGGGTGGCCGCAAGGAGCAGTGTGCGGAGTGGAGTGGGAAGCATCAGGAGCTTCAAGGAGTGGGGAGTGGCACAGGGAGTGTCACAGTGGGGCCACAGTGAGCGGTGCTGTGAGCGGCAGGATCTGCAGGGAGCAGCACAGGAAGTGGCAGGGGCTACAGAGAACAGCAGGGGCTGCAGGGACTGGCAGGCAAGTGGCACAGGCTATGGGAGTGGTGGGGGCTGCAGATAGTGGTGGGGACTGCGGCAAGCAGCAGGAAGTGGTGTGGGCTGTGTGGAGTGGTGAGGGCAATAGTGGGGGCCACAGGGAGTGGGGAGCAGCATGGGCCACAGGCAGTGGCATGGGAAGTAGCAGGGAGCAGCACAGGAGAGCAGTGTGGGCTGTGGAGAGTGGTGGGGGCTATGGAGAGTGGCATGGGATGCAGTGAGGGCCATGAGGAGTGGTGCAGCAAGCAGCAGGGACTGCAGAGAATAGCACAGGAAGCAGTGGGGGCTGCAGGGAGCAGCAGGAGACACACAGAGTGGCTCAGGAAGTGGTGGGGGCCACAGGGAGTGGCATGGTGAATGGCGGGGAGTGGCACAGGCTGCAGGGAGCAGCGGGAAAGCCTGTGGGAAGGAATGCAGGGAAATGGCAGTGGTAGGGGTTTGCGGAGCCTGTGGAGATGCCTTGGGATTGGCAGGAACCCAGGGTAAGAAGCAGGAGCACAGAGCCTGGTTGTGGGGTCTGCCTGGCTGCATCGTGTGAGGCTTACATGCAGTCTGCCATAGCCACAAGAGATGGAGGTGGCAGTCCATCCCTGTCATCCCACCATAACCCCACACACTCCCACAGCCCCCACACCCACCCATCATACCCACACCCCACCACACCCACACACACACTCTCCCCAGCCACACCCCACCAAATACACCCCTTACTGCCCACGCACAACATATAGTCGGACTGCATTTTGAGCTATTATGCAGTCACCTCTAGATACACTTCATAAACACATAAATTAGTACAAAGATATTTTAAAAATAGAATTAAAATAAGTCATAGTAGATTTTTTTTTGTATATAATTTTTTTTCCAGTTTCAGAATTGCAGCACCCTTTCTCCCAAAAGGAGTACTTCTGGGACAAGGGGAGGGACTTCTGATGGCAAAGGTCAGGGGTTGGGGACAGGACTTCTGGTCCCAATATGGCAACCAAGGCTGGGGCACCTGTGAAAAGGTAGGGCTACCCATGTGGCCCTTGACAGCTCCCCAAAACTTGGTAAGTGCCCCCCCACCTGAAATAATTGCCCTTATAGAATAAAGTCTAGTTCTGGTTTTCCTCTAGGAACTCTGGGATCTCCCCCTTTCCCTCCTGGACTTCTATGTCAGAGCCTTCATTTTCTTTCTCCTTTTCTGGGACTCTTTCCAGGTCCCCACCTTGGGAGTTTTGGGTCTCCCATTCTCTCTCTTTTTCAATCCTTTTTATTTCTTCAGCCGGGTCATCCTCCCCATACTGTTTCCTGAGTTCCTCAACTATCCATCTTAAGGCTATCACATTTTCCTGAGCACAGGTTTCTTTCTCCTTGTTGGAAAGAGGATCCCCTTCTGCCTCCTCCCTTTCTTGGGGCTTTTCTACCTCTTTCTTCTCTGTTTCTGCCACTTTGGTTGCAGTGGGGCATCGTGTGGGGGTGATATTTTCTTCCTCCTTGGCTGCTGTTGAGTGTTGTGTGGGGATCACTTTCTGGAGACTTTCTCTTGTTTCCCCCTTTCCCAACATTAGCATAGACTCCTGGGCACTCTTTAAAGATGTGCCCCTCTTTTTCACATGGATTACACTTCCATTCCTTCTCACAGTCCTTGGCTTCATGACCCTTTTCCTTGCACACAGTACAGACTTGGTGCATAGTGCAGTTGGGTGGCCCTACTCCCCACATTTCCTACAGAGCTTAGGTTGTCCCTGGTAGAAAATGAAAACCTTATGGGGCCCCAGGGAGATGGATGCAGGGAAGTGCTGAACTTCTTTTGAACACAGCCTTGGTTCTCCAGGCTCCAGTCCACAGTCCCAATTTATCCAGGACCTTCTCCAATTTTCCCAATCTCACAGTGCCTTTTGAGCCAGAAATTCAAATCCTCTTCCTTTACTAGGCAATTTAATTATCAGCAGTCTCTTCTGAGGGTTTCCACAGCAAATTCAAAAAACTTCACTGGGGTTGTTCATTGCACCCAGAACTCTATCTTGTTCTTCTCAGTTTTAAAGCAGAGCTCCCACTGCACCCCTCCCAGCATATCAATGAGCCAATGCAAATTTTCAGTTTACCTTCAGCAATTCTTGGAAGATCACTCAGCAAAATCCGAGTGGTCGCAAAGCTTTCTCTCATGCGTGGATGACCTCTACCTGACTCAAGAAGTCTATGGGCCAATGAGAGGCAAAGTGCTGCTCGACCTGGTACTGGCTATGGGGGACGACCTAATCGGTGACCTAGTGATCGATGGGAAGTTGGGTGACAGCGACCACGAGCTGATCACCTTCACCATCCACTGTAAAGCTGGCAAGTCATTCAGCAACACAGAAGTCCTTGACTTCAGAAAAGCCAACTTTGACAAGCTCAAGAGGCTTCTCGGTCAGGCCCTTAGGGACCGTGACCCCAGGGAGATGGGAGTTCGAGAAGAGTGGTTGCTTCTCAAGGAAGCAATCCTCAATGCACAAGCCAAATCTATTCCAACACAGAGGAAAGGCAGCAAGAAGGCACAGCAGCCCTCCTGGCTCTCCAGGGACCTAGCAGACCTCCTGCGGCTAAAAAGGAAAGCTTACAAAGGATGGAGGACAGGATTCACCTCCAAGGAGGATTATTCTGCGCTGGTCCGGTCCTTCAGGGAGCAAACCAGGAAAGCCAAGGCTGCAACTGAACTCCAACTAGCTTCAAGCATCAAGGACAACAAAAAGTCCTTTTCAGATATGTGGGGAGCCGGAGGAAAAGCAAGGGCAATGTTGGACCCCTGCTAAACTAGATGGGGCAACTGACAACTGACGCCCAGGAAAAAGCCAGCCTATTAAATAGGTACTTTGCGTCAGTCTTTTATCAGTCCCATGGGACGCCCATGCCTGCTATGGGACAGGGAGATCCAGGTGATGGGGATCCCCTACCCTCCATAAATGCTGACCTTGTGAAGGAACATCTTGAGAAGCTGGATACCTTCAAGTCAGCCGGCCCTGACAATCTGCACCCCAGGGTACTCAAGGAGCTGGCGAGTGTCATAGCCCAGCCCCTGGCATGGATCTTTGAAAACTCCTGGCGCTCTGGTGTAGTGCCCGAAGACTGGAAGAAGGCTAATGTGGTGCCGATCTTCAAGAAAGGGAGGAGAGTGGATCCGGCTAACTACAGGCCCATTAGCCTGACTTCTATCCTGGGGAAGATCTTAGAAAAGTTTATTAAGGAGGCCATCCTTGATGGACTGGTCCAGGCTAACATCCTAAGGGACAGCCAGCATGGGTTTGTTGTGGGTAGGTCTTGCTTGACCAATCTCATTTCCTTCTACGACCGGTGACCTATCACCTGGACAAGGGAGAAGAGATTGATGTCATATATCTTGACTTCAAAAAAGCTTTTGATCTGGTATCTCATGATCACCTCTTGGCCAAACTGGCCAGTTGTGGCCTTGGCTCCACCACGATCCGCTGGCTGGGAAATTGGCTCCGTGGTCGGACCCAGAGGGTTGTAATTGATGGCAGTCACTCATCGTGGTGCCCTGTGACCAGTGGGGTCCCCAAGGCTCTGTCCTTGGACCCATACTGTTCAACATCTTCATTAATGATGTGGACATTGGAGTCAGGATTGGACTGGCCAAGTTCACAGATGACACCAAACTTTGGGGCAAAGCATCCATGCTAGAAGATAGGCGGGTGATCCAGGCTGACCTGGACAAGCTCAGCAAATGGGCAGATGAGAACCTGATGGTGTTTAACACCGAAAAATGCAAGGTTTTCCACCTTGGGAGGAAAAACCTGCAGCATCCTTATAGGCTCGGCAGTGCTACGTTGGACAGCACTACAGAAGAAAGAGACTTGGGGGTCATCATTGACCACAAGATGAACATGAGCCTGCAATGCGATGCTGCGGCTAATAAAGTGACCAAAACGCTGGCTCGCATCCATAGATGCTTCTCGAGCAAATCCCGGGACGTCACTCTCCCCTTGTACTCGGCCTTGGTGAGGCCGCAGTTGGAGTACTGCATCCACTTTTGGGCTCCACAATTCAAAAAGGATGTGGAGAAGCTTGAGAGAGTCCAGAGGCGAGCCACGCGCATGATCAGAGGTCAGGAAAACAGATCTTACGATGATAGGCTGAGAGACATGGGACTCTTTAGCCTGGAAAAGCGCAGGCTCAGGGTGATCTGATAGCCACCTATAAGTTTATAAGGGGTGACCACCAGGATCTGGGGGAACGTTTGTTCACAAGAGTGCCCCAAGGGGTGACTAGGTCGAACGGTCACAAAGTCCTGCAAGACCGTTTCAGGCTGGACATAAGGAAGAAATTCTTTACTGTCCGAGTCCCCAAGGTCTGGAACAGTCTGCCAGTGGAGGTGGTTCAAGCACCTACATTGAACACCTTCAAGAGTAAATTGGATGCTTATCTTGCTGGGATCCTATGACCCCAGCTGACTTCCTGCCCTTTGGGCAGGGGGCTGGACTCGATGATCTCTCGAGGTCCCTTCCAGCCCTGATGTCTATGAAATCTATGATCTTCACCCCCAAACTCTTTCCTTGCCATGGGTAGTTTCCCTGGGTTCTTCCAATATTCCTTCTTCACCCTGGACTTCACTTGGTAGTATCCTGGAGGCTACTTCATCTTCTTGATAGGCTCCTATGCAGGGGTTTAGCAGCACCAAGCCTGAGGTCCCAGTTCCTTTCCCCACCCCTGCTTTTGGTGAAAGGGGGATAACTCACAACATCTGAACTGCAGCAGAAATGAATGATTGATGTGGCAAAAACACCTGGATGATCATGATGTCTCCCTTGCAGGAGCAAAGGCATGACCAGTGGGTGGCCAGTGCCACATAAAGGTCAATGTCTTGTGTGCACAGTGGGTCACTGTCACTGACCACAACCACCAGTTGGGGATTGCGCAGTGAACAACATCCTTGCACCTCAGGAACCTGGCCTGAGCTGTGCCATCTCTCTGAGCACAGGTGGCTTACCTGAGCCACCACTGTGGTCCACGGTGGACCAGCAGGGTGGTGAGCAGGAACCCAGGGTGGTGGACTTTTCTCCCAGGACCTGGAGCTTGAGCATCAGTGGTGTGGTGGGCAGAGTCTATGGTGACAGAGCTGCTGTGTACTGCCACCACATTCTACATGCTGCTTTGGGGAAGGAAATCAGGTGGCCCAGGAGCAATGTGCAGGGCTGCCTTTTCAAAATGGCCACAGGCCATAGGCAGGCATGGTCAGAGCATCTAGCTCAGTGCTTCCCAATCTTTTTTTTCCCATGACCCACCGCTGGGAGCAGAGTGCAGCAGCTGTGGTGGCGGTGGCCCAGGGACAGGGGCATGCTGTTCCCAGCACACGGTGCAGTTCACCATTTGCGCGTGGTGCCACTGGCATTGCCCCCCCAGTTCTCATTTGGGTTGCAACCTGAGGTTGGGAACCACTGATCTAGCTCCTCCTGGTGGTGGCAAGTGGCCAATGCAGGGCCAGCCATGGTGGGAGTAGACTGTTGCCATGAGCAGCAAATCTGTTCCCACATGTCTGCACATGTTTACTCTAGAGTGAACACACCCCACAGAATTTGTACATGTAGATGTGCCCAGTGGGTCTGTGTTTCAGCTCAGAAGTTTGAGTTCATCAGACTCATTTTAAAGCGGGACTAAAAACAGCATTTTTTGTAGCATAGGATATGTGATTGAAATAAGGGAAATTCACTCCTGAGCAGAGTAAGCATGTGAGTTAGATACCACTTTTGTCCTGTGTCTGCATTCATCCAAATTGTGAAAGCCACTAATGATTTATACAGGTCAACCCAAACAAGCCTTGTATTTTTCTATCTGAATATATTTACATATACAGAAGAATCTCTCAATTTATATTATGTTTTTTGGCAAAGGTTGGCAAAATTAATTAACATATTTATTGTAAGTATAGGCTCCATTATCACCATGCACATAAAAGAATGCTTAATTTTAGGAACATGATTGGGCTGATTGACTTAAATGAATCTATCCATGTGTAAAAATTATACAGGCATGTAAGTGTTTTGCTGATTTGGAACAGTGGCATTTCTGCCTATAAACACATTATCTAGAAATCATTCCTAGGACCAGTTTCCCAAAACAGTACAGTCCACCAAAATCACCCAACATATTCAAAGTAATCATGGGACATATCCTGAGCTCCTGCAAATGAAGTAGGTATTACTGACTTCAATGGATCTACCACTCACATCTGAGGAACTGGGTCATGATTACTGTGAACACATCCATTATTCATAAGTATCTGCTGAACAGTTTATATAAATTTCAGCCAATAGTGTATTTCCAAATTGTTTGCTCTGACTATCTGCTAATAGCTGTGTGTAGCTGCCTGAGTCACATAGTGTGGTTTGTGCTCCATAGTTGGATGACTGATACTTTTAAAACAGGCAAATTCCAAACAATGAACTGGAAGTAAGAAAAGTGACTAATGCTCTGCTGTGATAAATCTGTAGATTAAGTAGTTCTCATGTGAAGTGTATGAAACCAGTAGGATTTGCAAACACTTTTATCACTAAATCAATGGAATGACCTGCAGAGTCAAATACCTCTCAGATTTGGGGTGAAATTATAGCCCCAGTGATGACAATGGGTGTTTTGTTATTAACTTCAAATTAGCTAGGTTTTCACCTATAATTCCTATCAAATCTTGTAAGAAAGGCAGAATTCACTGAACACACCATTAATTCTGACCACAAATGAATGCTATTTATTCACTAGTAATCATCTATTATAACAAAAAAATCTTTTTTTCAAAGAAACATAAGACTTATATACATATGCTATATGCATGAGTAATTGATCCATCCATGGGATATTACTCAGTACCAGATGAAAATCCATATACATGCATCATTTTAACATAAATCATCTGTGTTATATATTTCCTAATAACTTAGATATACAACTTTATTCTCATGAAGTATACAGTTATAAGCATGTTACCAAATAGTATTATTTTCATTATATGAATATATTAGCTAATAATATTTTGCATTTAACAGTATTCTTTAAAAGACAATAGTTATCTATCATCATTAGTCCATTATAGACATTGCTCCATGGAGTCAGATTTAAGGTCTCAGTGCTGTGTTGAAGGGTACTTTTCTATATACTTGAACAGTGGGCCAACTTCTCAGCTGGAATAACTTAGAACCATAGAAAATTAGGGTTGGAAGGGACCTCAGGAGGTCATCTAGTGCAACCCCTTGCTCAGAGCAAGACCATCCCCAACTAGATCATTCCAACCAGGGCTTTGTCAAGCCAGCTGGAGACTCCGTCACCGACTTCAGTGTCTATGTCAGCAAACAGTTTGTCCCAATGTGTTTGTTATGCAGCCAGTGTAAAATTCATAATGCGTTAACTATTAATTTCTTTGTTTTAAAGGCCTTGAGCTTTAAAAATAACATAACCTGTAGCTACATGATGGCCATTCAGAAACCTGAAAAGATCTATTCATGCAGATTTTTAAAATATGCGTAAAATTACTTTCAGGGATAGCTGTAGCCTGAGCACAGGCTTGGGACCCAGGGCTTCTTAAAAATATAATTCTCTGACACTGATTCCTTCAATATTCTTGAGTAGGTCCTTTAACTTCTATTTGCCTACCTATGCATGCCTCAGTTCCCTTGCCTATAGAATGGGAATAATATTATAACTCTTACCAACCTCACAGGGACCTTTGAGAATGAATTAATTACAGTTTATAAATTATTCTGCAGATGAGAAGCAGAGCTGGTAAGGAAAGTATGAAAATGTCATGTGTTTTTTCTAATTCCCCTTTTTACATTCTGAATATTTTGACCATCTCAAGGCTGATGATTAAAAGCAGGAGAAACAAACTAGAGAGACTTTTGTTACAATTTTCCCTTTTAAAACATTGTAATCTTTCACATTTTGAAAGCTGAGAACCAGTTCTAACATAAAGCATTATACACATGCCACGTATTCTGAGCTTAACAAGTTTCCATTTTAATTTAGTAATCTGCACTAATGAAGAGTGAATCCCACTGAATAAAGAGTGAATCCCACTGAACCTGAGAAAGAAGAAGAAGAAGGGTTAAAAATGTGTGAGAAGCCCTCAGGCCAGGCTGAAAGCTAGAACATAACAGCTCATTTAGATATTCTTTGGAGTACACTCTGAACGTTCATACCTCCTATACCGTCCTTTGCCTCTGATTCTTGCCACTGCCTCCTCTGGTTCCAACAGTTTAGCACAGTATGAGACATGTAGTATTGGTCTCCAGTCATTGGCTGAGCTGGTGGAAGAGATGAGGCTGCAATTAGGAACTTGAGGTGGAAATTACTCCGGGCTCCAAAACACTTCCCTTCAGCATATGCATTTGCACTCCTGAATTAGCTGCAAAGAGCAAGGCAATGCTGAGAAATATAGACTGTGGTTTAAAAAGCTCCCAGCCCAGAATCAGCATTTCTGCCCTGACTCACCTTGTGTATTATTTACCATGGGACTTGTTGACTAATACTTACATTTTTTGTCCCCATAGACTTGACGCTTTTCCTCTCCTGTACTTCTGCTTCCCCCTCCTCCACTCATATGTCCCTTATTCCAAGCCCCAGCCTAGTATTATAGCAAGGAAATGAAGAATTCAGGAGTCACAGCAATGAGGAAGGTAGGTTATAGAAAGGGTTGTTGGCAGTGGTGAAGCTACAAATGGGCAAAGATGAAGGGGATGGGAGAGGGGTCTATAGGAGAAGAGAAGTGGGAGAAGTGCAGTTGGACGTGAGTGGTGTTAATGAAAAATTCAACAGTGGTGGGCCCAGACGCATTGCCGAAATTGCAGAAGCAGAGATGATTAATATTTAACAGGGTAAGCTGCCGCTTGGCCGCTTTCTGTGCAAAGATTCCACCCCCATATACCCTGCTCTACTCCTTCCTCCACTTTCCCATCCTTCCCAAATCCCTACATCTACTGTGCTCTGTTGAATGTTTGCAAATGTCACCCATTCCACTGGCTCTCATCTGCCCTCACAAGAGGCTGTCTTGGTGTCCTGTGTGTTATCCCCAGACACAATGGTCCACGGGCTGCCTGCTGGGGCACAACACTAGGGAGGCGGGGAAGCCAAGTCAAGAGATTGTATAAAGCATGTCATGTATTTTTTATGGCGATGGGAGAGCAGGTTGTCCTATTTAGTCACATTAGATGCTCTGTTAACACAACAGAAAATAAAAAAAGTAGTAAAGATTGTATAAAAGCTACCACTCAAAAGAGGCTCCTCTGGTCCTGTTCTCTGCTGCATGGGGAGTGGGACCCAAGGGTTTCCAAGGTTCAAATGTTTGTGTTCATTCTGACCTTTTCTGGAGATGTCCCCAAGTGAAAGATGGGTGAGAAGGTCCAAGTGGACCGGATGGCTGCAGGAGGTTCTGGTTAGGGTGAGTTGTGTGAGAGCAAAGCAGTGAAAGGCAACACAGGTACTGGGCAGAGGTGGGCAAATCTCAAAAGACCGGAGATGCTGCTCCCTAAAAACACATACAAGGCATCATATTGTCCCTCGAATACTTCTTTAAAAAGCTTCTTTGCTCTGATGCCTACAAATAACAGCTCATAGGCTACTGACAGCTCATGAGCTGCTGGTGTGCTGAGGCCACAACCTTGTACGCTGACCACTACTGTCTCAGTGAGTTCTTGTGTTCCCTCATCAGTGTATATCCATCTGTTGTCCTTTGTCTTATACTTAGATTAGAAGCTCTTTGGGGCTGGCACTGTCTTTGAAATCTGGGTTTATATCATACCTCACAGAATGGAATCCCAGCCCATGCCTGGCGCTCTAAGGCAATGCCCCAGTGCAAGTGAGTAACAATTGTAAGATTCCTTGGTTCCTGTTTTCTTAGCTGAATCTCCACTCCCACAAAAATGGTGTTCTGGTATCTGACATTCTGGTATTTCCAAGCTAGGCCAAGTATGAACTGTATGAAAAGATTACTAAAATAAAAGATTCCAGGACTCTGCTCACCATATCTTTGGGCATCCTGTGACACAGTCTGGTTCACCAAAGTAAGTTGCGATTCAGTAGCGAAGACTTGGTTCACCTCATGGATGGCATGATTTTCAGAAGTGTCTGGCCTGAAGAACTTAAAGGCAACCAGATTTTTGGAGTGAGTAATCAGCCTCTATGAAAAGCCCAGCCTCTTGAGGTTGTCTCAGTTTGGACCCCCCAAAACTGGTGGCACTCAACCCCTCCAGTCACTTCTGAAATCTTGGCCACATGCTTCATGTCCACATATTTTATTCCTACTTATAAAAATACCAAAACAGTCCTAATTCTGTATGTGAATGGCTGAGTAGACTCTATAAGTTAATGCTTACCACGACAAATCTTACGGTTCGGTTCTAAAATAAGAATCAAAGATGGAGAAAAATCTAATTCTTTCTTCACTCACTGATTTGAGATGCATTAAAGTGTCAATGCAGGGAGAACTTCTGCAAACATATAGGAAATGAGACTGACTGGGCAGATCCAGAGAGGGTGTATTGGTGACCCCTTTCCCACCTTTGATTCCTGGCTCACCCATAATGAAAACAAGCTGCCTGGCAGTGGCAGCAGCATTTCTAGGCAGGCACTACTGAGGAAGTCACTTGACTTCATGGTGCATTATAATCTACCTAAATTCTTCAGTCCACAGGTGTTAACAACCCTCTCTTCTTTTTAATAGTGTTGATGTTCCACCAATCAAGCTGTCCTTTATTCTGCAACTCTGCTATCTGTTAGCTACTCCTGGTAATGAAGCTCCTATTTCACAGCCCTGCAGTTTGTTTTCAATTCATTAGAATGAAGTTATATATACTTTTGCTTCAAAATAGCCCCAGAAGCCTGGCCTATTTGTAAAGCTTCTTGTTTATTTTTAATTGGAGAAAAATATCTGTTGTTTCACATTTGATGATGTGCCTCACCATCTGCATCCCCTTTCCAAAATTCTAGGTCTGCCCAAGGAGACTGAATTCCTTCTTACTGCAAAAGCTCCAAATACTATAGACAGCCTGCTTTATAGTTAAAGCTGGCTGGACAATGGTCCCTGACTTTGTCAGACTGCGTGTGATCTTAAGCAACTCTATTAGGCTCTTTGTGCCTCAGTTTCTTCAGATAGGAAGTATTGAAATATGACAATAATAACTTCCTATCCACATGGGCACCATCAAAAAAATCTGTCAATGCCCGTGAGATTCTTCAATGTTCGGATTAACAATAATGGAAAAAGACAACCAGTCAAAGAATATTAAAGGCATTGCTGGAATAGCTTAGAGAAGCCCAGATCAAATCCTGCTGGAGGAGAAGGCAGTCCCTCAAGGTCAGGATTAAAAGCATGCCTAATGTGAGTAATAAGGAGACTAGCATGAATTATACTTGTAGATCTCACATCTCTTATCCCTGAAGCAAGGTTGTGCCTCTAGGTGAAGGCTGTAGCACACTGCAGAAGAACTTATGTAAGCAGGTAAAACTCCACTGAAATCAATGAAGTTGAATCATATTGTACCATTAGTGAGGCTTAACTAGGATGCTTTGATGCAATTTTTAGAGCTGAATCAAAAATTGGGGGAGGGATTCATGAAACTGTTTTTACCTGTTTTGGTTCCTATGCATAATTCTAATGAAAAACCCCACTGAAAAATCACAGCTTGAACTATTTTGACTGGCTCTGATCATTGGACCAAATCCTCAGATGGTGTAAAGTTAATGTTATTTATGATCATAAAGTTACACCAAGTTACATTAAGCAAGATTTTGGGCCATTTCTTTCAGAGCTGGTGGCAAGTTCATTGATATGGTAAATCTATTGGCATTGGTGATGCCAAGAGATGTATTTAGCCCAGGGTTTATTGCTGCTAGAGGGATATACAGTGAAATCGATTGCCCACTTACTGGCCAGTCACTACCATTTTGCCATCTCAGTGCTCAGTGGCACTGCACTATGAAGGATATGCCATTATCCACTTGGGTCAGTGCACTCCCTTGGAAAGTCACCTCCTACAGTTAAACAAATGTTTTCCAGGTTCCAAATGTAGATTTATATTGGACCATACCCATGGTTCTTGCATGTGCCCGTTTAGTGAATGCCCACATCCTTAAGATCTACCCGAGCTAATAATTCTATATATATAAAGAGCTTAGTCCATCTGTTTGTGTGTCTGTCTGTCTGTCTGTAATGCTGTCCCCCAGCTCCATCCCTTCAGTCCCTGCCATCATGGTGGTGCTTTGCCATCCCACTCCGTCCCTGCTGTTCCCTCCAGCCCTGGACGTGGAGGCAGCATGGGGTGCTGGCAGAGGGGGATGGAGGGGATAGTGGAGCAAGCTTCCTCCCCCACCCTCCTTGCTCCTGGAAGTGGCAACAATGCAGGGTGGTGGGTGGCAGTGCTCCATCCCTGCCCCCCTTCCCTCCGCCCCCCATTCCCCGGTCATTCTTGATGGGCAATTTGCTAGTCCCAACAATAATTGTTTTCCTTGAATACCCTTGAGATAAATATATTTTATTATAAAATGTGCTGTTCATGAAGGGCTGACTAGTTACATAAGTCTGTCAGTGAATCTCTCTGGCTATTATAAGTCATCTTTTATCCAATTCTGCATGCTAAGGATGGGGATGACAGAGTTATATTCCACCTCCATAGACAGGGTATTTGGGTATGCAAGTTAATTAGAAGGAAATTCCCCCTATCCCATGGCAGAAGCACAACCACCGGAGAGAGTTAATCAACACGTAGAATTTGAAAACTGAAAGAACTGCAAGAAGATGGGCAGGTAATTCCTCTTTTCCTTCAGCAAAGGCTTGTCTATTGAGAGTAGACGTAAAATCCATTGTCAAAAGTCCCAGGACTAGAACAACAGAGATTACGTGATTTCTATTGCAGTAAGTGGGGATTTGTCCAGGATGGTATAGTAACAACAAGAATTAGAAAGGCATAAAGAGTGAATTCTTTCCTTATCCCCAGTGTGTTCCCTCCAGGGCAAGGGTCAAGTGGATTGTGTGGCAGTGTTTGGATTTAGAATTAAATAAGTGACAAGGGCAAAAACCTGGGGCAGGCACAGGGACTGAATAAAGAAGAGTTTGGATTAGATACCAGAAAGTGCTCTTTCACACAAGGGGTCATTAACATGTGCAAAAAGTGACCTAGTGACATGATATGGATACAGGAGGGGCAATAAAGTGAGCTCTCTGAATGTGGGATTGGTTACATCTAGCTATCAATAGTACAATATTTTTTAGTAGATATCTTGATAGTGTCCATATAGCCTAGTAAAACTGGGATAGGCCCAGTTTTTATAGGGCATCCCAATATCTCAGAAGCATCTCTCAAAAGCGACTCCTTGCTTTTATATCATTGATTAAATCATATGCTATGTTGTTTTTAAATAAAACTATTTGTCCAAGGCATATGTTTATTAATAAACAGAATTATCTCTGTATTATCAGAAGCAGATATTTTAGGAAAATGAGAACTCCAGGTGAAAATCTGTGTTTGGACTGGAGAGAAAAGTCACAGAATCATAGAAAATCAGGGTTCGAAGGGACCTCAAGAGATCATCTAGCCCAACCCCCTGCCTAAATCATTCTAGCCAGGGCTTTGTCAAGCTGGGTTTTGAAAACCTCCAAGAATGGAGATTCCACCACTTCTTTAGGTAAACCGTTCCAATGCTTTACCACCCTCCAAGTGAGAACATTCTTCCTAATATCCAGCCTAAACCTCCCTTGCTGCAACTCAAGACCTTGTTCTATCATCCTTCACCACTGAGCTCCCCAGTCTAGCTCCACTGGAACCACCCATTAGGTAATTGAAGGCTGCTATCAAATTCACCCTCAGTCTTCTCTTCTGTAAACTAAATAAGCCCAATTCCCTCAGCCTCTCTTCATAAGTCATGTGCTCCAGCCATCTAATCATTTTCATTGCCATTTGCCATTTGCTGGATTCTCTCCAACTTGTCCACATCCCTTCTGGAGTGGGGGTGGCAAAACTGAACCCAGTACTCCAGATGTGGCCTCACTGGTATAGAATAGAGGGAAATAATTACTTCCCTCAATCTGCTGGCAATGCTTCTTGTAATGCAGTCCAGTATGATGTTAGCCTTTTTGGCAACAAGGGCATGCTGTTGACTCATACTCACATCCAGCTTATTGTTCACTGTAGCCCCCAGGTCTTTTTCTGCAGAATTGCTACTTAGCCAGTTGGTCCCAAGCCTGTACCAGTGCATGGGATTCTTCCATCCTAAGTGCAGGACTTTTCACTTGTTCTTGTTGAACCTCATGAGATTTCTTTTGGCCTAATCCTCCAATTTGTCTAGGTCACTCTGAATCCTAGCCTGACCCACCAGTGTATCTACTACTCCTCCAAGCTTTGTGTCATCTGTGAACTTGATGAGGTTGCACTTCATCCCAGCCAACAGTGGCAAAAGAACAGGTTAGGGACTATTTAGAAAAGCTGGACATATACAAGTCCATGGACTCAGATGGGATGTACCCGTGAGTGCTGAGAGAGTAGGCTGATGTGATTGCAGAGCCACTGGCCATGATCTTTGAAAACTCATGGCGATCAGGAGAGGTCCCAGATGACTGGAAAAGGGCAATCACAGTGCCCATATTTAAAAAAGAAAAACAGGAGAATCCAAGAAACTATAGACCAGTCAGTCTCACCTCAGTTCCTGGAAAAATCATGGAGCAAATCCTCAAGAAATCCATTTGTAAGCACTTGGAGATGGTGATTAGGAACAGTCAGCATGGAATCACCAAGGGTAAGCTATGCCTGACAAACCTGATTGATTTCTATTGTGAGATGACTGGCTCTATGAATGCAGGGAGACAAGTGGATGTGGTGTACCTTGATTTTAGCAAGGCAGTTGATATGGTCTCCCACAGCATTCTTGCAGGCAAGCTAAGGAAATATGGCTGGGATGAATGGATTGTAAGATAGATAGAAAATGAGAAGAACAAGCAGGGTAGGAATGACTTCCTTCATACTATTACCGTAGAACTGGTGTGTGATCATTTGAAAAAATAGACATATATAAGTCAGCAGGACCAGATGAACTTCATTTGAGGGTGCTGAAGAAGCTGGCCAAAGTCATTGCAGGATCACTGGTGAAACGTTTCCAAAACTCATGGATCTCCAGAGAGGTCCCTGGAGACTGGAAGAGGGCCAGTGTTGTGCCCATTTTCAAGAAAGAGAGGAGGGAGGACCCGGGTAACTGTAGGCCAGTCAGTCTAACTTCTATCCCAGGGAAGATCCTGGAAAAATTCATCAAGGAATCTATGTGCGATAGGCTCGCAGAAGGTAGAATTCTGAATGACAGCCAGCATGGCTTCACTGTGGGCAGGTCTTGTCTTACCAACCTCATCACCTTTTACTATCAGGTAACTCTCCACATGGATAAGGGAAAGAAGGTTGACATTGTATACTTTAACTTCCAAAAGGCCTTTGATAGTATCCCATGATATTCTCATGAGAAAATTAGAGGACTATGGGCTTAACCACGAGACAGCTAGGTGGGTAGGGAGCTGGTTGTGGGGTAGGACCCAGAGAGTTCTAATGAACAGACCTGTGTCATCTTGGTGACAAGTAGCCAGTGGTGTCCCCCACAGGTCGGTGCTTCGTCCAGTGCTTTTCAACATCTTTATCAATGATTTGGATGTGGGGGTGAAGAGCTCACTGGCCAAGTTTGCAGAAAACACCAAGTTATGGGGAAGTGTGGTCATGCTTGAAGATAGGCTGCAGATACAGGCAGACCTAGACAGACTGGCAAGTTGGGCAGATCAGAATCAAATGAAGTTCAATGTCGAGAAGTGTAAAGTGCTCCATCTGGGGACAAAAATCCCCCGACACACCTACAGGCTTGGTAACAGCAAACAGACCAGCACCATGAATGAGGCTTGGTAACAGCAAACGGACCAGCACCATGAATGAAAGGGACCTGGGGTAATAATAGACCACAGTATGAATATGAGCCAGCAGTGTGATGCTGTAGCCAACAGGGCAAATAATACCCTGGCATGCATCAATCGATGCATCTCCAGCAAAATTAGGGAAATGATTCTTCCACTCTACTCGGCATTGGTGACACCGCAGATGGAGTACTGCATCCAGTACTGTGCGCTGCACTTCAATAAGGACGTGGTAAAGCTCAATAAAGTCCAGAGATGGGCCACCCATATAATCAGAGATTTGCATAGCAAGCCATACGAGGAAAGGCTGAGGGACCTGGGACTCTTTATCCTGAAAAAGAGAAGGCTGAGAGGGGACTTGACAGTGGCTTACTGCTACATCAGGGGCATACATCAAGAGCTCAGAGAACAACAGTTCACCGGGACACCCTGGGGGAAAACCAGGAGTAATGGCCATAAACTCCTGGAAGACCGTTTCAGGCTCAACATCAGGAAAAATGTCTTCACAGCTAGGGTGTCCAGACTGTGGAATAAGCTTCCTTCAGAGGTGGTACAATCACCTACCCTGGAAACTTTCAAGCACAGACTGGACAGTCACCTTGTTGGGGTCACCTGACAATTGTCTTTCCTGTCTGGTGCAGGGGGTTGGACCCAATGATCTTCCAAGGTCCCTTCCGGCCTTACAATCTATGAATCTATCAAACTACCTGGCGCATTGTGCTCAGAGTGTAGTAATCAGTGGCTCAATCTCAGTATCAAGTGGAGTGCCCCAGGGGTTGGTCCTGGGGCCAGTTTTGTTCAATGACTTCATGAACAACCTGGAAGATGGCGTAGAGTGCACCCTCCACAAGTTTTCAGATTAAACCAAACTGGGGGGAGTACTAGGTATGATGGAGGGTATGACTAGTATTCAGAGTAACCTAGACAAACTGGAGGATTGGGCCAAAATAAATCTCATGAGGTTCAACAAGGACAAGTGCAAACTCTGGCACTTAGGATGAAACAGTCCCATGCACCAGTACAGGCTGGGAGCTGAGTGGCTGGGCAGCAGCTGTGCAGAAAAGGACCTGGGGGTTACAGTGGGCAGTAAGCTGAATATGAGCCAATAGTGTGCCCTTGTTGCAAAAAAGGCTAACGGCATATTGGGCTGCAGTAGGAGTGTTGCTAGCAGATTGAGGGAAGTGATTATATCCCTCAGTTTTGGGCCCCCTGCCACAGAAAAGATGTGGACAAATTGGAAAGAGTCTAGTGGAGGGCAAGAAAATGGTGAGGGGCCTCAGGTACATGACTTATGAGGAAAGACTGAGGGAACTAGGCTTATTTAGTCTAGCGAAGAGAAGACTGAGACAGATTTAATGGCAGCCTTCATCTACCTGAAGGAGAGTTCAAAAGAGGATGGAGCTAAACTGTTCTCAGGGTAGCAGATGACAGAACAAGGAGCAATGGTCTCAAGTTGAAGCAAGGGAAGATTAGGTTAGATATTAGAAAGAATTTTCTCACTACGACGACAGTAAAACACTGGAACAGGTCACCCAGCAAGGTGGTGAAATCTCTGTCCTTGGAGGTTTTTAAGACCTGGCTAGGCAAAGCTTTGGCTGGGATGATCTAGTTGGGGATGGTACAGCTTTGAGCAGGAGGTTGGACTAGATGACCTCCTGAGGTCCCTTCCAAACTTAATTTTTTTGATTCTATGATCATTAATGAAAATATTGAATATAACTGGCCCCAGGACTGACTCCTGAGGCACTTCACTAGATACTGGCTGCCAACTAGACATCAATCCATTGATCTCTATCTGTTGAGGCCAACAATCCAGCCAACTTTCTATTCACTTTACAGTCCATTTCTCTGACCCCTACTTACTTAGTTTGCTTAAAGAATGTTGTGCAAGACCGTATCAAAAACCTTGCTAAAGTCAAAGTATACTATATTCACTGTTCTTCTTGCGTCCACAGAGCTAGTCATCTCCTCATGGAAGGCAATCAGGTTAACCAGGCTATGCTGACTGTTCCTGATCACTTTCTTCTTCTCCAAGTCCTTAGGAATGGATTTGCCACAAGTTTTCAAAAATAATGCTCAGTGGCGCTGCAGTTCATAGATTTATAGATTATTGGAGGCTGGAAGGGAACTTGCAGATCATTGGGTCCAGCCCCTCCACTCTAGGCAGGAAGACAACTGGGGTTAAGTGACCCCAGCAAGGCGGCTGCCCAGTCTCCTCTTGAAAACCTCCAAGGTAGGTGACTGCACCATCTCTGGAGGGAGTTTATTCTACATTCTGGACACCCTGACTATGAAGGAGTTTTTCCCGGAATTAAGCCTGAAGTGACCTTCCAGGAGTTTGTATCCATTGGTCCTGGCCATCCCCAGGGGTGCCCTAGTGAACAGTTGTTCACTGAGCTCCTGATGCACTCCTCTGATATAGCAGTAAACTGCTATCAAGTCCCCGCTCAACCTTTTCTTCTCTAAGCTAAAGAGGCCCAGGTCCCTCAGACTTTCCTCATATGGCTTACCTTGCAAATCCCTGATCATACAGGTGGCTCTTTTCTGGACCCTCTCAAGTTTTTCCACATCCTTATTGAAGTGCAGTGCCCAGAACTGGACTCAGTACTTCAACTGTGGTCTCACCAGTGCTGAGTACAGTGGAAGTATCACTTCCTTAGTTTTACACAAGATGCATCGGTTAATGCATGCCAGCATGTTGTTTGCCCTGCTGACCACTGCCTCACGCTGACAGCTCATATTCATGCAATGGTCAATCATTACCCCTAGGTCTCTTTTGGCCATGGTGCAAGTCATGTTGCCATCACCAAGCCTGTATGTATGTTGAGGGTTGCTTGCCCCCAGATGGAGCTCCTTATACTTGCAAGTGTTAAACTTCATCTGGTTCCAGTCTGCCCAACTCTCAAGCCTGTCCAGGTCTGCCTATCTGCAACCTATCTTCTGATGTGACCACAATGCCCAATAACTTGATGTAATCCGCAAACTTGGCCAGTGAGCTTTTCATTCCCCATCCAAACCATTGATAAAGATGTTGAAAAGCACCGGTCCAAGCACGGACCCCTGAGGGACACCACTGGCCACTTTGCACCAGGTTGACACAGATCCATCCATGAGAACTCTCTGGGTCCTACCCTGTAGCCAGTTTTCCACCCACTGAACTATTGAGCAGCTGAGCCCACACTCTTCCAGCTTTCCCATGAGGATATCATGGGATACTAGATCAAAAGCCTTTTGGAAGCCTAGGTATATAACATCTACGTTGTCTCCCATGTCCAGGTGGCAAGAGACCTGGTCATAGAAGAAGATGAGATTGGTAAGACAAGACCTACCCACAACAAAGCCATACTGGCTGTCATTCAGAATATTACCTTCCGTGAGTGTATTGCACATAGATTCAGTTAGGCTCTGGGAGTGGCAAGAGACACGCGGGTGAAAGCCCGCTGCATCCCTGCTCCCCCAAAGCCCCCTAGAACCCCCCCAGCAGCCGTGGAGCCCCCCGCCAACCCCCAGCACAGCTGGAGGTAAGCGGAGCCTGTGGTGGGAGGGGGTTAACTCTTAGAGAATGGGAGGAGGCATCTGAGTGGGAGCTGAGCCGGGTCTCGCCCCGCCCAGGCCCCTACTTGGCCCAGGCCCCCAGGGAGAGAGAGAGGTGGGGGGGGGTACTTATCAGTCCCTCTCCAATGGAGCAGGGCCCCCCAAATCCTGGGCAGGGCCCCCCCTATTCTGAAAGCAGCTTCCCTGATGGCTGGCCCACTGTGCATGCGTGCAGTTTAAAAGGGCCCACCAATAGCAAAAAAGCTTCAGGCTCCAGGAGTGGCAAAAGATGCGTGGGTGAAAGCCCGCCGTGCCCTTGGTCCCCTGAAGCCCCCCAGAGACCCCCCAGCAGCCGCGGAGCCCCTGCCAACCCCCAGCACAGCCAGAAGTAATGGGGCCCGTGGTGGGAAGGGGTTAACCCTTAGAGAATGGGAGGTGGCTGAGTGGGAGCCGAGCTGGGTCTCGCCCCACCCAGGCCCCTACTTCACCCAGCCTCCCAGGGAGCCACGCGACCAAAGCCACGCAAACAGGTTGCACAAACAGGTACACTTGTCACATGAGTTAGTGCAGAGTTAACGCAGGAGGGTGTGCAGGAGGGCCCGAGGCCCTGCCTGTGAGCCCCCAGAGTAGACAGTCTCAGCCGTAGCCAGCTTACCAATGGCATGACATGGATGGGCACACGCCACACCTCGAGGGTCCCCTCGGGATCTGTGGCCCACCCCACCCCTGGCTCCTCTGAGGCCTCCTCCCAGAGGAAGCCCATGGTTCCAGGCTCCACGCAGATGGAGCCCCTGACTCTCATCTGTAGGAGCTGCCTGTCCTTTTCAGGTCCTGGGGCCCAGGAGCATGGTCACTTCCCCTTGTGGGGTCTGCTCCCTTTTGGGGTCTCTGGCACACCAGCTGGAAGAATTCCAGGCCACAGTCCAGAGACTGCATGCCATCACGGACTGTGAGCAGGAGATCGACTCCAGCCGGGTCATAAGGCTCTACAGGGATTTGGGAGCAGGGCCAAAGGTTCTGGGGGCACAAGTGGTGTTCTCTTCCATGATCCCAGTCTTGGTGTATGGGCTGGGGTGTACAACCTGTGGGCAAGGCAAGAGCCCCCAACGGGACACTTGCCTGCCTGTACACAAATGCCAGGAGCTTGGGGAATAAGCAGGAGGAACTCATCCTCTTGCTTAACACAAATAATTATGATGTCATAGGGATAACAGAGACCTGGTGGGACTCCACCCATGACTGGACCATGGGTATAGATGGCTATACCCTGTACAGGAGAGATCGAGTAGATAAAAGGGGCTCTGGTGCAGCTCTCTATGTTAAAGAAAGCTACGCATCCCTGCAAGTTGATGTTGGTGACCAGGGTGGACAACTGGAGACCCTCTGGGTTAAAATTCATGGGAACATGGCACAGGGGACACAACAGCGGGAGTGCACTACAGACCTCCCACCCAAAGTGAAGAGCTTGACCAGGAGTTCACCCAGGAACTGGCACATGCTCCATGACCATGGTTATCATGGGTGACTTCAATTACCCAGACATCAGCAAAATCTGAGCGGTCACAAAGCTTTTTCTTGTGCGTGGATGACCTCTACCTGACTCAAGAAGTCTATGGGCCAATGAGAGGTAAAGCGCTGCTCGACCTGGTGCTGGCTGCTGAGGATGACCTAATCGGTGACCTAGTGATCGATGGGAAGCTGGGTGACAGTGACCACAAGCTGATCAATTTCACCATCCACCATAAAGCTGGCAAGTCAGTCAGCAACATGGAAGTCCTTGACTTCAGGAAAGCTGACTTTGACAAGCTGAGGAGGCTCGTCAGTGAGGCCCTAAGGGACCATGGCCCCAGGGGGTGGGGAGTCCAGGAAGAGTGATTGCTCCTCAAGGGAGCGATCCTCAATGCACAAGCTAATTCGATTCCATCTCGGAGGAAAGGCAGCAAGAGGGCACAGCAGCCCCCTGGCTCTCCAGGGACCTAGCAGACCTCCTGAGGCTAAAAAGAAAGGCCTATAAAGGATGGAGGATGGGATTCACCTACAAGGAGGAATATTCGGCACTGGTTCAGTCCTGCAAGGAGCAAACCAGGAAAGCCAAGGCTGCAACTGAACTCCAACTAGCTTCGAGCATCAAGAACAATAAAAAGTCCTTTTTCAGATATGTGGGGAGCCGCAGTAAAAGCAAAGGCAACATTGGACCCCTGCTGAACCAGATGGGGCAACTGACAACTGACACCCGGGAGAAAGCCAATCTACTAAATAGGTACTTTGCATCGGTTTTTCATCAGTCCCATCGGACGCCCATGCCCCTACGGGACAGGGAGGTCCAGGTGAGGGATATCCCCTGCCCTCCATCAATGCTGACCTTGTGAAGGAACAACTTGAGAGGCTGGATACATTCAAGTCAGCCAGCCCTGACAATCTGCACCCCAGGGTACTCAAGGAGCTGGCGAGCATCATAGCCCAGCCCCTGACATGGATCTTCAAGAACTCCTGGTGCTCTAGTGAAGTGCCCAAAGACTGGAAGAAGGCCAATGTAGTGCATATCTTCAAGAAAGGGAGGAAAGTGGATCTGGCAAACTACAGGACCATCAGCCTGACCTCTATCCCAGGGAAGGTCTTAGAAAAGTTTATTAAAGAGGCCATCCTTAATGGACTGGCAGATGCCAACATCCTGAGGGATAGCCAGCATGGGTTTGTTGTAGGTAGGTCTTGCTTGACCAATCTCATTACCTTCTGTGACCAGGTGACCTATCACCTGGACAAGGGAGAAGAGATTGATGTCATATATCTTGACTTCAACAAAGCCTTTGATCTGGTATCCTGTGATCATCTCTTGGCGAAGATGGCCAATTGTGGCTTTGGGTCCACCACGATCCGTTGGCTGGGAAATTGCCTCTATGGTCGGACCCAGAGGGTGGTTATTGATGGAAGTCAATCATCATGGTGCCCTGTGAGCAGTGAGGTCCCCCAAGGCTCTATCCTTGGACCTATACCTATATTGTTCAACATCTTCATTAATGATGTGGACTGTTGTATATTGTATTATTATTGTTTTCATATTGTTTTTTATTGTTTCATATAGATATTGTATGGTTTAGGCCTGTGTTTGTAAATGAACCAAAGTCATGTCAAGTTTCCATTTTATATGTCAAGCCTCCATTTTGTGTCCTCTGCCTGGGCATCCCGTGTTACAACTGTATGAGTCACGTACACCTCCCATGTAATTGGTTCCCGAATGAATGAGAGTGATTGGGAATGACTGAAATACAATGGTAGCAGGCCTCTACTGAATGGCCTGTAATGACTGGGCCATCACCTCACATTGATTCATCCAGGAACCACGGACCTCACCCAGGAACAGAGACAAGAACCCAGCATTTGAAAGATAAAAGACCCTGTAGAACCAGCAACTCTACCATTGTACCCCACCATTACAGACACCCGAAACTGTACATCCCTGCATGGAGCACACAGCTCAGTACGCCAGGGGCTGACCCTTGCCTGGGCATACCTACTGTCACTAGGGTCACACAAGGTCTGCCCTTATAAAAAGGGGCAGTAGAGACAGACCAACACCCTCTCCATCTGGACCAACACCATGCCACACCACCTATCCACCCAGAGGCCCTGCTGGCAACCCCCCTCTGGACAACACCTACTGGACAAGGACCCCTTTCCAGCCTGGATAGATAGCTATCACCTCCCCCCCGCCCCGCCCTGCCCTGTTCAACCAAGGACTTGGACTCTGCTCTGCTTCTCTTCCCTACCTGGACAACAGCCCTTCCAATGAATCTCTTTCTCCTGCTGCCATTGGGAGTACATATGTGTGTGTGTGTGTGTGTGTGTGTGTGTGTGTGTGTGTGTGTGTGTGTATGTGTGTGTGTGTGTGTGAGAACCAGTAACTTCATGGGGCTGCATAGTATGTTGTCTGTATAATAAAACTGTTATTTGGACCCTGTAGCAGGGCACTAGGTTGCCTGCTACTGAATAGTAGTAAATGGGTTTAGCTGCCATTCACTAGGGCAGCAGGTGCCAGTTGCTATGGCAACTTATTGGGTCAGCTGGCTGCCAGGGGGCAAGGCCTGGCCTTTATAAGCAGAGAAGGCTAAGGCCAGAGCCAGTTCCCCTCTGGCAGCCTGAATAGCAGGAAGCTCTGCTGTAGAGCAGAGCAGAGCAGAGCAGCCCGACCACCCGAGCACTGGCATCATGATACGTGGTGGAGAGAACCCTGACAGGGAGATGGAGAGTAGCCAGGGTGGCGTTGAACGGAGGTTATAGCCAGGAGGCTTATTTTGTGTTTCAGCCGGTAGGCTTATGGTCTTGAGTTTCTGTTTGGGGTGTTTGAGTAACACCGGAGGACTGGGCAAGGCTGTAGGGGTGGAGGAGGCCTCATTAGGAGCTCCCCAGTAAGGTGTGGGTGTTCCTAGCACTGCAGGAGGCGCTGCGTTAGTGGGGTATCCCGACCCCAGCCCAGCGGGGGCGATATCGGGACGAGCCCCAATTGGGAACCCCAGTTGGGAAGAGCTCCAGTGGGGCGGAGGCCCAAGAAGGCGGGTCTGGGGAACAGGTAAGGCTAAGGCCACCTGAGCCCCAATTCTGGGAAGCCCGAGTCGGGCATAGAAGGCCCCAGTGCAGGTGAGCATGGGGGCACGCAAGCAAGGCCCCAGTGCGGGCAAGCATGGGAAGCGCGAGCAAGGCCCTAGTGAGGGCAGCCCAGTGCGAGCAGGGAAGCGCGAGGAGTGCAAACGCAGGCCCCGGTGGGGGCGGAGAACGCGAGGAGCGCGAGCAAGGGCCCCGGTGGGGGCGGAGAACGCGAGGAGCGCGAGCAAGGGCCCCGGTGGGGGCGGAGAACGCGAGGAGCGCGAGCAAGGGCCCCGGTGGGGGCAGGGGAGTGCGTGAGGTGCGAGTATCTTGGAGCAGGCCCCGGGAGAGGGCGTGTATATAGGACATTGGGCAGGCCGAGTGGGGCACTGCCTGTGAGGGGGAAGCCCCGGAAGGGGGCAAGCCCAGTGGAAGGCCCCGGAGAGAAGGGCGAGTCTACTAGGAAGCCCGAAGAGAGAGCGGGCTACTTAGAACAGTCGCAGAGACAGGCCGGCGAGGGCCGGCACAAGGAGTAGCCCCGGAATCGTGGTACAGCAAGACTGGCCCCATGCCAAGGGGGGGCAAGAAGGCAGCCTCCCATTGATAATATAAGATCAGGCGTTCAGGACCCAGACTTGGCACGGTAGGCAAGGGTGCTAGGGGAGGTCACGGCACCCCAAGGGACTGTCCTGCCACAGACCCCTAAGTTGGGTTTTGCTTTACTATGGTTTGGCCCTGCTCCAATCTCCGCTTCTGGCCCCTCTAACTTCTGTCTCATTTCTCCCTCTCCTGCTTCTGGCTCACTGCCACCTCCAACACCTGTCTTGAACTCCCCTCTGCCTCCAACCCCCCTGTTTCTTTGCCACTGTCTTATCCCCACTGCCTTTTCCTTTTCCCCTGAGCAACCAGGTTTCTGCCTCAGTTTCTTTCCTGGCTGTCTCCTCCCTGTCACCACTTATCTGCTCCCCCCCAATATCTCAGCTGTCTGCCTCAGTTTCCAGCCCCAGTCTACCTTAAGTAAACCTAAGCCTCAGTTCCTCAGCCAGTTTCTCTCTAGTCCATTGGCTCTAATCCCAGTTGTGGCAACTTTTACTCCCTACACTTTAACTCTCTCTCTCTCTCTCACCTGAACCTTCCCCTAAGTATCCCAGGTACCCCAAGCACACACATACACACTGTACCATCCCAGTTAGGAACTTACCTGTGTTTATGTGTAGCTGGGTTGTATGAACGTGAACTGGTGAGTGTGTGTGTGTGTATGGCATTGTGTGCATGATATATGAATTAGTGATCTGTGTCTAACTTTTGGGGTGTATAGTGTATGTGCCTGAATTGGTGATAGATATGCATGTGCTTAGGCTAGTTTGGATGTGTATGTGCCTGAGCTGGTAGTGTGTGTGTATGCACCTAATTGATTTGTGTTTGTATATGTGCAGTTGTGTCACACCCTCCTGTCTAACAGTACAATATTGAGATCCTGAGAGTTGGCCTGACCCCACAGGGCAACAAGTTCAAGCTTCCACTTCTTGTAAGCTTCCTTTTTGAGTTTAAGCTCATTGAAGAGTTCTTTGCTAAGCCAAGCTGGTGGCCTGCCACATTTGCTAGTCTTCCTCCACATCAGGACAGTTTGTTCCTGCACTCTCAGTAAGTTTTCTTTAAAATACAAGCAGCTCTCCTCAGACTGGCCTCCCAGGGGATCCTCCCCATCAGTCCATGAAGGAGTCAAAGTCTGCTTTTCTGAAGTCCAGGACCCATACTCTGCTGTTATCTTTTCTTCCTCTTGTCAGGATCCTGAACTTGATCATCTCATGGCTGCTGCCCAAATTGCCATCCACTTCTTCCCTGTCGGTGAACAGTACATCAAGAAGAGCATGGCAACACTTGTGCAACACTTGCAACATTTGCAACACTTGCGCTAAGAAGTTGTCCCCAGTACTCTCCAAAAACTTCCTAGATTGCCTGTGCGCTGCTGTATTGCTCTCCTGGCAGATGCCAGGGTGATTGAAATCCCCCCATGAGAGCCAGGGCCTGTGATCTTGAAACTTCCACTACTTTTCTGAAGAAGGCCTCTTCTACCTCATCCTCCTGGTCTGGTGGTTTATAGCAGACACTCATCATGTCATCACTGTCGTTGCTCTCCCCTTTGACCCTAACCCAGAGATTTCAACACTGGAGCTATGAGCAATCAAACAGCTCTTTTACTTTCAGTACAACTCCTCCTCCTCTTCTCCTCTTCCTGTCTTTGAACAGTTTGCACCCATCCATGACAGAGTTCCAGTCATGCAAGCTACCCCACCAAGTCTCTGTTATTCTGATCGCATCATAGTTCCTTGACTGCATGAGGACTTCCAATTCTTTCTGTTTCCCAGGAAAAAGTCAAATGATGTTAGGCACTGTCAGAGCTTCTCTTTTTCTGTGAAACCTTATGGGCCTTGAAAGCTGTGAAAGCTTTTGAGCGAAAGCTTATGGTCCTTGCTGGTCTGGGCATGTGTGTACATGTGCATGCACACACACACACACACACACACACACAATTTTAACTAGTGTGTGACTTGAACTACATTCATCCTAAACATCTCTAACAGAGGTCATTGCAATGTAACTATTGAAGAGAAGGTGCCAGAGGTTGCAGGTGACAGGTTTCTACACCATTTATAGAATGAAGTTGAGAAAAAATTGCTCTAGGAATTAACCTATGGTTCATTACATACACATTTTTATTCTTTATAAAGCACAGGCACAAAATACTTTTTGTGCCTGCTGATGGCCTAAAGTTAGATCCTTAAGACTTCTCCAAAATGTTTATTGGTGAAATGTTTTCTTTCATGAAGGGATTTTTATTTATTCAGCTCTTTGGTTTTATATTAGATCTCCAGTGAGGAAGGATGCTTTTATTCACTTATAGCTAGGATTTGGGATAGCCTTTCCTGAAGTTGAGGATTCGTTTTAGCACCTTCTAGAGAGAGCTTTCAGTTGCAAACTGAGATCTAGAACTGAATTTGGGCATGGGATTTTAGTGCATATCCAACTCTTACCTCAGACACACTTAAAATCTCATGAGAACAACTGGCCTTGATAGATACAGGTTCATGCTATGAGGATAACTGATTGTGAAGACAGCAGATCTAAGATGACTTCTTCCACCATTCTGGCTCATCTTCACTTGAGAAGGAAATGTCAGTGCTCTCAAACCTGGACCTAAACCAATATTCTCTCCCTAATGTAGCTCTGAACATGAGGTTGAGCCTTCTACAAAATCTGGATCCTTCATCTCTGTTGCACATCTACTTTTATCAGTCTAATTTCCACCAGCAAATAGGATGCCTGCAACTAACTTTCCCAGCACAGGATAAGGAGGGACAATTTGTTTGCTGTGTTGCAATAATCAGAATGGTAATATCTCTAGAGAGGTAGAATCCTTAATGGTATTAATAGCATCGTCCCATAAATAACACATGCCAAAAACAGGACATGGTAAGCTTTGTGTGCCAGTGCAACCAAGATACTAGGCTTGTATAGGGAGGAAACACCACACAGCAAAGCTACCAAAAAGAAAACATGCTAAAAAAAGCTAATAGTAATTTCTGGATTAATTTCCCCCCATTGGTTAGGGTGATAGGGAGATAAATGTTTGGAAACAAATGATCAGCTCTTTTGCCAGAGGGACCTTTGAACCTGCAGTGTACTTTCCTTGGGACCTGTAACTCAGGCATTAATAATGGATTACCAAAATCAACCATCTGCAAGAGAGCTGCTTCTATCCTCTTAGATAAATCTCATTTCTGTGAAGAGTAGCTATTGATTTTGATAGTGATTCCTTCCTTCCCAGTGGAAAGGCTAGACCCCATCATCTCTGTGTGTGTGTCAATGAGCTATTTTCCAGATCCATACGCATGCATGTTGTACAGAATGGCTATGTTACCCTATTCCAGCAGCAGAGGCAACCATTGTGTATAACAGAGACTGCTATTATACCACCTATGTTTATCCTGTAGGAATCAGACTAAGTGAGAATTGCCATGTCCATAAGGATACACACAGAGAATCTTGTCATCAGCTTTGCCATTTGGTATGGGTTCCCATGTGTTTGGATCAAGCGATAGATCAGGGCATAGCAAAAAGAGCATGTTCTGCTCTAGCCAGACCCATATCCCTCTATATTAAAGTTTGTATAGTCTTAGTCTTGTGGGTACTACTGAATATCAGCTCCAGCATTCCCCTACCTATGCTTATGTGCATGCAAATATTGTCATTGTATATATCCCTATCTATACTTTTGTTTCTATGAGAGCAGATGTCTGTACCCCAGATGTGCTTATGTTTGTTTATATATGCACACACCGGTATGTGCATTCATATATATCTGTGTGAGCCTCTCAGCATGTACTTTATTTTTATTCTTTCCAACTTTGTCTGTGTGTACCTTGCATACATGCTCCTGTGCATGAGTGTGTGTGTGTGTGTGTGTGTGTGCGCGTGCGCGTGCATGCACGCATACTTCCATGAACAGGTGTTTTACCTGGAGGCAAGTGTGCTTTGCATGTCCCTTTGCATCCATGCTTAAACTTGCCATTGCTGGTGGATTTAACAGGATGAAGGTGTAAGAGCCATCAGGAACTTTCTCTTGTCTAGGTGGTAAAGATTCTTTTAATCAAAGTTGTCATCAGGTTAAATGATACAGGTTGTGTTGCTTAGTGTCTACATCAGTGGTCCCCAGACTTTTTGAAGCAAAGGGCCTCTGTTGACCCTCCAAATGTCAAAATCAAATGGACCACCATCTTCCCTCATCATCAAACTACCAGTAAAGGCCTGAACAGATACATGCAATCAACAAGCTACATACCAGACCCTCTCTGACTACCAGTGGTCTGTGGGCAACAATCTGGGAGCCTTCGATCTACTAAACAAATATCCTGTTGACTTATCTCAGTGCAGGCACTGTCATGTTTGTGTTGGAAATTACTGTGAGCTGATGGAATGCAAGGCTCCCAGAAGTCTACCACATTTTTTAAGTGAAGATGATAGAATCATAGAAAATTAGGGTTGGAAGGGACGTCAGGAAGTCATCTAGTCCAACACCCTGCTCAAAGCAGGGCTGTCCCCAATGACATCAGTCCACCCAAAGCTTTGTTTGCCAGGTCTTAAAAAACCTCCATGGATGGAGATTTCATCACCTTTCCAGTGTTTTACTACCCTCCTAGTGAGAAAATTCATTCTAATATCTAACCTAAACTTCCCTTGCTGCCCCTTGAGACTATTGCTCCTTGTTCTGTCATTTGCCACCATTGAGAACAGTCTAGCTCCATCCTCTTTCAAAGACCCTGAATCCTAGCCCTGCCCTCTAGTGTATCTATTACTCCCCCCCAGCTTGGTGTCATCTTCAAACTTGCTGAGAGTGCACTCTATGCCATCTTCCAGGTTGTTGATGAAGTCATTGAACAAATATGGCCCCAGGACTGGCCCCTGGGGCACTCCACTTGATACTAGCTCGCAAATAGACATCAAGCCATTGATTACTACTCTGAGCCTGATGCTCCAGCCAGTTTTCTATCTACCTTACAGTCCATTCATCCAGCCCACACTTCCTTAGCTTGCCTGAGAGAATGTTGTGAGAGACTGTATCAAAAGCCTTGCTGAAATCAAGGTATACCACATCCACTGGCCTCCCCGCATTCACAGAGCCAGTCACCTCATTATAGAAGGCCATTAGGTTGGTCAGGCATAACTTGCCCTTGGTGAATCCATGCTGACTCTTCCTAATCACCTTCTTCTCCTCCAAGTGCTTACAAATGGATTATCTGAGGATATGTTCCACGTTTTTTTCCAGGGACTGAGTTGAGGCTGACTCGTCTGTAATTCTCTGGATCCTCCTATTTCCCCTTCTTAAATATGGGCACTGTGTTTGCCCTTTTCCAATCACCCGGGACCTCTCCTGATCTCCACGAGTTTCCAAAGATGATGGCCAGTGGCTCTGCAATCACCTCAGCTGACTCCCTCAGCATCCTCAGGTGCGTTGCATCTGGCCCCATGGATTTTATGAGTCCAGCTTTTCTAAATAGTCCCTAACCTGTTCTTACACTACTGTTGGCTGCTCACCTCTTCCCAAAACTGTTCTGCCAGGTGCAGTAGTATTGGAGCTGACCTTACCTGTGAAGACTGAGGCAAATAAGACATTGAGCACTTCAGCCTTTTCTGCATCCTCTATCACAAGAACACCTCCCCCATTCAGTAAGGGACCCACACTTTCCTTAATCCTCTTCTTGCTACTGACATACTTGTAGAAACCCTCCTTTACCCTTCACATCCCTTGTTAGCTGCAACTCCAATTGCACTTTGGCCTTCCTGACTTCACCCCTGCACACCCAAGCAATGCTGCTATACTTCTCCCTATTTGTCCAGATTTCCACTTCTTACAAGCTTCCTTTTTGTAACTTAGTTTACTGAAGAGGTCCCTGCTAAGCCAAGTTGGTCTTCTGCCATACTTGCTAATCTTCTTGCGCATCAGGATGGCTTGTTCCTGCAAGCTCAGTAAGGCTTCTTTAAAGCACAGCCAGATCTCCTGGACTCCTCTCCCCCTCAGTCTGGCTTTCCAAGAAATCCTGCCCATGAGTTTCCTGAGTGAGTCAAAGTCTGCTTTTCTGAAATCCAGGGTCCTTACTTTGCTGCTCTCCATCCTTCCTTTCCTCAGGATCCTGAACTCAATGAGCTTATGGTCACTGCTGCCCCAGTTGCCATCCACTACTACATTCCCCGCAAATTCTTTCCCTATTTGTGAGCAGTAGGTCAAAAAGAGCATGGCCCCTAGCTGGCCGCTCCAGCACTTGCACCAGGAAGTTGTCCCCAACACTCTCCAGATACTTTCTGGATTGCCTGTGCACTGCTGTATTGCTCTCCCAGCAGATATTACGGAGATTGAAGTCTCCCATGAGAACCAGTGCTTGTGATCAGGAAAGAGGTATCATCAGTGCAGATTGTGGAGGGAAGATATAGGGATGTCAGTTTCTGAGTGGTATAGAGACTAGATCAGATACATTTAATCTCACCTGTAGTGAGAAATGTCCCATTTTACAGCATACTGAACCCAGTACAGATCTTGGTATATAAGTGGCTTGATTTTCAGAAAGGCTCAGCATCCATCACCTTGAGTGAGATCAGTGTGAACTGCAAGTGCCATGAAAATCAGGTCCGATCTCTCATGGCTTGAGTAATTGTATTAAGTTCACCTCTTGTTCTCTACAGCACAAGGGCTAGCTCTGCTCCCAGGGGCCTGTTTTTCCATTTCCCTGCACCCTGAATGCAGGTTGTACAAAATGTTATCATGGTGATTTTCTGGGTTGTTGTGGTTTTTTTTAACCCACTGTGCAGAGGCATAAGTGGCTGTACAAGGGGAGAGTGGAGAATCAGATCCCCATGCACCTTATAGGTATCCAAGCTATAGGGATAACTTACTCCCTGACAGATCTGAAGAGAAAACAGAGGACCAATCTTAAGCTGAAGTACCATATAGTGAAGTGAAACAAAATCATTTTTATTTCAGGCATTTTAAGCACATTTTAGATAGAAGTCTTGGGAACAGAAACTGGATTCTCAGGGAGTTAGACGCCATTCACAAAAGGATGTAGATGACAATTCACTTAAACCCTGCAGCTCAGTGGCGCTCTCTTGGTGGGGAAATTACATGGATTCAAGTCACTGCTCCAAATCAGGCAGAGAGAGGCTTTGGCACTAGGACTCTTACCCTCCAGGTAAGTGCCCTAACTTGGCTCTGGGGCAGAAGTGGACCCCTGACTACTGCCATCTCTGTTTGTATGTGGTGCTAATGACTGCTTTTGACTCTAGTTTGATAAATCAGCATGCGTTATTGTCGAGTGAACTATTCTGACATTGCCAGTTTCCCTCCATTTTTGGATAAGCTGAAGATATTTACTGAACCTGGGTCAAGTTTTCAAATAGTTTTGGCCACCTCAAAATAACATTTTTGGGGGGTGAGTAAAGGATTTGATGCTCTATTTATTTCCAGCTTGAACAGGTATGTCCCCTTAACCTAGAGAAATGACTAGCCTAAATATGAGCCTGGACGCTTGTATTGCATTAGGTGTCCAAGACCTACACAAATGCTGTACATTTCCTGAGACAGTCCAGCCCTCTTAGGACATGGTTCATATATACCAGAGATTGCCTCTATTGGCAGGTTTATGGCAGCCCTGTTATGAAGTTGCCACAAGTTTACCACAAGTAGCAACTCCATGACCTTCAACTCTAGAATTTGCATAAAATCACCATTAGTCAACCGCTCTCCTCATCCTAACTGCCAATAACGGCTCATCCAAATGGAGTCACTATTGGATTTCAACCAGCTTGGCTGTTTAACATTTAACAGGGTAATTTGATGTGGAGCGAGCCTCTTAATATCTGGAATCATTGTTTAGAGCCAGGTGGCTAGATGGGAAATCCAATTGTTTTATACTAGTTTGCAAAACAGCATGGTAAGCCTATGAGCTCGTCAATAACTGACTTTAATTAAGTAAAAGTTATTTCATTAATATCATTTTAAATGGATGCTCAGCAAACTCTGCCTATGGGAATCACACAGTTAGAAAAGCTTAACAATATATATAGGTGCAATATAACTATATAGGTGCTCAGATGCCCCCATGATGAATGTGGCATAAATAAATACAGAGGTGGAGGAAAAGAGATAAAAGCAACTACAGGAGCAGCTCATTGGCTGTTTTGGAAGCAAGCATATGCATTAACTATTCATTAATCCTACCCAGAAGGATTTTTAAAGAGACAATCTGCTTAGACCCCTAAACATTCCCTGGTGTAAAGCAATTCCCATGCAGCATCCTGAATCTCTCTCTAATTTCTCTCAGTAAATCACACAGAAGTTAGAAGTGTGACAAAGCTACATACTCCAGGTCTAGAGCTGAATGTCTTGTGCAGTTCAGGAGTGTTTAGATTGAAGGGTTGATTTTGGTTTGTGAAAATGATAGGGTTTTTTTTTTTCCTTCAGGTTTTGAACTTTTTTAAAATTTGAAAAAAGTTAGACCTGGAGTGTTAACCTGATCCCATCACTGACACTGATGGGCAAACCCAATTTAATAGTGTCTTTTTTGGTTGAAACACATATTAATTAGAAATAAAAAAAATTCTCTTGGCCAATGTGAGGTACAGATACAATTTCTTTATCTGAAAGAAGAGAGTATAAGAGACTTGGACTGAGCAAGGAACTTTTTCCGCTGTTTACAGTATATATTCACTGAATAAGTACCATATATATGAATATTCCACATTCATATGGACATTTACTGAAGATCAACAAGTATTGCAGATATTGGAAACCTGGCAAATACACATTCATTAGTTGGAATCATCAGAAGCACCATATTATTTGTCTTGTTGAATTTTACTTCAGGATCAATATAGCTAAAAATAGATGCCTGATTATCTATAAAATTTCTGCCTGGGGAAGCGGACAATGGAAGACCAATGGGAGTTCTGTGGATGATTGTTTTTGTTGTTTGCTCTGGTTTTCATATCCCTTTGAAGGGTTTTTAGTAAGACCTGAGACCGAACTATATCTTTGATCTTTACTTGATGAATTTGGCATGAATAAAGCTGAAATCCAGATTCAAAAATGAATGGCTAACTAAGGAGTTAGAAGAATGGTAAAGAAAACTTCTCAGTGTACTGTATTACTGTGATTCCCGGGAAGCTATAACATAGATGATATTTTGTAAACATCTCTGCCACCTCAGTCTCTTGTAAAATGCTTCTGAAATTACAGTATCATTCCCTAGGAAAGGTGCAGACTGCACACAGGTCTATTAACTTTGTATGATCTCTACAGGGAGGTTAAATCAACTTCAGTGGGAACAGTGGATGTTCATCATCATGAGTAATCAGGGTTTAAATCAATAAAAAAGAAGTGTAATAATATTTATCATAGGATCAACTGGGGATGCATCCCATTTAAAAAAACAATTGGCTGGGATCTCTGGCCATGTCCAGATGTGCAGAGCAATGTACTTGCAATGGCACAAATAGCAGCACAAATTTGTGCCACTACTTTGTGCTGCAGAGCACACCCCTGCACATGTGCTTTGGTAAGGGACAAACTTCCCTTTCCCCACTACTCCCAGCTCCCGGCATGCTGGAGCAGCTGGGGAACGAATGAAATAGTAGACATGCTCTGGCCAACAGCCAGAGTGTCTCCCTGGAAGACCAAGCCTCTGTTCGTTCCAGTGCATGCTATTATAGTGTGAGCCATGCTGCTTATTTTCTTGGCAGGTTTTTTTGCAGGAAATCCTGGTACCAAATTTTGCTCACACACTGCAAATTTGCAGCATGGGGAACATTTTAACATTCCAGGCATGCAGTTTGTGGCACCACAAGAAGGTTTGCAGCCCCGCAAACCACACATGAATGCATGTCTGGATGCAGCCTCTGTGTCCTTGGGCTGAGACCTGGCTTATTCTGAGGAATTTGTTCACTGTGGGTGTGTAAGGGGAGGTCCTCACATGTGAGGTTCCTGTGTGATACCAATTGAAATAAAATGGTGGAGAAAATTCCCTATCCTCCTCCCCTTTAAGTGCACACATGCTGCTGCATCAGCTGGTAGCTGTAGCAAGGCTTTTTCACAGGTTTCTCATGAAAGCTAACTTGCTCGTTTGCAATGTTATGACATCATGAATATCAGACCCTGTGCTATAATACACTACTATAACAGCACCAGTCAATATGATGAGACTTTGTACCAATGCCAATCATGTGGCTAGGAAATACTGTGTTCTGCATTGACTTGAACTACTCAATCAGTGGCTACTTTAGTAAGAGTGTCTCGATCATTAGCTGGCAGTAAGTAGGTATAAAGAAGGTCTGTGGGTTGAGAAGGTGGTAGTAGATGGAAAAAGGACACTTCCAAAAGGTCATGTTAAAAAAAGGTGTCATGGGCTCAGAACAAGTCCCATTCTGGTTAATAGCCTTCTCTCTGAGATTGGGAGAACAAATAATAGCATGACTTTTGATCATGGGTCTTGTTGGCCTGTTTTAGGAAGCTTTCCCCATTAAATGTAGCCATGGCCACTCCCACATCAGATGCAGTTCTGTAACATGTGTAATTTCAGGGAGAAAACAAAGGGACCCAAAACTATTATGATGCAAAAATTAAAGTTCCTCCAAGTGTAGGATGTATTTGCTCTGTAGAACCGGGGAGTGCTGAAAGATGGTGCTGTGTGTATTCTACTGATGTTTGTCTGTTAGGCACTCACACAGCACCTTGTAAATAAAATACGAAAACTTTAGGTCTAATTTCTTTCTGTTCCAGCTGGTAAAGACTGAGTAATATTTTTACTGCTGTTTTAAATAGGGTGTTTTAGCTGTATCTCCTTTAGTATTGGCTGTATTGCCTTTAGTATCAGCTGTGTCAATCTAGGTAGGAAAGGTTTCTGATTATTACATTGTGCACGTAACTTGACATGTTGCACACTTTTCATATGCTCTTTTATCAGCTCACACCATTTCTTTGAAGGTTCTGTGCATATTTCTACACCACAATATCTCTAAACAACTCCTTGTTTCCTCCTTCCCCAGTCACTTACAAACATTGACATCAGAGTACTATTTAGCAAAGTTGCCACAAAGCTTTGTATTTTCATTCAGGATCTCTTAAACCTAAAACTCAATTAGGAAATCAAGCTACTGCTAAAACCAAAATCCTATTTTAGAGTCCTGAGCAACTGGGGTCACAAATTCTGCATCTCTTTTCTTTACCCACTATGGGCACATCTACATATGATGCTACAGCAACATAGCATCCACAGGTATCTACATGTGACCAACAGCTACTTCGTCGTAGCAGTGTGATTCCTCATTATAGCGTGCTGATATGGCAAAGTAGCTGCTAAACATAACTGTTTGCCACACATACGGCACAGTATGGACAGTTACTGCACCATGCTTCCAAAAGGAAGTACTAAAGCATGGCACAGTAACAACGTCGCCATAGGGCAACATGTAGATGTGTAGTAAGCACAAAATGGTACACGGTTGGTTTACACACAAACTTATACCAAAAGAAGTGAATGGATTTAATTAATTCTTTTTATTATTTCAATGTGGTAAATCAACCCAGGACACATTTATTCCAAAAGAAGAATGTCTAAGTACTGGCAGTGCAAAAATATATGGCCTTCCATTAATGCTGACCTCGTGAAGGAACACCTTGAGAGGCTGGATACCTTCAAGTCAGCTGGCCCTGCCAATCTACACCCCAGGGTACTCAAGGAGCTGGCAAGCATCATAGCCCAGCCCCTGACATGGATCCTCAAGAACTCCTGGTGCTCTAGTGAAGTGCCCAAAGAAGGCCCAAAGAAGGCCAATGTGGTACCAATCTTCAAGAAGGGGAGGAAAGTGGATTTGGCAAACTACAGGACCATCAGCTTGACTTCTATCCTGGGGAAGGTCTTAGAAAAGTTTATTAAAGAGGCCATCCTTAATGGACGGGGAGATGCCAACATCCTGAGGGATAGCCAGCATGGGTTTGTTGTGGGTAGGTCTTGCTTGACCAATCTCATTACCTTCTACGACCAGGTGACCTGTGACCCGGATAAGGGAGAAGAGACTGATGTCATATATCTTAACTTCAAAAAAGCCTTCGATCTGGTATCCCATGATCACCTCTTGGCAAAACTAGCCAATTGTGGCCTGGGGTCTACCACGATCCGCTGACTGGGAAATTGGCTCTGTGGTTGGACCCAGAGGGTAGTAATAGATGGAAGTCACTCATCATGGTGTCCTGTGACCAGTGGGGTCCCCCAAGGCTCTTTCCTGGGACCCATACTGTTCAACATCTTCATTAATGCTGTGGACATTGGAGTCAGGAGTGGACTGGCCAAGTTCGCCAAGGACACCAAACTTTGGGGCAAAGTATCCACACCAGAAGACAGGAGGGCGATCCAGGCTGACCTGGACAGGCTCAGCAAATGGGCAGACGAGAACCTCATGGTGTTTAACACCGAAAAATGCAAGGTTTTCCACCTTGGGAGGAAAAACCTGCAGCATCCTTATAGGCTCAGCAGTGCTACTCTGGCTAGCACTATGGAAGAACGAGACTTGGGGGTCATCATTGGCCACATGATGAACATGAGACTGAAATGCATTGCTGCAGCTAATAAAGTGAGCAAAACACTGGCTTGCATCCATAGGTGCTTCTCAAGCAAATCCAGGGACGTCATTCTCCCCTTGTACTCGGCCTTGGTGAGGCCACAGCTGGAGTACCGCGTCCTGTTTTGGGCTCCACAATTCAAAACTGATGTGGAGAAGCTTGAGAGAGTGCAGGGAAGAGCCATGTGCATGATCAGAGGTCGGGAAAACAGATCTTACGACGACAGGCTGAGAGCCATGGGGCTCTTTAGCCTGGAAAAGTGCAGGCTCAGGGGTGATCTGATGGCCACCTATAAGTTTATCAGGGGTGACCACCAGGATCTGGGGGAACGTCTGTTCACCAGAGCGCCCCAAAGGATGATGAGGTCGAACGGTTATAAACTGCTGCAAGACCATTTCAGGCTGGACATAAGGAAGAATTTCTTTACTGTCTGAGCCCCCAAGGTCTGGAACAGCCTGCCATTGGGGGTGGTTCAAGCACCTACACTGAACACCTTCAAGAGTAAATTGGATCCTATGACTCCAGCTGACTTCCTGCCCTGTGGGCAGGGGGCTGGACTTGATGATCTGCCAAGGTCCCTTCCAGCCGTAATGTCTAGGAAATCTATGAATTTCAACCAAGTTTCTTGCAAATATGTAAGGAGACCACAACTTCAGTCATTTTATTGAGTAAAGATTAATTTGATTAAACTTCTCAATGTCTTCAAAGCTAGATACCTTTCTGAAAGAAATTGTTTTTAGACAAAGTACTGAGCTCAATTCAGGAGTAACTACATGCTGTTATACAGCTTGAGTTATGAAGAAGGACAGATCAGATGTTCTAATGGTTCCTTCTGGCACTATAATCTATGGGTGCATGCAACATGCCACAAGATTTACTTTAACGTGCCAAAAAGACTTTTAAAGTGGTGGGAAATCCTGCTTGTGCAAAAAGAATCACACTTGTAGCACATGAAAAGGCAAAACTGCTGGGATGTAGTTTAGTTTGCATTGCTGCCAATTATTTTGTTGCATCTTTGGACTCATTGCATGGAAACACAAAGGCAGGCAAAGATTTCTTTTTCCACCAGATGGCACTGTGCTATTCCTGTAGTTCAGCCTTTTGTCCACTAGGTGCTGTTTTGGATTGCTGCTGTTACTTATTTTATTTTTTTGGCCCCTGCTCATCCCTCCCTCCCCTTGCTTCCTGAGTGCAGGCAGGGCACGGTGTAGGGGGCATCTCATCCCTATGTCCTGTATTGGAATAGTAGTTAGTAGTTATACAGAAAGGAAAAAATGGAGAAGCAACGCAATACATTTCCAGTGCAGACTGTGGTGTACTACCCCCCTGGTAGTGGTCATGCCCATACCACCACCACCACCAGTCCTGTATGTCCTCCCCTCCTCCTGGCACCCAGCACAGTATTTTAAACTGCAGAGCACAGTGGTGGCAGCACCAAAATGGTAAGTTTGCAACTGAGGGAGTGTGGCACCTCTTCTCAACACTAATATTTTGAGGGTACCTTTCCTATTTCTTATAATTGTCATTGCCATTCCAGAAACACGATGAATAGTGCAGGCAGACGCAGCAGGCAAGATCCGCCCCCCAGGATATGCAGTATGTTGGGTGATATTTATGTAATGTCAGAAATATTCTGCTTACTTCCTAGACTCTATATGTTGCTCTCCCCTTATGAATTTGTACGCCACCACAAGGTCCCCTCTCAGCCTTCTCTTGGAGAGGCTGAAAAGGTTAAGGTCCCTTACCCTTTCCTCAAAAGGCCTTCCCTGCAGGCCTCTAATCAGGCAAGTGGCCCTTCTTTGTACCCTCTCCAGGTTGTCCGCATCCCGCTTGAACTGTGGCATCCAGAACTGGACACAGTACTCCAGCTGCGGCCTGACCAGTGCCACATAGAGGGGAAGAATCACTTCCCTGGACCTGTTTGTGAAGTACCTACGAATGCACGACAAGGTGCAATTGGCTCTGCCAACTGCTTCATCACATTGGCAACTCATGTTCATCCTGGAGTCAACAGTGACTCCAAGATCTTTTTATGCCTCAGTGGAACTGACAAGGTCGCCCCCCAGCCTGTAGGTGTGATGGCAGTTCTCACTCCCTAGATGCAGCAGCTTGCACATGTCCTTATTGAATTGCATCCTGTTGCTCTCTGCCTACTTCCCCAGCCTGTCTAAGTCAGCCTGGATCTGGTTCCTCCTCTTCAGGGTGTTACCTGCACCCTATAATTTTGTGTTGCCCACGAATTTGGACAGGGTGCGTCCCACCCCCTCATCCAGATCACTGATGAAGATGTTGAACAGCATCGGCCCCAGAACTGAGCCCTGAGGGACTCCACTGCACACATCTTTCCAGGCTGACACCGACCCATCCACTACCACCCTCTAAGTGCAACCCTTGGTCCAGTTTGCTACCCAGTGTACCGTGTAATCATCCAAGGCAAATCCCCTCGGTTTATGTATAAAGATAGCATGGGATACCTTGTCAAAGGCCTTCTTGAAGTCATAGATTCATAGATTCATAGATGCTAGGGTCGGAAGGGACCTCAATAGATCATCGAGTCCGACCCCCTGCATAAGCAGGAAAGAGTGCTGGGCCTACATTACCCCAGCTAGATACACATCTAGCCTTCGCTTGAAGATCCCCAGGGTAGGGGAGAGCACCACCTCCCTTGGGAGCCCGTTCCAGACCTTGGCCACTCGAACTGTGAAGAAGTTCCTCCTAATATCCAGTCTAAATCTGCTCTCTTCTAGCTTGTGGCCATTATTTCTTGTAACCCCCGGGGGGGCCTTGGTGAATAAATACTCACCAATTCCCTTCTGTGCCCCCCTGATGAACTTATAGGCAGCCACCAGGTCGCCTCTCAACCTTCTCTTGCGGAGGCTGAAAAGGTCCAGATAGATAACATCCACCTTGACTCCGGCATCTAAACAATTGGTGATTTGAATATGTCCAGTCCCTCCAAGTGTCTTTTTACCGTGTTGGCAGTGACCACTGGTCGGCTGATGTTCCCTTTGTTGGTGTCTGTGATGTATGTTGAGAGTTTGTCTAGATTCCCATTTAAGAAGACAGAGGCAAAAACCTCATTGAAGAGCTCTGCCTTGTCCCTGCTATCCATCACTAAGCCCCCCTGCCCATCCTGTTTGGGTCCTATGTTACCCCGCACCATCTTTTTGCTCCCAACATACCTAAAGAAGGACTTTTTATTGCCCTTAATCCTTGATGCTAGCCTGAGTTGTAGAGTTGCCTTGGCCTTCCTGACTGACTCCCTGCAGGTGCAGGCCAAAGAAGTATACTCCTCTTTGCTAGTTATCCCCTGCTTCCATTTCCTGTATGCCTCTTTTTTTTTGCCCTTAAGGTATCTTGGATGCCCCTGGTTAGCTAAAGGGGCTTCCTGGACCCTTTGCCCCCTTTCCTCTGCCATGGGATTGACTCACTCTGAGCCCAGAGAATGGTTTGCTTGAGGAATGGCCACCCATCCTGGACCCTCAACGCATCCAAGTTCTTAGTTTCTAGTACCCTGCTAACCAATCCCCTGAGTCTATTGAAGTCAGGTTTTTTAAAGCTCAGCACCCATGCCCTGCTGGGTATAATGCCTGCCCTTCGCTGGATAGTGAATTTAATCATTTGGTGATCACTGTCCCCTAAGTTGCCTTGAATCTGGAGATCCCCCACCAGGTCCTCCCCTGTGGCCAACACCAAGTAGAACAAGGCGTTGCCCCTGGTGGGAGACCTTACCACCTGTGTTAGGTTAAGAACCTGCGAGAGTGGTTAGATCTAGCTGACTGCTCCTCCCAGCATATGTCTGGGTAGTTAAGGTCCCCCATGACTGCCATATCTCTAGACCTCACAACCTCTTGGAGCTGCTTGGAAAATTCCTGGTCTAGTTTATTGTCCTGGTGCAGTGACCTGTAGTAGACCCCCACCACCAGATCCCTTTCACCCCAAGCCCCTCAGATCCTAACCCACAGAGTCTCTGCTTGACCACCCTCTGACCCTAATTTGATTAGGGAAGATGTGTACTGTTCTTTGACATAGAGAGAAACTCCCCCACCTTTTTTTTCCTACTCTGCCTCTCCTATACAACCTATAGCCTTCTATTCCCACCTCCCAGTCGTGAGAAGAGTCCCACCAGATTTCAGTTGGTCCCACTAGGTCAAAGTTGTTGCTCGCTAGCAAGAGCTCTAGATCTTCCTGCTTGTTTCCCATGCTTCTGGCATTTGCGTTTATACATCTAATTCCCCTGGTGGCTGTTCCTGGTCCTTTCTTAAACTGCTGTCTAATAGGATCTTTGCTACATACCTGGGCTGATCTTGTGGGTGTCTCTTTGTTCAGTGTTCTGTGGCTCCCTCTGTACTTGCCCTTCCCGTCCTCCAACAAACCTAGTTTAAAGCCTGCCGGAGGAGATCAGCCAACCTGAAAGAGAATACATGCTTACCTTTGTGGGAGAGGTGAAACCCATCCCATCCATGGGAGGTCCAATGCTTGTGCAATGCTTGTGTTACCCCCGATCCCAACACACAGGGATCCTGGCAAGCCAGACTTCTGAGGGGGCAGCACCTTTTGGTAGCTTTACGAGAAAGACTGCTCCGCCCCAGACGCACAGAGCACCCCATCCCAAACCCCACGAGAAAAAGCACCAATACTGCACCAGGGGAGAGCTGGAGAGAAGGCTTAACATTTAACAGAAGGCATTTAGCAACTTCTCAGGCTGTCGTGAGCCTCTGCTTGGGTTCTGTTTTTTGCATCACCTTCACCAAACTCTCCCCCTCCCCCACCTGTGGGTCCCCATCTGGGAGGCGGAAGGGAGGGCAGCTCATTCCGCTGGCTGTCCTTGCACTGCCAGCTGGGTCTCCTGTGCCCAAACCTGCATGTAGGCATGCTGGGCAGTGTGGTGGTTGCCGGGCTCTGGGTCCCTGCCGGGTGGGGGCAGCTCTCCTGGGCATGGGTATCCCTAGGACCCAAGGAATCTTAATCCATCTCTACACTACTCCCACTCCCCTACACCCACCCCCCAACCCAATCTGCCATGCTGCTGCTGCTCAGCTTGGGCATTCATCCTTGTGTGCTGTTTCACAGGAGAATACAAAAACAGGAGGGAGATCATTTATTCTCTTTTACATAAAAATCTTTTAAAGTTCTATTCACCCTTTTACTTTTTTCATTAGTAAACACAGGAGTGAGTTAAATTTGTAGAAGTTCAAGCATAGAAGTATTCACAGTTCACCCAGCCCCCACTGCTGCAGGACCAGGGGCCAGGGGACCCCAACACCATTTGGGCAGCAGTACCCCATAGTGTGTTGCAGGCACCCCTACAGGGCAGAGACAATTAACGGAGAGGATTTTTTTATGAGAAAAAGACATGCAACTGGAGCACCATTTTAATGTTGAAATGCAGTTTAGAAATTCATATAGTTCCTGAATTGGCATCTTTTCTCTCATAGGCAGACTGGCTGGTGGCGGGGAGGCATGTGGCTGCTCATCCCGCTGTCCTGTGATTATTTCTAATGATTACTATGAAAGAGGGCAGACCCCCACGCACCAGATGCTGATACTGAGCAGGTAGGCAACTCTGGCAACCCCATAGTTTGTTCTACCTTCACATTTGCATATCTTAATAGATTTTAGTCGCAACTAGCATGGAATAGTTATAATATGTTAACTAGAGCAACAAAGACTTATTTTTTGTAATTCAAAAATTAAAATTTCTGGAGGTCAAGTTCTCAATGTTTAGGATCTGTAATACTTATTTTTTACTTTTGAGAGTCAGCTGTATTTTTCTGAAGTGTTTTGTGAAGCCTTGCGTTGGATTTTTCTGTGTTTGTTTATGGTTTTGTTTTTGTGTTGTTTGTGTTTTCACCTTCGTGTTTCGTGAAACTAGTCAGTTCATTCTCCAGCACCTTGACACTGGCAGTATTTCTCCTTGAATCTTTATATTTGTTTTTGTCTTTGTGTTATGGTGTTTGTGTTTTTTGCATTTTTGTGCTTGTGTTTTTTGTGGATTTGTTTTCATGCTTTCTGTGGTTGTTTTTGTGCATTTGCAATTTTTTCTTGTTTGTGTTTATGTGACTGCATGCTTTGTGAATGCTTATTTATAGCAGTAGTGGCTTCTGTCATAATGTTTGGGAAATGTAGTCCTTATCCAGAAAGAAAAAGATGGAGGACCAAGCCAATATCTGCCCAACCCTCATTCAGTTTGGTGTACTACCCTTGCAGTAGTGGTGGTGCACATTAGGGCTATGCAATACAGGCTGTATTTGATCTGGATTTGGATTTGGCCCAAATCAAGGACAGTGATTCAATCCATTGATTCGGATCACTGTCCCTGATTCGGTTTGGCTGAATCCAAATCTGACGGTTCGATGCTGATTTGGTGAATCAGTGATTCAGACACAGACAGTTTTAAAAGTTTTTTTCTACATACCTTGAGGTAGCAGGCGTGGCTCATGATTGCTGTGATACTAGGGCGCATGGACTGTCCACAGGAGCACGGGGGGGAGGGGGAGGGGAGGGGACAAGACTCTCCAGTGTGCTTAGCAGCGAACCTGGAAGTGGACCAGAAATACTTCTGGTCCACTTCTGGGTCTGCCAGGGAGCGTCCTGGGGTGGCCCCCTGTGCTGTCCCCCCCAGCTCAGTGATTGGCCACAGGGGGACCCTGGTGCCCCCCAGACCCAGGAGGCCCCAGTTGCTGAGCTGGGGAAGTGGGGGTAGGGGGGCGCTGCACGTTCCCTAGTGGACCCAGAAGTGCTTGTGGTCCAATTCCGGGTCTGCTGCCAAGCGCACTGGGGAGCCCCCATGGGATGCTGCATCTGCCCCAGCACTGCAGCATTCAGAGCCCCTGCTACCTAGAGGTATGTAGAAAAAACATTTAAAGCTGTGTCTACACCCAAATTGCCAAATCTGTCTGACTCTCTCCAAATCGATTCAGAGAGATTAAAGGGTTCTCTGGTTTGATTCAGATTCAGAGATTCGGCCACCGAATCCGGCTGAGTCTCCGCCAGATCAAATCTGGGACCGAAGCTTCGCACAGCCCTAGTGCACATACCAGCACCACCACCATCTCTGGTCTCATGTGTTCCCCCGCACCCTGCCCCTGCACCCAGCCCCTTGCTCAAAACTGTGCAACACAGTGTCAGCAGCTGCAAATAGCAGCCTTCACCCACCACCAGGCAGTAGGAAACATGGAGGACTATCATCCGCCACCCTGGGTGCTAAGACCCAAGGGGCAGTAGGGAAGAAGGAAGGCTTTTGCCCACCATCCTAGGTGCTAAGACCCACCAGGCAGTGGGGAAGATGGAGGACCTTTGCCCATCACCCTGAGTGCTAAGACCCACCAGGCAATTACTCTGATTTTTTCTGATTATCTATAGTATTTGAACTATATATTGAGACATTTTGCTCCACAAGCTACAAAAGTGCAATCATTACTATGACATGGTGGCTAGAGTATTCTTATTATGATTTACAATTATAACTATTATTATTAATGTAGTCATTACCGTTGACGACCCACTTAGGCTCATTGTCTTCAAAAGATACAAAATAGCACAATCGTTAGGCAATAGGCACCTACCAAGCATGCCTGGGCTGGCACCACAGATCTTGGGGTAGGCACCAGAGGAAGGCAGACAGCAAGGGAGGGAGGCTGAAAAAGGCGGCTGCCTGCGATATTATTATTATTATTGTTATTGATTACCATTAGGAAAAGACATAACCCCAATACCAATACTTCATGCTAATGCTCTTGCTCTACCTGCTGGACAAAATGAACAGAGTGCCCAACAATCAGCAAATTGTCACCCAGCACCCATAAATGACTTTGTGCTCTTTTGTATCTTGATAGTATACTGAGCCCAAGCAGCGAAGTAGAGGCAGGTGTCTGGATGTTTTGTACCAGCAGAATACACAACAGTCAGATACTGGAGAGTATACAACAGTCAGATACTAGAGGGAATACACTGAAGTAAAAAAAGTGGGTATGTTTGATTCTCCCAGGACTCATCTAAAAACCCAACAAAATAAACACAAAGAAAAACCTTGCATCCAGCATCTTTCAAAAGAGTTAATGAAACATATTTGAGTAATTAACTGTTTGGACTACTTGAACATTTGTAATTTTTCAGCATCTCAGAATCTTGCACAGTGTAGGCTGGGAGGCTGAGCAATAGTCAGCCCTGGAAGCAAGATGCACACAGTATGGCTTCACAGACAGTTCTTACCCTGACCAGAGACAAAAGCATTCTAATTATTAATAAATACTAGTATGCTAATATTAAAATGAAATATACACTTTACAAATTTAAAATTATTATTTCACGTGCATGTTTAGTTGCTGCTATAGTCACACAATACGGGCCCTTTTTGTCTCTGTTTAGAAACTCTGTACATCACAGCAGAGATAGGGTTAATTTTTTAATGCACTGTTCACTACCATTATCAGCACTAATCATCATGCTCATCCTTGATTGTTTTGCAGTATTATGAATCTAAGGATAATACTTATTTCAGGCTCGGTGGCAGGTAGGCAGGCAGGCAGGGATACAAGTAACGATAGGCACCTGGCAGTGAGACATTGCCAGCATACCAGGTGAGACAATGCAACCGTGTAGAAGGAAGTGACATCTGGTGTCATTCTCAGGCTTCATAGGTTGTCTGTGTGCTTCTCTTCTGTGGTGGCTGTGGCGGTTGCCACTGGCAGCAACAGCATAGCAATCGTAGCTGAAAATAGGAGGGAAGGAAGGAATTGGCAGGGGGAGGAGGCAATAGACAGAGCATAGGAATTTGTATTGAAAAACCACCATGAAATGCCTCCTGCCCTGACCTCATGTAAATTATTCACCAACTAGCAAAGACATCCTACAACCTGTAAAGAAAGCCATAGCAAGGTGGGGCTGAACAGGTGACCACTGCCCAGCCTGGGGGTGAAACGGGCCGGAGCCACCCAGTAGGGCAGGGGATGGTGCAGGGCAGGGGAGAAGGGTGGCTCATGCTGCTGCATGCACTCACAGCCAAAGAAGGGGGGGCCAGATGTGTGCCCCCCAGAACTGTGCCCTGCCACTGCGGACCTTTATGCTGTGTGTTACCCTTCACCTTCCTTCACAACACTGAAGTCCACCCACCCTCTTTGACATAAACAATATACCCTACCACCACCACCCTGAACCACAGTGGTGCCTGCCTGCCCCTGCTGGCACTCATGTGCCTCCCCTCGGCTGACTCCACTGTGGTTGGGGAAACAGGCTCAGCTGTAACGGTCCTGGCTACGTCCTGGGCAGAGGCAAGCTGAGCAGAGCTACTTTGCCCTTTCTGGGGTGGTATTCACTTTTTAGTGATGCGCTCTGGCAAGTGCTGCAGGACATCAGTTATCAACTTGCGTGCCTTCTGGGCACCCACACGGCATTTTGCAGCCATGTTTAGCAACTGACCCATGTAGGCCTTTGTGCTGTGCAGCTTCTCCCGGAAGGCAATTGTGTTGTCTGCAAGTCAGTTTTCCCGGACCTCATCACAATGAAGTGACTCCCAGAGTTCGTCCTGCTAGTCATCTGCAGCTGACACTCTGCTTCATGATGACTCCTTCAAAGCCTCCATCATGCTGTCTTGGGACCTTCACTGCCTGCAGCACATATCCCTTGAGCTCTCTGCTGTATTGTGAACTGGGATCTGAGGTTCAGGGGAAAGTGCCTAGCCAGCATTGGGCATGATAGCTGGTAAACAAATGAAAAAAGTGATCATGGTTTGGTAACTTTTCTTTCCTCCAAGAAGGCAGTGACGAACCTCTACTACCACCCCACCTGCAGTGATGAAACTGCCTGCAGGCACAGAAACAAAGCCTACAAGAGTGGATTCAGAGCCCCGGTTCAGAGCCATGTCCCTGGCTGCCACTGCCCTCCTCCTCATCCTCCTGCTCATCATCTGTGCTAATCAGGGTATACTGATCTTGTTGGGAGTCCCCATCATCTAGGACCATAGAGTAGTCTCCCCACTGCTGTGACATGGTCATGGTTTCCCGTTCAGGAGAAACTGCTTCTGTTGGTGTGCTCGCCTCCAGCACAAAGCCGGTTCTGAAAGACTGCAACTAAGTAGCCTTGCCCACATCCTTGGAGAGTATGATGGACAGCTGGTTGTAGAAAGGAGCAGTTGTGTGCCCTGCCTCAGAACAAGAGTTGTCATCCTTGGCTTAATGATGCTCACATCTCAGGGCCTGGATCTTGCACCAGCACTGGGTCCAGTCTTGATTGTGCCCTCACTTCTGCATTTCATCCATTTGGATAGCTGGTTAATGGCCCATAACATTGCAAAAAATGATTGCACCTGCTTGTGTCTATGCCTGTCTCCGTCTAGTCCCACAGAATCAAGGTCAAATGAGCCAATTTGTTATTGCTGGAACTAAAGAAACACAGACTGTACTGTTTTTGCTGACCTCACAACAGTATTCAGCTGATACTGGCTCATCTGGACATGGATTCTGAGGGCTTTGTCTGGTCCTACATTAACATGAGAGCAGAATGGCAAAATGTTATGTCTGAGTGCAGAATTAAAAGTCTTTGCAAGCCTAGCTTGATAACAGTTTGATCCAAAATGTCACTTTTAAATTTAAATGTTGTGCCTGACCTGACAGGACAATTTTTTTTTTCTGGTAGGACCTTGTTTTTTTAGGCAGCAGTGGAGTGTTATTGTGGGTCAGGCCACTTTGGAGTGAGGAGGCACACCCGACAACTAAGCTCCATTTGCTGGGTATATTGTTCTCGGGTGTGGCTATCCACTGATATGGTATATACAGTTATCCAGAAGCCACGGTGTTTTGTTCACCACAGTAAACACCAACACCCTCCATCAAACAAAGACTCTGCTGCACAAATGCCCAGTGCCCAAGGGTTACTTGTTGAAATGCAAATTAGAGTTAAAATGCAATGGTCATCAATTGAATGTGGCTAGACAAAGCTCCAGACCACAACCCCCTCTGCTTGGTTGTGGTGGTGGTAGTGCACTGATCTGAGAACTGCCCTGCTGCGTACATTCAGTAAACCTTGCTAGCAAGAATACACATGGGATGACAGAGGAGGACCAAATGCTGATGCAGGACAAAATGCATGAGGAATGGGAAGTATAGAATGGAGAAAAATGAAGTGAAGACTTCAGCATCTAGAATCTGGATGACACGGGTGAGCAGGAAGAGGTAACAGTGCTGCTGATTACCCTACTGCTGGTCTTGAAATTATTACAAGACTTGCAGATGCAGCTAAGGATGGCCGAAGATGTATCAATACTGTTTCTCCATGCTTGCGATAAGGAGATGCCTGCATATACAGGCACCTCATGAAAAAGGGGACTTAGATATGCTGTGGAGTGGAACAGCCAAGAGGCATGTGAAGAAGTGCAAGCTGAGAGGGCTCTGTGGATAAACCTCAGGAGCAACAACTGCACAGTCCAGGCCCATGAGAGCAGCTCAGACTGGTGGGAGCGAATCGTGCTGACCACTTGGGATGATCAGCAGTGGCTGGAGACATTCTGAATAACCAGAGAGATGTTTTATCATATCATCTTAATGCTGGGGCCACAAATTGTGAGACAGGACACTAACATGCATTGGGCCTTCCCACCGGACAAGAGGGTGGCCATGGCCAGCATGAAACTAGCCACCCCGTCCAGCCTCTGCTACATCATGAACCTACAGTTTGGTGTGGCTCCCTGCATGGCTGGGCTGGTGACTTACAAGGTATGCCAGCTGCTGCAGGACATTGCAGCAAACAACTTTATTTGCTTCAGGAATCCTCAGGAAGTCATAGATGGCTTCAGTGCCACGGGGATCCCTAACTGCATGAAGGCTGTAGACAGCACACACATCCCAGTGCAGTCCCCTTTGGGGAGGAGGAGGTCATTCACAAACATGAAAGGATTTGCCTCCACGATCCTGCAAGCCGTGGTGGACCATTGGGGCTGGTTTATGAACATTTATACTTGGTGGGCCACAGCACACATGACACATGAATGTTCAGAAACTCTCTGCTGCCCGGCATCATGGAGAAAGCACACTGTGCACCCAGAGTCCCTGAGACAGTGATCCATGATGTTGCCATTCCTCCACTTACAGTAGTGGATGATGCTTATCCCCTAAAAGCCCTGACTCATGAAGCCTTATGGAGGGAATGTTATGGACATGCAGAAGCTGGTTTTCAACTTGCATCTGAGCCGGTGCAGGATAGCTGTTGAATGTTTCTTTAGCCAACTGAAAGCATGATGGCAGGTGCTTAACTGCAGGCTCAAGCTGGAGCCAGAAAACATCACGGCCTTTGTAGTAGCAACCTGCATGCTGCACAACATCTGTGAGACCCATGGAGAAATTTTCAGCCAGTTGTGGGCTGACAAAGCACAACAGGCAGTGGCCAGACAGAGACATGGCCAGGCAGCAGCTCAGGGACCAAGGACATATCCACTAGGAGAAGCTGCGAGGGTGGCCCTTGTGCGGGATTGCCTGGCAGCACATATTAACAACTAGCGGTGGTTGTTCTTGACTAAAATAAATTCTTTTACTATTTACAGCATAAACAGTGGCAATACGTAGGGGGTGTATGGGGGTGCATGTGCACCCCCTGAGAGCACTGGCCAGGGAGCAGGGCTGCCAGCAAAAGCAGGCGCGCTGCTTCCAGAAGTGGCTGTGGGACTTCTGGAAGTGGTGCGGCCACTTTTTGGTGAGTAAGATTGGCTGTAGGGGGAACCCCCAGCCAGTGAAATTGGCTGCCAGGAGACCCCCCCCCCATGGTTGCTGACTGGTGTCGGGGGTGGCACATGCCCCCCCTGACACAAGAAGCACCAGTTGCCCATAAACATAAAAATTGTAATAGGGGGGAGGGGATGGGTGGTGGAGGATGAGCAGAGCATGGGGGGAGGTGGACTGGGGTAGGGAGTTATTGTTTGGACACTGGCATTGGCCCAAGGGATGGGGTGGTTCATTATACAACACCACCTAGCCAAACTGAATCATGTCCTGTGAAAGGGTTAGTTATCCCTGTCATTGGCTGGGTGGGGGGAGGCAGTGGATGGGGAGTGAGTGGTATGAGCATCCTGCAGGAGTCCAGATTATGTGTGTGTGTGGGTGGGGGACAGGGGGCGGGGAATGGGGTTCACTTTCCTAAGTTGTTGGAAGGGAGGACCAAAATCCTCCTACAGGTCTCTGCTGTATCCAGCTGCTTTATTCCCAAATTCCATATGAAACAGCAAAGAATGCTTTTTGGAATAAAGAAATGGTTTCCATTTACTGCACCATTAGATGAAGAAAGATTGGGGGTGGGGGAGAAGTGAAGTCAATATTCAACCCCAACCCCACCAACACCCCACCAGTTCAACATTTCATAACACCCCAACGTTTCACAAAGCCGTTTGCCACGATAAACAAACACACACAAGGCTGCAGGTATTCATGGTGTTACATGGGCAGGGAGAGGGAGTGGGAGAAGCAGCCCCAGTGAGGGGTCTCCATGGAAACTGTTCCAAGCCTGAGCAGCTAGGGACATGGGCGACAGTGCCACCTTAGTTGGGGGGGGGGGGGGACACATGCTGCCCCAGTAACCAGTCAGTGACCGGGGAGGGGTGGCCAATCTTGCTGACTGTGGCCAATCAAGCCAGTCGGGAAGCAGCCACAGCCCTCCTGAAAGTGGATGCGGCACTTCATCCAGCGCTCCCACTTCCCAGCTAGCGCTTGCAAGGGGGGCACTGGTGCTCCTGCCTATTCTCCCTTGCCCCCATGCCTATCACCTAAGTGGGGAGTGCAGCCTGCCTAAGTGAGGAGTGTGGCACTCTCAGGGGGTGCACATGCATTCCTGTGGACCCCCTAGACATTGCCACTTGCTAGGAAATGCTGGGAAGTGTATTCCTAAAACCCAGAAAACTAACAGCTGTCAGATTTGGCATGCCCACTCCTCTGCCCCCCCGCCCCACTGTACTATTTCTACACCATTAATTTTGTAATAAGCGTTCATGGCACACATCTGCTTTGGAAACACAGCACCAACTAACCACCCACCCACCCACCGGGGTCCACCTCACTACCAACATACACAATTGCCAATCAGCCAGGATGGCACCTACTACTCTCACCCCTGTATATTTCTGATATGATATATACACCTAAAAAAAAATCATATATATGTTTACATTACTTCCTATCGGGGGAGGGGAGGGGAGGGGAAGGGATGATGCATACGGCTTGGCCTCAGGATCACCATGGGGTCACCTACTGGAAACTGGACAGAGCCTAGGGGGTGCAAGCGAGGTGCAAGTGGCAAGCGTTCTGGGGTGACCTCAGCTTGGCGGTGGGGGAGGGTGGAATCTTAGCATGAGGCTCCCCATGGGCAATTGGTGGAGGCTGGTTTACTGGCGAACAGGAGCTTCTTGCTATAATTCATTATGAAAGACATAACCAGGGGTAGATTGACATTTGGCTTCCCCTGCTGTAATTTGTGGGGAATTGCACGCAGGACTTAATTCATTTGAAAGCCCAGTATGTGCAAACACAAACCCAATATGCCAAAATAAACCAGTTTAAAAATTTTAATGCTGATTAAGTTAATGAGGATTAAAAGCCGTGGTGTGTACAAGTGCCCTATGAAATCTAATTTTTTAATAAATAAATTAGGCAGGAAGGAAGCTTGCAAAACAGCTATGTTGTCTATGAAATCCAACAGCACATGGCTGGATTAGATAACCTTGTGAGCTTCGTTCCAGCACTGGGCTATCCCAGGGCACTGTCCCAAGAAAATTAATTCCAGATACTACATTTAGCCCAGCGTTGAACTTTGGAGTCAAGACTCATGGTTTGCGCCAATTGCCACAGATTCATTAAATCAGTAGAATGGGGCCAATTTACACTGGTTGAGAATTTGGTGCTATGCCTTAAATTAATTATATATGTATAACTGTACAGCGCAGGCATGTTCAGTGAGGTTAGCAGAAGGCAGTAGTTTATGAAAAGCACTACCAAGGCTTGGCAGTGTAAGGAGATGCTCAGCATCCTGGGACATGTCTTTGAACTCACCCAAACTTGGTTGAAATTTGGATCTGACCTCACACCTTGGGTTCACATAGACAGTGTGGGTGCAGCAAACTCTTCTGATAACTGGTCCTACTAAGGATAGCTATGTGATGCCCACTGTGTGAGTTCTGGTTGGGCCAGAGGGCACTGGCCACCTTTGTTGAAAGCAGCCTGCAAATTTCAGCACATTCCTGCAAATAAAATCTTTTTTCTCCCTTTCCTGAATTTTGATGGGGGTTGAGATCTCTCGGAGGAAGATGCTCATCCTTTTTATCAATTAGGAGTGCCCATGTAGACACACACACATGCATGCACACACACATTTACTCTCTCTCCCTCTCCCACCCCTGCTTTGCTTTCCTTCCAGCTCCCCTCAGCTGCTGGTTTCAGACAAAGATGTGTGAGAGCTTTGATCTTCCTGGCAGCCACCGCTGGGGGATTGGCTTGGAGGTTAATTACACACAAGCCGTCTCCAGCTGTGGCAGGGAGCCATTCGGATGAAGAGGGAGCTGTCTCTTCTCCCTTCCCCCCCGCCCCCCCAGCTACATACTTCAAGGGGACAGAAGGCCAAGGAAGGTACCACTGAAACCCCTTTTGATATGACAAACGGTCTCCTTGCTGCCTCTCTGGTTCTTGTTTTGTTTGTCTAACTGGTATTTGAAATATGGATGAGCTCTCAGTCCTGGGGGGCCTGGCACCATCTTAACAAAACCTTCTCTTTTGCATTTTTTTCCAGCTTGGATGGATCTAGAATGTTGCTTTCCAGGCTGTCCATCTGTCTGTCTTTTCTGTTTGCATGTCTTTAGCCATTGTTTATTCATATGTACTTGTTTGAGGATCCTTATCTCCTTAATGTACTGCCCTTTCTTGCATTATCCCTGTCTAGAAGATGGGTAGGAGATGACACTGTCCTGGGAACTTCTGTCATTCAGGATACAACAGGCATAAGGCTTCCATGTGGTACATGGAGATGGTTCTAGGCATAGAGAGTTCCCTGTGTAGGCAGAGTTCCAGCAGGAGCCTGCACTGACCAGCTGGGAGCCCAGACTGATCAGTGAGCATGCCCTGCACAGCCAAAGGGGATGTGGCTGCACCCTCCTGGATCCACCCACGAAAGCTGAGAGAGTGTTGCATAATGGTCAGCATTTAGACCTTATAGCCATGATTTTGGAGGTCTATTCCTAGCCCTACCACTAGTTCACTATGTGATTTTAAGTCAGTCACTTTATCCTTGCTTAAGTTCCCTATCTTCATAATGGGGGCAGTATTTGCCTTCCTCCCAAAGTTTTCTTGAAGCTGAATTAATTACCATTTGTCAAGTGTGCTGAGATCCCTCAATAGAAAGTGCTGAAAAAAAGAAATCATTATATTATAATCCCCCCCAGCATTAATAGACTCCTTAAGCGGGTTAGATAGAATCTGAAAGGCAATGTTTAGCTGGATTTAAGAGGTCTCTCACCTGCTGTGTAAGCATTACTATTAGAAACAAGGTATTATGATCACATCACATGAGCTATGAGGAAAGCTTGCAACTTACAGATGCTCTGACAGTGAAGCTATTGATACGGCCAGATCAGAAATGAGCACCTTGAGACAGGGCTCCTCATGGAGCCTCAATATGCATACACCTGCTTTGGAATGACATTCCATACTCGGACCCTAAAGCCCAGGTTTGGGAACAAATTCACAGACCCTAGCCAACCCAGACCTGTTTGGAATATAATTACGCCAGAACCACAGTTCCAGATCAAAATGTCCTCACACTTTGCGGAGAACTTTGCAATCTGAACTTGCACCTGGATCAGGACTTCATCAGTGGAGCCTGCTCCTAGTCTGATAGTTTGGAACAAACCTGTGCCTTATTTAAAAGTCTATGTAGAAGCCATGTGGAACTGAGCTTACATTGAGACCTGTATTGAGTTCATCTGAATCTGAGACTCAAAGCAGCAACAACGGGTGCACCTTGGCTTGCATTTCTGGAATACCTATCTTTGTACATGTGTATGTGCAGCTAAAAGTATATGCCTTCCATATTTGTGTGTGTGAACTCATGGAAACCCACACAGATTAAAACGACGTTTGCACAAACATGTAAGAGCTGAAGTTACTGTAGTTTTAATACAGCAGAGCGCTAAGAATGCAGAAGGGGTGTATTGCGCACATATCTGACAGGGCAAGCCACAGGCCGTTCTTGACTGTTGCTCTGGTGAGGAAGCTGCTGTCATCACACTGGTAAGAGCAGCAACTGTTCTGTGCTGCAGGCCATCCACAAATTTGTAGTGAATAGGGACACCACTAACATCTTACAAAAAGCTCCTGCTCCTTGGGAGACAGCCAGAACTGACACTTTGAAGCTGTTCCTGGGTCAACATCTTCAAAAATTAAACTAGTGGAAGAAGATGACTCCGCTTTTAAACTCCTGCAGATGGAAGCAGAGGAGGAGTCCCTGCATTCAGATCTCCTCTCCAGAGGCAGCCACTCAGTGACTGCTTGGCCTGGTTGGTGACCCCTCAGGGCCCAATTCTGAACACAGCATAAGTAGATCCCTAGAAACTACACAGGTTTCGTGCCCATGGGTGTGTAGAAGAAGAACAGGCTTTAGGGCTTTCTGGTGTATTTATATGACAGTGTATGCTAATTAAGTCTTTGAATCCACTGTTCCCTTGACTAAAAGGGCTAGAGTTAAGACTGTTTGAGGAGGCCATGCTCCTACGCCCCCTCCCTCTCAGACAGGAACTCCATTTCCCTCCTTGTTCCTGCACTTTTGGTCTGTCCTATCCTTCCCCAGCTCCCAGAACAAGGAAACAGGCACGTGTCCCTTTGCCTGCTGCCCCTCTGCCATTAGCCCTGCTTCCCATGTCTCCAGTTCCATGCTTCTCAGCCCAGACCTAAGCTCCTTATGGTGCTCACCTGCCCTGCCCCCAGTGGATTCCCCAGATAGTAGTGTGGATGTGGTATGGGAAAAGTGAGAAGGGGCTTGGATTGAGACTAGCTGCTCCCTGCAATCTCACTTTGGCTTATCTCATAGCATCCAAAAACTCAGGCACCTCCACCATACATAATGCCAAATAACAAATTCCCCTTCTGAGGACACTGACCAGTCCCCTAAATGCTCAACCACATTAGCCAAAGTGTGGGGGTAGCAGTTGGGTGAGGAGTCCGTTATCAGCAGCTTGAACAAAGACTTCAAAGGGAAATCTCGGACTACAGACAAATTCTGCTCCAGGCTACCTACATGCGCACACACACACATACCCAGACTTTAACTTTCACTGATTTTATCAACACTTTCAGGCATTCAGTTAAGGAAGTAATGGGAACCTCTACCTTTAAACTTAATTATATGGCTCTTGCTCTGTGGACACCAGGTAAATGGATGACATTCTACCTGTAGCTATCTAGCTGCAGCACACCGCTCCAGAGTTGCCCTCCATTCTGTCTATTCAGTTATGTGCCCAGTAACAGGCATTTATAAAACTTACATTGACATCAAGGGTTGACATTTGGAATGCACTAATGCTGGGTTTGGGCCCATCTCTGCAGTGTAACTAAATGGTAAGACCCTCATTCATCTTTGAGCTGGGGCTGAGTCTGGTGCCTGGACTGAAGCAATGGACCTTTTTGATTTTGGGATTGTAAAGTACTGGATCCATCCATGGCTTTGACTGAAGTAATTTTGAGGACTTCTTGGTAACACATGCCCACTGCAGTGGCCTCTATAGACCCTGTACACTCAAGAAAAGCTATCGAATGAATGCCAAAATGGTGAAAACTTCAGATGACAGTCTGCAAGAAACTGCGCAGGGCTGTAATCATGGTGTGCAATGGCAGTTGAAATCCAGTATCAACAAAGAAAAGAGAACACCTGCTGGAAGGACTGGTCTGAACAACATGAACATACTGCTGAGTTCTAAATTAACTGCAGATCCTTGATATAATTAATCAGATATCAAGCAGACAATTCTGTGAAGACCTCTTCTCTTCCTGAAAGCATGCATGTACTTAGGATTTATTTGAAAAATGAGAAGGAGATTCTGATGTTGTCATAGGCTGTGTGGAGAAGACACTTTTTAGTGGGTTTAAAGTGGGTTAAATGCCTTTTGCACCACTTTAATGGCATTGCTGTTTGCACATTCGGTGGCGTCATGCGCTTTAAATGACTTTGGGATGCAGCAAATGACTTCGGGACACTGCAAAGTAAAACACCCCTGAGGAGTTTTAGTTTCCTACTTTACAGATGTGGAGGGAAGCACCAGGATCCGTGCAGCTCAGGGGCTGTTCAGGCAGACCATGCAGGCAGCCTGGCAGCACCTGGGAAGGCAGGCTCTACAGAAGGGGAAAAAAAAAGTATTGAGCCTGATCCTTCTTTTTTTCTTTGCCTGGAGCCTGCCTGCCTGAACTGCATGGGGGCCTGTGCTTCCCTCCACAGCTGTAGTGCCCCCCCAGGACTGCCCAAGCTGGGTGCCTGTGGGCGGGTGCTGCCACAGAGGGAAACACCAGTCCCCCCGCCTGCAGCTCAGGGGTAGCTCTGCCCACCAGCAGCTCGGTCTCCTCTCCCCACGCCACTGCTGGAGAGGCAGGTAAGGATTGGGCTTTGCCATGGGTGTACACGACATAGGGGGTTACTTAACCCTAAATTGAAGTGGTGTTTTTAAAACACCGCCACTTCAATTTAGAGCGGATGAAACCCCCGTGTCATCTACAAATGACCATGTAAACTATGGGAGAATGTTTCCCACAGTTCTGTGCTTCAGTCTGCTCATTGTAGCTAAAAGCAGACTGGGGTTGGGTACCAAAACTGGTGAGAGGTCTGCAGAGACTTCCATGTGAAATGTCCTCACGTAGCTCCTGGAAAACACGCACTGCAAAATGGCGATCCTAAGCTAGTGTGGATTCTGAGACAGTCCCCCCGCTGCAGGCCTTGGTAGGTATGTAGGAAGGAGGAGATTGGTGCGGTAGGGGGCATGGATCTGGAGGAGGGGTTCTCGTGGTGAAAGGGAAGGGACAAAATATTCAGCAATCCAGCTGCCTGCAGCCCCAAGAGGATAAATAAGAACACTGTTCTAACTTATACTGAGCACAGAGGCTGACCTCTAGACAAATCCAAACTATGAAAGGGCATAAAGGGAGCTAGGAGCAGTGGGGAGAGTAAGGACACAGGCACACGTGTGACTTACACACACGTGTGCCCCCTTACCTGACCCGGAGCAGAGGCGAGAGCAGCAGAGGTGAACGGAGCAGCAGCGGGGGCAGCAGCAGCTGATCCCCCTAAGGTAAGTGGGGCCGAGGGGCCGACGCAGCTGAGCTGGATCTGGAGGGGAAGCCCCCCAGATCCCTCTTAGCTGAGCCGGTAGGGTGCTTTGAGGAGGGCTTTGGCTTCCTCAGTCATGACCGACACATTACGGCGAGAGACATGCTGGGATGGGATGGGCTCCACCTTTCCCCTAAAGGTAAGTGTGTGTTCTCTTCTAGGTTGGTGGACCTCCTCCAGCGAGCTTTAAACTAGGCTTGTCAGGGGAAGGGGAAGATGAGGGCGAAGGAAACATCAGACTGCCAGACCAAACAGCACCCACAACTACAGCCCAGCCCAGACCAACGAGCGAAGCAATCAAACAGGTAAGAGAGAGGGGCCAGGGTAACGCTGGGACTAGGGGGTCAGTACACACACCCACAGGAGGCCTCAAATGCCTCTACACAAACGCTCGTAGTATGGGCAACAAGCAGGAGGAACTCACCCTCCTGCTGGCTGACACCAGCCCGGACACAGTGGGGATTACAGAAACATGGACAGGATAGGAGAGAGAGGTGGGGGCGTGGTGCTCTATATTAAGGAGAAATACACATCCTCGTCAATTAGCAAGGAGTCAGGGGAGGGGCACTCTGAAGTGCTTTGGGTTAGAGTACAAGGCAGTCGAGGGGAAAGGGACTTAACGGTGGGAGTCTACTACAGACCTCGCAACCAGGGAGAAGAGCTTGACCAGGAATTCTTGGGTCAGCTCACAGAGGTAGTGAAGGCTAAGGATGTGGTAGTCATGGGGGACCTGAACTTCCCTGACATCTGCTGGGAAGAGCAGTCAGCCAGGTCTGAACGCTCACGTAGGTTCTTGGCCAGAGTGCAGGACCTCCATCTAACCCAGGAGGTGCACAGCCCCACCAGGGGGGATGCTTTGTTGGACTTAGTGCTGGCCACGGGTGATGACCTGGTGAGGGGGCTGCGGGTGCTCAACCACCTAGGTGACAGCGATCATCGCCTGCTGGAATTCACCATCCAGAGCAAGGTGGCAAAGGCGTGCAGCAAGGCAGCAGCCCTAGATTTTAGAAGGACAGACTTCAACGAGCTAAGGAGGATAGTTGGAGAAGCGCTGAGGTCCCGGAGGGGAGGGGAGCCAGGTGTCCAAGGAGAGTGGTCGCTCCTTAAGGAGACGATCCTCCAAGCCCAAAGGAAGGTAATCCCAACGAGGATCAAAGGGAGCAGGAGAGCAGACAAGCCTCTGTGGCTCACCAAAAGCATCCGGGAATGTCTCCTTGCTAAAAAGGAGGCTTACACCCAATGGAAAGAAGGGGTCATCACCAGGGAGGACTATTCTGTAGTTGCTCGGGGATGTAGGGGGTAGTTAGGAAGGCCAAGGCAGAGATGGAACTGGGACTAGCTTCCCAGATTAAGGACAATAAGAAGTCCTTTTTTAAATACGTAGGGGGTAAAAAGAAGGTCCCGGGTAATGTGGGGCCCTTGCAGGACGCGATGGGAAACTTGGCCGTCACACCAGACGGCAAAGCTAACATGTTTAACGATTTCTTTGCCTCTGTCTTCCTAAGTAGGGACCAGAACAGCCACCTCCCTGCTGGGCCCCCCTCGGGCCCCGGGGGAGGCACACGTGGGCCACGGGTTAGCGAGGATTTAGTTAGGGAGCTTCTGGAGGGGTTGGACGTATTCAAGTCAGCCGGCCCGGATGATCTCCACCCTAGAGTTCTAAAGGAACTGGCCGAGGTCATTGCAAGTCCCCTGGCACGGCTTTACGAGCACTCGTGGTGCTCTGGTGAGGTACCGGAGGACTGGAAGAGGGCCAACATGGTCCCCCATCTTCAAAAAAGGCAGGAAGGAGGACCCGGGAAACTATAGGCCGGTTAGTCTTACCTCGATCCTAGGCAAGCTGTTCGAGAAAATTATGCTGGCACACATCCAGGAGGGGCCAGCAGGGGATTGCATGCTTAGGGGCAACCAACATGGGTTCATCAGTGGCAGGTCCTGTCAGACCACCCTGGTGGCCTTTTATGATCAGATCACCAGATGCAGGGGTAGCAGTGAATATAGTCTTCCTGGACTTCCGGAAGGCTTTTGACACTGTCTCTCACCCAGTTCTCACTAAGAAACTGCGGGGCTGTGGTGTAGACACCCACACAGTCAAATGGGTCGCCAACTGGCTGGAGAGCCGCACCCAGAGGGTGGTGGTGGATGGGTCCTTCTCAACCTGGAGGGACGTGGGCAGTGGGGTCCTCCAGGGCTCGGTCCTCGGGCCCGCACTGTTCAACATCTTCATCAGTGATTTGGATGAGGGGGTAAAAAGCACCCTGTTCAAATTCGCTGATGACACTAAGATGTGGGGGGACGTGGGCACACTGGAAGGATGCAACAGGCTACAATCAGACCTAGACAGGTTACAAGGGTGGGCGGACGAGAATAGGATGGGTTTCAACACAGACAAGTGCAAGGTGATGCACCTCGGGAGGAACAACCGGCACCATACCTACAGGTTAGGGACCTCCCCTCTTGTCAGCACAGAGGCAGAAATGGATCTGGGGGTCATCATTGACTCCAAGATGAACATGGGCCGGCAGTGTGGAGAGGCAGTCAGGAAGGCCAACCGCACCTTGTCATGCATCCACAGATGCATCTCGAGCAGGTCCAAGGAGGTGATCCTCCCCCTCTATGGGGCACTGGTCAGGCCGCAGCTGGAGTATTGCATCCAGTTCTGGGCACCGCACTGCAAGAGGGATGCCGACAGCATGGAGAGGGTCCAGAGGAGGGTCACTCGTATGATCAGGGGACAGCAGGGCAGGCCCTATGAGGACAGGCTGCGGGACCTGAACCTGTTCAGCCACCAAAACAGAAGGCTGAGGGGGATCTTGTGGCCTGTTATAAACTAGTCAGGGGGGATCAGCAGGCATTGGGGGAGTCACTGTTTCCCCGAGCACCGCCAGGAGTGACCAGGAATAACGGTCACAAGCTGGCAGAGGGTAGGTTTAGGTTAGATATCAGGAGGCGCTACCTCATGGTCAGGGCGGCTAGGGTCTGGAACCAGCTTCCAAGAGAAGTGGTGCAGGCTCCTACCCTGGGGGTGTTTAAGAGGAGGTTAGATGAACATCTTGCTGGGGTCATTTGACCCCAGTATTCTTTCCTGCCATGGCAGGGGGTCAGACTAGATGATCTGCTCAGGTCCCTTCTGACCCTAGAAACTATGAAACTATGAAACTATGAAATCATCTTCCCCTCACTTGTTCCTTTACCAGGTAAAGGAATGGAGAAACTGAGAATCAGGCCTTGAAACAGATTGTTAACCAGCAGATCAGATAGCCAAAGTTGAGGATCCACCTGCAGTATGTGGGACATTCCTGCCTATGGTACCTGTTCTGTGCTGGAAATTTAGAGCAATCCAGCCCTTCTTGCCAGCACTAAATTCATTTTATAAAACCCACAGGGTTTCTCCTCTTTGCAGAGCAACAGCACACAATTCCCACTAACACTAATGGGAGATATGCACGTAACTAGGTGGGCAAATGCTGCATAACCACTTAACAAAGGCAGACTGAGTAGGCAGCATGCTGCAGCAACTGAGAGCTCTCACTTCTCTCAGAGAAGCTTCTGAAACAGTCTTTACCAAAACCCATTAAAAACTTATCTACTATTTTTTCTTGTTTCCTTTCTTGGTCTCCCCAGATATTTGTGCATCAAGGGAATCTAACCAACCCAGTTCTGCCAGACTGCTCCAGAAACCTCCCAGCCTGTGAAATTACAGACACTTCCACACACACTATGCCCAGGATGCAGTAGTGAGAGGGTGGTGGGGTAAAATGTGTAGGGGACCTGCAAAGAATCCTAAGAGGGGAAAAATGCAGAAAAAATAAATGAATGCAAATCATTCAGCAGGAATTTTGCTCAAATATTTTCTGATCTAAGACTTTGCAGGGGATAGCAGTTATGGAAAAGGAGCTTTTCTAAACCATAGATGATCTGGGGAATCTGTCAATTTATGCCGTTGTATTGTAAATGCCTTTGTGCATATCTACCTTCACTGACAAGATATTTAGCATGTGCCCATCTGATTTGGGACAATAGAATACATCTTACTTCAAAAGCCATAGTAGGTATGTTAAAGAGAGTTTGCCAGGAGCTAGGAGAACTAGGGCTTTTTTTCCAAACTGTCTGCAGGGAGTAGTTTTAGGGAATTAATATTCCAAATCAGGACAATGGGAGAGAGGTGACAACAGAGGGGTTTAAAAGGACTCATGGGAAAAGTTAAAGAGACACATGTAGAAGAGACAAAGAGATGAACATGTTTGTATAATAGAGTGAGGGATCTAATTTAGCTGTAGGATCTGCCATGGTGAGCTGAGCTGGAGAGACTCGAGGGTTCAGAAAACAAGGTGAAAATTGTAGCAGAAGAATCCTAGACCGTGAGCCCAGCTCAAGGAGTGGAAAAGAGACTGAGGCACAGACATACCTGCAGGGCTTACGTGTGTGTATTTCTTGAGCTACAAGTAAAGAACAACGGTATTTTAGACAGCCTGTGCAAAGTCTGCATGTGTATGCATACGTATGTGTGTTTGTGTACGCTAGGAGTGACACCTATCACACCAACTTTAACTACAACTAGCACATCCACATGGCTAGAGTTTAGGGGGAGGGTGTATTTCTGACCCAGAGAGAGTCTAAGGTGCCTGCAGTAGCCTGATGTGATTGGACTATAAGCCCCAGCTCTCAGAAAAGGGTGCCAGGTAGAAGATCTGCTCTCAAGAGTGTGCTTAGGAGCACCTGTTATCTCATCAGGCTCTGGAATCTCTGGACTGCACTGCTATGCAGCCGTCTGCTGAGTGGCCAGATAGTTGTCTGGTACGTTTGTGACAGTTAGTAATGGACTGTTAAGAATCAAGCCATTAAGGACCTGATCCAAAGCCCATTGAAATCAATAACAGGCCGTGAAATTGAATAGGCCGTGTTTACACCTTGTTATAGCATGGTCTATGTCCTAACAAACCGTTTCATGGAAACGCTGTTCTTGCTAGCAAGTGCCTAAGCCACTTCCTGCCGCCTCCTGACAATAAACCCAACTCCCTTCCAATTCAAAGGTTTATGAACAAACCCCCAGTCATGCTCCCACATACCCACCTCCAATTTTCATATTCTCTTGCTCTCATAACACGCATCAAGGGTGCCTAGAGTGTTGGCTATATGCTTTTTGTAGGTGAGCAATGTTACTAAAGTGTATCCTGTTCACACACAGTCTCTGTAATATAATTTAATATTTAGAAACAATGAAAAGAAGCCAGTACCATGTGAACAGCCAGATTTTTAGTTATAGGTTGGGGGTGGAAAATGAGATTAGGTTATATTCAGAGCAAGACAGGAGTCTATATCTTCAGCTTCATTTCATAACAGTTGAAACCATGTAGAAATAGGAATTTATAGCATAATAGAAAAGCAGGGCTAGTCGGCATATCAGGAGATCAGCTCGTCCACCCCCCTGCTCAACTAGTCCAACCCCCTGAGCCATCATAGCCAAGTGTTTGTCTAACCTGTTCTTAGAAACTTCATGAACAAACCCTCACACAAAACTACCAGGCACCATGCCTGAAATGTCAAAAATACCCTTTAATTTGCCACAGGTGAAACAGGAGAGCAAGGTACTGTCAATGTCCTGCCACTGCAAGGATAGGAAGACTTTTGTCTGTTTGATAGCAGTCTGTAGTTTTAGGAGCTTTAGGAGAGTTTCTAGGGAAAGGAGCAGAAAAGGGAGTGTGAGGTAAAGTTAAAAAAGGAAAAGAAACCCAGTGGGAGAGTTTGAATGCAGCTCCTCATTGGAAGTAGTTAACACTGGCAAACACATATGTGCTGGAAGCTGGAGGGCACAAAGCTCTGCCTCTGGGGCTTAAAGATGTAAACAGTGCCAACTACTTTATGTAGAGGTAACTGTGATTCCCTCTTATGAGACAGCCCTTGGCATTTCCAAATGCCCCCTTCTCCTTACAATGCCCCAATCTCTGCTCCTACCCAGCACCCATTTCAAGCTTCACTTGCATGTGTCCCCATCCTCACAGCCTCCTTCACAGCAACTTCCCCTCTCTATTCCATATGAGTGCTTTTGTTTCAGGTACCCCTTACATCCTGGCCCTGTGTGCTCTTGCTTCTAACATATCTTCCACCACAATTTCATTTCCAACATCCCTGGCCCCTTAGCATCCTGTGTATCTGTTTACTTAGAGTGAACACCTGCCAGTCATACGTTCTTGCCTGGCCCACTGCTCCCTGACAGGGTAATGTAGTATTAAGAGGCAGACTCAAAGCCTAAGAGAATGGCTCAGAGGATGGAAATGAGCTCCTTTGCAGGCCAGCAGCTGGTTGGGACTCTCTGGCCAGGGAGAGAACAGTTAATCTCTTGAAGCAGCGAAAGCTCTTTTTTGCAGTAATGAGAACTGGAGTGTGAAGATCTTGGTGTGATTATTACCTGTTTATTTTTTCATGAGGCCTCTCCACTGTGTGTCACTCTAGTGTCATCATCCGTAAACACATTGATTTAACCATTAGTTTGGAACGGTTCTTGTCTGCTCCAGAAATGGGATACCTGTCCCTAGGGAAGCCCCAAGAATGACAAAAAGGAGGAAGCAAAAACTTGGTGCATTGCTTTTCTTGCACTGGTCTTTTTCCTTTTCTTCGTTTCCCCACTTTTCATATCTTTACTCTCTTCTCTTTTTTTGGCTAATTTTTGCCCTCTGGATTTTTTCCGCTTCTGCTTTCTTCTGGTATTGTTTTGCCTTTAGGCATCTCCTTTCTTCCTAATTTCCTTCCTTTCCCTTAGATTCTTCTACTTCCCCACATCCCAGACACCCTCATCTCAAGCTGAAAGAGCATCACTTCCACAGTCTCACCCCAGTAGTTTCCAGGCACCTACAGACCAGATCAGTCTCACAGTTTAGCCTCTGCAGCAGCCCACTTGAAGCTTTTACAGCATGTTTAATGAACTCCACTGTAGCCCAATAGACCCAGGAATCATTAATATTACTTCTTACCACTCCCCTACCTACTATGTTTGGCATCTAATGAGAACATGACTTACATTTCTGTAGGGCCTTCCTTGATTAAACAAGATATGTGTAATGGACCCTGCTATGTTTTGGGGGTTTGTGGAGTGTTATGAATGTCTTCTTGTGTTTTGTTGTGCTGTTGTGGCCTGTGTGGTCTCACTGGAAAGTCCATGTTATGCTGTATCCATTTACATTGCTTTCATCACTGTATAGATTATGTTATGCCATCTGTATATTTATTTATACTTTTGGACATGGTTTAGTCAAGGGACTGAGGCATGCATACTTAAAGATAATTGTCACTCCCAGACACAGGCAGAAGAGGACATTATTAGGTTGGATGCCCAAGGCATTGTCTGCCTGTAATGAGAAAAACAACTGGACAATAGCAAAAGCATCAGAGAAATGGCCCACTAGCCAGAGAAATGCCAGGGGTCCAAGAGAGAGAAATTTCTGAAGGAGTCTGGTGACTCAGGAAAATGCTGATGGGGGTGGGGGGCTGGGAGTTATTTAGGAGGCTATGTGTTGTGCTTTGTCTTTTGGGTTTTTCCCAAGGTGGAAAAGGATCCAAGGCCACAGCAGCCAGAGCTGGTAGGATCAGCAGGAAGGCAGCCCTTCCTGCGAATCAGCAGCCTCTTAGGATGGCCGGGGTGTAGGCAGATGAGAGAGTGAGAAACTTTACTTGTCTTTTTATTACTGTCTTCAAATTTATAGCCAGTTTAGCTTTTTATTCTGTTTCCCTACATAATAAATCTTTTTTTTGTTTTATTACCTTATTGGCTGCCTGTGGAAAGAGTAAGTGATATTCTGGGTGAGTGACATGCTAGGCCAGGTTACTCTATGGAAAGGGGACCTAAATTTTTTTTTACAACCCAAACGGTAGGAAAATGAGGACAGTGGAGCTGAGGCTGGCAGAGATAAGGGGTTGTTCCAGGACAACTTCAGTCTGTTCTTTGGGATAAGCAGTGGTACAATGCAGAGAAACTCAGGGATCTGGAGGCACTCCCCGGATGCCTTTGTGACACTATGGACTTGATTCCTAGCAACAGCCCCTGTGTTTGCAGCTACAATTTTCTGCCTCTCAAAAGCTGCATGTAAAACAAATAGAGGGCACAAATCATAACTCAGAGAAACTACTACTTTGTCGTTGCTTACAAATGTCTTTCCTGCACTATTCAGTGTAAGCACAAAATTGCAAATCCAATTATTTGTAGATACTTGTCTCTGCTCACCAAATCCTAGGTGAACTGAGGCCTGGGTAAAAAAGAAGCCTTATCTCTACATGGACTGGAAGACTATCTTGGTCATCAAGGGTGCCTGTACATGTGTGGGGACACTGCTCTGATGCACCGTAATTACTCGATGAATCAAGTCTGCTCAAATATGCTAATTAGCGCACTCCAGCAGCCTCTGCATCTTGTATATCAGTGTCCCCGTGCTTCAAAATGGCGGTGGGGGCACTTTAACTAAAACTCATCAAACAAGCTTTAGTTAAAGCACCCTCACCGCCATTTTGAATTGCGCGGATGCTAATAGACAAGATACAATGGGTGCTTTAATTAGACCAGCTCTCAGAGCCACTCTCACTAAAAACCTCCCCCACACCCTCCCACCCACACCCCAAGCATGTGTAAAAATACCTCAAAGCTCCAGACTGGAAATACTGAAATGCCATGGAAAATACACATTCAAAATCTAATAAGGTTGACTCACCCTTTTTTTCCTCCAGGTAGATAAACAGAGTACCACCTGTTTTTCTGTTTCACTTCTTTCAGAGGAAGCTTTAAATGGCAAACACTTGCCTGTTTTATGTGGACAGTAAGAATCCCTGAGCATGTTTTAAAGGCAAAGGTAAGTCTTTTTGTTCATGGACAAAAAAATTCTCTTCCTCACACTATAATTCTGATTATACAGTGCATCAACTTGTTTCTGCTTTTCCCAATGGGTACTGTAGAGTTTTAGAATGTAAAACAAATGTGGGATTATACTACCTTATGGAGACGTTCCCTGGAATCTAATAGGGATGACACTGGCACAGTTGTAGGAAGGTGATATGTTCTTATAGAAATTGATCTAAAACTCAATGTGTGAAATGGCCCCCTGACTTGAATGATAACAGGATTTTACCCAGTAAATGTAACAGAGGTGGTATTTTTGGACCTGGTCCTGGCCACAGGCAATGACCAGGTAAGGGGCCTCCAGGTCCTTGACCCCCTGGGTGATAGCGATCATCGCTTGCTGGAGTTTACCATCCAGCACAGGGTGTCAAGGGCCAGCAGCAAGGCAGTAGCCCTAGACTTCAAGAGGGCCAACTTCAACGAGTTGAGGAAATTAGTGGGAGAGGCGCTGGGGTTCTCAAGGGCAGGGGAACTCAGTGCCCAAGATGAGTGGTCGTTCCTTAAGAAGACAATACTCAGGGTCCAAGGGGTGACCATCCCAACAAAAAGCAAGGGGGGCAGGAGTGCCTGAAAGCCCCCCTGGCTCACCAAGGGCATCTGGGAATGCCTGATCACCAAAAAAGATGGCATACACCCGGTGGAAGGGGGGTGCTATCTCCAAAGTGGAGTATACCTCTTCTGCTCGGGCCTGTAGGGGGGCTGTCAGGAAAGTTAAGGCAGACATAGAGCTAGGACTTGCATCCAAAATCAAAGATAACAAAAAGTCCTTTTTCAAATATATAAGGAGGATGAAGAAAGCACCAGGAAATGTGGGGCCCCTGCAAGATCCTCTGGGCAATCTGATTGTTGTGCCAGAGGAGAAAGCAGACCTCTTTAACCAATTCTTCACCTCTGTTTTCTTGGGCAGGGACCGGGACTTCCCCACCATGATGCAAGATGGACTTGAGGGGAATGCCCTCAGACCTCAAGTTGGGGAGAACTGTGTTAGAGAGCTTCTGGAAGGGCTGGACATGTTCAAATCAGCGGGTCCAGATGCTCTCCACCCCAGGGTGTTGAGGGAGCTAGTAGGGGTTATTGCAGGGCCCTTGGCATGGCTTTATGAGCGCTCGTGGTGCTCCGGCCAGGTGCCGGATGATTGGAAGGTAGCCAACGTGGTCCTCATCTTTAAAAAAGAGAGGAGGGAGGAGCCAGGCAACTATAGGCCTGTCAGTCTTACCTCAGTCCTAGGGAAACTCTTTGAGAAGATCATGGTGGAGTACATCTGTGATGGGCCAGCCTCAGAGATGATGCTCAAGGGCAACCAGCATGGTTTCATTAGGGGGAGGTCATGTCAGACCAACCTGATTGCCTTTTATGATCAGGTCACAAAAGCCTTGGATGCAGGTGTTGCCATGGATGTAGTGTTTCTGGACTTCAGCAAGGCCTTTGACACCGTCTCCCACCCCATCCTCATTAAGAAATTGGGTGACTGTGGCATTGATGCCTACGCAGTCAGATGGATTGCAGATTGGCTGAAGGGTCGCACTCAGAGGGTAGTGGTGGTGGATGGGTCATATTTGACCTGGGGAGAAGTGGGCAGCAGAGTTCCCCAGGCCTCGGTCCTTGGGTCCGCGCTGTCCAATCTCTTAATCAGGGATTTGGATGATGGGGTGAAAAGCACTCTGTTTAAATTTGCTGATGATACCAAAATTTGGGGTGAGGTGAGCACACTAGTAGGGAGGGAAAGACTGCAGCAAGACTTGGGTAGGTTACAGAGGTGGGCTAGCAAAAACAGGATGCACTTCAACACTGAAGGGGTGCTGCACTTAGGCAGTAGTAACCAGCAGCACACTTATAAGATGGGAAACTGCCTTCTTGAGAGCACGGAGGCAGAAATGTGAGGTCACGGTTGGCAGGGCTAACCGGACTTTGTTGTGCATCCACAGGTGCATCTTAAGTAGGGCCAAGGAGGTGATCCCCACCCTCCATGCGACACTGGTCAGGCCACAGCTGGAGTACTGCCTCCAGTTCTGTGAGCCGCACTTCAGGAGGGATGTGGACAACATGGAGAGGGTCCAGAGGAGGGCCACCCACATGATCCGGGGACATCAGGGCAGACCCTACAATGAGAGACTGCGGGACCTGAACCTGTTCACAAGCGAAGGCTGAGGGGGGATCTGGTGACCGTCTATAAACTCACTAGGGGGGACCAGAAGGGTTTGGGAGAGACCTTGTTTCCCCGAGTGCCCCCTGGCATAACAAGGAATAACGGCCACAAGTTGTTGGAGAGGAGGTTTAGATTAGATGTCTGTAAGAACTACTTCACAGTCAGGATGACTAGGATGTGGAACCAACTTCCAAGGGAAGTGGTGCTGGCTCCTACCCTGGGGGTGTTTAAGAGGAGGCTTGATGCCCACCTAGCTGGGATCATTTGAGCCCAGTTTTTTTCTCCTGCCCTGGCAGGGGGTTGGACTTGAAGATATATAAGGTCCCTTCCAACCCTACTTCTATGATTTTATGATTCTATGATTTTATAGATTCCTACATTAAGAATTCTGTATTCAATTGTATAGATTGGTTAAAAAGGTACAACAATGTTGACTGTCTCTGTAATATTAAACAGGAAGTTTGTACAGCTAGGCAAATGAGATGACCAACATTTTAGTCAGCACTGACTAAACCACCAAGCTCTAGATGGGTGAGGATGTTAAAAGGCAAAATCCTGGTCCTTGTACTTAATAGCAATAAAATGAGCTGGATCCATGGAGTTCTGTGGCAACCAGAACAGAACAGCTTCTTTGTGCTCTGTATGACAGTCTCAAGGCTGCACTGACTTCCTCAGCTCCTGCACTCCCCTTGAATTCCAAAACAAGGGAGTACTGGATCCTAGAAAGAAGAATGGACTTTATAGCTCTTGGGCTGAGGGGCTGGGTATATAGAGGATCTTTGTGGCAGAGCAGTTTTGGTGTTTACTACAGATCTAAAAACAGGAATTAGGCCATGTTCTGGACTTGTGCCAAAAGCCAACCACACTGAGCTAACTTGTGATGGGAAACCTGGTTATCAGGCTGGGAAACCAGAGATGGAGGGATACAGTGTTATTTTCTTGTCCATCATTGTTTGTCCTGATGAGCTTGCTTAACATCTATGAGGCCTCTTCTGAGTGTTTAGGCCCATGGGGGCCAAACCCTGGCTTGTAAGCCACATGTGGCTCACCGACACAGTACTTGCAGCTCTTGTCCCACTTCTTGAAGCCCTGCCCACTTCCCCTGGGACTGCCAGCTCAGGCACCAGGCTGCTGGGGCCAGGGCTGTAGTCGTGCTGCTTACCCCAGGGCGCACTCCCTGCTGGGAAAGTCAGAGTGGTTTGACACTGAGTATCGTTCCCTTCTCCCCTTCCCTCCCCCCGCTCTCTGGCTCTTGAACTTCAGTAGAGATCGGAAGTGGCTCCCAGGGTGAGTAACTCTGGGCACCCCTGGTTTAGGCCATGAAAAGTCCATGAAGCCCAATGGCCCATTGGGGTAGTGTGATTAAGCACAAAGATTTCTTATCCAATAGCACACAAGAGAGTGATACAGCTAGCATCACAGCTGGCCACCTTTGACTCCTCAGTTGGAATGACCAAGTACCCATTTCCATCTGGGTCAACTGAGAGCAGCCTTTGGCATGAACACAGAGAAGTGTTGACCTCACAGTTAAGCCAAACTTGACTTAAAGGTACCATACTTGTAGCTAAATCAGCGAAGTCTGTAAATCAGCTTGGTACTATTGCCTTCAGTGATGGAAACTGGCTTCAGTGGAATAGTAACAATTCATAGCAGCAGAAGATTTGTCCTCAGAGGTAGAGAAGATGGTCTAGTAGTGAATTAGCCACTGTCCTGGAGAGACCTGCATTTAATTCCTGGCCGTGTCTCAGCGAGTTATTTAATCAGCTCCCTGTCTGTAGAATGAGGATAATACTTTTCTCTGATGCTGGGATGACAAAAGGATAGATGTATTAAAGACTCTGAAGTGTTCATATACTTTGGACATAAAGGGCATCTCCTCACAAAGGAATGGAAGGAGCCACACCGATCATGTCCACCCCTCTGCAATCACAGGCAACTATGCTAGAGATGTTAAACTCCAAAGGTTCCATAAGAACATCTACTCCCTCCTTCTACCCACACCATAGCCATAAACCTAGCCTAACACTGTCTATACAACTTGAGACTTTTAGTACAACAGACCAAGATCCTCAAAGCCTTCATCATGCTACTTGGAGAAGTGAAAGAGAGACCAAGGGTACCACCAATGTATTGGGCCCCTGCAGTGGCAGGGAATTAGGTGAAACATACCCAGACGATTCATGCATCACATTATGGAGGAAGGCTTCTTTGTGAGGATGCTTTTGTTAATCCATGCCACATGAGATGGAAGCAACATGGTCCCTCAGGAGTCCTTTTATTTTGCTGTCCAGACCAGTTTCTTTGCTGAGTATAACAGTGCTGGAAACCTTCAGCTCCCTTTGCAGGAAGCACAGTGTGCATTATTAATTATTTATGATTGTCACTATTGTTGTTATCACTAATAACTTGTATACCATTGAACTGTGCACTACCAGAGTAGAACGAATTGCTTGTCTGGATCTAAGGCTGTCACCCGGCCATGGGCTATGCTAACATGAGCAGCACTGGTCCACAGGAGAATATCCAGCTGTGGGACTGGAACCTAAGTTACAACAGAGAAAAGCCAGGTAGCTGTTCTGATGGGGAAGGCTGATGATGAGAAGGGAGAGAAGAGAGGATTGCTGGAAGGACAGGAGTTGAAGGAGGACAGAGGGCCTCGGTGGAAAAGAAAAGACTTTTAAAGTGAAGTTTCCACCATGCTAGAAATCACAAAGTGAAGGGGAAGAAGGGTTTCATTTGAAGCTCACTGAGATCTGTGGAAAGATTTGGGATGTTCATACTCAAACTGGAAGCAAGGAAAGATGGTTGGGAAGAGGAAAGAATGGAGCAAGGGTGGGGAGATGTAGGAACATGAGTGTGACATGATCTGTAGAGTGTGTGAGAGGGGTTCAAGATGACTGTCATGAATGTGTTGATGTAGCTGATAACAGACTGGAAAATTACCTATTGGGCACTACTAGCACAGATCTGCTCATGGCAGGAGGAAGCTGGTTGTTGGGAGCAAGATGGGACCTCAAGCTTAGGAACCTTGCTTAGAATCAACTAGTGATCCTTGGTGTGGGGTAAGCAAGCTTTGGACGCAGGTTTGCTTGCAGATACCCACAGCAGTGGAATGTCTTGTTCACTCTGCTGTTGAGCAAACAACAGTGCTCCCTGCACCTCTTAACTCATGCCATGTTAACACATGCATAGTCTGGTACCTAGCAGCCATAAACAACCTCAGCCATAGGTGGCACATTATGGGGGGAGAGAAAATAAAAAATGTGGGAGAGAAAAAGAGAAACTGGAAAAAAGAAAGGAAGGAAGAGGATGTAGAAAGAGAATCTTAGAATCTTAGAAAATAGAAAAGAGGAAGAAGAAAAGAAAGAATGGAAGAAAGGGAAGCACGAAAAGGACCTTCCAAGGAAATAGCACTGGAATCCAAAAATGGTTTTCTTCCAGCAACAACCCGGTTTTAGCAAAGTTCTTTTCTCTCTTTAATGAATTCTGACTCTCATCCCTCTCCCCCCTCCCTGAGCCCTGAAAAGACAGAACACATCCAAGAATGGGAGGGGAGAGAAAGGCTCCTCTTTAAAAGTCACTTTGCATCCCCTCCCTGAGAGGGAAGGGAGCATGGGTCATGTCAGCGCCCTCCGCCGATGTGCCTTGCCTTTGCTGCTCTGCTAATGACACTGGAAATATGCTAAGGAGCTGACTGTGAGGGGCTTTTCTAATGCGGTCACTTCCTGGGACCTCAAAGAGGCTTTAATTGCAGGGCCTCAGAGACAGCAGGTGTGCTTGTCATGTCTAATCAGTGAGCTGGGTGCACTCGGCAGCCCGCTTGAAGAAAGCGGGAGTCTGTTGCCCCCCCGCCCAGGCTCGCCCTTGCACCCCCAACTTTTCAACCATTGCACACCTGTCAAATTGATTATGGGAATGAGTCTCTGCCACAGCGATAAAGAGCAGATTGGAAGAAAATCCTGCCTTTCTCTAGCTCTTGCTTTTTTGGGGGGGTTGTTTTTTTGTTTTGTTTTTTTTTTGTTCTATTGCTCCTGTTCTTTCAGCTCAAGAGGGATTAAGGAAAGGCAAAGCAATCCTCTTGGCTAACGGGTCCTAAATACACATTGTTGCCAGTGGGTTTTTCCTTGGCACATTTTGGGGGCTGTTGTGAAATCACTGTGCATGGAGCTTTCTGTATGAAGCTGTAATGTACTGAGAAGGGGCAGGAACAGCAGGCTCTTACAATACCTATTGCATTCAAGCAGACATGCATGCACATAAATACATTCATGCATATACACCCAGTCACAAAAATCACAAATATACATACAGACACAAAAATACACTTATATGTGCAAAGATTAATACAGAAACATAAATACACACACACAAACATGCTTAGATATACACAGATTGATGCAGAAACAAAGCTATGCGCACAGATGTACAAATCCACTCATATATACACAAATGGGTGTCAAAACATGAAAATATACCCACACAAGTATATCCAAGAACCCATGCAAACACAAAACCCACTCATACCTGCAAACACATGTATACATTTACACACACATAAATACATTCATTTCAAACACAAGGGCCAATGTATCTGTTCAAAAACACTTATCTATGCAAATGTACACAGAAATCATTCATTATTAACCAGCATTTGATAATGAAAGGAGCATACAGATGCACTAGATACCTGTGTAATACGTAAAATGCAATATCATATATGTATATATATTTTCAGTCTTAGGGCCAGATTCTGCAGTGATGAGTTGACCCTTTTTACACACGTAGTTTGATTGAAGTTAGTAATATTGCTTGCATACTAAAACACTGTGCAGTATAAATAAAGGTACAAGTAGTAAGAGTCTGGACTTCAGAAAACACTGACTCTCATTTATTTTGTCCATCCATTAAAGACAGACAAAGTGCTACTGATGCATCTGTCTATACAGCTTGATATATCAGTCTGTCTGCAGATAGAGAAATCTAAGTCTCTTCAGAAAGTAGTAATACAACTTTTGTTCTACATCTAACACAATGTTTCTGGGACATCTAAAAAAGTCTGCATCAGTCTGGGCATTTGGGATTGTTATTAGGTTATACAGAATTATTGTAATATGAATGGGTCCTGTACCCATAGCAATGATTAGGTCCCATTTATAAAACTTTAAATAAATAAATAGAGTTGATGGAATGAGCAGGTCTTGGAGTCATTGTACAGGTTGTAACTGTGATTTGCTGCACTTACAGGTAAAGTGGGGGCTGGATCATCAGGGCAGCACTCTCTCTCTCTCTCTCTCTCTACATATATGTGTGGAGAGAGAGAGATATTATGGGACATGGAAAGTGACTTTTAGAGACTCTCAAGTGATTTAAGATGCTAGTTAAGCCCACAGTTGTTTTGTATCTGAGTCATCGTTACCTTGCCATGTTTAGAAATAAATTAACTTATTCTGCCTGCATTCCATGGCCCTTCCTGAGCACCACAGCTTCCTTTCCCAACTCTTTACTTCTCTTCTACTCTTTGGCTTCCCTTGAGCGGCTTCCCTTGAGCATCTTTCCTGCTGCTCTGTCCCACCAGTCTTCATTTCATATTGCTGCTCCCTCTCTCTCCTCCAAATATTTATTTCCTTTCCATTGTCTGAAAGCATCACCCAGCACTACTGCTTTTTCCAAGTGTGTGCAGTGTTCATTTCCAGAACCACCAAATTAAAAGCATAACCCATCACACGATTCCACACTCACATTTGCACTGGCTATATCATGAGGTACCTATCTCCTTGAGACTTACTTATTCCTAGTTATCGATAAAGGAAGTCTTGTAAAGAAGTTGAGTAAACTATCTGGATCAGCCTTTAATGATCATTAGAGTTGTCAAACACATGTTATCTAGAAACAATTCAAAGGAGAGATTCGGAGCCTGGTCCCCAACTAGTGTGAGCTTAGCCCTACTGGAACCAAAGTCACTGCAACCATTGACTTTAGCCTGATAAATAGCTTTCCTTCAACTTTTAATGCTAGAAGATTTCACAGGAAAGCAGGACAGCAGGTCCTGCTGCATATTCCCCACTTGAAGCTATGTGGATTTCTCTGCTAGTCTTTCGTAAGTTTTAACGTTAAGTGATTTTAATTTGAGCTGTTACAGAACTAAAGACATTTAATGGATCAAGCCGCACTTTCATTAAAGACTGAATTTCCATCTATGAACCATTGGATTCAGTGCAGATCACAAAGCCCAAGATGAACCATTTGTGGTCAACGGGATCTGGCTGTGGAACAAAGGGTAGATAGAGTTCCCATCTGTGACTGCGATGACTCACCCTCACATATATTTAGGTGGAATTCTCCTTAACTGCAGCAGGATGAGTCCTCTTCATGCACCTGTATCCTGATTGACTACCCTGTCCTTAACACCAGCTGGTTTCCACATAAGAAACAGGCAGCCACTTTGCCATTTAAGGGACTTGCAGGGAAGCAGCAGCAGTAGCAGCAGCAACAGCCGCTGCCACCGCCGCCTAGTCAATACCACCTATCCCCAAACCAGTGATTACAACTTCTGATCTACCTCTTGCCTGATACTTGGCCATGATATCCTGAACCAGTAACTGCAACTCCGTATGTGGTCTCTTGTCTAATATTTGTCCTAGCTATCTTGGGAAAGGGATTATATCTCTAGGTCTGACTTTTGCACAGTGGTCTACATTGGCAGTACATTCTTTTTAGATATATGGCTCTGTCCTTCAACTATTTCTTATTCTAGCTAGGGATTTGGTCCCAAGGCAAGTGGATGATTTTCTTCTGCATCTCTTTCTGCTTCCTGCCCTCTGACTATACCCTGTGAGCTTTCATGCTCTCTCACACTCTTATCCATTGCTAGCATTGAGCTAATAGTACGTATACAGTATAACCTCATAAATCCGATTTTCAAAATTCCAGTATTCTCAAAAATCTGGCACTTTTAAAAAATACACTACATCGGGGAATAGCAGTGGCCGGTCCCGGAGCAGCGGACACACACAGAGTAGCAGTGTGGGGTGGTGGATGGCAATGGCAGCTGCTGCGTGAGGGTTTCCTCCTCCACATCCGGGGGGTGGGGAGTGGGGGAAAAGGGGTAGCAGCAGGTGGTCCCAGAGCAGCGGCCACACACTGTTTAAAAAAGTCTTGAATTTTCAAATTTCCAGCAGGTGCTAGGTCCCAAGGATGCCAGATTTATGAGGTTATACTGTAATAAAGGAATGCCTGTTGGCACAGAAATCAAGGCTCCATTGTGCTAGGCACTGTACAAACACAGAGCAAGATCAGATCCAGAAAAAGTATTTAGCCATCTAAATCCTATTTAGACACCTAGATTCCCATTGATTTCAATTGAAATTTAGACATCTAAGTGCCTTTTTGGATCTGAATCAAAGAGCTTATGGTCTGAATAGCAAGAAACAAAAAGGCTGGGAGAAAGAAAGTATTATCTCATAAGAGATGAAGAACACAGAGATTAAGAATTGCCTAAGGCCATCCAGGTAGTTTAGGACAGATCTAGGAACTGGACCCATGTCCCTGTCCTTTATTTTTAATCATGATGCCATAATACTCACAGTTCTCCTATTGGCTCAGCATATGGCTTGGGTGACTCAATCCCAAGGGGATGACTCATACACAAAAGCAGTTGCCCCCATCAACTCATCTCAGTTCAAAGTTATGGATTGGCTGAAACACTCTTTGAAGTCCTTTTCATTTGCTTTCTGCGAACATTCAAGCAAAAACATTTCTTAAGCATCAGTTCTCAGCAGGCACAAGCGTCATGACATCCTCATCCTTCCCACCTTGCTAAATCTGGGAATGTCCCAGCTGGATGGACAGAAAGTCCCAAGGAGATGGAAAAAGACATGATATGGAAAAATTAAGAACCACTGTCTTAGATTTATAGATTTTTCAGGTCAGATGGGGCATCTGTGTTCACCTACATGGCAGTGCAAATTTAAGAATAAAACAACCAAATTTCAAGAAGCAAAATTCAGAACAGAGTCCTGGACATTCCCACAGACTTTGGAAAACTGAAGCTGTTTACCCTACTTTCAGTCCCATTAATCTCTCCACCTTCATGTAGCACTGTGGCCTGGCTGACTAACTCCATTAATTTGCCCAGGCTCAATACCACATGAACACAATGATGCTGCATTCAGTTCAGGAGGCAGTCTGCAGTTCTCTCCTAACCTGGAAGCAACACAGCTGGGGTTACTGCAGTGCCAGGCCATGTGATGCTCAGTCCTCCCAGCAGACACAGCCTAATGTCAGCTAGGATCAATTCTTCAAATCTGGGGGGAAAAGTCCCATTTCAAGGAGTCTGTAGGGACACCAAGAGAAACAAACCTGAAATGGGACTGTCCAGGAAAATTTGGGATGTCCGGTTGCTTCATGCAAGGGGCCAAGAAAGTGGAAATGTTGACTTAAGCCTCCCACTGATCCAAAAGGAAGAAAGTCTTAACAGCCAGCCAGGCCCTCCCCTCCCTGCCCCTCTCCTCCCCCTACAAGGAGTATGTGGTGCCTCCATCTCCCTTGCCTCATGCCTTGTGGAGTCGTTTGCTCCTGGATTGTACAAAACTGAGAGATTAGAGCCTGGCTTATCTCTCCCATAGGGCCCGGTGGGCTGGTGAGGAAGACGATGAAAACTGAGGAAATTTCTCAAAGAGGAAGACCTCTGCACTGCTTCCAAAGGGGTGGGGTGGAGGATGGGTGAGAATGAGGGCTGGCTGGGAGCAGAGGAAGGATGGGCTATTGGACATGCCCTGCAGCAGTTCTGCACCCCCGCAAATCCACAAAGAAGCAAAGCCTCTTGCAGGGACTGCAGTGATATCCTCCTTCTCCTCTGTCCCTGCCCCAGGGCAGAGAAGCACTGCCTCTCTGAATTTTTCACTCACTCACCCTCTGGGTAATGCTGGCATAGCTATAAATGCTAGCACTGTGTGTAAGGCAGGGGAGAAGAAGGTCTAGGGACTCCCCAGCAATGCACTTTCCACTGCTCTGCAGAAAGCATGACCCAGTTTGTCTCTATCCATGTGCAGGGTCTGTCACCAATCTGCATCAAAGTGGGAAGAATACAAAGAGAAAATGGTTGTTGAAGAAAAGGTGGGAGAGAGGCAATGGAGATTTCCTCCTAGAGCAAGCAAAGTGATAGGGCAGTTCTGCTTCTGTAATTGTGCCCTGTGCTAACATGATGAAGTGAACTCTTGTTCACAAAAGCTTATGTATCTCAACAAACTTATGTGTGTTTAAAGGGTGCATCTCTACCCTGCCTTCTGCCTGACTTTATAGTAACACAGCTAACTACCTCTGTCCCCTCCCCATGCTGCATGATGTACATACAGGGTACAGAGACCTGAGGCACCTACATGACGGAGTCTTCATGGAACAGAATCTGCTGTTGGTGGGATGTGGCTGTCAGAAACTCACATCAGAGCAGGACAGAGGAAAGCAGGGACAGGAAAGGAGAAATGGATATGCAACAGGGATGGGAAGCAGAGAGAAAACTTAGTGGAAAATCCTGAGTAATCATTTGGGAAATGTGGTGTATTTGGACCCTGGAGATCTCACTCAGACTGGCTGCAGCCATCAAATGCTCCACTGACAACTTTTATTTGCATGAAGACCAAGTTCTACTTTATTTTCTTAATAACTCAAGTTTTATTTTCTTAAAAACTTCCTGATGTTCAAGAGGAGCCACAGGGTGAGCTTCATTCTGTGATCTGTATTGACAGACGTGGCATTCAGGGCTCAGCCCCACAAAAACTAAACAACCAGATAAGCCCATTCCTTTACACCCGCAGAAATGACAACAGTAGGTTGGTTATAGACATGAAGCTGTGCCCTCGGTGCGAGAAGTTTGGGGACCACTGTGAAAGAAGAGGTGCAGCTGCCCAACTCCATAGATCCTGTAGTTCAAAGGGAAAAGAAGCACCATGCCAGTAGCAGGAGGCGCAGAAAAACCCAAGAAGAGAATTTTCAGCAACAGCTCCTGGCAGGGAACCTCTGGGATTAGAGGGCCTGATGTTGCAGGTACCAGGTGGTCCTTGGTTCTCATCCTTCCTCCAAGTGTGTGAAACATCAGTCATATGGAACCCCAGGGGAGCTGATTTCTGGGGCCAAAAATGGGGTAATGATGCAACAAGGCAGCTTTCCCATGATTTTTTTCTTCCCAGAAATAGATCCCATTATTTGCAGATTTGGAAAGGATTATCCAGCATTCTCCATGCCATCTACTCCCCCCCCACCCCCCCAATTAGGAACAAAATAAGTTATTACCTCCTTGGTAATAGCTTTTTTTGCCACTCCAACGATCTAGACCCAGATTCACATCCCTGCTCTGCCTGCTTCAGAATGATGTGACATTAAAGCATGGTCCTAAATCACAGATTTGAACCTTGGTCTTTCACCACTTAAACCAGTGCTATCAGACTAGAGAAGACACAGGCTTTCAAGAGATGCCACAAAATGGAACTGTCCTACTTTGTTCAGGTCTAGTTACCTCTGATTCCATTTGTTACAGAACAAATACGGCAGTCTTGTAAATCACTGACTCTGTAGGTACTTAACTTTAACCATACATTCTCATGAAACCATAACTGCTATTGTTCTCATGGGATAACTTGTTACCCAGCAATTCGACAGTGTTGGTATCATGAAGTAACGTGTTGCCCCACCCACATGAACAAAATGGAACCAGTGACAACAGTATGAATGTACCAAAAACTATTTATTAAACATACAGATTCTTTGAAAGAGTGTTTATGATGATTTGAACCCAAAATATTTAACTAGAACCATGAACAAAATTTAAACTTTTTTTAGAGTTTTAAAACATGAATGAACAATTTGCTAAGTCTGCAGTTCCCACTGTTTTCAAACTAGCAATTAGTTCCAAAAACATTTCCTAACTGTTTTAACTAAATATTGCATTCCTCACAAAGCAGCAGTGATGCACTGTGGTGCACACAAGCAAATCACTTACAATCTTGGCACTGTTTTCAGATTTTGCAGTCATCTGTCCTTAGACAAAAAGCACAACATCCACTCATGCTTGCAGAAGGCAATTTGTAATTTAGGGCAGTCATACCAGACTTGACAGACTTGGACAGATTACGTGTATCTATAATTCTTGGTTTTATTTGTCTGTCGATCAACTGTTCCCCAAGCTCCTGCAAAAAAACCCCCACTGTCTTCTTAAATGTAATCTTTGCTTCCAGTTTGTGCTGTGGTCTAGTGAAATGATGAGGCTGGCCATGGCAGCCACATCCAGCATACTGAAAAATAGTGTCACTGGCATCTGTTGATTTTCCGTCTGCAAGTGGTCATACAGACTAAGTGGTCAAGGTTATCCACCCCACCCTTGTGTTTATTGCAGTCATGGATGATGTCCGGCTTTCTTTGCTCTCCACCCACTGACAGGTCACGGTGCATGACTGACAGCAACAGCACAACTTTGGAACATAGGAGACTAGGATGAGTTCCCCATCAAAAGCAAAAATGGATGAAAAAGTTTTCCTTCTTTGATTTGCTTGCATTTCGTTTGGGATATTGTCCTTGTTTTCCCTAATCGTACCCACATAGGTCAAGTCCTGCTGCAGCAGTCTTTCTGCCAGGTCTGTACTTGTGAAGAAATTGTCACCCACAATATTCCTTCCCATCTTGTACCAGGGATGAGCCAGTTGTTTAATGACCCAGGTACCAAGATTACCTTGGTGTGGAGCTTCTGGTTGCTTGCCCAGGTAGATGTCTCCAGACAGGGGGAATGATGTTGCTGCAACGGACCACCACCAAATTTTCAAGCCATATTTGGCAGGCTTGCTGGGCATAGACTGTCTGAAAGGACAGCGACCCGTGAATGCAATGAGCTACTCACCAACTGTCAGGTGTATTCCTGGAGTATACGATTTCCTGAGCTGCTCCACAAATTGTGTCCAAATATCTCTGAAGGCAACAAGCTTGTCCACAGCTTTCCCTTCCTCATGTGTCAGTTTGTTGTCAAATCTCAGGTACTTGGTGATTTGACAGAATCATTTTAAACTCATGGTGGCACAGAAGCAAGGACACCCGGTGCGCTGCTCCCACAACTCCTCCAGGGCCTCGTGACCACCATGGTATAGACCACTCAGCAGTAGGAGGCCACTGTAGGCTTTCAGCTCCATTTCATCCAGCTTTTTCCACTCCTCTCTATTTTCAGGATGGCTACCATTCCTCTCCCTGAATCTTCTTTCTGCCTCTCAGTTTGTTTCTCTTATGGTAACAGTCAGGATATCTTGTGAGAGAAACAGGTGGAACGTTTCTACCATTGTGTTTTTATTACTTTTTCTCGTTGGCCCAACACTTCCATGGACTATGGTCTTGGCTACTCTCTGATGATGTATTAGCTGTGGACTTTTTTCCCAGGCTCTGCAATTCCTTCCTCTAAAAATGTCTTCATCTGCAATGATTTCTTGGGGTGGGGGGTGGCAGTGGTTCTGCTCCCTGTCCTGCTGTAGCTCTCTTTGATCTTCTACGGCAGCCCCGGGCTGGTCCTCTTCCCTTTCCCGCTGGAAGTGTTGGCAACACTTCTGCTTGTGGCCCCAACTCCTCCACATCTGAGCTGGATGAAGTTTCCGTAGGCACATGGTTTTCTGGCTCTGAACAATCTCCCATGTCTGGAATAATGTCAGCATCTTCACTGCCTTGGGATAAGATTTCATCAGTGGATGTGTCACTGTCATCCCTGGTTACCTGGGCATGACAGGCTTCAGTGCTGAATATGTGCTGCCTTCTCATCCTGGACTTCCCTGGCAACCCAAGAAGCACCCTCTCTTCCTGGGCACAGAAGCTAGACACCAGCATCCACCCTTTCCAGGCAAGCCAAAGGTGGGTGGATGCTGTTTGGAAACCACACATGCAGGGGCTTATTGAGAGCAGGTAAAACGGGCATGGGGGGTGTCAAGCCCATGCTGTTGAAGGGGACTCCATACTATATACTATATTGCAGTATGATGTTGTTCCATTTCTTCTCTGCTGTCCCTTTTGTCCTTGTCCTCACTTCCAGCAAAGGCAGGGCAAACTAACTTGTATGTTATGAAAGGGGCAAGTGAGGCGGAGCTTTGCCATGAGAAAAGAGAACAGAGGTGGAACTGGGTGCACCAAAGGGGTGGGGGGAGGTTTGGGGGGCTTGGCAAAGGGCAGGATGTTTTGATGACCTTGCAACCTGCAAACAAACTAGTTAGCAAAAGGGATGACCACATCTTCTGCAAAAGCAGAGTGGAGGATGGCCATCCATTACTTACCATGGATACCTGAAGTGGACATGAATGACGTGTGAATGAATGCTGACCTTTCAGATGCATCCACCCAAAGTGGCCAAAAGGTCTCGGCCTGTCATTTATACAGAAGTTTCACTGTGGTAACTTGCTACCCCAATGCGTTAACATGGGCTTGGAGTAAGTTTTTACCCCATATGGAAAAACATATTCACACCTGGGGTAATGTTACCCTGTGCAGTTTTTCATCCAGAAAGAGCAAACCATTCATGTAATCTGGTTGTTCTTTGGGGGGTATTGTGCACTGCGGTGCCAGTGACAATGTCCTAAAAAGAAAGAAGTTTAGAATCAATTAACTTTAAGATACTGAACAAAATATGCATCTGGGGTAGGAAAGCACCCCGTGGGAACACATGAAGGCTAATTATGGGGTTATGTTTTTTCAAGGCTTAATTTAGACATTGATCTCTGATCAAGCAACTACTCACTTAGCTTGAAGCATGTGCTAAAGTCCTATGTTTAGCATGTTATTCTATGATTCTATTTGCTTAGTGCAATAGGAATGGACTTAAACATGAAATGTTCCCCTGAATTGGAGATGCTGCCATGTGTAGCCCTGCTATTATTACCAAAATAATTTCACATTAAAGAATATCTCTATAAACAGAGAAGAAAAGAGTCTTACCCCATGTGCAAGACAGACAGAAAAACAAGGAAGGGGAAAAAGAAAGCGCAAACGTGAGTGAGAGCGGAAGGGCTCATTTTGTCTATTGAAAAGATTCTGTTTAATAAAAAATTTAAGACATTTTAGTCTCCAAGAGGGGCCTCTTCCCCTTTAAAATGAATCCCATCATGCTATTTTTCATCTTACTTTAGCTCCTCACCAGTAATCAATCAGCCATTTGTTCTGCTTCTCCATAGCTTGGTCTCCACCAGAGACTACTTCTCAGAGTGCCCCTTTGAAGTGTGGTTTGCTTGATGTAGGTGGGCAGAGAGCGTGTGGGAGAGTTATTTCCAAAAAACAAACAAACAACTTTCTACTACAAGAAATAATGTAAAAGATTTAAGAGAAGAGTGTGCAGGATCGTTAATGCAAAGAGAACAAACAATCCAAACTTTAGCCAAAGTGCACTGTATTCTGCATACACAACGCCAGGCTGCATCTGCATTATAAACTTCTGCTGGAACAGTCCAAAAATGAAGGGCACTTTAAGCACTTTGCTGTCATGGTATCCCAGTATTCCCATAACTGGGAGAATACTTACCAGTAGCAGGGCTACATATGGTTCTTGAATGATTCAAACAGTTCCAGACCTGATCTGGCTAATTTGACCTGGGACACAAAAAAAGTTCTTAAAAAAAAGAAAGAAAAAAAATACTGGTAGGCTGGTAAAAACTCCTAGCTTATATACCACCCGGAATTTACAGCAGTTGGTGCTTTGTGTTCTAGGATCAATCTAGTTTCTAGGAGGCAAAAATCTACATCACCACAACATGTATGGCTGGGAGTTTCAAAAGAGGCTAAGGGAATTAGACTCATAAGATTGAAAGCCAGAAGGGACCATCAGGGATCATCTAACCATGTCTGACATCATCACAGGTTGGATAATTTCATTCTGTTACCCTTGTATTAAGCTCAACAGCCCATGTTTGGCTAAAGCACATTGTGATGGGGTATGTAAATCCCACATTGCAGCACCCCAGAAATGATTAATGGATGGCCCTATTACCTCCCTCTCTATAACCAAACAACAATGTAGGAAGAGTTGCTATAAAAGGCTGTAGTCTAGGCAAGATGAGACAGCAAGTGGGAAGGATTAAGCGTCTCCAGCCAAAAGGAGTAGTGACAGGGGTAGTGTGGGGAGGAAGATTGTCAAAGAGGAAAGGTGATATGCAACCTGGGGAAATGGAGATGGATAGAAAAAGAAGCATTTCTCAGCCTAAAACTTTATGGGAAGGGTAAGCCTGGATTCCCACACCTTCCCTCCAATACAGAAGGAGAAATTGATAGCTCTACAGGTATGGGGCCAAGGGACTCCAGACTGGGGAGAGGAATATGGGCCTGTAGACTTGTAGATTTTGGTAGGGGCAGAGTTTGAACTTTCTGTTATCCTGAGTGGAATTAGATGTTAAGCTGCCCAAAATGACTGCTATGCCTGACCACTGCCTGAGCTCTCTGACATCTTCCCAAGGGCACTAAGTATTTATTTGAAGACTTCAACTGATGGAGAGTCCAACATTCACTTGGTGGCTTGCCTCACTAGGGAGCTACCCAATACCCAATGAAGACCATTGAACTCCCTTGGACTCATTTCCAAATCCCAGGTTTTATCAACTGTAAGTGCAAGTGGCAGTTCCAAGTAAGAAGCCATGTTGGAATGGATCGTCATAAGGAGCAAGCTCCACATGCTTTTTAATGGCCAGGTTTTGTGCACATTTTTAGGGAAGAATAAGAGAAAATTCCTAATTTTAGACCAGCTCTCTGTGGCTAGAGAGGGCTTCAGTCATCAATATTTATAATTGTAGTAATTGCACAAAGGCCAAAAATTGTTAAAGATGTAAAAGCTCAGAAGTATTTGGTGAAAGTGCATCAGCACTGTGTTTTGAGAATGACAAAGCTGGAAAAGACAGCACAAATTGGTTGAATACAGACTGGGTAACAGTTGGTGAGCCTGCAGGCTGCAAAAAAGGACCTGTGAGTTATAGATGGCTATGCGTACAAGTCAACAATTTGCTCCTATTGGAAAAAAAGACAATAGCATATTGGGCTGTATTAACAGATGTATCACTCGCAAGCCAAAAGAAATGGTTCTTCCTCTCTTTTCAGCACTGGTTAGACCTCACCCAGAGTACTATGCCTTCTTTGGGCACCATACTTAAAGAAATGCAGACAAAGACATGAGAGCAACAAAAGTGATTAGAAGTCTGTAAAACATGACTTATGAGAGAAGATTAGAAGAACTGGGATTATTTGGTCTGGACACTCAAAGACTGAGGAGGAATTTGAGAACAATCTTCAAATACTGTAAGAGTAGTTATTAAGAGGATGGCGACAGACTATTCACTGTAGCTGCAGGAGGCAAGGACCAGCTGTTTTAAATTGCAGCAAGGCAGATTTAGGTTGGCTATATTAGAAGTTTCTCACTGAGTGGGTGGATAACCATTGAAACAGGTTACCTAGAAAGGTTTTAGAATCGTGATCCTTGGAAATTTTTAAGAGTAGGTTAGACAAACACTTGTTAGAAATGAATCAGACAGGAAGGACTCTGCCTTGAGCAGCAGGATGAATTAAATGACCTCTTGAGGAACCTTCAAGGCCTTCTTTTCTATGATTCTATTAACCCTATAAAAATTCCTGAAGCAGTCACTAACCAGAGAAAAAAGCGAAAGGTAGTTTTTTCTGACGTACCTAAGGATGACGTTCTGTTCTTTCCTGATTGTCTGAGTGGCCATTTTTGGCACCTACATGCTATGGGGAAATCTATTTCCAGACTCATATGGACAACTATATAGTCATGCAGCCTGGCAACAGTGAGAAAGAAAGCTGCACTTTTGAAGCTAGCCCCTCAGGTAGCTGCAAGAAGGTTGCATGAGGGATATATAAGAAGTCAAAAAGGAAGAGAGAAAGCCAGAGGGTGTGTGGGAGGGCTCAAGGAGATAACTGCCAGCCTGGAAGGGATCAGGCCCTGACTTCTCACTTGGGTCCTTGTCCTATGTGAGGCAGAAGCTTTTCCCCTTAATTGCCCTACATCCATTTTTAACAAGGTCTATGTTAGTAGCTCAGGTTAAAAAAACTTCCAGAGAAGAAGCTAAATAATGTCTGACCACTAGGGCTGGATGAAGCTTTGGTCCCTGATTCGATCTGGCGGAGATTTGGCCCCATTTGGTGGCCAAATCTCCAAATCTGAATCGGATCAGGAGAACCTTAATCTCTCTGAATTGAATCAGAACCCTCCAAATTGATTTGGAGAGACTCAGAAAGATTTGACAATTCGGACATAGACACAGCATTAAATGTTTTTTCTACATATCTCAAGGTACCAGGTGGCTCGTGAACGCTGCAATGGTAGGGTGGATGGAGCATCCCACAGGAGCACAGGTGGCTCCCCAGCGCACTCGGCAGCAGAACTGGAAGTAGACCAGAAGCACTTGTGGTCCACTTCTGGGTCTGCCAGGGAGTGCCCAGAAGGCCCCCCTGCACCCTCCCCCACTCAGCAACTGGTGCATCCTGGGTCTGGGTTGGCACCTGGGGTCCCCCCATGGCCAACCGCTGAGCTGGGAGGGCATGGTTGGGGGGGGCACGCTCAGCAGCAGACCCAGAAGTAGACCGGAAGTACTTCCAGTCCACTTCTGGGTTTGCCACCCAGCACATGTCCTCCTTCCCCTGTCCTCCTGTGGGACACTCCATCTGCCCCAGCATTGCAGCCTGGTACCTCAAGGTATGTAGAAAAAACATTTAAAGCTATGGCCGAATTGCTGATTCTCTGAATCAGCATTGAATCTTCAGATTCAGCCAAATTGAACTGGGGACACTGATCCGAATCAACAGATTGAATCACTGTCCCCAATTTGGGCCAAATCCAAATCAAATACAACCCTTTTCACACACCCCTACTGATCACATGGCAGGGTGGTTAGTATGCTGTCTAGGGAAGTGAGACAGGCCCTAATTCAAACCCTCTCTGAGTGAGGGGGGCTAGCACCCTGGACCTTTAGCCTCCTGAGTGAATGCCGTGACCACTGAGCTAATAGGGACACACACACAAAGACCTTTTTCTGTTTCTAAGGCTATGATGTCTGACAGTTGTGGGCTTTGGCTGTTTCTATTTTCAGGTGCCTAAGGTTGCCACACATTCATAAGGGGTGCACAACTATGACATGGCTGGACATGTGGCCTTCTGGAGTAGTCTGCACAACTATGCACACAGGGCTATGCATCCAGGAATAGAATTCCCCCGAGCACATAAGTGCCAAAAATGCCCTGGAGATGGCCAAAAAATGGCCACTTAGGATGACGCTCTATTCTTTCCTGATCAACTAAATGACTTAAAGTTCAAACTTTAAGGATTTGTAGGTACGTAAATCCAGCTGACTCCAGTGAGAGTCAAGCACCTAAATGTCTCCCAAAAACTAGGAGCCTATATTCCACATTAAAAGGTTATAAGGTGAGCACTGCCATGGAGCCTGCTGTTCTCCTCCCTCCCCACAAATCAGGCAATGTACCTGACTTAGAGCCACCCTGAGTGTGCACCAGCAAATACATATGAAACAGCCTGAGAATGTTGTATTGCTATGTATTTTCTCATTTCAGGGAGTTGTATGCAGAGTGGGAGTGACCACGCATGGTGAGCTGACTAGCAGCTATCTGAGGTGCATCCTGTAGGTGGTGAAGATGTGCTTAGGCACTTAAGCTGCCTAAGTCTCACTGGAAGTTAATGGGACTTAAACACTTTGGAATTTTTTTCCTGAACTAACAGAAATATTTATAACCATTCAGCTAGTTCCTTTTAGGGCAGAATGAAGCTACTGTGGCACAATCCTGCAAGTAATTTCATTGCCTAGGTGGGATCACTCACACAGGGAGGAGAGTAAGTTTCTCTCATATCCCCGTCATACAGGGCACATCTACATGTGCCTCTATGGTGCTGTTGTTACTGCGTCATCATTTAGTACTTCCTTTAGGAAGTACTAAATAACAGTGCAGTAACAGCTGTTACTAAGTAGTGCCCTGCTACATGGTTACTTTTAACCACTATGTTGCTATAGTGATGCACTATAGAGAGGGAGCATATCACTACGGTGACATAGATGCAGTCACACTTTTTGCCTGCCAACACTACGTCACCGTAGCATCTTGTGTGGACACACTCGCAGTGTGGAAAAACCAGTAGAAACTTTGATTTCCCAGTACAAGCTGTACTAAAGACAATGTAGAGATTTCTTTTTCCTTCCAAGGTAATTGACTTAAAACCTTTTTTCCTCCGTGAAATTACTTGTGTGAATAAGGATTTACTTGTGGGAGCCAACATCATAGGTTTGGCCTCTAACTATATTCTTACCATGTCTTTGTCACACATTTTATTTCAAATATACTTAGGAAAAGAGAGTGTGCAATGTCAAGATTATTTCAGATTCATTGCTCATCCTTGTAGGTGTCTAGAAGATCCAGTTAAACTTTTTTTTCCCTTAAAGCATTCTTTTTAACCAGAATCAAGATTTTCAGTAGAAAATTTCAATTTGCTTAATTTTAGAGTTTCAAAAAAAGAGAAAGCCAAAATTGTGGTAATTTATTTTTATTTTTATTTTTTGGTCAGACCAGTTGGCACTTGGATTATTTTTCATTTCTGAAAACAAACCGTCTTTAATCAAAAAAGCATTTTTTTGATAATGTTTTTCCAAAAAAATATTCTGGATTTAGTCTTCATAAAAGCTTTAAATTTTAGCAAAAGAAAAAAAAAGAAAAAAGAAAAAAAAGGGAAGACTCAAAAAAGAACAAAAGAATGAAAGAATGAACAAACAAAAGGAAGAAATCTAAATTACTCAGGAAAGCAGCTACCAATTCTTTCCCCCAACATCTCTACTCTCCAATCATTCTGTTACTTTAGTTTCAAACTGATGTCTGAGAAAAAATAAAGACATCTTCTCTCTCCTTAGCAACTTCATGTTTCTTCTTATCACAGTCTATAACACTGTGCAGAATACAGTATATAGCTTCTTAGCTCTTGAGCATATCCATAGGCAAAATTAAAAAGTCATGACTCCTGCTCTCATCTGTCAGTCATACACTAGACTCTGGAAGGGAATTAGCCAGCTAGTGAAGTCTCCGCTCTTCAGTTTGATTCAGTTATACAGCTCTTACATGTTCCTGCAGATGAGACACCAACAGAGGCCACCTTGGTTTACAAGCAGTAGCTGGCACAGGGAGACCAAAAGGGTTACACCACTGGTTAGGCTGGTATGGTCTAACTTGACCTCATTTCAGCTGAAAGTTTCTTTTTGTTCATCTTTCACATACATTACACAGTCACATGAGTAAGAGTGATCAATATTAATGTGACTGAGGGGTGGAACATGGTGTACAAACCAAGGCTTCAAATAGCAGCCTTCCTATTGCATAATTGGGGAAACATTTGATGACATGTAGTTCAAGGTTAATTATGTCTGGCTCCTCTGGGTTTTTTTTTCAACTAGTTTATAAAAATACTAGATAGCCCACCACTAAGGACATCCATAGATCTTCCAGACCTTTTCAAAGGTAAATATTACTATCCTTATTTCACATACCGGTAAACTGAGGCAAAAAAAGCTGGAATAAGGTGCCCAAGACAAAGCAAGTAAATCAGTATAATATTGCTCAGATCTCTTGAGTATTATTTGAGTATCTACTTTGTTTTGGACCTTTGATCTCAGAAGGAGTCTGCATAAGAAAAACAAATCTTAGGCTTTGGCCCTATAATTGCTCCCATCAGCCCACTGTCATCATTTTAATTTTCCAGATAAATGCTCTGTTTTGATTTTACTACATTGGTTCCATTACCAGGTTTCAGGAGGAAGTTCTGTCCTCTCTTCTTTTCTAAAAAACCCAGAAAAGGTCAGCTGGGCCAGACCAAGGAAGCACCCAACATGTCTCCTCTAACCTTGCAATTTCATCATTGTCGTGGGGTTAATTCTAGAGGTAGTTGTGGTAAGTGGTTTTATTCTAATCTTTCATCAGAAAATCCAAGCCTCCAAAACTAGAATTTGTCAAACAAAACCCACCACATTTTTCATCAAACAAATTTTTCTCTTGAAAAACAATTTAATTGGAATTGTTTTTACTAGCTCTAGGTAAGGTACAGTCCTTTTCTCTGCAGCATCACCTGGGGTAATGAGGAACAATGGTAATAAGCTGATGGAGAATAGGATTAGGTTAGAGATCAGAAGGCAATATTTTACAGTTAGGGTGGCCAAAATCTGGAACCAACTTCCCAGGGAAGTGGTCCTCGCCCCTACCTTGGGCAAATTCAAGAGGAGGTTGGATGATCATCTGTCTGGGGTCTTGTGAACCCAGCATCATTCTTGCCTGTGCCAGGGGGTCAGGCTAGATGATCTGTTCAGGTCCCTCCTGACCCTAGCTACTATGAAACTAAGTCCTCAGCCAGAGCACCACATCTGCTGTGACACCTGTTCTGTCCTTTGAAATCTTCTGCCTTGAATGTGGCATTTCAGTTGAATGATATTCTAAGTTTAAATGAAGAAATGCAGCAGAGAAGCTGAATGGTCAGCATCACAACATTACAAACTCATCTCATTCATCTGCTGATACCAACCAGTTCAGCCTGTCTCCCAAACAGAGGCTGCCTATACACATCTCATTAGTGTTCTAGTTAGAACTCTCAGTGTCACTGCAGTGTCTTGTGTATGAAGCCCCCGTGCATTTTAAATGGCTGTGGCGTGCTTTAACTAAACCTCATTGAATGAGGTTTAGACTAAGCATCACTCAGCCATTTAGAAATGCGCGGGAGCTTAATATATGTGCAAGTGAGTTGTTTTAATTAGAACAGCTGCCTGGAAACTGCTCTATTTAAAATGCATCCTCCCCCATGCCACCTCTGAGCACATGTATAGGAAGCCTAATAAGTGCGTTGTGGTGGCAAAACCTATGAATGTGAGAGGTAAAATACTTTCCTGAAAATGTTCCAATACTTACTTAAGAGTATTTACACTTATGGAGCCTCTCAATTGAAATAGCACATAGTAGACTAGATATGCTGAGATTGAGCTAACCAGCCAGTTGGTGGCTAAGTTGAGTGATTTAATGAAACCTACTGCTTTGCAACTGTTGGTAAATGGGAATGTCTACATGTGCACTTTAATGTGTAGTAGCTTATCTTACTGCACATTAAAGCATCGCATAAAAAAGTACTATTACACTAATGCACAGTAAAATAGGCTACTGCACATTAAGTGGGACTTAAAAATGGTGTGCATTCATTACTATGTACTAAGGCAGCCTAATGCGCATTTTAGTACCTCACATTGGAGGGCACTTTTACATGTGCTCCAGGGGTTGGGGAGGCAGCACTTTAACAAGAGCAGCTCAGAGAGCCACTCTAGTTTAAGCTTCTCAATGTCTTCCATGTCTGTGTCCCTGACCTTCAAAATGGCAGGGGGAGGCTGATACACAAGACATGGGAGGCTGCTGGAACACAGTAATTACCATGCTCCAGCAGCCTCTGCATTCATGTACAAGCACTGTAAGGTACTAAATTTAATGTGCTTTAGGAAAAGCCCCTTAATGCATGTGTAGGTGTTTCCCCAGTGTGCCCATGCTGGTGAGACCAGAGATACATGTTAGTCCTGGATGGACCAATCTATGGCAGGATAATTTAAAATTTCACACATGAACCTATGGAAGAAAATTAGAGCATAGTTTCACAGGAAAAAAATAGGCAATTTTGAAGAAGACATGAACTAAACCAACATTTAACCAGATTGGTATATGCATAAAACCCATTGGATGTTCCAGCATCAAGTTCCTGAGAAAGTTCATCAACTAGTTATGGATGAAGAGGACAGCTAAAGGGTTAAGATAATGGGATGGAGAAAGAAGTGAAGAGAAGATGGTCCAGTCTGTGAGGTCAAGGCCTGCTTTCTGCCATGAAATGCAATTTTTGCAATTTTGCAAGCTTAGCCTAATTGCAGAGAGGTGTTGGCAGCATGTCAACACTATAGAAAATCAGGCAAGGTTAAGACCATGTTAATTTGTACACACAAGGGGATTGCAGGATCTGGAAGGGAGGAGGGAGGGAATGGCAGATGAAGACAGAGGAGGGAGAAGACTGAAACATGAAAATGTTGGGTCTATGTGGTTTTCTTTTTTCCATTTCCAAAGCAGGAATACAAATGATCCCCACAAAGCCCAAGCTGTCCTGAAACCCTGTAGCCAATTAGTGCACATCAATATTTAATCAGATCTATGCTATTGTGCAGCCTGGGCTGTGCTACTCCAGCCCCTGCCACACTAACTCTCTTCTCCCATCACAGACACACTGTTATGACACATAATGATATTGTCAATGAATAATTTAAAGCAGTTTTTCTCCTCTCTCTCTCTCTTCCAATCTCTCGGCCTCTCTTTCTCTCTTCCTTTTTGTGCTCTTTAATAACAGAATATGTGGAACAACTTCTGGGAGGAGAGAAAAGAGGGACTTCCACTCTGTCATTCAAAGTCTTGCCCAGCTTCCTGCCACATCCAGTCAGTTTCAATTGAGTGATTAATGCTCCTAGCATAGGCTGGAGACTGACTTCTCTTCAGAGAAGCATGAAAAAGGAGAAGGGAAGGCCCATAAATCGAAAGAGAGAACCTTGGGTGGAATGTCCTTCTGGAGCCCTGGTGCTGGTGATAATAGCACTGTGAGTACCAACAGGCCACATAAGGGAGTATACCTGGAAAAATCCCCACATCTGAAAATAAGACCATCAAATGGTATGCTCTGCAGGATGATGATGCTGGAGTTTGAGGTGATGGGAAGTGGGACTAGTCTCAGTTGTATTGGCGGCTCTCACAAAGTCTTGGCCCCTTAGAGCTGTTTGAATTATTTCTTGTGAATAAATTCTCTCTCAGCAGCAACCTTTTTATCCCCAAATTGTTTGCAGATCAGTGCTTATTCCAGCAAACATGTTCATTACTCACAGGTATTTGATTTCCAGCCCATGGGGCAATGGTGAACTGTGTGCATCATCTATTTCCATACTAGTTATCTGAGACATGAGACTGGTCAAGCAATTCATGTGGGGGTGTTTTGGCTGGTCTGAAAATACAACTGGTACCAAAAGAAGCCATTCCCCAAGTCACAATGCAAATAAAAGCACATAGCACAGACATGAATAAATAGTTAATAATAAGGTAATAGTTAAATAATTAATAATAAGGGGTGTGAAGCATGGCTGAAGGAAACAGTCCAAAAACTATGTTCCTACAGTACCATATTGTACAAGCTGTCCCTTACTGATGAATTCTCAAATGGCTGCTTTCTCACATTCCCTTAACTGACTCACTTCCCAGCCCTTCTTGTCCCCTAGCCTTGTCTTCTCCTTCCTGAAGCCTCCCCATCTCTTTCCTCTTTCCTCAGCAAGTATGTTTGATTTTATCTTCCTGCAGCCAGCCTGCTGGCAGTGGGCTGGCTGAGGCACAAAGCCCTCAGCTGGAGTCAAATTTTACCAGATTTTCTCTGGTGCTTCTAGCACTGCAATTGGTTTAGCTGAGCCTGTGGTATAAACACCCAAAGCCACCAGTTCCCTATCTAGCATTGGGCTCCCACAGTTACCAAAAAAGCAGTTTTCCTGCTAGACTGCCCTTGTCTGGATGAGTTCTAAGAGATTAGATGATTTGGCAATGGTCACATAGGAAGTGAGAAGCATGAGCAAAAACCCAGATCTCATGAATCCTGGAAAGATGGCCTCTTGTTATAACAAAACGCCAACCAACAGCCTGTCTTAGACAGACTTACTTCCAACTACTAAAGGCTGCTCCTAGTGCTAAGGCTACTTGAGATGTATTTAAGTATTCAGACCCCAGTTTAGCAAAATGCTTAAAGTCACACACTTATTTTAAACACCTACTTCAGTCCCATTAGTCAGTGATGCTCTTAAACATACCAATGAAGTGGGGCCTCAACTGAAACTCCCAAGCAGATTCTATACTGTAGGTACTTCAGTTTCCTCACAGAAATAAAGCAATAGCACATTCATTCAATCTCCACTCCGATGAATTGGAGAACAAATTTCACTTATGTTACTTTTTTTGGACCCCGACTTTGTGTAAACTTTGTGTTTACTGCATACAGCTCTGAGGGTTCCCAGCCCAGTGATGCCATGATCCTCACAATGTCACTCAGCAGGGGCCAGGCTTATGTTGCATAAGTGCGTTGCATATTATAGTTACATATACGAAATCCTTGATAGCACCTATGAAAGCACAGCTATTAACCCTATCTTTGTTGTTCATCTGTGCCTCAGTTACCACAGTGTGGAGGAATCAGCCTCTCTGCCAGCCTGTCCCCCTCTGGTCACAAGCTCTGGATGCACCTGGTCTCCATGGTAACAGGGCTGGAGACATTGCTGCGGGGGGACGGGACCTGCTCCTCTTTATCTCAAGTTTTCCACCACTGCAGGTCAGGTGACTAGCTTCCTCGTCTGGTCAGTCTCAGGTCGTCTGAAAGTACTGGTCAGCAGCCAATGGGGCTGCTGCTGGTGGGACCTTAGTGATGAGGTCACGATAGAGGATAAAAGGGGTCCCCAGGAAGAAGGAGGGGCAGAGCCATCTTGGAGAGCCATTTTTGGCAGAGCCATGCTGGAAAGCAGGGAGAGAGCCTCCATGCTGGAGCCCTAAGGCTCCTGGGGAGAGAGAAAGATCAGCTGACTGCTACAGCCCTCTCCCTCTTGAAACTGGACACACAAGAAACTGCCTGCCTCCAGAGAAAAGCAACCAGCCTCTAGATAGATACTTGAGATCTATCTAAATATATAGCTGGCTACCTAGCCAAACTGTTTGCTCTAAGGTTATTCTGTAATACCTCTCTACCCTGAACCCAACCCCAGACCTACTCCCTGTAACCAATAAAGTTCTCCATCATTGTAAGCTTGGTGAACTGGCTGGGAGAGGGAAAGGGGCATGTCTTTGTGTCCACTATTTGTGCTTCATGGTAAAGAAAGCACCCCAAGTTCTATCAGTGGGTCAAGAACCCTCTAGGGCTACAAGGCCTGTGTTTCCCAGGGGGCACAAGGCCAAGAACAGACCAGACCCTGGGTGGTGGTAGTGGTGACCCCAGGCTCGTGGGTGTGCTTCAGGAAGGGGGTCGGCCAGACAAGAGGTGCCTCTGGGGAGACACTCAGAGCCTGAAAGGTGGTCAGGCACAGTGAGGTGGGTGACTCAGTGCAGGAGCACTCTCTGATGGCCCGCCACACGCACTACCTCACCGAAGGTCACGTAGCATGTCTATGGGTTCTCCTGGATAAGGCTGCAGCATTTTGCATCATTTCCACCACAGGTAACTCCAGTATGTATTAAGAGGCTCAGCTTCTCTCTAAATAGGTCTTGATTAACCCTTTCTAAGAATGTTGCCAAAGCTATTTTATTGAAGGCTCGTTCAGTTGGACCAATGCTCATCTTGCATCTAGTGATGCTTTATTTAGAACCTGGAAGTCAAAATCCAAGGTGGGTATCTTCTAAGCATCTCAGGTGGGGTACATTTTGATTCACATTTTTTCCTTTAGCTTCTCAGTAAATCTTTTAGAATCCAGAGTAGATTTCCCCACTAGGCCAAAGCAGAGAGCTAAATTGTACATCTTGTTCGGGTTTTGGGTTTCCTGATTCTGATACTCTTAACCCACTGTAAGTGCATACATTTCAAGCAGAAGGTAGAGTAGGATAGCACCTTCAAGACTAACTAATTCAGAGATGCATGACCTTTTGTAGGCAACACCCTACTTTGTCAGATGGATAAAGTATTGCACCTGGCAAAGTAGGCTGTTGTCCACCCAAGTTTGTGCCTCTCCAAATCAGTTAGTCTGTAAGGTCCCACCCTGCCCTACCTTCTGTCTAACTTCAGAATAATGCAGCTAACCACTTCTCTGTAGACTTCAGTGGCTTTCCTTCTAACAAACCTCAGAATATTTGTCAAATTTTTAAATTTTAAATGGCATGATTCTGTTCTTTTATGATAAGACCATATGATGATGATGATGATACATAGGACTTCTCTGATTCTTTTATACACAGATCTCAAAGCACTTTACAAACTTTGGCCACTACAATCATCCTCTTTTGCACATGGAGAAACTGAGGCACTGAGCATGTAAATGATTTTCCCAAGGACACAAACTGAAGCAGTGGACCTATCACGCTGTATGCCATGTTGTGCTGCATACTGCATAGGCTACAAATATGCCATAACCTAATTCCCCACCCTCTGTCTTTTCTTCCCCCTCAAATGATATGCTTTTGGGAGCAAGGACTGTGTCCTTCTATACATTTATTTATACAGTGCCTAGCAGCATGAGGTCCAGGTTTTGGACAGGGTCTTCAGAAACTACCACCATGCAATTATAGACAGTGATACATAAACTGGGAATAGCGCTTATGGGATTGATTCTGTGATGCTTCACCCCTTGTACAGTCATAATTACCAAACTGGGTGGAAAGCACTGTGAAGTCAGAATAGGAGCATTTTGCATTGGTATAAATGAGCGCACAAAGTGCAATAGACAGTTAGGTCTCATCTGATACCTAGACTGGTTTCAACTGCACAGGTCCTTACTCTCTGCATAAGTTTTACTATACATACCAGTCTGGATATTTGCGCCATTAATTACTAGGAATCCATAGTCCTTCATACTACCTTAAAGATACACCTCTGCCAGGATCTGCTACTATGGGTTCCATCTATCTCCCATTCACCTGCATGTGCTGTATTCCTTAGTGGGTTTTTCCAAAGACAGTCTTGCCATCAAAAACAGCACAAGCTCCTCCACAGCTTGGAGCATGTACAGTCAAATAGGAAGCTGCAGACACTGGCTAATACAGTGATGATCTTCATCTGGTGAAGAAGTTCCATTGCCCAAAAGGCTCCAGAAAACAATCATTCTGAGACTGTTGAGCTGTAGTTATTTCCTCCTAAAAGAGCTCATCAAATGCTTCCTAGTGAATAATTTATCTGACACACATTTAGCTCTTTTTTTTCCGTTCGCGAATTACCCACCAACAGACACTGTATTTACAAATGTGTTTGTTATCCATAACTGACCTGTTCAATCAGAAATTTACAACAAACAAATTTCAGCCTATTGGGTGTTTGCTATCTGTGGCATTATTAGCTGATCAGGTTGAGCCCTATATTCCTGCTCCCTGATTGGATGAAAGTTTTGGTTTTTTTTAAACAGGAGATCCACAAATAGTGAGTAATGATGTTAAAAGTAAATTCCTTTGTACACAGGTATGGAGAAAGATCTTCTCCTTACAGATTTAAAAACACCTCAAGAGAGAACGTTTGTTCACCAGAGCGCCCCAAGGGATGATGAGGTTGAACGGTCATAAACTCCTACAAGGCCGTTTCAGGCTGGACATAAGGAAGAATTTCTTTACTGTCCGAGCCCTCAAGGTCTGGAACAGTCTGCCAGCGGAGGTGGTTCAAGCACCTACATTGAACACCCTTCAAGAGCAAATTGGATGCTTATCTTGCTGGGATCCTATGACCCCAGCTGACTTCCTGCCCTTCAGGCTGGGGACTAGACTTGATGATTTTCCAAGGTCCCTTCCAGCCCTAATGTCTATGAAATCTATAGTAAAAAACAGTATTTAGTGTGAAGTCTGAAGTATTTGGTTTTAAGAGATGAATAAGTAGAAGGATCATCTTATGTTTGGGTTCTCTACTGAGAACCAGGAGATTTGAGTTCAAATCCTGGTTCAGGAGCAGTCATTCAGGGCATGAAATATGCAACAATACATCCCAGTCAGGATGGCTCTAAGCATCCACCCACTGTAGGGCATCCCTCTGAGGCAGTCTTGGAAACCTCAGTCTTGGTTGGGCTCTAAAGACAATCCTAGAACATACAAGATAAAATGCAGGGCATGCTCAGGATTTTCCCAGCCAAGACTTGCTGCTGGTGCATTGTAAAACATACCTCTGCTGTAGTGTGTTTGGGGTATTGGAGTAGCCATACATTCTTTGTTTTCTTCATTTATATAGATTAGAACCAGAATGAAAGTTTTTAACCCAAATGTTTTCCCCCCAAAATTCAGGTAAATTCATAAATTCTGAGACACCCCCCCCCCCACTGCCTCAGAAAGAACATTTTGGAGTTTAGGAGTATTGCTTCAACTTTTTCAAAATGAAGTGTTTTGATTGTTTTTTACAATGAGATAGATATTTAATTTCAATTTAAGGAAAAAAGCCCTACTTTTTATTTTGCTGCATCAGCCTGAAACAATGTTTTTTGGTTTGGTCGGTGAACCAGCACATCAGCTATTCACATAGCTGTAGTTGTAATCTCTCTGGGTAGAGGGCTGTGTATAACTAGATGCATGTACAGCACCTGACCCAGTGAGGACTCTGAGTGTTACTGGAATATGCATAATGTACCCTTATGATATAAAGCTGTATTGAATTAATTTGTTTAAATGTATAAAAGTTGCTCATAGATATTGTAACAGATCTTCTCTTTTTAGGTCTCTGGCTCCTTTCATGTCCTCTTCTCATTTAGGTCTGAACTGCAGATTTCAGATTCAAGTATATACCTGAACTTTCCAAAAGTTCGGAGGCTTGTAGCATACTCAAATCTAAGATTCTCTTTCATGCCATTAGAGACTACCACTTCCCAAGTTTAGATCCAGATCCAACTTTCCTGAAGTCAGGAGGTTGTGGAGATCTAGGGCTTTGGTGGGGAGGATCAGTCTCTAATAGCACCATATGCTTTGGATGGCTTTGATCTGAGGGGACACATGTAAGGTAATTAATCTACCAAGAAAGCTTGCTTTCTAACATAACAGTATGTCTGAAAATTATCCATCACATTTTCTCAAGCCCCGTTCAGTCCTCTTGCCAAATCTCTGCTTAAGAGTCCTATCTCTTTTCTCTAGCCCAAGCCCCTTGTTGTTCAACCTGCCTCTCTGACTTATGAAGGGATGTGCAGAGTTAGGAGTATTGTTAGTTAGATCATGCCAAGTAGTATAACATTTTGTCAAAAATATGCAAAACCTAGAACATTTGATTCTTTTTTCCCCTTGCAAAAAACATAGCCAAAAGGACAGAATGACAAAAAAAGAAAGAAAGAAAGAAAGACTTAAGAAAATGGCATTATTGTTTTTCTCCCAATCAGAAACAGGGATTCCATTCCCATCAAAAATAAATAAATCTTTTATGCAGAAATCATCAAGGAAATTAAATTTTCCTCTTAAAAGTGATTGTGCCAGCTATGAAGCTGGTTGTGAGGTTATTCCCTGTGCAATAGAATAAGGAAACATTAGACATTCCCATATTATAGGGTGAGGAGAGCAGCTAAAGTGGGTATGTCTTCATTGCAAATTTAAGAGAGGTTATTACATGGGTATTAACCTTAAGTTTTCTCCCATGTACATACATGAATGCCTCCCAAATTTGGTGTTTTCACCCAGGTTAGGTGGCTTCTCTGGAGGTGGATGTTAGATCCTGAGTGTGGCTGAGTGCTTTCAAGGGGGCTGATAACTTACTAGCTTTGCAACAAGGGTGCAGGTTAAATAACTTAATGGCTATTAAGTCTTCTGGTGCCTAACCACACTCCCTTTCTGTTCAAACAAACAGATTGACAATTCACTGGAAAGAAGACAGAGTGGCTTAGCTGACGACAGCACAAAACCATTGGATAAAACACCAGGTAGACAGCAACACTCATGGGTTAGTGCAGCTGCAATGAGAAGACATAGTTATCTGAGTTGCAGTGTGGATGCTCACAGCTGGCCTAGACTAACCTGGGTACCATCACTGAAGTAAGCTTTACAATAAAGATACCTGCAAGAGGGTCAGTATTTGCCCTTCCATGTGGGTGGGTGGGGCATAGGTTGGCATGGTGGAAGTGAGCAGTGCAATTGCAGTGCCCTGTCCCTGCTGAATGCACTAGGAGGGCAATAATATGCTCCAGGTGGTGCTGTTTTGCTACCTTCTTGTAGCAAAGAGATTGGTAAAGTTGGAAGTTATGTCTCGGGGAGCCCCTTCTTCAGTGCAGACTGCAGTAAACCACACCAGCCTATGGGAATGTCTTTCAGTTATAAAAACATGAACTAGAAAGACTGTCCAGCCTTAACCAGCCTTAGAGTCAAAGGAAAGACTTCCCATTGACTTCTCACTGAGCTTTGGATTGGGCCCCCAGTGCAAATCTTCAAACATTCCCTAACTCTGAAGTCACTATAAACACTACTAGCTTCCCGGATTAAGGACAATAAGAAGTCCTTCTTCAAATACATAGGGGGTAAAAAGAGGGTCCCGGGTAATGTGGGGCCCCTGCAGGACACGATGGGCAACTTAGTCGTCATGCCAGATGACAAAGCTAACATATTTAACGATTTCTTTGCCTCTGTCTTCCTAAGTAGGGACCAGTTCAGCCACCTCCCTGCTGGGCCCCCCTCGGGCCCCGGGAGAGACACGCCTGGGCCACGGGTTAGCAAGGAGTTAGTTAGGGTACTTCTGGAGAGGCTGGACGTGTTCAAGTCCGCTGGTCCGGACGATCTTCACCCTAGGGTTCTACAGGAACTGGCCGAGGTCATTGCGGGACCCCTGGCGCGGCTCTATGAGCACTCGTGGTGCTCTGGTGTGGTGCTGGAGGACTGGAAGAGGGCCAATGTGGTCCCTATCTTCAAAAAGGGAAAAAAAGAGGACCCGGGAAATTACAGGCCAGTTAGTCTTACCTCAATCCCGGGTAAGCTCTTTGAAAAAATTATCCTGGCACACATCCAGGAGGGCCTTGCGGGGGAATGCATGCTCAGGGGCAACCAACATGGGTTCATCAGTGGCAGGTCTTGTCAGACCAACCTGGTGGCCTTTTACGATCAGGTCACCAAATCATTAGATGCAGGGGTTGCTGTGGATGTAGTCTTTCTGGACTTCCGGAAGGCTTTCGACACTGTCTCTCACCCTGTCCTCATCAAAAAGCTGGGAGACTGTGGTGTCGATGCCCACACGGTCAAATGGGTAACCAAATGGTTAGAGGGCCGCACCCAGAGGGTGGTAGTGGATGGGTTCTTCTCGACCTGGAAGGACGTGGGCAGTGGGGTTCCGCAGGGCTCGGTCCTCGGGCCCGCACTGTTCAACATCTTCATCAGTGACTTGGATGAGGGGGTAGAAAGCACCCTGTTCAAGTTTGCTGATGACACTAAGATGTGGGGGGATGTGGGTGCACTAGAAGGGTGCAATAGGCTACAAGCTGACCTTGACAGGTTGCAACGGTGGGCGGATGAGAATAGGATGGGGTTTAACACTGATAAGTGCAAGGTGTTGCACATGGGGAGGAAGAACCGGCACCACACTTACAGGTTGGGGAACTCCCCTCTTGCCAGCATGGAGACGGAAAAGGATCTTGGAGTCGTCATTGACTCCACGATGAACATGGGCCGGCAGTGTGGGGAGGCAGTCAAGAAGGCCAACCGTACCCTGTCATGCATCCACAGATGCATCTCGAGCAGGTCCAGGGAGGTGATCCTCCCCCTCTATGCGGCACTGGTCAGCCCGCAGCTGGAGTACTGCGTCCAGTTCTGGGCGCCACACTTCAAGAGGGACGTGGACGATATGGAAAGAGTCCAGAGGAGGGTCACTCGTATGATCAGGGGTCAGCAGGGCAAGCCTTATGAGGAGAGGCTACGGGACCTGAACCTGTTTAGCCTCCACAAGAGAAGGTTAAGGGGGGACCTTGTGGCCTGCTACAAACTGGTCAGGGGGGATCAGCAGGTATTGGGGGAGTCCCTGTTCCCCCGTGCGCTGCCAGGAGTGACCAGGAATAACGGTCACAAGCTGGCGGAGGGCAGGTTTAGATTAGATATTAGGAGGCGCTACTTCACAGTCAGGGTGGCTAGGGCCTGGAACCGGCTTCCAGGGGAAGTGGTGCAGGCTCCTAGCCTGGGGATTTTTAAAAGGAAGTTAGATGAGCACCTTGCCGGGGTCATCTGACCCCGGTGCTCTTTCCTGCCAAGGCAGGGGGTCGGACTAGATGATCTTCCTAGGTCCCTTCCGACTCTAGCTACTATGAAACTACACATTTGATGAAGTCCAAGTAAACTTTTCAGTCAATATACTTGATGAGTACTCAGTGTGCTCAGAATAAGCCTGTGGCCCTCCAGCTTCTGAACTTCCTGGATGACGAAGGTCCCTCTGCTTTGCTCTGGCAATTTCCCAAATTTCATCTGCAAGCATCAGCAGCAACAAATCACACTTCAGGCTGCATCCCACTGGGTTTCTGTTCCTGCTAGATTTGCATGCATGGCTATAACAAACACAGCTACTCCACCCCTCTGTTTGCGTCACCTCACATGGCATCAAAGATCCCACATCCTATCTTGAAATCATTACTATTGGCAAAATAATTGCAACAACAAAACTACTAAAAGCCCTGTTTGCACCACTTTCATCTCAGCTCAACCAAGATCTAACCAGCCCTCATAATGTGTGTTTTTTAAAAGGGAAAGGAGAAGTGTGTGTGTGTGGAGGGGAGGGTAAGGGAACCCCTCATCTTTATCAGGGCATCATTGGATATTCACATGCTATAAAGCACAATATTATATGAGTTTAGTGGGTTTTTTGTGTGTGTTTCTGAAGCAATAGGTGTCAAAGTAGATTATTGATTGAGACCAGGGGATCTAAGAACCACATGAGGAGAACTGACTGATTATGCAGGCCCCCCTGCCCCCACTCCTCTCGCTTCTTTTTTTCCGCCAGGATTGGATTGATCGTCTCCAGTCTTCATTATGCTCCCCTCTCTCTCTCTTTTGGCCCCTACTGGGGATTCCTGACTAAACTATGGCAGGCAGGGCTCAATTGATCCTTCAAAATTCACTCGCTTCTTGCAAGGAGGAAAAACTGCACCACTGCATAATTCAAAAAGCAAACACAGAGAGGAGAGTGAAAGAAAAAAATCAATACCACTACAACTCATCTTGCAGATAAATGAACCAGCTAGGGCTTACATGAGGGGAGGATCATCCCTACAGCAGGGCTAAATACAAAGAAAGTTAAGTGACTCTGAGATGGGACCTGAGGTGAGTGGAACTGGCTTGAAAACATTTAAGGTACCTCCTAATGCTGAGCAAACAACCAAGGGTAGGTGTTTTGAAAGCTGTTTATAGATAATAGCCACAGGAAATCACTAGGGCAAATAGAGCCCGCTACCAAGGCCCCATTGACTTCAATAGGTTTGGATCAGTGTGAAAGCGGTGTTCTGTCTCTTTACAGCAGCTATGGGTAAGATTGCATTTAGTAAAGTACAGTTCACTGGGCATTGTAAGAAAGGCCTCTTGCTAGTTCCCTTGTCTTCTTCCTGTTTGTCTTATTAGTCAGTTCTGCTTACTTAGTGACCATATTTTCTTTTTTTATGGCTTTCAGGTCCACACAGCCAGGATCACTTCTGAAGACAACCTGTGCTCTATTTTGTCTTCTCATCCATCAACCTCAGGCCAGTATTGGTGGTGATAAAGGTAGAAGCAGCAATCTATTGAAATCTCCTCTGAAAATTTGGGAAGATTGTTCCTGGAACCAGACGATCTGATCCAGTCATACTTTTGCCTCAGATGCTGCCTTCATCTTGTCAAGTTATACTGGGACTTCAGAACAGACTGAATAAAATCAGTGGGAATTTTTCAAGACAATGAGGAAGACTGACTCCAATGGACAAATGCTAATTTACGTCAAAACCTGAATTATGGATTCAATGTAGACCTTTCCATGCTTAGAAATCTTCATTTCCTTTATGATCTATTGAAATCTCCTCTGAAAATTTGGGAAGATTGTTCCTGGAACCAGACGATCTGATCCAGTCATACTTTTGCCTCAGATGCTGCCTTCATCTTGTCAAGTTATACTGGTACATTGACTTCAGAACAGACTGACTCTTTAGGCTTGTTTTTTGAAAGACAATATTTGTCATGGAAATAAAATCAGTGGGAATTTTAAATTGTCCAAATTGGCTCTCTAAGGGGATTGTTGCTGTGACAGAGGGCTGGAAACTGACCCAAACTTTATAGATTTTAAATCATATTAAACTGGCAAGGGAACATTAAAATAATGAATATATCCATTGCCTTTAAGACTACGTAGTACCCCTGTAGCTACCATACTCTAGTTTTTGCCAGCTGCTCTGTTCTAAGAAGTTCCTCTGGGAACTGCAAAAAAGTTTTTGCCTGTGAGTAGCAATGATGTATAGTGCTACTGATAAATACCTTTCGGGCATATCAACAGGTCTGGCACTAGATTATGCAAAGTATAAACTGGAGCAAACTGAACCAAAATCTGGCATCCAAGCAACCCTGAAAAATGAGGTGTTCATGCTCAGAATCCAGAACCAAAATTTGGAAGTGGCCTCTGCCATCCAAAGCCCTGCCTAAGCCATCTTCAATTCTGGAGTACTCAAAATCTCAGTCTGAATTTTGCAGCTGAATCCTAGTTCATAATGGGGGATATCTTAAGATAGAGCTATCTCTAATTCGAGATCAAATTGATTAAGAAATAAAAACGAAAAAAAGAAAACCGCTCAAGCTCTTGCTTTGTCCTGCTACTTCTAGTGATGAGGAAACCCTTGATGGCATCAAGTGCTGGTCGTATTTCAGCCACTTACATCTTCTGTGATTCCTGGAAAGCTCCTGAGCAGGTGAATCATGAGCCCTGGGAGCACTGCTGAGTTGGACTGAAGTTTCACATGGCTGGGGAGAATGAAGGGCTTTCAGAATGTTGCTGCTATATATTTTAAAGTAATTTAACAGCCATCTACAGAGCAGCCCAGCCCAGACCCAGTAGTCGTAGGGACAGACAGTTCTTTTAAAAGCTTTTAAATGTATGCAATAGATTAAAAAATAAAGCTGACTTGCATAACATCCCTTTCTATCATTGTCTGCTTCCATTCCTTCTGTAGTGCTTTGTGTTCTTCATTTATTTTGTATGGCTACAGACATCTGTTTGCTCAGTGTCATTCCTGGGTGAGATTTTCAAGGACCCTAAGGAAGGCACCTAAGCCTAAGTGATTTAGCAATACAATGACTCTCAAGCAACAGGTGCTCCAAACTCACTTAGGTGCTTTAAACATCCAACCTCCAGATCATAGTGAAATTCAATGAGTTTTAGATATCTAATTCCTTTTGTCACTTTTGAAAATCCCAGTCCTGCTGTGCCCATTAGAAGGTCACTGCATGATGCTATCTTTCTTGAGGTCCATGGCCCTGCTCCGTCTGATCCGAAAAAGCCATAACGTTACTTTATACTTGGATTTCATTGATTCTATAGACATTAGGAGCTAGAAGGGACCTCATGAGATCATCCAGTCCAGCCCCCATCATAGGCAGGAAGTCAGCTAGGATCAAGTGACCCCAGCAAGAAATACATCTACCTGTTTTTTGAAAGGGTCCAGAGTAGGTGTTTACACCACCCCTGCGGGGAGTTTGTTCCAGACCCTGGACACTCACACCATAAAGACCTTTTTTCTTATATTCAGTCTAAATCAGCCTTCCTGTAGTTTATGGCTGTTAGACCTTTTATCCTTTGGAGAGCTCTGGTGAACAGCTGTTCTCCCAAGTCCTGATGCACCCCTCTTATGTAATTTTAGGCTGTCACCAAGGCCCCTCTGAGCCTTCTCTTCTCCAGACTGAAGAGTCCCAAGTCCCTCAGCCTCTCCTCATACAGCCTTCCCTCCAGGCCTTGGATCATACAAGTGGCTGTCCTCTGAACTCTCTCAAGCTTATCCACATCCCTCCTGAAGTGGGGGGGCCCAATACTGGATGCAGTACTCCAGCTGTGGTCTCACCAGGGCCGAGTAAAGTGGGAGGATGACTTCCCTGGTTTTCCTTGAGATGCATCAGTGGATGCACGCCAGAGTTTGCTTTGCTTTGCCAGACATTCATCTTCTGGTCAATCAAGACCCCCAAGTCCCTTTTGGTCACGGTGCTAGCAACTGTAGCACTGCTGAGCCTGTAAGTATGTTGAGGGTTCTTCCTACCAATGTGCAGCACCTTACACTTCTCTACACTGAAGGCCATCAGGTTTTGGTCAGCCCACCTTGAGACCATGTCCAAATTGGCCTGTATCCCCAGCCTGTCCTGCAGTGTGACCACCCTACCCCATAATTTAGTATCATCTGTGAACTTGGACAGTTCACATCTGACTCCTGAATCCGGATCATTAATGAAGATGTTAAAGAGTACCGGCCCAAGTACCAAGCCCTGAGGTACTCTACTGGTTACCCTGAGGTACATTGATTTGCTCCCTTCAACTAGTACTCTTTGGGTCCGACCCCATAGCCAGTTGCCTAGCCATTGGACTGTGTGATGATCAAGGCCACAGTTCCTCAGCTTAACCATGAGGACATCATGGGGAACTGGGTGAAAGGCTTTCTTGAAATCCAGATATATGATGTCCATGTCATCTCCCTTGTCCAGGACACATGTTACCTTATCATAGAAGGAGATGAGGTTGGTCAGGCAAGACCTGCCAGTCAGAAAGCCATGCTGGCTGGTATTCAGAAGCTTGTCTTCCATTAGCCTTGTGTTGATGGACCCCTTGACAATTTTCTCCAGGATTTTTCCAGGGACAGATGTCTGACTGATTGGTCTATAATTCCCAAAGTCAACCCTCCTCCCTTTCTTGAAGATAGGGACTACGTTGGCTCTTTTCCAGTCTTTTGGGACCTCACCAAGCACCATGAATAAATCTTCATGCTCTATAGTGTCAGAAGTTTTCAGTGCCAGGATTATCAAGTCCATAAGAAATATCAAACCCTCATGGCAGTAGATACATCTGAGCCACCTTTACATGCTACTGAAGTGAGATTTAACCTGGGGCACAGTCAAGACCCAAGCCAATGAAGAAGCCTGTTCTGTGGGAACTGCCTCATCTTTTTCATTGTTTGGTCATAGGATTGCCATTTGAAGTGTGTATGAATTTGTCCCCTGTGGATAATAAGTCATACAGGGAATATGCCAAAGATTTATGGCTCCATCTGTGGCACACATTAAACACTTATATGCTCTGAATATGAAGAACAGGTCTCCATTGCCACACTGACAGCTTGTGGCAGGGATGGGCCTGAGCACACCCTGTTTATCCTCTCCAATAGGCCTGCTACAAATCTGGAAATAAGTAGGTGAGGCCACTTTTAGGTCCTACTAGCTCTCAAGCACACTGGAGACTGAGACTTTGTGAGCAAGTTATAAAGGGATTCCTATTAGGCTCAGTGGCATATTTCTGGGTTTGAAGAGTGCTTGTGGGAGTGAGTGGGTGACAGCATTGACAATATCTCATCTAGGTCACACCACTTCCATGGAAAAGAAGTACTCAAAAACTACTCAAAACTGTCTATTATCTGATATTTGGAAGAGAAGAAGTCCAGGTTTCTCAAACATTGGACTTTGCCCAAGGATTCAGGGTGTGTTCCTTTCACAAAAGTAATTATTTTAAGGTGAAAAAAAACTCATCTGAAAGCCTAAAGAATGTATAGATAAAGAAGACTTAAGGCCCCTTTTATCCTTTAGACTAAGGTTAAGGTACATTTGCATAGTCATTGCTGGAAAGTTTGTTTAGATGATACTTCTTCTGCTCCCATTTTGTGGATACATTTTGGACTTTCCTCTCTCAGATGCCAGATCCATTCCTGTGCAAAGGGCCAGCACAAGGGGATTTAAGTGGGACTTCAGTAGTAAACTAGTTTGTGTTGGTTCACTGCAGAGCTGAACTTCACCCCAAACAATGTCATACAGTTGAGTCTAATCCCCTCTACCTGGGGGATAGAGGGTTAACCATTGACATTCATTTATTATAGTTCTAAGAAACAGTCAGGGTGCCTATACACATGCTCTGATGCATTCTCATTAGAATGCTCTAGCATTCCCACAGAGTCACGTGTATAATCCCCTGCCAGTTTAAAAATGGCTGCTGGGGCACTTTAACCCTTAGCGAATGAGCTTTAGTTAAAATGTCCCATTGCCATTTTTAAACATGCAAGGGCTTAATACATGTGCCACTGTGGCATTTTAATTAAAGCGGCTCTTCAAGAACCACTCTAACTAAAACACGCCCCGCCCCGCTCCCCCCACCCCTGATCACATGTATAGTCACCATCAGTCAGTCTCCTTGCAGCCTGCACCCCAACACTTGCACATAAAAGTAGATGGATTTCAAAGGCTGTTTTTGGTTGAAGGTTTGTTAGAAGCAGAAAAGACAGTGGAAGTTGACTGAACATAAAAGCCTGGGGAGAACAAGCTCTGGGACTGCAGCCATGAGAGAAACTGAGAGAGCACTTCAGGGCAAAGTGCTGACTGCAAGGGCAGCTTGGGACTGTGAGCAAAACTCCTACTATGTTTAGGGAAACAGGAGTTTATAGATTCTGTGTGAACAGGATGACATCAACCTGGAGTCTATGTGTGATCCTAGCAGAAGGAACCTGTAGTTCCCTGAATTTAGCTAATGTTTGAGGTAAAAAAAGAGGAATCACTATGAGTTTCTAGGACATATTTGCCTGTCTCTCACCTTCTCTTTGTCCAACTCTACCTGTGCCTGTCTCATAGGCAAAAGGAGCTGTACATTGTCTTCCTTACCATTAGCAGCTTTCCCTGGACCACAGCAGTCTACTGTTTCCCACTGTAACCTTTAGAAATGGGAAACCAAAACACCAGGAGCAGAGGAAAATAAATAATGGGAAGGAGTATGCTGAGCTCCACAGTGGCGACAGTCCCTAAGGACACACTGGCATGTGAGGAGATCTACTCAAACAATTTCCTTGAAATATAAATGAGCTCTAGGCTCTGGGGTTTCTCTGAAGGAAGGGGCAAAGACTTTTCAACTGTGAGGACTAGGTTGGTGCAAATGGTGTATCCCCACTGAAAGCATTGTGTCTGAGGCAGAGCCAGTGCACACCAGGTAGTAACACTGAAGTCAGTGGGTAATATCCTGAGCTGGTACACATCAACATAATTCTGTTAAAAGTAAGTGGACCCAATTCCCCAAGTGTTGTAAATTAACCTACCTCCATTTAAATCAGTCTCCTCCAATGAAGTCAATAGAGTTATACCAGTATACACCAGCTGCGGTCCAAATAATGAAGATGCTTTCTAAGTAGAGACTAATGATCCAGCGAGGCGGAGTTCGAATCCAGCAGTCCATAGGAGGTGTCCCAGAGAAAAGCTCAGCAAACAGTGAATTGCATATGCATTAGGCCTGTGCGAAGCGGCTAGTATTCACTTCATATTTGGATTTAGCGAATTCGGGTGACTGTGATTCAAATCACTGTCCTGAATCAATTTGGCCAAACCTGATTCGGCGATTCAGCTGCTGCCAAAGCTTCATATCAGCCAGGCCCATCCCCCCACCCCGGCAATGGCTGCCCCAGCCGCCCCAGCTCTTGGCACTTGAGGAAAAAAAAGCCCAGACTCAGTGGGTGCTGCTGGACAGGGGGGCAATCCCTGCTGCTTCCCACTGCCCCACACCATGTGTGGGGCTCTGCATGAGCCCCCCAAGTCCCAAGGCCACTGCAGGAGTGGTGAGTCCTGGGATTTTTCTCTGTTTTGTTTTTTTTTTGCTTAAAGAGCCAGAGCTGGGGCAGGCAGGGCAGCCATGGAGGGCCTGGGGGAGCGAGGGGATGTCAGGGGGATCATGCAGAGCCCCCCATTCAGCATGGAGCAGTGGGCGGCCCCCTGCCTAGCAGCATCTAGTGACCACTGGGGCTTTTCTTTAAAGGGCCAGGAGCTGGTGCAGGCAGGGCAGCCATCGGGGGGCTCAGGGAGTGGGTTAGGGTTGCGGGGCTGGGGCAGCAGGCAGGGGCTGGGGGCTGGCAGGGGCACCACCATGGTCCCTTCTCCCCTCCCCTAGCCCCACTTCCCCCATCTCCTACTTACCAGCTTCAAGTCTGACTGTAGCTCCCTGTTCTCTGCTGTAGTGGCAGGGACTGCCCAAATCATCGAAGCTCTCCAAATATTTTCCGAAGATTCAGAGAGCTTTGAATCAATTTGGACCTTTTAATTGGTCCCCTGATTTGATTTGGATTTGGAGATTCAGGCACCAAATTGAGCCAAATCTCCTCTGAATCAAATCACCACACAAAGTTTTGTACAGCCCTGCTCTGCATTTCAAACTACTGTACCAAAGGAATGAGATTTTTTTCTTGCAATTGTCTTAGACTTTGGTATATTAAATCACTGAAGACTATTATTATTATTGTAGCTATTATTATTTATCAGTGTTTTCCTTTTTCAATGTATCATATTAAGAGGAACTAGTTGATTAGATTGTAATTGAGCAAAGCAAATAATTTGCAGATGATAACATACTCAATGTTCTTTTTTCCACCTCACAGAAGGTCAAAAGCAAAAATGATCACAATTTCTCTGTTTGTTTGAAACAGAATATTTCTTTGGAGTCCATTTTTTTTCAGTCCATGGACTAGTATTTGGTATTCCAAGTGGGACTTGCCTTGCCTACTTGTGACTGGCCTCACAAGTCACATGGACATAGTTGCTCTTCCCTGGGTAGGTGAGGCTATTAAAGAAGATGTTCCAAAGATGTGTATGGCCTTTAAATGATCATTCATGTTTCTCTTTTCCTGGGTGAGGCTTAGATGAACAGAATTGGCCCTCAAGGCCTTAAATAACCATGAAAGGATATGAAGAACCCAGCTTCCCCCAACTCACTCCTCCTTCCAGGTGAAATAACCCCGTTCTTGGAGTTCCTCTGGAGAAAGTTACTGTGGGCTGTGTCCTGTCTCTGTACAGGATTGCAGCTGCTGGTCTAGCTGCGCCAGCACACACCTTTTCTGCAAAGGAGATTCTCACTGATGTTGTTTTCCTTGCTCAAATGCCTCAGTGATGGTGTCAACCATTTCCATATTGGAAGTTTTCATTTGGTGGGCTATGCTCATGACTTGAACCCCAGGACCTGGTCCTCTGGTGCCGTGTGCCTTGCAGACTCATTGGCACTTATTTGAAGTTAGTCCAAAATGCTGCTTGACCTAACAGCACTGTCTTACACTCACTTTCCACAGGTACAAGTGACAACTCATGGTATAAGAATCAGGAATGCTGACCTCCCTCTAATAGAGACAAGGCCCCTGCAAACCGCTGTCTTCAGTGTTATTTGCTAAGGATCTTCCTTTATATGGGAAGCAATTGGTATGAATTTCCTTCCTCACAGGTCATTGTATGCAGTGCCTTCCCTCCCTGCCTTACCACTCCCCCAGGAATGGGTTTTGTCTTCTGCTGATTGTGCTACATGTTTTGACTTTTGTCAGCCTTGCGATTGCCTCAGGCAGTGTAGGTGACCTTGTTGCTGAGCTTTCATTTTCCTTTTACACACGGATCCTCTCTCTCTTTGAGCAGCTTGTCGGCTTGCTGTGAACCTCCTTTTCCCGCGTTGTCTTGTCATAGCAAGTCTAGCTCAAGCAGCCTTTGGCCATGAAAGAGGCTGGAGAGGGTTTTGCTTTATAAGATTAACATCTGCCCCCCCCCACACCTGCCTCCAGACTCCTGGTAGGGCTGGAGACATAGGTGATGGCCACATCTTATCACCTGTTTCACGCACCTTGCTTGTGTGCCAACAGTAAAACTGAATGCCTTCCACTGTCTCCCACTTCTTAATCCCTGCTGAGCTAAGGCTTCCTCCACTCACGTCAGTGGGTTACAGAGGAAGAACCAAGTTGCTATGGGGGAACCCAAGTTCAAAAGGAAGGTACTTTGGGAGGTCATAGAAGGGAGGAGGAGAGGAGGAGGACTACTGGAGATCCTTAGACCCATGCTGTATACGGGGAGAAGAACTAGATGCCCATTAGGCAGAGAAGGGCACTGGGGATGAAGCTACTGGAAGACTGTGGCAATTGTGTGGGATTCTGTCTGTGGACAACTTATAAATTTGCTGCATCACTGAATGCCTCAATGGATGTGGAGTCAAGCATTTATCATCAATGCTGAGGTCCCATCTCTGCTAGATCATAAAAAACAGTAATTGATACAAATAGCTGCCATTAAAAACAAAGCATCTTAAGATATCAGAATGACTATATAGTAGATAAGTGATTCTCAACTACAGTGCTGTGGCATCCTGAGGGATCCTTTCAAGGGTGCTGCACGTGTTGCACAATGTTAGCTCTATTAGATGTCCAAACATGATTCACAAGAGAAACCCACAGATTTCAAACAGGAATTCAGAGTATTAAAAACATTCTCACACATTGTGATCTAACTTCTTTACAACAGAAAAACTGCTTTATTTTTCTGTAGTAAAAAAATGAGCTAACATCTTCTGAAGTATGCTTCGAGTCTAACAACCGGTGCCTTGAGTCTAAAATGTTGAGAACCATTGTTAAATTAAACTTTTTTCCAACTTCATTTCACAGATTGGGGTTTGAAGCAACAGAATTGCCTCACAAAGGAGAAGCAAAGAAGGTAAGGAAGGTAGGTTAGTCATTAAAACTACTAGAGGCAGAGAGAGAGGACCATAGAAGCTTGCTTTTATAGGAGGAGACCTTTTTGACAACACGGCAAGCTGAAAAAGAACCAAGTTGGCTGAAGGAGCAGAAGGAAGAAGAGAGACAATGTGATCCACAGGAAAACCTTGTGTAGGACTGGGGACTTCAGATCATTGAATCATAGAAACTTAGGGTTGGAAGGGACCTCAGGAGCTCATTTAGTCTAACTCCCTACCCAAAGCAGGACCATCCCTAACTAGATCATCCCAGCCAAAGCTTTATCTAGCCAGGTCTTAAAAACCTCCAAGGATGGAACTTCCACTACTTCTCTGGGTAACCTGTTCCAGTGGTTTAGTACTCTCCCAGTGAGAAAATTCTTCCTAATATCTAACCTAAACTTCCCTTGCTGCAACTTAAGACTGTTGCTCCTTGTTCTGGATACCCTCACCTTAGACACCTCTTACCTAAAATCAAACATTGCTCAAGAGAGGAAGAAACTGAGACAGGTTTTAATAGTGGTTTTAATGGTGAACATGTTTAGTGGTGAAACTGTGGGTTTTAATGGTGGTAGATTCAAACACAGCAGCCTGGTGAGTGTTCAGAAGGGGAAGCACAGAGAGGGAAAGGAGTTGGGTAAAGAAGGGTCATAGAAAAGGAAAGGATCTGCAGGTGGGGAGTGAGAGAGAGAGCTCATACTTTAAAAACACTTGAAGAATTTGTCCTTAATATGGTCCCAATGTTTTTAAGAGTAGGTTTGACAAACACTTGTCAGGGATGGTTTAGTCAGGATAATTTTGCCTTGAGCAGGGGTTGGATTAGAAGACTTCTTGAGGTCCCTTCCAGCCCTGCTTGTCTACAGTTCTGTGATTCCACTCCTTAGCCACATGGCTGCAGAATGGAAATGCAGAGAACCACATCTGAGGTGCTGTGTCCCTCAACCCCAGCGTGGTGATGCTCTCTTTTGAGGTAGGGGTTTATATTAGAGGAACTGTAGGTGTTAAAACAGAGTGTCCAGGACATTTTTTCTTTAGACTCCTGAAAATATGCGAGTGGCCAATAGAGCACATATATGTGGACTAGGGAATGTGGTACATCAGGAAGCTACTGGAAACCTTATTTTGAAGTATGTATTAGAATACTACATAGACTGTGTCTGTTAAAACTCAGGTAAAAAATGAATGGTGTTTGTTGGTGTTCAGTGTCTTGGGATATCAGGCCACTGCTTTATTGCTTAAATACAGATTTACAGGAAGAAGTTTAAGGTCTCACATGTGAAAATGTGATTTTCTGTTTCCATAAAGATTTTGCACTCACAAACCTCAAAGCCTTTTATAAAAGAGTCATTTTTATCACCCCTATTTTACAGATATGAACATTTAGTCACAAGTGATGTGGCCAAGGTCTCTTGGCAGGTTCAAGAATAGAACTGAAGTGTCCTGAGTGCTAATCTAGTGTTTTTTGCACTGGGCTATGCTGCAGACTACTGGAGAAAGAGAAAGGTGTTTTATATTAAAAAGAACATTTTTATCAGTAACAAAGCCATGAGAGAGGGGTCTAGCATTACAAAGGTTGTCTTTGTGGTTTCAGTTATTTAAAGCTTTCTAGATTTTGAACAATACATGAATCTGTATGAGATAGTGTGTTTGCCTGAGTCTGAGTCTCCATGCGTGAAGAAAATGTGTGAGAGGGAGTATGTGGGTGAGAGAGAAAAACCACTAATGTTTCTGCTCTCCCACTGCCAACTCAAGGGGCAGCATTAGAGCAGTGCAAACTGTGCAAGTTCAGGGTCCCCAAACCTGTGAGAAACTGATTAGCAGCCATCAGCTTCATAGCTACTGTCAGACTGGATATCTGATACCGAATCTGTGTGCATAGCCTCCAAAAGCTACACCTTGCTCCTGGCTAACCATGACTACTGCTTGTTCAGACATGCAGACATTCATCTACTCCTTGGGGCATTACTTCTTCTGACTAGAAGCTGCCATTTCCTCCTTGCCTGCCATAGTCATAGCTCAGGAGGCCCTCAGTAAGGGTAAAACCCCTTCCCACCCCCGCAAAAAACAAACAACAAAAAAACTGGTTTTGAAGGTCCTGCTCCCTCATGTGTGTTAGTCAGACTGCCTGCATGCTAGACAGTCATGTAAAGCAACACTGGAAAGTAATTATGTTGCCAGGTGGGGAAATACAAGGTAGTAATGCCATTGATGACAACATCTCTGATCTATTAAGGAGGACAGCTGGGGAATGAAGGGTGCAAGTCTGGTTACTAATCCCATGTTGCTGCATCTTCATTGTTATCATTCCCTGTGCCAGTCAGATTAAATGAGCATGCGTAACTATCATACCTTCATTCTGCTATGTAGACAAAGCCAAGACAGATTGTATGTTTATAGTTTTTGCCTCTGACAAAAGATCCTGCCCCCATATTTCCACACTCTCTTCATGTTATACCCATTAGGCATTTAACTTTGAAGGATTGCATTGGATTTTTTGCAGAATCCATCAATGCTGTTCTCCCAAGGTGATCACTCTGTTAATAGAGATAGATGTGTGTGTGTGTGTGTGTGTGTGTGTGTGTGAGACAGAGACAGAGATAGACAGACAGATGAATAAAAAGAAAGACAGAGATACATTATTTGAAATAACTGAATAAAAGTTATAATGTTATTAAGCCTTTTTGGGTCAAATGTCAGGCAAAAAATTGTTGAAATGTCAAATTTTGAAAAATGTCAACCCACATCCAAGAATGTTTATGTTAAAAAAACATGACCAAAAATATTCCCCAAGTCTTTGTGACTTTTTTTTCTATCCTTTGGTCTGGAGGGGCCTTGGCAGCCAGTAGAGGGAGCTCAGAATCTTATTCCCAGAACTGTGGAAACATAATTGAAAACAATGTTGATGATTCTTTTGTTCAACAAATAAAGGAAGCAGCCCACAAGGGAGCCATGTTGGCTGATGCTTTATAAGGTCCCCTGGGAATTGTGGAAAAATCAATGCTTGCCAAAGGGAAAATGGACCATACCAATGGGGAAAACAACTATGATTATCAAGCTTCTAAGAGGTTATTACAGACAATGGACCTGATCCTAGAAAATGCTGGGTGCCCTCAATTCCCATGAGTACTATAGATAATACAGGGTACTAATCTTTCTTCCTGATCTAAGCCATTCAATAACAACAGGCCAAATTTAAGGGCTTAAAGCTAGGCTCCTGAAACATCCATAAGTGGGCCCCTAGATGTAAAGTTTAGCTTCCTTTTCGGTCATGCTGAGCATTTGCAGCTCTCAGATTCCAGTGGGACCAAGTGAGTATCTTAGCACCTTTGAAAATCAGGCATTTTTATATAGGTGTTTAAATATGGATTTAGTGACCTAACTTTAGCTACATAGATTTGAGAATTTCAGCTTTGCTACTTTCAAAGAAATCTAAGGATTTCCCATTGAACAACAGCGGGATCTATGTCTAACTTCTTTTGGCATTTTTAAAATGCATAATAAGACTATGGAACTCATTACCACAAGGAAGCTGCTGAGGTGAAGAATTGAATAAGATTCAAGCTGAGATCACAGGTTTATACAGACAACAAAAATATTCAGAGTTAGAACAGTTGATGCAGCAACAAGAAAAATAAAAGAATATTCAAAGTGCTATAAAACCCTGCATTGTTTAAATTAGTTTCTGGTCATATTAAACAGTCTTAATATACAGGATATTATTCGACATCTGTCTATGATGAGGTTCTTATGCCTTCTCTGAAAAAGCTGGTATTGACTGGGGATTGCTCTGTCAGGCCTTCAGTCAGTGCAGTTGTAGTTAGGGATCTTCTGGAAGGGCTAGACATTTTTAAATCTGCAGGTCCAGATGCCCTCCACCCAAGAGTGATGAGGGAGCTGACAGGGGTCATCGCGGAGCCCTTGGCCCAGCTGTATGAGCATTCGTGGTCATCTGGCCAGGTGCCGGGGGATTGGAAACTGGGTAATGTGGTCCCAATTTTCAAGAAAGGGAGGAAGGAGGACCCAAGTAACTATAGGTCTGTAAGCCTCACCTCGGTCCTCGGGAAGATCTTGGAGAGAATCATCAAGAAGCACATCTGTGGGGGGCCAGCAGGGGAGATTGTGCTCAGGGGCAACCAGCATGGGTTCATCAAAGGCAGGTCCTGCCTGACCAACCTGATTGCCTTTTATGACCAAGTGACTAAATCCTTGGATGATGGTGTTGCTGTAGACGTAGTCTTTCTAGACTTTAAGGCGGCCTTTGACACTGTCTCTCACCCCTTCCTCATCAATAAATTAAGTGACTGTGTCATTGATGCCTACACAGTTGGATGGGTAAAAAAATTGGCTGATGGGGCGCACCCAGAGAGTAGTGCTGGACGAGTTGTACTCAGCTTGGCAAGATGTGACCAGTGGGGAACCCTAGGGCTCGGTCCTCAGGCCTGCACTGTTTAACATCTTTATCAGCGTCTTGGACGAGAGGGTGGAAAGCACGCTGTCCAAGTTTGCTGATAACACTAAGATGTGGGGTGAGGTGGGCACACTTGAAGGGAGAGAGAGGTTGCAAAATGACTTAGACAGACTACATAAGTGGGCAGGCAAGACTAGGATGGGGTTCAATGTAGACAAATGCAGGGGGCTGCAGCTTGGGAGAAGGAATCCACAGCATACATACAGGCTGGGGTATTCCCCTCTTGAAAGCACAGAGGTGGAAAGGGATCTTGGAGTCATTACTGACTCCAAGATGAGCATGAGCCGCCAATGCCAGACCGCAGCCAGCAAGGCCAGCCATACCTTGTCATGCATCCAAAGATGCATCTTACGCCAGTCCAGAGAGGTGATACTCCCCCTCTATGCGACATTGGTCAGGCTGCAGTTGGAGTACTGCGTCCAGTACTGGGCGCCGCACTTCAAGAGCGATGTGGCCAGCCTGGATAGGGTTCAGAGAAGGGCCCCCCGCTTGGTGAGAGGGCAGCAGGAGAGGCCCTACAAGGAGAGACTGAGGGACCTGAACCTGTTCAGCCTTAGCAAGAGAAGGCTGAGGGGGGACCTGGTGGCTGCCTACAAACTCATCAGGAGAGATCAACAGCAAATAGATAGAGCCCTTTTCTCCCCAGCACCACCTGGGGTGACAAGGAACAATGGTAATAAGCTGATGGAGAATAAGTTTAAATTAGAGATCAGAAAGCAATATTTTACCATTAGGGTGGCCAAAATCTGGAACCAACTTCCCAGGAAAGTGGTCCTCACCCCTACCTTGGGCAAATTCAAGAGGAGGTTGGATGATCACCTCTCTGGGGTCTTGTGAACCCAGCATCATTCCTGCCTGTGCCAGGGGATCAGGCTAGATGATCTGTTCAGGTCCTTCCTGACCCTAGCTACTATGAAACTATGACTATTACTGCAAACTATTTACTGGACTAAAGAGACCATGGGACTGATGCAGTCTTGCAGTGTTTTGGTCCCCAAAATCTTGACTTCAAATAGCCTGTTTTTAGTAGTCTTCAGCTGTTTTAGTAACTCCTGATTCACTGTGCTTTCTTAGTCATGATGATGTTGTTGATGATAAACTTCCATATTCAGTGAGACCAGAGGCAAGGGAGAGATGCAGAGTTGTGATAGGATGCTCAGGGGCTATGAATGGATCTTAAGACATTTCAAGTGCCGTCATGTATAGATAACCATGCAGCTTGGAACAAACCAAACCCAGGATGTCCTCTCTCTACTCTGTCATTTAGCTTAAAAAAAATCCTTGCCAAATTCTCCAAAGCACCGCAACCTCAGAGAAGCCATGATTTTTTTTTTCTGCTTTCCCATTAAGGCACAAGAATGTCAAACATCATTTACTTGTGTACTCTTCATGCTCAATAGAAGCCCTCTTGAATTCAATGGTACTACCCATGGTCTGTGATCCAAAGTCCATTACAATCCAAAGGTGTCTTTCAACTTTTTCATGGGTTTTGAATCAGCTCCTTCCTGAATAAATACAATTCCTATGAGTAAAGATTTGTAGGATCATGCCCTACATTTTATCTTGACAGGTAAATTTACTTTCAGGCTACATTTGGGGGAAAGAGCTGTTAACTGATTAATCACAGAAGCATGGAGTGCAAGAAAAACAGCATTTTGAATAAGCCAGATGGAAGATGGAAACATCTTAACAATACCTACCATTTAAATGTTTAATGTGGAGCATGCTCAACCAATCAAACTATCTCATTGTTGGTACACGCCTAAATGCTTCCAGCTGAAATTCACCCCTGGGCAAAGGACCTCTGCAAAATGTACATATCACTTAAGCTCATGATGGCTTAGCCTGACTGATGCACCATATTGGTTCCAGCCATCTACAAAGGGGTGAATTTTACCTCTAAAGATAAATGCATGGGGAGGTACTTGAATGTTGCAAAAGCAGCATTTGTTAACATGCATTGGAATTCTCAATGCAATGTTTTAGCTGAACTGTCTTGCCGCTCCCCTTTCACAGCTGTTTGCAAAAGTTCAAGAAGCTTTGCTTTGTGTTAATGTGCCTACTTCCATAAAAACACAAATGTTCATGTACAAATAAGAGCGTATGTCTAATCTATCTGTCTCATCATCTTCAAAACAAAAAGGAAGTGCTTATTTATGATGGTCATCCAGTCAGGAAAGTGAATTTATACCATGTAACATAAGCAACCAATCATACAACCAGGGTAATGAAGAAGAGTTTGCAAATGCCCTATAAACCAAAATGTATCTGCATAAATACTCCATCCAAGAATTATGCATAATGAATTCATGGAAACAGAGAAGACTCCTCACAAATGGTCCATGTTAAGCAAAAATAAGGAGAAATATCTTTGATAAATTATTTGAAATAACCATAGATTTCATAGACATTAGGGCTGGAAGGGACCTCATGAGATCATCAGGTCCAAAGGGCAGGAAGTCAGCTGGGATCAGATCACCCTGTGAGATAATCATCCAAACATGTCTTGAATGTGTCCAGAATAGGTGCTTGCACCACTTCTGGGGGGAGTCTATTCCAGACTTTGGAGACTTGGATGGTAAAGAAGTTTTTTCTTATGTTCAATCTAAAACTGTTTTCCAGCAATTTGTGGCCATTTGACCTTGTCATCCCTTGGGGTGCCCTGGTGAACAAACATTTTCCCAGGTCCTGATGTACACCCTGTATGTACCTACAGGCTGCCACCAGGTTCACCCTGAGCCTGCACTTCTACAAGCTGAAGAGTCCCATGCCTCTAAGCCTCTCCTCATAAGGCCTGCTCTCTTGACCTCTGATCATACATGAGGCTCTGCTCTAGACTCTCTCAAGCTTCTCCACATCCTTTTTAAAGCGTGGAGCCCAGAACTGGATGTAGTACTCTAGCTGTGGCCTCAGCAAGGCCAAGTAAAGTGAGAGGATGACATTAGGGCTGTGCAAAGCTTTGGTTGCTGATTCAATTCAGCAGCCAAATCTCCAAATCCAAATCGAATCAGGAGACCCTTTATTCTCTCTGAATTGAATCAGAACCCTCTGAATCAATTCAGAGAGATTTGGAAAAATTCAACAATTCAGACATAGACACAGCTTTAAATGTTTTTTCAACATACCTCAAGGTACCAGGCAACTCATGAATGCTGAGATGGTGGGGTGGATGAAGCATCCCACAGGAGCGCGGGGGGGTCCCCAGCACGCTCGGCAGTGGATCCAGAAGTGGACCAGAAGTACTGGAGGGCCCCCGCCATGCCCTTCCAGCTCAGTGACTGGTGCCTCCTGGGTTTGGGAGGACACCCGGGGTCCCCCCACTGCTGATCGCCTAGGCACAGAGGGGCAAGGGGGCCCCCTGTGTGCTCGGCAGTGGACCCAGAAGAGGACCAGAAGTACTTCCAGGCCACTTCTGGTTTCGCCGCTGAGAACATGGAGGGGAGGGGGGCCCACACTCCTGTGGGATGCTCCATCCACCCCACCATCACAGCATTCACGAGTCATGCCTGGTACCTCGAGGTATGTCGAAAAAACATTTAAAGCTGTGTCCATGTCTGAATCACTGATTCTCTGAATCAGCATCAGATCTTCAGATTTGGATTCAGCCAAAGTGAATCAGGGACAATGATCCAAATCAAATAATCGAATCACTGTCCCCGATTTAGGCTGTATTGGAATCCGAATCGCATAGGGCCTGTTTCATACACCCCTAGATGACATCCTGGGTCTTGCTTGATTTCATAGACATTTGGGCTGGAAGGGACCCTGAAGGATCATTGAGTCCAGCCCCCTGCCCCATTGGCAGGAAGTCAGCAGGGGTCATAGGATCCCAGCAAGATAAGCATCCAAATGTGTCTTGAAGGCATTCAAAGTGGGTGCTTGAACCGCCTCTGGCAATGGTGGGGGCCATCATGGGAGACCAAGGCTTTTTTTAAATCAAAGTAAATGACATTAGCCTCTCCTCTTCCTATAGAAGGAAATGAGGTTGGTCAGACACCACCTGCCCATAATGATGTTGGCTATCTCTCAGAATGCTGCCTTCCATTAGACTGTTGTTGATGGATTTTTAAATAATTATTTCCAACAGGGATTGAGGTCAAATTGATTGGCATATAGTTTCCTGGATCTTCCTTCCATCCCTTCTTGAAGACAGGCACCACACTGGCCCTCTTCCAGTCTTCAGGAACCTCTCCCAAGTGCCATGAGTTCTCAAATATCCTTGCCATTGACTGTGCTGTCATGTCAGCCAACTCTCTTAGCACTCGGGTGCATTCGGTCTGGCCCCGCTGACTTGTAAGAATAGGTTAGACACCTGGAGAGGCTGGACATCAACAACTACATAAACAGACAGACTGCAGTGCCCCAAAATACCAGAAATACTGAAACACAGTGCAGGTAAAGTGGAGAACAAGGCCACTGTCAATGTCCTGCTACTGCAAGGATAGCAAGTAGTCAGGGTTCAATTAGGGGAGCTGGGGGGGGAAGGGGGCTGAGCCCCCATAAGTTTTGAAAATCATAGCCTGGGGAGTCTCCAATTTTATTAGGGCATCGTGATGGGCAGCCCAATTTTTTTATTTTTTTTTGCAGATGCCCCCTCCCTGCAAGACTCAAAGTGTAATTCAAACCCTGTTAGTAATTTTGTTAAAAAAAAAAAAAAAGCTCAACAGATTCAAAGAAGAGGACCATGTTTCTACCTACCTTTTAATTAATCCAACATGTTCTCACCACTTAAATTTGTTCAGGGTTGTAGGAAAAACAGCTTGTGGTTTGAGAGAGCAGTTATGAGATAACTTCTAGATTAGGACAGGTACCAGATTATCAATAGGAGGAAATTCTTCATTTACACTCACCTATAAAACAACCTTATTTCAAGGAGGTCTACTGTTGATCCATGAAAGAAATTAACAAGATTATGAGAAAGATATCTTAGCTAGAGTGAGACTGGGTTTTCCTGTCCTTGTATATCAGGTTTGTTATATGGCCAGAATGGGTTGTTATTAGACCTGGATAGATAGTACATAATAAATAACAGTCAATTAATTCAATCTCTTCTTCTGCATGTGGAATTATCAACAATTGAATTGAAAAGTTCTTGTTATTCCATTTTTGTTAAATTTCATTTTTAAATCTTTGAATTGATCATGAATATTCAACACTTGAGCTCATTTGCAATTGGTTGCTTAAGTCCCATAGCATTATTTCCATCCTCTGATTGGATGAGTCCACCAGAAATTAGTACTAGCCCACTCAAAAAGTAGAAACCATTTTTTTTGGACTGCCCACGTGTAGACTGAAATTTCCTTCCTGTAAACATTTGTACTGAAAATGCAATCACTTGGATGTTTATAGAAAGCAGACATAAAAGGAGTGTGGGCTTGGCTAAAGCAAAAGCATTTATAATTTAAAGAGCAAGTCCTTAGCTTTGCTGAGCCAGCCACCAGAGATGTCAATTAGAGCCAACTGTGCCATTGGGTCCTGTGCTGGAGATACCTTTCTGCTACCCCTAAACTCATTTTATATTGGAGACACCAAACAGCCAGAGTTTTCATTCAGTATTGAGTTGAGCTGGTAGCCTAAAAGTGATTTTTTCTCTTTTCCCATTCCCAGTCCCTGGAACCATCTAGTCCCCAGAACTTTTAGAAATGTAAAGGATGAATGAACACATCAAATGCCAAGACATTTTGCAAAAATAACAAATGTAAAAAAGAAAAAACAAGTGCCAATACCATTGCTGGGCACAGACAGCTCCATATTTTGTAGCTTCCAGACAAAGTCAGCAGCAACCGTCAGAATCTGTGTTTCAAGTCCGACCTTCTGCTTTTATCTATATTTTAAACCCCACACAAGGTATACAAGGCGAATGTTGCTGTTACAGTCAGAAAAGCCTAAATAATGGATGAAGAACAGAGGCTGCAAAGAAAAAAAAGAAAGCTAGGGGGAAAAAAAGACTGGAAGAAAAAAGAAACCCTCCAAAATCAGAAAAAAGATGAACAGCCACAAGTAGTAAGAGAATCTCATAATTCCACTCTTGCACCAAGAAACATACTGAGTTGCTCAGTTGCCATGACTGATTTTGCTTATCAGTACCAAGAGCAAAATTCAGTATGTGTTCTCCTCTCCCCCCACCCACTGCACCATAATAAACTGGGCTCAACTTTCAGAAAGGGAGAAGTTGGAAAGGTGGTGGTCTTAGCTGGAGGACATGAGAAGAAAAGTTTGCTGTATAGATCGGGGTTCTCTCATATTCCTCTGAGACAGTTTACAAATTGTATTCAGGGTTGCAGCATTCTCACTTCTGCTGATATTGCCTACCAATATAGTATTTATTGCAGGGAAATGCTTGCCTTCTTGGAGGCCCAGATGATGCTACAGAATCATAGGTTTCAAAATGGACCTCAACAATCATCTGGTCCACAGGAGTGCTATTATGAAACCATCCCTGTTAAATGCTTATCCAGCCTACTCTTGAAAATCTTCAATGATGGAGATCGTATAGCTTTCCTGGGCCATCTATTCCACTGCCTTACTGTTCTGACAACAAGGATGTTTTTCCTGAGAGCTAATCTAAATCAACTTTGCTGCAATTTAAAAACACTGCTTTGTGTCCTGCACTCTGCAGCAAGGGAAAATATTTTTTCATAGACTCATAGAGAAGCTGGCCTGGAAGGGACCTCCAGAGGTCATCTAGTCCAACGCCCTGCCTGAGACAGAATCATCCTTATCCAAACCATTCTATATAATCCATAATCTAAACTCTGCATAAAGCTAGTGTCAATCCTGACACATCACAGATAAGACACCATAACCTGCCACAGTGAAAGCAGGAACTGTGGCAGCCAATGCCCTTTCTACAGAGGTTGTCAACATATCCTCAAGAGATCCCAGGTAAAGGGCCATGCCCCCAGCTACAGGGGAAGGCAAAATCACCTACAGCTTATACTAGTCTGACCATGGGGTAAAATTCTTTTCTGATCCTAAATACGGAGATCATTCTGACCCTGAGCCAGGCACCTCTGGCTTTGGTCCCAGAGCATTGGCACACCCCAGTCAAAATCCCCAGCCTTGGCTGTAGCCAACACCCAGTGCCTCTGTCCAGCCTCTTGCTAAGCACCTCCAGTGATGAAGAGTCCACAACCCCCCTTGGGTGGGCTATTTCACTGCCTCACTATTCTAACAGTGAGGAAGATTTTTTTCCTGATATCCAGTCAAAGCTTACTCTGATGTAATTTCTAGCCATTGGTCCACATCCTCCTCTTAGCAGAAAGAAAAAAAAAGGTGCTTTCCCTCTTCTTTTATGACAGCCCTTCAATTAATTGAAGACTGTTATCATGTCTCTTCTTAAGTGCCTTCTTCACAAGCTGAACATGCCTAGCTCCTTCAGTCTCTCCCTCATATGACTTGTTTTCCAAGCCTTTCATCATCCCTGTTGCCCGCCTCTGGACCCTCTTTAACTTCTCTGCATCCTTTTAAAAATGGAGTGCGCACAACAGCACACAGTTTTCCAGATGAGGCCTAACCAGTGCCAAGTAGAGAGACATGATCACCTCCCACATCTTGCACTTAATCAATGCATTCCAAAACCACATTTAACTTTTGGGCAGCTGCATCACACTGCAGACTCATACTGAGTCTGTGATTTACCAAGGCTCCCAAATCCTTTTCCATAGAGCTGCCATCTAGCTATGTGTCACCCATTTTGTATTTGTGTTTTTGATTATTCTATCTGAAGTGTAGCACCTTGCATTTGTCTGCACTGAAATTCAACCCATTAGTTCTAGCCCATCTTTCCAATCTGTCAAGATCCTTCTGAATTATGCTTCCATCCTCCAATGTGTTCACAATCCTTCCCAGTTTCATGTCATCCACAAACTTGCTCAAGAAGCTTTCTATGCCAGCATCCAAATAATTAATAAACATGTTTAACAGCACTGGGCATGGGACAGACCCCTGTGGGACTGCATCTCCTGCCATTTTGACATGGACCCATTAATAATTAACCTTGCATGTGGCTACTTAGCCAGTTATCTATCCACCTTATAGCAGTGTTGTCCATCCCACTTTTCTCCAACTTGTTTATGAGAAGGTCATGTGGGACCTTGTCAAAAGCCTTGCTGAAGTCCAGGTACACTATATCCCGACCAAGTAGATACATTGTCAAAGAAGGAGATCAAGTTTCCTTGACACAATTTGGTTTTCATAAATAATTGCTGGCTGCTTGTGACAGCTTTTCAAATATTTCAAGACTTTTATCATGTCCATCCTTAATCTCCTTTTTCATGGCTAAACATACCTAGCTCTTTCAAGCTTTCTTCACATGGCTTTCTTCCTCACCTCTGCATCATTTTTGCCACTTACTTCTGGACCCTCTCCAGCTGCACCACATCCTTCTGAGAATGTGGAGCCCAGAACTTTACACAATTTTGTGGGTAGGGCCAAACCAGCACCTAACAGAATGGTACTATCACCTTTTGTGTCTTACACCTAATATGCCTGTTGCTACAGCCCTAAATCACAGATGCTTTTTTGTAACTGTCACACTGGTGATTAATACATCAAACCCCTAGATCTTTCTCAGCATCTTTACTGCCCAGCCAGATTTCTCTCATTCTGTATCTATGCACTTACTCCTTGTTCAATCCAAGTGGAAGAGAGAAACTATTATTTTGCAGTAGTATAGAGTTGCTTCGTTATGCAAGTAGATTCTCTGAGTGTTTAAAGGTTTGTGATTCATGGAAGTTGTGAGCTTATGCTCTAAACTAAAGGTGCTATAACCATTAGGTTATGTCTACACTGCTGTAACTGGAGTTCTTGTATGTTGCCTTGCGTCAGCTAGCTCAGGCATTGTGAGCAGTGTGGCTGTAGCCACACATATCTCTGCACACACTAACTATAATGTAGGTAACACATGCAGCAGCTAAAATATGGAGTTGCTTTTAGCTGACATTAATTTGGCAGGATGGTGAGGCTGAACACAGCACAAGGATGCAAATCACTGGCTGGAGCCATGCCCCACGTCTGTCTTCTGTGGCACACCTGGACGTGCCTCACGGCACGCCAGCTGGGAAGCACTGCTGTAGAGTACCAGAGCCAATTAACCTGCCCTACAGAGCAGCGGTATAATGGCTATACAACTTTCTGTTTGGGCGATGGCAAGCACAGAGAAGTACTGTGCAACTCAGCAGGCTGCTGGGCACAGCAGGAACAGTTTGTGGAGGCAAACACTCCCATCCCCCTACCCCCCCCCCAATTCGCCTTTGGTGACTATAGTATAGACATAGCCTTGGCCTCACAAAAGGCCTTCCACCCCATACAAGGGCCTTTATCAGCAATGGCTGCCTTCATCCCTGGAGTCATGTACAACAGTTTCACCATGAGACAAATCCTTTAAAAGCAGATTTTGTCCTTCACTGCTGTTAATTTTGCATTGGCTCAAACCAAGTAGACAAACACAAACCTCAGAAGACTGACCCTGCTGTGCTAGTTACACCGAACAGTCAAAATCCCAGTTCCTTCTCTGCTTCCTCCATTCCCCATGTCCCATAACATCTCCACTTAGAGTCATTGGAAGGTTTCAGAATTGATGAATTAAGACGATTGTTTATCTGATGAGGATTTCAGCAATGGAAGCAGCAAATGCATATGAGTTTCATATGGAAATATTTGTTGCGTCTTTATTTCCATATACTAATATGTAGCCAGAGACTTATGTATTTTCAGTGTAATTCACAGTAGCAGGGAAATTTTGTTTTTAACAATGTAACTCTGAATGAAGAGTGTAAGGATTATATATAAATCACCATTATACCAAAAATCAGATTGTTGTTCTTTACCTTTTTTCTCCATTTGTTTTTTTATCATTTCTTTTGGGTAAAAAAAATCATTACTGCTTTTATTACACTGGTACCTAAACTCCCAAAGAAACCAGAGTTCAGCAAAATATTTTACTCTAATAAATATGCATATTAATGGTATTCTCCAAACTAACTTCATGAACCAGTTTAGTATCAGAGCTAATTAACATGAAATAACAATGTAGTTTGTTCACCTACCTTGCAATTTTTTTCCTGCACAGATAAAAATTGTAAGGCAATATAAATATCCTTATCAAATGCTCCCAGCCCCACACATTCAAAAATTGAGTCAGTTCTCAAAAATCTTAAATTTGGGGTTTTTTTCATTTGCCATTTGGTTTTGGATACACAGGTTGCCCTAGGGCCACATTTTAAGCTTTTCTCTGCATCCAGGAGCACTAGAAATTTACCATTTTTTAATTCAAACTGAGTTTTTCTCCAAATTACAATATTCTTTGAAAGGAGGCACCAAGAAAAATTACATTTATTTTGTGATAAACCTGAAAGACTAGGGCTTATCTACCAATGCAATTCAGTATAAAATTGAAGTTATGCCATAGTGACATTTTATGAAAAAAGAGGTCTGATTTACCCCATGATGCTCCAGCTTTACACTAGTGTAACCCTGTGGAGATAGATCAACACAGAAATGGAAAACAGCATTGGTGAATAAGGCCCTTTGGACCAAGCTTCCTGCTGGTTTAAGTTGTTCTGATTTCACAGACCTCAGTGGAATGTAGTCATATACCCCAGTAAAGAACTCAGTGCATTATTTTTAGTCAGGCCCATCATTCAGTAAATACCAATGCTGCAAAACTCTGTAAAGATGTGAATATCATGGTAATATGTGTTACCATGTGTTTGAATCCTATCTTTTCACCATATTAAGAGTTGTGGGAGGAACTAGCATGCTTTTAATGAACCTAGAAAACTCAGGATCTATGCTACATACTCCTAAGTATCATCTATTTGTCCTTTATTTAATAACAATATACATAAAAGCAGCTAAGTCTTGGAGCGATAGACGTCTAACTTTTGGCTGTCTGCCCAACCTTTAAGTTATTTGGAGATCTGTGTAAAACAGCTAAACTCTTCAGTCTGATATCACCTACCATGTTCATGATCAGATTATGTGCAATGGAAGGCCTGGGATGATTAAAAGGTTGCCTTGGAGAGCAAGTTGTGTAAGGACAAGAGCTACAGCCACAGAAACTGAGGGTTTCCTTCTATTTTGGATAGCAGAGCTTTATAATGAAGGGAAAAGAACTCATTGTGGATAACAATAGCTCATTGTAGACTGGTTGACTCACAATAGGAAAAATAACATAACCATTAAATACAAGCCCCTTTTGCTACCTCATGCAACACAAGTCAGAATGTCGCCACTGACTACCAAATGATGGCATCAAAGAAGAGTCAAAAGACAAGCCTGGGAAAATACAGCCATAGTCAATCTTTGACAAGGTCAGCAAGGCAAACATCCAACCAAACTTTACGTCCTTGGAGCAGACCTGGAGCAGTCTTTGCCTTGGCAAGGGATGCAAAGGGCTAGAATGGTTGGACCTCAACAGTGGAGATGAGCCCCTTACTGTTGTGGAGGATTTCTGGGATGGAAGTACAGAGATGGACAGAAGCAGATCTATTGCCTCACAGAGAGACAGGAAATGTCAGGTGTGGATGGGTGGGTACATGAATGGGGCAGTGCTCATTCACAAATGGCTATAATTGAGGCCTAAGCTTACTGAAGAGACCTTCTCTATGCTGTGAGATGGAAACATTTAGTATAAAAGGGCAGAAAGAGTGTCAAGAAGACTTTTTACCAAAGGTTGGCTTAGAAAGGCTGTCCCGGTGAGGCCTTTGGCTTGCAATATTTTGAGAATGGGTAAACTAATGGACAATTTGAAATGCTGAGTCCTTACCAAACCTAAAGGAGTATTTCTGGCTGTAGTCATTCTTAACCTTCATACATTTATGAGAAGGCAGCACATATTCAGCACTGAAGCCTGTCATGCCCAGGTAACCAGGGATGACAGTGGCACATCCACTGATGAAATCTTATCCCAAGGCAGTGAAGATGCTGACATTATTCCAGACATGGGAGATTGTTCAGAGCCAGAAAACCATGTGCCTACGGAAACTTCATCCAGCTCAGATGTGGAGGAGTTGGGGCCACAAGCAGAAGTGTTGCCAACACTTCCAGCGGGAAAGGGAAGAGGACCTGCCCGGGGCTGCCGTGGAAGATCAAAGAGAGCTACAGCAGGACAGGGAGCAGAACCACTGCCACCCGCCCCCAAGAAATCATTGCAGATGAAGACATCTTCAGAGGAAGGAATTGCAGAGCCTGGGAAAAAAGTCCACAGCTAATACATCATCAGAGAGTAGCCAAGACCATAGTCCATGGAAGTGCTGGGCCAATGAGAAAAAGTAATAAAAACACAATGGTAGAAACGTTCCACCTGTTTCTCTCACAAGATATCCTGACTGTTACCATAAGAGAAACAAACTGAGAGGCAGAAAGAAGATTCAGGGAGAGGAATGGTAGCCATCCTGAAAATAGAGAGGAGTGGAAAAAGCTGGATGAAATGGAGCTGAAAGCCTACAGTGGCCTCCTACTGCTGAGTGGTCTATACCATGGTGGTCACGAGGCCCTGGAGGAGTTGTGGGAGCAGCGCACCGGGTGTCCTTGCTTCTGTGCCACCATGAGTTTAAAATGATTCTGTCAAATCACCAAGTACCTGAGATTTGACAACAAACTGACACATGAGGAAGGGAAAGCTGTGGACAAGCTTGTTGCCTTCAGAGATATTTGGACACAATTTGTGGAGCAGCTCAGGAAATCGTATACTCCAGGAATACACCTGACAGTTGGTGAGTAGCTCATTGCATTCACGGGTCGCTGTCCTTTCAGACAGTCTATGCCCAGCATGCCTGCCAAATATGGCTTGAAAATTTGGTGGTGGTCTGATGCAGCAACATCATTCCCCCTGTCTGGAGACATCTACCTGGGCAAGCAACCAGAAGCTCCACACCAAGGTAATCTTGGTACCTGGGCCATTAAACAACTGGCTCATCCCTGGTACAAGATGGGAAGGAATATTGTGGGTGACAATTTCTTCACAAGTACAGACCTGGCAGAAAGACTGCTGCAGCAGGACTTGACCTATGTGGGTACGATTCGGGAAAACAAGGACAATATCCCAAACGAAATGCAAGCAAATCAAAGAAGGAAAACTTTTTCATCCATTTTTGCTTTTGATGGGGAACTCATCCTAGTTTCCTATGTTCCAAAGTTGTGCTGTTGCTGTCAGTCATGCACCGTGACCTGTCAGTGGGTGGAGAGCAAAGAAAGCCGGACATCATCCATGACTGCAATAAACACAAGGGTGGGGTGGATAACCTTGACCACTTAGTCTGTATGACCACTTGCAGACGGAAAATCAACAGGTACCAGTGACACTATTTTTCAATATGCTGGATGTGGCTGCCATGGCCAGCCTCATCATTTCACTAGACCACAGCACAAACTGGAAGCAAAGATTACATTTAAGAAGACAGTGGGGTTTTTTTGCAGGAGCTTGGGGAACAGTTGATCAACAGACAAATAAAACCAAGAATGATAGATGCACGTAATCTGTCCAAGTCCATCAAGTCTGGTATGACTGCCCTAAATTACAAATTGCCACAACCCACCCCAGCAAAACCTTCTGCAAGTACGAGTGGACGTTGTGCTTTTTGTCCAAGGACAGATGACCGCAAAACCCGGAAACAGTGCCAAGATTGTAAGTGATTTGCTTGTGTGCACCACAGTGCATCACTGCTGCTTTGTGAGGAATGCAATATTTAGTTAAAACAGTTAGGAAATGTTTTGGAACTAATTGCTAGTTTGAAAACAGTGGGAACTGCAGACTTAGCAAATTGTTCATTCATGTTTTGAAACTAAAAAAAGTTTAAATTTTGTTCATGGTTCTAGTTAAATAATATTTTGGGTTCAAACCATCATAAACACTCTTTCAAAGAATCTGTATGTTTAATAAATAGTTTTTGGTACATTCATACTTTTGTCACTGGGTCCATTTGGTTCATGCAGGTGGGGCAACAAGTAACACCATGCACAGCCCACCCGAGCAGGGTGCAGGGCCGGAGGCAAATCAGCTTGTGTGCGGCCCCGCCTCTGCCCCAATCCCGCATGCTCTGGATGTGGATAAGCCACCCCCACCATTGGCGGTGGTGCTGTCGGCTGTGGGGCGGGGTGGGAGTGAGAAGGGTAGCAAGTGGCCGCACACGAAGCTGCCAGCAGCAGTGCAGAATTGCCATGGCCACTTGTACCAGCTCCACAGGACCCCCCGCAAAGTGCAGGCCCTGGGACTGTCACCCCAATTCACTGCCCCACCCAGGACAGCCCTGACCCCATAAGACCAACAGTGTCAAATTGTGAGGTAACAAGTTACCCCATAAGAACAACAATGGTTACAGTTTCATGAGAACAGATGAGGGTTAATTGTTATTCCAAGCCACCCTGTATCCTTGATCATAGGAAAGTAGGGCTGGAAAGGACTTCACAAGGTCATCTAATCCAGCTCCCTGCTTAAGGTAGGTTTGTTCCTGACAAAAAAAATCATCCCAGCCAAGTGTCTATCCAAACTGCTCTTAAAACTTGCTAGTTCGTGGCCTCACATGAGCATGTGATACCTTGAATTTTAAAAGTACAGTCTCAATTCCCTGTAACATAGGCAATTACTTTTATTTTTGCTGGCCTGGGGCCTAAGATGATGGACATGTGGAAAGTTTTACACTTTTCAGGTGATAGCCCTCTTCCTGGGGGGGGCAGGGCCCTTGCACCCCTACATATTCAGCTCCTGTGCCCTGTAAAGTGTAAGGAGCTTCTTAGGCAAGCAAAATTGCAGAGTGATAATCCAGTAGAGCTGAAGGGGTCCACTAATGCATGAAAACTATGCTTGATGGAGACTCAATTACTTACTGCTGGTGATAAAAGTCAGAGGTTTTCAACCTTGTTAAATAAGTGTACCCCCAACAGCCCCCTTTTAGTAAGTGTACCCCCGGGGGGGGCGGTGAGCAGCTGGATGCTGAGCAGGGGTGTGGTAAGCAGCAGCAGCACAGCGTCTGTGTGTCCCTGCTTTCGCCCTGCCCCAGCCCTGCTTCTGTAAGGCAGCAGTGCGGGGTGGTGGTGCTCCATCCACACCCACCCCTGCATACCTCCTAGGACCTTTCAAAGTACCCCCAGGGGTACACCTCCAGTTGACAACCCCTGATATAAGCTATGCAAAAACTATGAAAAATAGATCGTGTAAGAATGGTAAAAGAGAATAGGTGAGAAGTCAGTAGAATGAAAGGTGGGAAGGAAGAAGAGGGATATCTTTATGACTGTAAGATGCCTGACAATGTGATGATTTTGATCAGTCCACAGCAAATCATGTTGAACATGTGCCTTTAAGAGAAACCAGATACATAGTGGTTGCTACCTTTATAGATCTGTCTACACCTTTGGGTATTTAAGTTTGTATCATGGGCTAGATTTCCAGCCAGTGAAAATTCCACCTCTTGCTTGGAATGATCTTCTGTAAAGAGACATGACCACAGCATGTACAACTGAATGCTACATGATCCTGTGCCCTTATGTGTGTGCACGTGCAGAGTTGTTCAATGTATACCTTAGAACACTACTTGTGTTCTGTCCAAACTCATTAGCAATAACTAGCAAATCCTCCCAAAAGACAATTCTGTCTTTATATGTGTATGGGAGAAGTTCTTTTCTGTCTGTATTTAGTGGTTGACTAAAACCCAGAAGCATGAAAGCTGACATCCTTTCAAAGAAAGAAAGGATACAAGGTTTGGTCACATGAAAAAGGGGCTCTTATCCCCCTTCAGATAAGTGACGAAATATTCTACTAGGTGAGGAGAAGTCAGTGCTTGACACAGAGGTGTCAAGGTCTACCCCAGTGGAAAAACCTGTAGAAAAAGGATTAAGCTACCAGGAATTCCACAGGATGTCACAAGCAGGTCAGCATTGGGAAACACCTTTATTCTCATTTTGGCTGGTTTAAATCAGGACTATCTCTAAAGAACTCAGTGGGTAATGTTCTCACAATATTAGTCAGTGGTCTGACTCTGGATTTGCATCAGTATAACTGGTAGGAGTCAGGCCCATGATTCTTGCGTTTGATCATAAATCATCCCTGGCATTCTGAGGGGTCTCAGACCTTTTACAATCCTTTTGTTATGATCAAAATAACGTAATGCCTTCAAATTGCTCTTGGAATTTAGTCAGGTTGCAACTTGAACTGCTCCTCTTTGCAAATGGATTGCCTAATTGCCTGCAATTTAATAATAATAGTTTACATTTATTTAGCATCTTTCTACCTGAAGGAATCTGAAGTGCTTTACAATCTTAACAAAGCAAGATACAAATTAGAGGCTTCTCTGCACTTCTTAAGCAGCTGAATTAGCTCAGATAGCTCTGGGGGCTGAATGCCAAAGCTAAGGGCCTTTGAGTCACCAGGCCTTGTTCTGCTCTCACATGGACATAAATAAGGAGTAACGCCACTTCATTCAGGATGATGGTGATATAAAGAATCAGGCTTATAATACCCAAGGCCTTCCAAGATGCAAAGTAGAAGGATGAAGAGAGGTATCTAGGTACATCTTTAAAATACTGTAACCAGCACCAATTGTTTTCTAGCAACAAGAAGACTCTTGAGGGCAGAGATCTCATTGGACTCATGTACATATTGCTCTTAACCTACTTTTAAAAAGTGTACAGCTTCACTGTGGTTGGCCTGTAACAAATAGGAAGATTTGTTACAGGAAGGATTTTCTACTGCACTGAAGTGACTTCCAAAAGCCCTAGAGGTGCTTTGGACAAATCTACCCTGAGGATATGGTTATGAACAATATGATGGGGTTTGTCTCTCCTGGGGATTTTAGCCCCAGCATCTTGATACCAGTGGAACCAGCTTAGCTACCTGACTACCAGACAGGCTCCTAGACTAGCTGAAATGGCAGCTTTATGTTTCCAAAGCATTTAAAAAATAAATCTCCTGGCAGTGCATAAAGCAGCAAGGCCTTGGACCCATCTTCTTGGTACCCAAGCAGTCACCTCTAGTGATTCTAGCCCTGACTGCATTGTTCTTCTTATGCACCTACAGCCTGATCTAAACCCTGAGTAGAGCTGCCCCATGAACTGTGTCCCACTAGCTTTGGCTCTGGGCCCCTGAAAGCTCTGTAGTGTGTGCCTGGGATGAAGCCCTGTAGTCTGTGCGCCTGGGATGAAGTAGCTGTCAGAGTGAGCAGAAGATTACCAGCCTGATCATTGCTAGACTGTACCCTCTCAGCTGGCCACTTTACCCTTAAAAGTGTCTTGTTGCACTCAGTGAGCCTCTTCTACACGAAGATATAATTTTATATGATCAGTACCCAGCTTTTCACAGTCCCCCCCAAAACTATGGCATTTTCTACATGGCTCTTGGCTAGGACTAAATAAAGGCAATCTTGTACCTTAGGCAGATCTGACAAAGGGTGCTCCAGAGCTTCTTCCCTGCACTGGAGAGGGGGTGGCAGGAGGTGCTTGTTTCCTAAGAGCAGCTTTAGAGAATATGTAGCCTCCCCCTCAAGAACAGCAGCAGTGGCAGCAGGGGTCACTCACCTCTCCCTCCCATAAGGAAGACCTTATTAGTTACTCCAGCAGCCAGAAGTGCAGTTGCTTGAGTATGAGGGTCAGATCCATAGGCCCCCCTTTTCCTCCTACTGTAAACGTAACCCATCCACTACTGGGAAGATGTCTGGAGCCCCTAGAGCACCAAGACCCAACATCCCACTGCCATGCATGACAGTTCCCTCAGCACTATTGTTTCAAGCTATTTGCAGATGCGCACAGAGTGCCAGGTCATGGTTTCAAGTGCTGCTTTGCAAATATGCGGTACCTATATTACATGTATGTATTAATTCACACTCCTCTCAGCAAAGATTGGAAGACTGTAACTGTAAAGCTTCCTTACTGTTACAAAATATGATGGAGTATATTTACTAGTATTGTCATAAATAATTTTAAGTCATTACAGTTGACATGATAAAAGTACATATTGGTCCATTTTCCAAGTCACAAAATTCAGTAATTCACCCAATTATCAATAAAAATCAACAAGTTTCTCCCTGAGTGAGTTCAGTGAGATACAGGCACAGCCACAGTGGAAAGTAGCTGCTATATAACAGAGTACAGGAATACTGCAGCTTCATATAGGGCAAGACATAAAGAAGAAGGTAACTCAGCTAGAACTGCATGAGAAGTATAGGAGACTGAATGTAAGGACAGTCAGTGACATCTGAACTCCAGGGTTACACTGACTCATGCACAGGTAACTTATCATTAGGAGCCCCCGAATCTGGCACCTTGACATCAGTAGAAAAAAGTGGTGTGAAGTGTAGCAACAGCAGCACTTGGTCCGGTGTCTTGAAAAGGGAACTGACAAATCCATCCTGCTGCAGATAAGAAACAGAAAACTGAAAAGCAACCAAACACAATGGACCCAGATCACTTCTCATTTACATGGGTATAAGTACAGGGTAACCCACTGAAAGAACAGTATCATGCTGATGCCATGTAGGGCTTGAGGATGGTTACAATGAATCATCAGGATAGGAAATGCTCTGCTGCTTCTGCAGCTGTGACCAAGTGAGAATAACTTGGCCTTGGTCTGTGACTTACAGCTGTCTTAAGCATTGTCACGGTTCAATGCCATGTAGGGCTCGTCTATATGTGACAAAAACTATGGTATTACTACTACTGTAGAAAGTCTGTTGCCTTTCTGCAACAACCATCTATGCTAGCTCTCCGTGACTCTGTGTGGACACTAATTTTCCACTGACAGTGAACTCCCATTTCATGTTCTGTGCCTAAGTGTATACACATGCGCAACTGCAGCATGAGGCATTTATGCACAGCTTGCATTTCAGATTTGCCTGCACTAATCTCTTGAGCGTGCTGTACAGAGCTGCACTCATAAAATCATAGAAAATTAGGGTTGGAAGGGACCTCAGGAAGTCATCTAGTCCACACCCTGCTCCAAGCAGGTCCATCCCCAACTATATCATCCCAACCCAAGGCACTGTCTAACTGGGTCTTAAAAACCTCCAAGAATGGAGATCTCACCACCTCTCTGGGTAACCTGATCCAGTGTTTTACTACCCTCTTCCTAATATCTAACTTAAACTTCTCTTGCTGCAACTTGAGACCACTGCTCTTTATTCTGTCATCTACTACCACTGAGAACAGTCTAGCTCCATTCTCTAAGCCACTATCCAGGGAAATAGAATTGTACAAGTACATGCATAAGGTGGGGCAGAAACCATGATTAGCAGGTGTTACGCACCAGAGAAAGTGGAAGGGAAGGGACTCCCAACATTAAGCCCAATAACCTAATGTAGTGGTTGTCAACTGGGGGTATAAGTACTCCTAGGCATACTTAAAAAGTCATAGCAGATACGCAGGATGAATGAGAAAAAATTAGAGGTGCACCGATACATTGGTCTCATATCAGATCAGCACTGATATAAGGAAAACTGACTGTATTGGCAATTGGGTTTTTTGACTGATGTGGCCAATAAATGCCGTGTGCGTGCATGCAGCCACAGTGCAGCATGCAGGCAGCCAGGAGCACAGCCCAGCAGTTTGGAGAGCTGGTAAGTACAACAGACTTCAGTTGGTAACTCTGTTGTGAGGAAAGGGGCATGGGCAGGGGGCAGATCGAGGTCCTACCAGTGGGGGAGGGAGTGGGGCTGGGGCAGGGGCAGGGGCTGCCCAGCTGGGGTGGGGCGCAGGACTTAGCCACGTGTAGGTGGGAGTGCGGCTCATGCTGCTATGTGCACCCCCAGGAGGGCATGTGCCTCAGGATCTGTGTGCAGGGCAAGGGTGGGCTGCAGCTGTGAGCTGGGCCTCCCGGACAACCTGCTCACAGCTCCATCCCATGCTCCACCCTGGGGAACACTAAACTTGCTGGGGTGTCCTGTGTAAACAAAACCCCCTTTCTTGCCAGCAGTATAAACACCAAAACCCAAATTTGTTACAGAGAATAAAACTACACAAAAGAAAAACCATTAAATATAACTTTAAAAACTATTAACTACAAAGCAAAGCCTGTAGGTGGCACCCTCTTGGGGAGGCTTCACCCATACCCAGGCAGTCTGGGACCTGGAGCTCCTCAAAGGGTAGCTCTGGGGGCCTGCACCTGTCCTTCGGTAATGGGCTGGAGAGGAGGGTCCACACCAGACAGTCCTGAACTGCTCCTTGGGTTCACTGCACCACAGGGAGCTACTTGAGAGTGTGAGTCCTTCTGCGTTGCAAGGGGCCCCTCATTGCTCCTGGAGACGTGGTACAGTGCCAATCTTTGCTCCCACAGAGAGGCTGTATGCATGTGGGGAGTGACTGCTGCTCCAGCCAGCATGCACACAACCAAAAACTTCAGGGCTGGATTATATGGCCTGCTGAAACGAAACTGCAAGACAAACTCAAAAAGGGGCCAGGTTGATTAATGGCTATAAGATGGCCCAACCACATGACTTGATTGGAGCAAAGGACCATCAAAAGAAACAAAAGGGGAAAGCCAGGCCTACCCTCTAGCTGCAGATAGTTTGGGTCCACAGCTCCACTGGGAGCAAAAAAAAGTTGCAAATCTCAATCCTGTCCCAAAGCTGGCAGGATCAGAAACTCTCAGGTTTCAACCCTGTTTAAAACTGCCAGGCCTAATTTCTGGCCAGCTAACCTGAGGAACCAATACTCTCTTACCCAGTATTAATCCCTTAAAACCACAAAAATAAAGGGAAAGAAAAGGAGGAGAGAAGAGTTCCCAGACACTGGACAAGTTTCTTTCTCTCTTCTCTACCCCAGTCTCCTTTTTCACTATTTCACTTTTTCTACAAATTCTTGCTCCCTCAGAAACAACTTCACTCTTCAGCAGCCACTAGCAGCTTCTCCCCCTCCACAAACCAGCCTAGCATACCTTATACCACCTGCATGGCACCATCCTGGCCTTGTCCAGTCAGGGTGTGCCACAGTCCAATCTTCCCCCCAACCAATCCACCTGGAGGATCTTCTGGTTCCTCTGGCCAGTGAGTCCAAAGGATTTTACATACTTGGCCCACATACAGGCCCTAGCTTACCATGTGCTGGGCACACAGCCAAAACAACAGGGGCATCTTGCAATATACAATAACCAAAAGTACACATTTTACCATACACAACCCCAAGTGAGTGTGGGTGTTACATTTACATGGTAATCTGACCAAGACAGAAAGAAGTACCCTAAGCTAGGCTGCATCCTCAGCCAGGAGCTGTACATCTATATCTGCACTGTGCTGCAGGCAGACAAATTACCATGGGGATGGACAAATTGGCAGAAGCATTTTAGGGAATGCTCCTTCTTAACACAGTGAATTTACCGTGTACATAGCCCTTAGTGAGAAATAAGGGCATCTGTGCAGGATGAGCTACTGCACTTTAATTTCAGCCTCTTGCTTATTTCACAGCAGCTTCCATGTAGACAAGTCTACAGCCTAAACCCCCAAATTCAAAACACAGGGGAGGGCTTAAGATCAGAACATGGATCTAGACTTGAATTTCACGGCTGGCAACACTCTAATGGACTAAGCCAAAACCCCAAATACAAATTACCCCAACATCTCTGGAGTATTTGAAAACTTGATCTAGATTTCTGTTCTGATTTCTATCCGCTTGCTCAGCTAACAAATGGGAATATTGGCTCACCAATGGATTTTCTCTATACAACCTATGCTCTTGGTTTCAAGAGATCTTTTTGTTTCCACTGCATTAATTTATTTATTAAAAGCAGACAAGTTTCTTTGGGTGAATCTGATATCTTTTATTAGACCAACTACATAGTTGGAGAACAATTTTTAAGCAAGTTTTTGGGTTCAAAAACCCTTTGTCAGGCTAAGAAAGTTTCAGCAGTTGGTGTGTGCTCTTCCTGGATGAAATGAAAAGTAAAAAAGCCAGAGGCTGGGCTGGTCTGCATACAAGACAGGCAGTCAGTGAAAAAGTAGATATGTAAGCCTGCCTTACATATCTACAGGAACAAGATTACAACTCAGAACACAGACCCAAAGATATTACTGACCTTATACACTTCATCCTCACACGGAACAATTTCACTTTTAATATCCAACACTTCCTCCAGATGATGGGAACTGCTATGGGCACCAAAATGGCCCCACAGTATGCCAACCTTTTTATGAGCCGCCTGGAAGAAGACTTCCTCAAGAACTGCACCATCAAACCCTTGCTATACTTAAGCTATATCAATGACATCTTCATCATTTGGACTGAAAACCTGCAAACTCTTGAATACTCTAGTGCCATCATCTCCTTTTTAGACACAATGATCAGTATCGAGAACGGTAAATTACAGACCACGTTATACAAGAAACCCACAGACCAACATAGATATCTGCACAGAACCAGCAATCACCCTAAACATACCAAAAAAGCTTTGATATAGAGCCAAGCCCTCAGATACCACCAAATTTGCACTGAAGAGAATGCCCAGGATTGCCACCTCACCAATCTTAAAAAGGCTTTCACCCAAAAAAGACACTCCTCCAGAGACACAGACTGCACTTTTGAAAGAGCCACCTGGATACCACGGGAAGAACAGCTGCAGTACAGAAGAAAACCCCCCACAAATTGCACACCGCTGGTTATGACATATCACCCGTCCCTCAAATCCGTATGGAAAATCCTCAAACAATTGCAACCCATACTAGAAAGAGACCCTATTCTTAAAGAGATCTTCCCAAAGCCACCCATCCTAGCTTTCAAACAAGCACCAAACCTTGCCAACCTCACCACCAGAAGCACACTTCCTCAGACCCAGAACACACCAAATGGATCCAAACCATGCCATGACAAGAAATGCAAAATATGCCAACACATCTCCAGTACCCCCACGATTACTACATCCCACAACAGAGCCATCAGCATTCCCAGATCTTATAGCTGCACTTCCAGAAATGCAATACATCTCATCCCATGCACCAAATGCCCAGATGGAAAATATGTAGAAGAGACCAAACAACAACTGTACACCAGAATGAATGCACACTGGAAATCTAGCAAAGACAGGAATAGCCAATTACCCATGGGGGCACATTTCCCACAAGAAAACCACTGTCTCTCCAATCTCTCAGTCCTGATCCTCAAAGGAAATTTACAAAACACTTCCCAGAGATGAGCCTATGAACTCCACTTCATCAACCTCCTGGATACTAAAAATCATGGACTAAATATAGACATTGGATTTATGACACATTATAACCTGCCTGCCAACTGACTTCCCAGGTATTTATCCCTCTTCTCTTCCCCCCACCCAGCCTGTCTCTCACCCATTGACTCCTCAATCTACATCTTCACTGACTGCCTGTCTTGCATGCAGACCAGCTCAGCCTCTGGCTTCTTTACTTTTCATTCCATCCAGGAAGAGCACACACCAACTGCTGAAACTTCCTTAGCCTGATGAAGGGTTTTTGAACCCGAAAGCTTGCTTAAAAATTGTTCTCCAACTATTTAGTTGGTCTAAAAAAAGATATCATGTTCACCCAAAGAACCTTGTCTGCTTATGTCCTTAGACCAACATGGCTACAACCTACACCCCTTTATTAAAAGTAGTAATTTATTGGGGGGTAGGGGGAGGTAGACCAGGTTTGTAAGCTTTCACTGAAACTACAGGAATCTTCTGCATTACAACTGGGTGCCTAGTTAATGCATAAAGTGTTTGATACAAGCACCAATGAAGATAACATGAGCATGGAGGAATGGTTTTTTGACCATAAATTATTCATCAGAAAGTGTGCAAGTGCATCTTAGTTACATTTTTGCTACCGTCTTTACAACCATAAATGCTGGTGAACAGATAGGGAGAGATTCTTGGTGCAAATGAGTCAGTGGAGCTCTTATGATTTATACACGTTAAGATTCTGAGCCATTTTGTTTCTAAAGAATGTACCAGGTTAAAAAGCACAGCAGGAGAGAGAGTGGTATGGTGTGGAAGAAAGTGGCGAGCATTGTAAACTGCATTATACAACAACTTTCATCCAGAACATTCCTCAAGTGTTTTCCCATAAGCCCTAGATTGGATTCTGCTTTGGATTCCCTTGAAGTCAATCCACTAATGTATACCAGAACAAATTTGAAGTTACTGTACAGCAAAAGATGTAGGAATCACTTTGCCCAGCACTGAAATGCAGCCACCTCTGGGGTGGAGGGTGGAAACTAATTTATAGTGCCCAGCAACACTAGTAGGCAATTTAAGGACACAAGAAAAGAAAAACTGTCAGAACACTGGAGTGATTTGAGATGGGAAGATTTGTACCCACTCCAGCTGGAAACAGGCCAGTAGGTCTGTGTTCTCTTGGAAAAAGTATACTGGGATATTTAATGACTAAAACTGACCAGGACCTTAGATTTATATTTAAGCCAGAACTGGTGCTGCCAGCAGCACAGAACACCTCTAACTCCAGGGTGAGGGACAGGTGCAGTGCAAGCTCTGAAGAAATAGAGCCAGCTAAATCACCAACTCAGAGTCTTGCACACCCCCAGCCTTTCATCCCAAGGATTTCTCTCAAGGAAGATAATTATGCTACTGCCCAAACTCTCTGCCATAGGTTGCAGGGTTTTTTAATGTGATGCACTGGATTTGCTAGCCTCTTGCCTGGATCAGAAATCTACTGATCATTTGTAAAAGTAATGCATCGAGCTTACCTTTTCAAGTGCTTTCAAAATCTTTTCGAAAAGAATTTTACTGTACTTTGTACCACTGTAGTCATTTATTTTATAAACAAACAATGCTGCTTTTCTTAACGTTAAATTTCTACCGCTATGTTGTGACTTTCAAGCTTATTTGCTATTTGGAACTATTTTCTGAATACTTTCTGGGCACACATCACATATGCATTTTAATGCACAGTAGCCTATTTTACTGTGCATTAAAGCATCACATAAAAAAACCATGCTATTAAGCTAATGTGCAGTAAAATAAGGTATTGTGCATTAAGTGTCACTTAAAAATCATGCACATGCATTACTGCGCATTAAGGCAGCCTAATGTACATTTGTTTAGTACTGCATGTTGGAGGTATTAAATTTAATATGCATTAGAAAAAGCACCTAAATGCATACGTAGATGTGCCCACAGCGGCTTTTTTCACTGATCATCAGTAGAAGTGTTTGGAATAAAATCCAAGTGTCCTTAGTCTGAAATGGTTTCCAAACTGTACTTCACAGGGTGGTAAGATAGAACATGGTAAATGGTCCACAGATCACACCAATCTTTTCTCTCCCCTTTTCAGTTAAAAGTCTGATATGAGTTTTCTGTGAGAAACATTGAGAGATGAGAGTGGCATGCTGGTCCAAGAAGTTCAGCAACCACTGCAATCCACTACTCTGCAAATATTATTTTCATTTTGCATCAGATTCAGTAGTTTTGCCAGTATTCCTGCAAATAAACTAGCTTGCTGAAATTCACAGGAATTGAGTGCCTAGGCAACTGAAACGAATTTTAAAACATTCACATGAATTTCTGCTACATTTCTATCCACCTTCCTCTCATCTAAAGTATGATAATTAATAGCTGAACAGATACAAGCTCATGAGATACAGTCTGCCTATAGAAAGAGCTACCTGAGCAAAATACTAATACTGACCAGAAAACCAGACCCCCTTCCTGCCACTTGGCAGCAAAACCAGCAGCAGCCAGAGCTGTGGGAGGTTGGAGGGTTTTATGGACCATCAATCACAGGCTTGTGGCTCCCATTGGTCTGCCCAAGTCATCTGATCCCTCACTGGAAACATCATGAGACAGCTCTGGCTGTCTTGAAGTTGAGGTTTGGTTTGCTATTTGGTGGTTTTGTAGGCTAAGCTTTTGTCTATAGGCTTGAAAGGTCTGGGTTTGAATCCAAGAGATCCTGGTATCTGTTCTTCAAAAAGGGGAAAAAAATTCCAAACGTGACCTAAGGAAGGGTGCTTGAAATCTTGTTTAAGTGCTACAGTTGGTCTAGTAGAAGACAGCAGAAAAAGGCTATGCCTGATGATGAGAAATATCACAAAACTTTTCCCTATGTGGTGAAAGAAGTGTCTTCTTTTGTCCTTAGGCTGTGTCCAGGTGAGTGTGGATGTGTGCGGTATGTGGTGCTGCAGCCCCTACCTGGGGTAACCTGCTGCATGCCAAATGCCATGGGCATTCCCTGGAGACAAGGTATGTTGCTACTACTTGTTCCCAGAGAAACAAATAGCAATGCTCATCTGGACATGGCCACAGTGTATAACCCCTTTCCTCTCCCTACTTTCAGATCTTTAAACATACCAGTTTTTCATATGGGTTTCTTGAAAGCCAGAGTGAATTTGAGAACTCTTTTCCTTCAGAACAGCGAGAAGGCAGGATGTCTAATACCCTGCATGTCTAACTATGCTGATGTTTTTTGCATGTTTTTTTTTCTGATTGGTAATTTACAACAACAAGAAATGTCCATTCAATATCACCATTGTTTCAGGTGGGAAATAACCAAGGTAGGGAGACATGCTTAAGTGTAACGCAGTTCATCAAATGTAAGAACATTAGGTAATGGGAGCAAGTAATTAGCATAAAAAAGAAACAGTTTTCAGTTTACCTATAAAAAAAGAAAAAATATTCCAAGGCAAAGGTCACCAGAGAGAGGTTCTTTGCCCATCAGAAAGGCATCTTGTTACCTGCCAGTGCTCTTAAGAGGAGTTTTCTGTTCCTACTAGTATAAGCCTACCAAAGGAGAGAAGGGGTTTAACCTTGATGAATGAGCAAATGGTCTTTCTAGCAGGATAAGCAGACACATTCCAAATGCACTAATACTCTTCATGTGCTTCAGAACTAGTGCAGACATGATAGGAAGTTCAACAGCTAATTGGCGTAGGTGGTGGAAACTGCATTGCCTGTGGCCAACCACACACAGTGCTGAGCCTTTAAGGTGATACAATTTTCCATGGCAAAGGAGCTAAACTTGGCCAATAGCTATGTTAAACTCATAGATCTCTTAATCCTCCTTTTCCTGGGCAAGAAAGATTGAAGAAGCATTTCTACAAAAAATGAGGAACTTCTGGATGTGGCTATCTGTAGCTCCCTGACAAATGGATTCTTTTTTCCTCTTGTGGCTTTATTTCTGGGGAAATTTTGCTATCCTCGTAGGTGCAGTGGTAGAGCAGGTAAAGCCCTTTGGGACCAGAGGCATGTTGAAAGCTACCACCATTTGACCCATCTGTAAATGACTATCTGGTCATTGAGACTGGAGAGTCCCGGTGGCTGGATATGATGCTAGCACATCACTTCCTTGTGAGAAATTGGCTTGCCTTAATTTTATTTGCCTCCTGGGTTGCTAGTCTCGGGCAGGCCTTTGACCATGACATTTATATTACTCCAGTACTCTTTTCTTTTTCTTTCTCTGTAATACTGGAGATTACCACCTCATCCACAGAGAGCAGGGTCAGGCCTAATGCAGAGATCCCATTTTACATGTTAATTTGCACAATGTCAGTTCACCACTACCCCTGAATCAAAGCAGGTTCTGTGACACTTTCCGAAGCAACATTCAGCTTTCTTCCTTTCAGATGTATTATTTATTACAAGTCTAAGTTGCTTGTGAGGGTGGGGGACAAGACTGTATGGCTTGTCTTGTTGTAGCTCTCCATTTTAGCAGGAAAGGTTGATAAATGAGGTAGTTCTCAGGCATTTCCTTTCGCTGTGGTTGCAGAGATACTGTAGACTTCAAATGCAGTTATTTTCAAAGTATCTGTTTACTTAAGGATTAAGTGTGAGGGTTCAACATTTATTTTTCAGGGCCAGGCAACACAGGTGATGCCACTGACAGGGTCTTCCTACAGGGCAAGGGGAACAAAGCAGAAGTTAGTTTTGCTCATTCCCGCCAGAAATCTCATGATCCCAAGAACAGCTCAGAAGTGAACACTCTTCACAATGCATGCCACAATTAGTGGGGGTTATTAGAAGAAATCCTGCCAGAGCAAGAACCTGCAATATGATGTATAGGTTAACATCACAGTCAAAAAGGGGAACTCGCAATCTTTCTAAGTGGATTTCACTATTACAGCGAGAAAAGAAAGTATGGAAGTGACATCACAGATTCTCTCTTCTTACTTACTGGCTATTCTTCCCCTGAGATGCTTGGGAAACAATGCCATGAAGAAAAGTGATAAAATTAAATCAGTTTGACACCAAATTCATTTCTGGTGCCGTTTTTCTCTCTTTCTAGCTTATTAGGACCAATAAGTCTTTACAACAGAACAGTTTGTATGTCACACATTTGCAAACCTGTGGCTGCTTAGGACTTCATGGCTGTCACTATGCCTCAGTGTGGCTATTTGGAACTTTGCCAAGACAATGGGACTAGGACTTACCCCCTCTCATGTAAAGCACAAGCCTCTACTGGAGACCTTATGTTTCATAAAGGCTGTGACAGGTAGTTAGCAGTTCTAATTCAATGTAGTCAACACCAGTGGTGTTCATACACATTGAGCAGTTTAAGTGACACTTAATGCACGATACCCTAGTTTACTGCACATTAGCTTAATAGCATGGTTTTTGCAGATTCCAGTGTCCTCCAAAATCTATCAGCATGTCTTCACTTGAATAACATGGCAGCCACAAGACAAAGTTGAAGGGTAAAGAAAAAAATGGTAGCTACATGTTTTACCAGTGCTACTATAACTTTGTAAATGGACAGATCAATTGACTGTAAAGCCATAATGGACATTATGAACATCTACTCTGATCTCCTGCATAACACATTCTGGAGAAACAAGTCTAGTAATTTTTGCATCAAGCCAGAACTTCTGGCTGAGCTGTAGCCTATTTTTTAGAAAGACATCTCATCTCAATTAACACACTGAAACTGATTAAGAATATACTGAATCCACTGGAAAGTCATTCCACTGATGTATTTTCCTCACTGATTAGACAGATCAATAGGTATGTATAGATGTGTATATCTATTGTGTGTTCCTTAGTGATGTAACAATCAACTTTAATATAGTATGGAATACCAGTTAACTAACCCACCTATCAATGTTCAGTTGCTTACAAAGGGATCATTTGTTGCATGAACCTGCCAATTTCTGTTTAGACTTCAATATGACAACTTATAGAAAATAAAATCATAAAACAGTACAGCTGGAAGGGACCTCTTGAGGTCTCCTAGCCCAAGCTCCTGCCTGAGGCAGGATCATCCCTGTCCAGACCATCCCAAGCAAATCTTTGTCTAACCTATTACTTAAACTACACAGGTGATCCTGTCACTCAACCACAAGGCAAAGTACCCTAACTTGCCATAGGAAAAGCAGGGAGACAATGGTGGACAATGCCATGCCACTGGAAGGGTTGTTAAAATACGCTTGAGAGATCCAAGGAAGATGGTAATGACCCCTGCTACACAGGCAAAAAGCCTCACAATCCATACCATACTGACCATGCAGTAAAATTTCTTCCTGATCCCAAACATGGTAATCCGTCTGACTCTGAGTGGAGGGGGGAAACCCTCTAACCAGAAACTTCCAGACATACCTCCAGCAGGACCATTATCATATTCCAGTCAAAATCCCTAGCTTTGGCTATGGCAAACACCCAGCACTTCTAAGGAAGAAGAAAAAAGCCCCAAACACATTGACAGACGTTGGTGTATTTATTAATTCTGGCTGTACCAACAACCACTTTGAAAGCATGCACAGATAAGTTACTTTTGTACTTGCTCCCTAGTAACAAAGGATAGGGACCCTTTACTTAAAGAGTCTAAAGAACAAAAAGTTATGAAGAATTACATTGCATGTTCATTGTACAGCTTTGCACAATATCACTTTTGGGTTGCAGGTTCAAGCAGATAGACACAGTTTCCTTCCCCCTCCCAGAATGCAAGATTGGCCTTGCAACCTTAGATTAGTCAAAAAGTGAAGTGTCTTTCCACCTTCTTTCTGTATCCTTGTGTTTCATTTGTATATGGATTGCACTACACTGCACGTTGCACAGAAATGCTGTTTCATAGTTTGCCTCCTCTGCCTGAGTTAAATGAAAGCTATTAAAACAAGTGCCTCAGAGCCAGCTCTTGACAGTTATAAAGATACTTTCCACTTGCCTTCTTTTTTCCTGGCACCAACTAATTGCAGATAGAGTGCTGTTTATAGCATCTCCAGTTTTCCTTCACACTGTCTATGATTCTAGTCCAGAATCTGAAAGCCCCACCAGCATTCAAATTCTGGACTAGAAAGACCGAATTCTATGACAATTCTATGAATCTGTTCCAGAATTTGAATCCTGGTGGGGCTTTTAACTGCTTCATTCTTTTACCTCCCCAGCTTGTTTTACCCCACTTCTGGTACCATGCGTCATTCAGAGAACACTCAGAGCCAAGGAGGAAGACAGACGTGGACTTCATTCAGTGCTCAAGTTCTAAAGGATCAGCATTTCCTAATATTAGCCAGAGTAGAACCTAGTTCGAAATGGCTCGGGACAGAGCCTTTTAAAGGTGCAGTTCCACCACATCTAGCTCTGTATATCCGTTGGGCTCCGGGAGCAGCGCAAGATGCATGGGTGTAAAACCATCACACCCCCACACCCCAAAGCCCCCCAGCAACTCCCAGCACAGCCAGAGGTAAGCGGGGCCCGTGGTAGTAGGGGGCTAGCACAGCTGCAGGGAGGCAGATGAGAGGGGCTGAGGAGGGTCTCACCCCACCCTGGCTCCTACTTTGCCCAGCCCCCCAGGGAGCTGCTCAGACAGGTGTGCTTGTCTGCCCACTGCACGAGTTAGCATGGGAGTTTGCACAGGAGGGTGGGCAGAAGGGCCCAAGGCTCCGGGCACTGAGCTGTAGCCAAGGGTCTGCATAGGAGTAGCCAGACTACTACAAGGACCATGGTGGGTGGGACACATCACACCCCAAGGCTCCCCTGCACCCGGACTCCCCTGCTCTGTCACCATTGAGGTCTTCACCCTGGTCCCGGCCTATACCCAGATGGAGCCTGTGGTCCCTGCCCCCTCCTGGGTGGGAGCCTTGGCTTCCACTTGGACAGAGCCCTGGCTCCTTGTGGAGGCTGCCTAGCAAGACTGCAGGCAGCTGGTTTTGGGGGCACTGATACCCCCCCCTTGTGGGGTGTGCTCAATGGTGGAAGCCCTGGAGTGCCAGATCAGGGAACTCCAGGCAATGGTCCAGTGGCTGCATGCCATTAGAGATGCAGAGCAGGAGCTGGACTCTTACTTTCAGGCTTTCGACCCAATGGCTCGTGACGGAGTGGCAGAACCTAAGAACCGCAATGAAGTCCAGCCTGGGGCTGCCTGGACGACAGTTGTCTCTGGCCCGAAGAGGCACACACCAGGGTTACCACTCCCCTGGAGCTGCACAACTGCTTTGCACCTCTTGTATCAAACAGAGCCAGCCATTCTGCCGGCTCCAGCATGTGAGGATGCAGGGCCACCAGCACCTGCAACCAGAAGCAGGTGCAGAGTTATTGTGGTAGGTGACTCCCTCCTTAGGGGGACTGAAGGAGCTATCTGTCACCCTGACCCCCTGGCCCATGAGGTCTGCTGCCTGCCTGCCTGGAGCTTGTGTCCAGGATGTGACAGAGAGGATCCTCAAACTCATCCAGCTCTCCATGTGGGCACCAATGACACTGCACAGAGAAGTCCAGGCCAGGTCATGCATGACTACGGGGTTCTGGGAGGTGGGCTCAAGGGTCTGGGGCACAGATAGTTTTCTCTTCAATCCTTCCTGTCACAGGACATGGGCTCTAGAGGAACAGGTGCATCGATGAGGTGAACAGAAGACTGCAGCGATGGTACCATTGCGAGGGATTTGGCTTCCTTGATCATGGTCCACACTTCAGAGAGAGAACACTGTTGGGAAGGGATGGTCTCCACCTCACCTGGAAGAGGAAGAAGCTCTTCTCAGCCAGAATAGCTGACCTTCTTGACAGGGCTTTAAACTAAGACTGTTGGGAGACGGGCAGTCTACTAACAGTTCTAGCCCAGGTCATGTCAGTCCCACGACCAGTAACTTGGGAAGCCCAAGGGATCCCACTCTGGTGACAGCCCAAGGAAAGGTCCCTCTTAACCCCTCAGGGAAGCATTGGGCTTCATATGGCAGACTTAACTGCCTGTACACAAACACCAGGAACTTGGGAAACAAGCATGAGGAACCGGCCCTTCTCCTATGTGCGCCATTTAACTGTGTAAAGTGAAATAGCATCTAGCCCTCGGTCCTGAACTCTGAAGTCTGGTTTTCACCTGAGAAGCCAAACATCTAGATGGTAGGCATTGTTTTATCCTTAATCAAGCCTAACTCTTTGCATCCTAAACTGCTGATTATATTTTTCTCTGTCCTCTAAATGACTGGTGTGTTCTACTCCAGAGTTAACTGCATTTCAATGCCAAGTCTTTCATGAAGGAAGAGGTTATAATGTTTGCAAAAGACTTTGGAGGCTTTCTGGATAAAATCAGGCTCTATCATTAAAAAATCAATGTTGTCAAAACATTCTGTTATTAAATAGGAGGACGCTTTACTGAGGACTTCCATCTTCAAGACTAATTGAATGGTCTATGTACCAACAGAGGGCTAGTTTGCAACTACTACATTGTGCTTTTAAAGATTACACCTGTGTGTGTTTCCAGTGTAACACTGGGAGTTCCCAGTGTAACAACAGTTCACAGGCAGAGGCTTTCAGGTTCCTGTGTACTTATGAGGAACATAAGATGTGTACCCACACAGTGATACCTGGGGATATGGTAGCATTCCTCAGATTCTGATGTATGGTAACGACCAATTCCCACAATATTTCCTTGATACTAAGGACACTGAACAAAACAAGCCTCTATTATCTGAAATGCTGCATGGACTGTTGGAGGATGGCTGAGTGCGAATCCATGAGAACCTCTTGCAGAGATGACAGTAGAAGTGCAGCATCCCAAATGTGCTTTACTAGTGAGTTTTCATTTTTCTTCCCTTTGATGTTTGCCTTTGCTCCTAGTGATCCTGGGCGCTCATCTGATGACTATTAGCGATTTGTGTTGGTGGCTACATAAACTTATTCAAGGTTCATCTAGGATATGAATATCATGGATTGAACCCTGACTACTTAAAGGCTTGACTTGTGTTAATAAATAATTAATAGAAGTAACTTTTTGGGAAACTGTCCATTTATGTTGATTGTATCTTAATTATATCCCTGGCTTCCTCTTTAACATTGTAACATATACCTTGTCCTTCACTTTCATCTGCTTTGGGGAGGACTTTGTTAGGATGAGGAAAAGCAGGTGATTTGTGGTGTACAGTGCAATGCAATAAAATAACAAAAATGCATAAACAGAATATATCATACCAATTTGTTCCTGGGGTAAGTGCATGGATTTTAGTGGATTTACCAGGAATGAATTTGGCCCCTTAGGCCATACAGTTTCCTGAAACATGGTTCTGTGATCCCTAAGTACTTCCTGAGATGCACTAAGCACCCTCTGCACTGTTCAGCATGTCAAAGGAACAGGCCCTTCTTTGGAAATGCATTTGGGTCTTAATTCTGCTCTGGCTGTAATAAATGGCATTTTGCTGTTAACATCAATGAATGGGACTGGAAATTAGAATTGATATACTGTGTTGTGGTTTACAATTGTTATTTTATATTGTAAGTGGAAAACTAGAGCATTAGAAATAGCATTATGAAATCCTGCTCTTGAAACCTTTATCCAGTAAAGATTCCCTTTGAACTTAAAGGTGTTTTTACCTAAGAACTGTGGATCAGGCCCTAAAATGAGAAGTTGCATGGTATGGGGTGAAACTCATGCCCTAGTGAAATCCATGGCACAGCTCTCATTAACTTCAACAGGGCAAACATTTCACCTTAGTCTATTTTATGCTTCTCTCATATTAGGTTATATGGGGAAAAAAATCACACAGAAAAGGAGAGACAGTGTGTCCTAATGGCACAGCTACATAGAAAAATGACTTGTAGTGAAACTATATTGCTAACCATGTTTTTGTAGCACATGAATATGGAACCAATGCTTTATAATATTTTTAGCCCTTTTTATTTCCATGCAGTAAAGCATATTTATTTATTCCTGAGCTTATCTTTTCAATATGCTGTTCCTTAACTGTTTTTTCCCCCCCACAAAGAACTGGTGACTTCACCCTACATTGGTTTTTGTTTAACCTGTATCTTCCGTTGCATTGTGATAGCAGTTATGTTTCATTCTTGTTTTAAAGTTACTGTCATTTTAATTTTTTTCAGAGCATATTCCATATCCTCAGGGAAAAGACTATCTAGGTGAAATGTGCTGCATCTCTGAAGTGTGTATATCTATATTTCATAGATTTCATAGACATTAGGGACTGGAAGGGACCTCATGAGATTATCGGTTCCAGACCTCTGCCATAGGCAGGAAATCAGCTGTGATCAAAAGACCCCAGCAAGAAATACATCCACCTGTTTTTTGAAAAAGTAAAGAGTAGGTGCTTGCACCACCTCTTGGGGAATGGGGCAGGAGTTTGTTCCAAACCCTGGACACACACACCGTAAAGAACTTCTTTCTTATATTCAGTCTAAATCAGCCTTCCTGGAGTTTATGGCCATTAGACCTTGTTATCTTTTAGGGAGCACTGGTGAACAGCTGTTCTCCCAGGTCCTGATGTACCCCTCTTATGTAATGGTAGGCTGCCACCAAGTCCCCTCTGAGCCTTCTTCTCTCCAGACTGAAGAGTCCCAAATCCCTCAGCCTCTCCTTGTACAGTCTTCCCTCCAGGCCGTGGATCACAAGAGTGGTTCTCCTCTGGACTCTCTCAAGCTTCTCCACATCCTTCCTGAAGTGGGGGGCCCAATACTGGATGCAGTACTCCAGCTGTGGTCTCATCAGGGCTGCGTAAAGTGGGAGGACTTCCCTGGTTTTGCTTGAGATGCATCAGTGGATCCATGCCAGAGTTTGGTTAGCTTTGCTAGCCACAGCATCACATTGGTGGCTCATATTCATCTCATGGTCAATTAAGACTCCCAAGTCCCTTTCAGTCATGGTGCTATTGAGTGTAACACTGCCGAACCTGTAAGTATACTGGGGGTTCTTCCTACTGAGGTGCAGCACCTTGCACTTCTCTATATTGAAGGCAATCCGGTTTTGGCCTGTATTCCCAGCCTGTCCTGTGGTGTGACCACCCTCCCCCATAACTTGGTATTGTCTGTGAACTTGGCCAGTTCACATCTGACTCCCAAATCTAGATCACTGATGAAAATGTTAAAGAGTACTGGCCCAAGTACCGGGCCCTGAGGGACTCCACCAGTAACCCTGCACTATGTTGATTTGCTCCCTTCAACTAGTACTCTTTGGGTCCGACCCCATAGCCAGTTGCCTAGCCAGTGGAAAGTATGATGATCAAGGCCACAGTTCCCCAGTTTAACCACGAGGACATCATGGGGAAATAGTCAAAGCCCTTCTTGAAGTCCAGAAAAATGACATTCACGTCATCTCCCTTGTCCAGGACATATGTTACCTTGTCATAGAAGGAGATGAGGTTGGTCAGGCAAGACCTGCCAGGCACAAAGCCATGTTGGCTGGCATTCAGAAGCTTGCCTTCCATTAGTCTGGTGTTGATGGATCCCTTGATAATTTTCTCCAGGACCTTTCCAGGGACGGACGTCAGACTGATTGGTCTATAGTTCCCCGGGTCATCCCTTTTCCCTTTCTTATAGATAGGGGCAACTTTAGCTCTTTTCCAGTCATCAGGGACCCCACCTGAGTGCCACAATTTTTCAAATATCCCTACCAAGGGGGGATGCAATGATGTCTGCCGGCTCTTTTGAGACCCTCGGGTGCATTCCGTCTGGGCCTGTGAACGTCCAGCTTCTCAAGGTGTTCCCTTACCTGATCTACATTGATTTTGGGCCCTGTCACCTGCTCCCAAATTGGTTTGTGTCATTCCTGGCAGTGTGAACCTCATGGGAGGGTGAAAAACCGATGCAAGAGAGTCATTTAGGAGATTGGCCTTTTCTTGGGCATCTGATGTCAGTTGCCCTGTTGGATCTCTCAGGGGCCCAATACTGTCCTTGTTCTATTTCCTACTTCCCACATAACTAAAGAAGGACTTTTTGTTGTCCTTGATTCCCATAGCCTAAGTTCAGTTTGTGTCTTGGCTTTTCTCGACTGCTCTCTGCAGGTGCGGGTGAGTGCAGAGTAATCCTCTTTGGTAATGCTTCCTGTCTTCCGGCTGGTGTAGGGTACTCTTTTGAGCTCCATGAGGTTCAACAGTTCCTTATTCAGCCATTGGGGCTTCTTTGCCCATTGATTTGCATTTCTTGTGATAAGGGATGGCTTTGTCCTGTGCTTCAAGGATTATGTTTTTGGGTGATGACCATTCCTCATGTACTCCCTTTTCTAGGGTGGGGGGTACAGCCTCTGATTGCCTGACTGACCAGTTCTCTCAGTTTGCAGAAGTCAGCTTTCCCAAAGTTAAGGACTTCTGTTTTACTGAGGTGTTTGCCTGCTCTTTGGTGAACTAAGAAGGTGACCAATTCATGGTCACTGTCACCAAACTTTCCCTTGATCTGCAGATTGCTCACCAGGTCCTCCCCTTTGGTCAGGGCCAAATCCAGCAATGCCTCTCCCCTAGTCAGTCTATAAACCTCCTGGGTTAGGTAGAAGTCACTGATGCATGCAAGAAAGCTACACAACCCGTCAGATTTGGCCATACGCTCATGCCCAGAGATGTCAGGGAAGTTGAAGTCCCGCATGACGATCAAGCATTGGGAGCATGCAGCTTCAACCAGTTCCCTAATGAGTTCCCAATTCTTCCTCCTGGTGAGGGGGAGGGTGGAGGGGAGTGGGGTCTATAGTATACTCCTACAAGTAAGTCACCTTCCCCATGTTCTCCTCATATCTTGAACCAGAGGGTCTCAAGATGCCCTTCCTGGTTTGGAAAGTCAATCTGCAGGGAGGCGAGCTGATCTTTGACATAGAGAGCAACACCACCACCCCTCTTTCCCACAGGGTCTCTCCTATGCAAGGTGTAACTCTCTACTGCCACCGACTAATCATAGGTGGAGTCCCACCAGGTGTCTATAATTCCTACAAGGCCATAGTCATTATCACACAGCCACAGAACTGCAGTTTTGGGTACTTAAACTTTGCCAGGCAGCTCTGGACATGCAAGCGTGGTCAGTAGAGCTCTGCTCTGTCTAGGCAGGCACACAGTAAAAACAGGTCCATCCAGGTATATGCATAAGACTGGTAAGTGCTTGAATTATAGCAATGCAAAAATCCTGACCAGTGGATGTTAAATGCCAGAGGAGGAGGAGGACCCTCCCACCTTTTTGCCCATTAGCTTAGAGGTTAGTCCAACTGTTCTCCTCTTTCTCTGTAACTTTGGACTTCAGTACAAGTCCTGACGGAGATGCCTATTTCCTTTATTGGATCTAGCCCAAACTGAAAAATAGCAGTTTCCTTATTAAAGCATATATTTCTTCTGCCATGTACAAGGATGGTAACTCAGATCACCCATGTCTTCAATGATCATTGCTCAAATCCTGGGAGGGCTTGAAAACAAACATCTCCCAGTATTAGAAAGCTCTCAATAACCACAGTTCCTCACCCATAAAATCCTTCCTTTATGCCCACTACAGGGTTGTTGATTGTAGCCGTGTTGGTCTAAGGACATAGGCAGGCAAGGTTCTTTGGGTCGACGTGATATCTTTTATTAGACCAACTAAATACTTGGAAATAAGTTCTTTGCAAGCTTTGGGACACAAACGCTCTTCTTCAGGCAGTGGGAGACTGCTGATGTTATGAGTTCTCCAAGGTAGAAAAGAAGCTAAATTAAACCAGGAGTCTGTGAAGATGCAAATGAGTGGCAGTTTGGAAGACAAAGGGTAGAAATTTGGGGGAGGGGAAGAAGGGTAGGGAAAAGTGTGAAGGAAAACAAGTGATCAGCAGACAGGCACATTACCTGGTGCATTAGATGTCAGGCAAGTTGTAACGTGTCATAATCTTGAACCAAATGGATCCAGACCATGCCAAGACAAGAAATGTAAAACCTACCAACACATCTCCACCAGTTCCTCAATAATGATACCCCACAACATGAACTGTTTCATTTCTTATTGTAGTGAGTAGGCTGGGGGAGTGAGTTGAAGTGCATCCCACAGCAATAGAAGTTACTGCTGGAAAGGAAATACAAGGGGGAAGTACAGAGAGTATACACAGAACAATGGAAAAGGAAGTAAAGGAGGGAAATGAAGAGAGGAGGGAAGAGAATCAAAAGCCAGAAATAGTGGTGGAATAATAGGGAATAAACCAACAACATCCAGAGATAACAAGGATTACAATTTAGAGATAATATAACAGCTAGGCCCGTGCGAGTAGGCAGCTATTCAATCTGGTTTTGGATCCAGCCACTTAGGATGCCAGCGATCCAATCTGGACCCCCAGACCAGGTTCCCGCTTCGATCCGGCCAGAGCAGCTCCAGAGCTGCCTCAGAGATCCAGCCAAAGGGGTTAATGAGGAATCAATGAAATAGCTATAACTTTGTTGTTTTTTGTCTGAAGTGAATGAAACTTGCAGAAGTGGTAGCCTCTCCTGAGAGCATGAAGCCTGCCAAGATTCAAGAAGGGTGCTCATTAACTCATTAACACCTACAAAACCACAGACTAAGGAGAGGAAATAATACAGACAATCAACTGCCCCAAGACAGAGACAGTTAGTTCCACAAGCACACGACACAAGTTTAGTCTGTCAGCAGCTAGAGGTGCAGGCCCCCAGAATGCCCTTCAACCATCTCCTTGACAGCTGGCAGGTGTCATGGCCACAGCAGGGGCTACCATCCCTGAAGCTGCCACCCCACTGCGCCTTAACACACACAGTGTCACCCATGGCACAAGTTTTGCTTGTCTGCAGCTTGAGGTGCAGTTCCCCGCAAACCCCTGCACTTATCTCCTTGAAATTTGGCAGGCTTCACGGCCTCACCAGGGGCTACCAACCTACAGTCTTCACCCCCCCTGTGGTGTCACGTGACATGAGTTTGGCTTTCAATAATTTGGGGTGCAGTTCCCCCCAAACCCCTATACCGATCTTCTTGAATGTTGGCAGGCTTAATGCTCTTAAGAAAGGCTACTACTTGTGCATGGTTCATCCAAATCAGACAAAAAACAACAAAGTTATAGATATTTCATTGATTCTCCATTATACCTGTAGCAGGGCACTAGGGTGCCTGCTACTGGTAATGGTAACATGGGCTTAGCTGCCACTCAATAGGGCAGCACAGCTGTGGTTGCTAAAGCAACTGATTGTGTCAGCTGACCGCCAGGGGGCAGGGCCTGGCCTTCATAAACAGAGAAGGCTGAGGCCAGGGGCAGTTCCTCTCTGGCAGCCTAAGGAGCAAGAGCTGTGCTAGAGCGAGCAGGGCAGTGTTGTGCACCAGCGTGCAGATACAGGGTGGGGAGGACCCTGACAGGGATGAGAGAAGGTTAGCCAGGTTGGCTTAAGATTTACGTTGTAGGTGAGGGGCTTTGAGTTTCTGTTTCGGGTTGTTGTGATTATTACACTGGAGGACCGGGCGAAGCTGTAGGGGTGGAGGAGGCCTCAAGGGAGCTCCCCGATAGAAGGGGGGAGTTCCTGGCACCACTGAGGGTGCCGCATTGTGGGGGTGTCCTGACTCCAGCCCAGTGTGGGCAGCTTTGGGAAGAGCTTGGTGTAGGCAGAAGCCCAGTGGGGTGTAGGCCCAGGAAGGTGGGTCTGAGCTAGTAGGGAATCTCGACCCCACCCCAGCAGGGGCGATATCGAGACAAGCCCCAATTGGGAAGAGCCCCAGTGGGGCATAGGCCTGAGAAGGCGGATCTGGGGGCCAGGTGAGGCTAAGGCCGCCTGAGCCCCAACCTTGGGAAGCCCGGGTCGGGCATAGAAGGCCCCAGAGCGGGCAACGAGCGCGAGAAGCGCGAGCAAGGCCCCAGTGCGGGCGACAAGAGCGCGTGAGGCATGAACAAGGGCCCGGTGTGGGTGGAGAGCACGAGTATCTTGGGATAGGCCCGGGGAGAAGGCGCGTATATTAGACATCGGGAAGAGCCCCAGTGGGGCATGGCCTGTGAGGGGAAAGCCCCGGAAGGGGGGCGAGGCCCAGTGGAAGGCCCTGGAGAGAAGGAACGAGTATATCGAGTAGGCCCGAGAAGGAGCGGGCTACTTAGAACGGAATCCCGGTATAGTGAGACCAGCACCGTGCCAAGGAGGGCACAAAGGCAGCCTCCCATTAATAATGATAAGATCAAAGATGTGGCGGGCAAGATAGAGGGTGCGTTCAGGACCTAGACTTGGCACGGTTGGCAAGGGCACTAGGGGAGGTCACGGCACCCCTAGGGACGGTCCTGCCACAATACCCCATGGCCGGATCTCCAAGGCGGCTCCAAAGCTTTTCCAAAGCGGTTCAGAAGCTCTGAACCACTTTGGAAAACCTAATGAAGCCAGTGCTTTGATCCAGATGTGCTGCTTCGGATGCCAAAGCATCCAAAGCTTCTCCAGATATGAAGCACGGTCCGAAGCCTTGGACAGCCCTAATAACAGCTGTATTCCTCCCCAATCTTCCACTAACACTGAAGGGAGTGTTCGTTCCTAAATGCATTCCCTAGTCCAGAGAGTATGGTTAATAGAGTGCGATGGAGCACTCCAACCCGTCCACCCTCCCCCCCCCCGGCCTTGCATAATGGAGCCCTTTTCTCAGTTGGAACCCTGTGGGCTATTGTAATTCATACACAAGTAAAGAAGGGGTTGTTTCCACATCTCCAAGGCTGGAGTGCTGCTCTTGGCTATTAGAAAATAGTTCCAAAATTATATGAAAGCACTACAAGGCACAGTGGAAACTATGCTATAGTATCTCTGTATCATATTGCAGTGAATTTTGTCCGTTAGCCAAGTCCAGTGCAAGTTGTGAGATGGTTTCATGGAGGAAGAACTCTGTCTTGCTTCAGTATTTAGCCAGCAGTGATCTGCAAGAGTCTAAGAAGTACTTTTTGTGGACTAGATGATGAATGAGACTCGATTCTGCTGACTGGTTGCATGAGTGAGTGCTGGGTACATCCATTGAAAGAACTGTTGTGAAATGAACTCTCTTTCTGATTAATACAAAAGCTGGATAGACATATAGGGAGAGAGAGATTATATATAATATAGATGTGTTTTATATACATATACATATGTGGATGCGTACAGTATGTATATGTATATTCCTATGTGAGACTAAAAACCTCCTTGCCTAAGCATAAATAAAACATCATTGTTAGTTGTCATTTTCATACTGCTCAGAAACAGCTGATTTTCCTTGACCTGATGGATTTGTTTCTGTAAAACTCTGTGGTGCTCTGTGGAGGAAATATGGATCTATCTCTGATCTCTACTCTTTATCTCCAGATATCCCACTATTTCTTCAATCTCCAAAGCATAGCTACAGTCTCTGATCCTCCCAAAGATCTGATGCCAAATCCCACAGCCTTTCCTTAGAGTTTAATGCTCCAAACCTTTGTATAGGAAAGTAGTCCTTATATCCATGGAAGTCTTCCCCATAGCCTCAGTGGGACTTCTCAGCTGCGTGAGAATTATTCCTGTAAGTAAGAAGGATTAAGACCTCAATCCTTACACAGGAAAATTCACATATAAAGCAGTGGAAGTTTTGCTACTGTCAACCCAATCCTATTTAATCTGTTATTTTATTAGGCTGATCCTACTGGGAACAGTTGTTAGACACTGTTCATTTTATCACACCCTTGGATCTACTGAAGTCAAAGTCAAGTTCTCATTGATTGCAGTGAGATCAGAGTGTAGCAGGTAGAGCACTTTTAAAATTTCCTCTAGTGATTTCAGTGGTATTGCTCACAGGAGTAAGGCAAATAGGATTTAGCCCTTAGAAGTATGACTCAGGGATCTCTGAGAGGTGAGCTGCAGCACACTGTGTTGCCAGCATCTGGAATTCCTGCCCTATTCTGAACAAAAGCAAAACAAAACGCCATTTTTGGGTCTGTCAGACCCACATAAATCCCGCAGAGTTATTCTCCATTTACCTCAGAATAACTAGGAGCAGACTGTAGATGAAGGTATTCAGTCCAAATATAACCTCCTTCTGGTATTTGGCTTTATTAGTAACACAGATATGCAGTTATTATATCCAGATCTTATTATGTGCCAGACTCAAAGTGCTTTACAACAGAGGTGGGGAAACTGAGGCAGAAACCAAAGGTCTACATTCTTAATAGTATTTAGGTAACTAACACTCAAAGTCACTGGGAGGTAGGCACATAAGCAATGCATAGGGAGAACACGGGGGAGCATGTGCCCTCACCCTGCCCTGAGATAGGCCCTTGCCAGCCGGGGAGTGGGGAGCACCTGAGAAGCGCTGGAGGTACTTCCAGTTTTGCCAGTAGCACTTCTGGGGTTGGGATCATCCACTGGGGGACACAGTCCCTCCATGGTCGGCAATTGGCCACTGGTATCCCCACAGAGTCAAGAGGCACCAGTTGCCCATGGTTAGTCACCTAACATTTTTTTAGTACCTGGACATAATTTTGTCTATGGTCTCCTCACAGGACAGTGGCTGAGCTGGGAGTGGAACCTGCTTTCTGAATCCTCATCAATACTCTTTCCTAGTCTGTAGGGCAACAACAGAAACCCGTACACCCATCTAAACTCTCTCTCCAATCTTGGTTTTCCTTGAAGTTTCCCTGAAGGACCTCCTCCGCTTTAGACCACAAGCCTGTCTATCCAAATTCCTGCCCCCTCCTCTCTGCTATTCAGTTAATAGCCAGTATCTGCACAATGAGTCTACAGCAATCATTCCACATTGCCCCATGTTCCAACAGCTCCTAAGCAGGTGGGTGAATACATTGAGCCCAATCCCCCAGCGTCAAACTTACTGTGATATATTCAGGATATGGACATTTAAAGTATAGGGCCCAATCATGCATTTCCCATTGACTTCACTGAGGATTTATCAAGAGTAAAAAGGCTTGGCATGAGACCCAGAAAAATATAGTAGGGATAATTGCCCTGGCTGAGGCTTTATTAAAGCAGAGCAAATAATTAGCAGGGGGACATATTTCATGGCCTGGCACCTCCTTCAAATTAAGCACATCTTCCCTAATATAAAAAAAATATACCCTTCTCCATTTCCAGACTTCTCCTGCAAAGAACTAATTTATAATCTTCCTCCTTGAGATCATTTTAATACTCTCCCCCCCACACCCCTTCCAGGTTCTCCTTCATGCTAAGGCACCTACAAAGCCTGTAATTACTGCTTTACCACTTTTCTCCCTGTAGTAGAACAGAATCTACTTCAAGCACATGCCTGTTTAAAAATACATCTTCTCTGCACTAAACTAAAACACATAGAATAATAGAATATAGTCCATCAGCAGGGGCACCTTTTACTAGGATGTCTTTCAAAGGGAAGGATCTTTTAAAAGATCATCAGGCATTTTCTGTCTTCTAGACCCAGGCTTGAGTGCAGAGTCATGATGTGCTACCAATGTTTTAACAAGGGGCTTGCACCAATATTTTCCCTGTTAGGGGCAGATTCTCCTTTTAGTGGTACCAGTGTATCTACAGTAACTTCGCTGAAGTCAGGAATATCAGTACAGAAGCTGTGTTAACCACCATTCTATTATGCAGAATACTCTGTTACCCAGAATTTCCAGCCAGCCAGCTGGCCAGCCACAGCGGGTGTGAGGGAGGCAGAAGAACTTGCACGTGGTGACTGCTGCCGCCGCTCTGCAGGGGTTTTCAAAAAGGTTGAAAACCCCTGCCTCAAATACCTGGAATTTTTTTAATACCTGGCACCCTCCTTACCACATTCATGCCAGTTAACACAGCTTTTACTGTACTTGGTACATAACCTGTAACAAGCCAGATTGACCAACTCAGGCTCCATTCATGAGGCCAACTACACCATTGTCTGGGAAGGCAAGAGTGCTGAAGATACTTACCTACACAGAGTCGGATTTGCATTTTGTAACAAGTTGGTCAAAACCACTGAGACCCACTGGAACATCAGATCACATCATCTCACTCTGACTATAGTCAACTGATGGGTTTGTTAACATCATTAGCACCTATGCACCAACTTTACAGGCAAGTTCAGATGATAAAGATAACTTCTATGATGCCCTGCACCAAGTCATTGAGGACCTACCATCAAACAAAAGGCTTCTCCTTTTAGGGGACTTTAATGCTGAACTAGGCACAGGTCACAACTCTCAGTCAACCTGCCTGGGACATCATGGCATCAGGAAAATTAATGAAAATGGTCAGTGTCTTCTGCACCTTACACCACCTGTATATCACTAACACCTACTTTGTGGGCAAAGAGCATCAAAAAGTATCACAGAGACACTCACAATCTGGCCACTGGCATCAATTAGACCTCATGATCACCAAGAGGAAAGACCTGCTCAGTATACTACACACACACTTAACACAGTGCAAATTGTGAGACAGACCACTCCCTTATTGTCAACAAAGTGACTCCCCGTGCCTTCCCTGTGGCCACGCAACACCCCTGCTGGACACCATGCCCCCGCAAGCAACCTGTGCCACTGCCCTGGGGCCAATCCCCATACCACGCAGCTACAGCTGGCAGGTGCTCTCCCCACTGTGACAACTCCCCATGCCACACCCTGCAGCCATGCACCCCTCCCCCTGCGCAGCCACACACCATGCTGCCCCATGCACCCTACACCATGCCCCAGGGTTGCTCCCCATGCCACACCCTGCCCTGCAGCCATACACCACCCCCCATGCACATGCCCTATGCCACACCCCAGGCACTCCCCCTGCCATGCAGCCATTAAACGCTCCCCACACCACGCCCTACGGCTGCATGCTACCATGCTCCCACGCAGCCATGCACCATGCTCCCTCATGCACAGGGCAGCGGGGAGGGGGTGCGGAGCAGGGCTGGACTCAGAGTGGCAGGGGGAGCATAGCACGACCCAGAGAGACAGCAGGAGGGTTGGGGAGCAGGCAAGACCCAGAGTGGCAGTGGGTTGGGGGGAAGGGGGCAGGACCCTGAGTGGCAGCAGGAGGGGAAGACGAGTGGGGCTGGACCCAGAGCAGTGGGGGAGGGTGCGGGGCCAAACACTGGTCTCCATCCCTGGCCCCCTGCCCTGCCCGCCATCATTCATGATGGGTGTTTTCCTAGTCCAACAGAAAGTTTCAAGGCTAAGCTGAAGCATGCCAAGGCAATGGTACAGAAAAACAGGCAGAAGCTACACAAACCAGTACTGGACTGACCTATGTCAAGAGATAAGTAGTTTGCCTCAGACACAGGAAACCTGTTAGTTATGTATGATGGCTCAAAGAAAGCCCTTGGTCTATTTGTCTTGGCCCCCTCAAATCTCGAGATGGCAAAGTCAAAATCACTTGACAAGAACAAGCAGATATCATGCTTGCTTGAATATTACTTAGAGCTTTACTCCCATGAAACAGACATTTCAAGAGAGGCACTGGATCAACTTCCAGCTCTAAGTGTACGGGCACATCAGCTACACAACATACCTACAGCCAAAGAACTTAGCAAGTCCATAGACTCTCTAGCTAGTGCAAAAGTACCAGGGGAAGTTGGCATCCCAGCTGAGGGTCTCAAGTGCAGGAAAGCTAGCCTGATACCACATCTTTATCAACTCCTACTGTGCTGCTGGAAGGAAGATCAAGTACCCCAGGACATGCATGACACTAACATCATAAATCTCTACAAGAACAAGGGAGACAAGAGTGACTGCAACAACTATAGGGGCATCTCTCTCCTCAGCATCACAGGGAAGGCTTTTGCCAGAGTCATCTTGAAATGCTTGCAACAACTTGCTGATCGCATCTACCTGGAATCACATTGTGCATTCAGATCAAGGAGATTAAGAGTGGACATGATATTCACCTTATGCCAACTGCAAGAAAAATGTAAAGAACAAAATAACCCACTATACATATCATTTGTTGACCTCATGAAAGCTTTTTCATAGATTCATAGATGTTAGGGTCAGAAGGAACCTCAGTAGGTCATTGAGTCTGACCCCTTGCCCTGAGCAGGAAAGAGCACTGGGGTCAGACAACCCCAGCTAGGTGCTTGTCCAGTCTCCTCTTGAAGACCCCCAAGGTAGCGGAGAGCACCACCTCCCTTGGAAGCCTATTCTAGATTCTGGCAACCCTTACTGTGATGAAGTTCTTTCTAATGTCCAACCTAAATCTGCTCTCTGTCAATTTGTGGCCATTGTTCCTAGTTATTCCAGGGGGTGCCCTAGTAATAGAGCATCCCCTATTCCCTGCTGCCCCCTCCTGATGAATTTATAGGCAGCCACAAGATCATCTCTCAGCCTTCTCTTGCGAAGGCTAAAGAGATCTAGGTCTCTCATCTCTCCTCATAGGGCCTTGCCTGCAAGCCTCTGAGCATACAAGTGGCCTCCTCTGAACCCTCTCAAGATTCTCCACATCCGTCTTGAAGTGTGGCGCCCAAAACTGGATGCAGTACTCCAACTGCGGCCTGACCAGTGCCACATAGAGGGGAAGCATCACCTCCCTGGACCTGTTCATCATGTATCTGCTAATGCATGATAACATGCAGTTAACCTTGTTGATCACTTTGTCACATTGACTACTCATGTTCATCTTGGAGTCAACTATGACTCCCAGATCCCTTTCCACTGCTGTGCTGCTGAGGCAGTCATCCCCCAGCCTGTAAGTGTGTTGGTGGTTCGTTTTGCCCAGGTGCAGCACTTTTCACTTGTCTTTGTTGAACTGCATCCTATTTCATTCTGCCCATGTTTCCAACCTGTCCATAATGTCTATGGAAGAGATGCCATATACATATATGGAACTACCCAGAGATAGCGGCTTGTCTGTGTGGTCTCTCATCTGAAAACTTAGCAAACACTTGCTGGTTCAGTACAATCTAATCTGTTTTCTCATATATATATATATATATATATATATATATATATTTAAGAAATGGTCTGCTTCTCAAGGATAAGTGCTCTCTGGCAAGGATGCTTCAGCACTACCATGAGAGAGGATGGTATTCTGTTCATCAATATGGCACTAGGATTTTAAACAACTATCCCAAGAGCTTTCTCTATCCTATCACTGGGACACTGGTCTTTAGTCTACAGGGGAGAGAGTGCATTCCCTTTGACAAAGACTTGCTTACAAAGCCACAAACTAATAAAAGAAGAAGAAACAGCTCATATGTCAAAACCTTGAATAAAAAATAAATTGCAAGTGCTGCGTGTTTGGCTTAATCAATAAGCCTTTAATATAATAGTATTTTAGCACTGGGTCATGGTTCACAGGTTCCTCTTGCAATCTAGCAGAAGAAAGTGGGTGGGTGAGTGTGGGTGTGCCTCTAATCGTCTTTTGTAGGCTATGTTCTTTGTTCATACTTCAGATTCTTTCATAAATTTTCTTTGTAGCCTTTAATGTTTTTCAGGTTTGGACACAAATGTTCTAGTGATATGTTCTATACTGTGGTTTACAAAAAATGAATACAAAGACTATTTAAAAAATAAAAGGGAGAAAACAGTTCTTTAGAGTCCTCTGGCTTGATAAAGTTCCCTCTCATCTTCATGGACTTTTGCAACAGCAGGAACTATATTACCAACTAAAGCCCAAATAATGCAGAAGGTATCGAATGAATATGAATTAATGTGAATTTAAGGAAGATACATTTTTATATTGAGGGGTAACAATGCAGGTTAAAGATTAACTAAATGACTCATTTACTTTGTAAGTACATCTCTACCCTGCCATCTACCTAGCTTCAGACTGACACAGCTAACTACTTTACCCCTCTCAAATCTTTACATTGTTCCCTTCTGAAATGTCTAGCTCATCTCATGGATACTTAGCTTTACCTGGAAGGAAGCCTGACAAGAGAAAGAGCATAAAGACTACCAGTTGCTTCAGTGTTGTTTTTCTCTGAGAATATTAAGAATTATTTAAAATATGTATTAAGTTATAAATTACAATGAGACAGATCCAAATCTTTCCATGTGTCCCTGTTTCCAAAGGAAGACTGGCAACTTTGCTTGAATCTTGGGACAAATTATTATATCTCATTTCCTCCCACCACCGCTTCCAAACGTTGCAGTGACTGTGGGGAGGGGGGAGGAGAGGATTGCAACGCTCAATGAAAAACTGGCAAAAAATGGAAAGACAGAGGTGGGGAAATAATGTATGAGCAGTGGCATAGACAAGGGATTTCTTGCCTTGCCTTTGTACTGCAGATTTACCTGCCCAGGGTGTTCCAAACGAAGCCATTATCGAATGGATGTCGTCAATTTCTCTCTCTCCACCTCCTTTTCACTCTTCAAAAATGAAAATGAAAAATTAACAGCCCTGTTACCTTTTGTCTCTGATGCAGCTGTTTTCTGTTCAGCAATCTCACTTTAAAACAACTTCGCCCACTTTTTTTTTGTGCTGCTGCAAAAAGAGGATTTTCAATTTCTGCTTTTATTTCCATCTCATTCTCTCCCTCCTTTCTGAATCTGCTAAGTGCTAATTTCTCTGTCGTACCTCCTCCTGCTGCTTGTTTTAAGGGGCTATCTGAAATTGAACCTAGTTAACTTGGGGAACTTTGAAACTAATTGTTATGACAAGTAGCCTGCAAAGGTCATTGAGTTCATTGCTTTTGAATATTATTAATGACGGTTATAGATTTAAAAAAAAAACCCAATTGAAATGAAATGTTGTCTGAATCGCTAAGGGAACTTCCTCCTTACAGTGATTGCTGAGATAATTTTCAATCTATAAATTGTTAAATACGTATTGGGGGGGTCACTTTCAGGGCTCTGTTGTGAGGTTGGAAATAGCAGAAGAAGTAAAACTGTGACCAAAATAATTTATGAATGGGTTCTTTGTGCAGTTAACTCGAGCTCTGTAATTCAGTGGCCCGGATCGGCATCGTGTCACAAGCGTCCCCCCATCCTCCTTGCAGGGGAAAGATCCTAGAGTTCAGAGTCTAGTCCCGCAACGCTACTCCGTAGAGGAGAGTCAACGGATTTACACGTGTGGAACTATTTTGTTCTGAATAGCCTTTTGTTGTAGGGTTTAATTTTTAATATGAAATAATTAGGGAAGGACGATCAGTTTCACCTGGCTGGTTTTGTGCATTCAGGCAGGAGCGCTGGCGATCTGAGAATGATCCTCAAGTTATAGCCAGATGCGATGAGAAACTGAAGCCGAGTCTCTCTTCACCTGGCCATGAAAAGGAACCACTTTCTCTTCCCATTCCTTTCCTTTTCCTCCCTAGCCCCTCGCTGGCCAATACGACATTTGCAAGCCTCCCCTCTGATCGATACCACTACAGGAAAACCAGCCAGCTCAGCAGAAACGATCCGATCCCACATTCAAGTCCGTCTCGTCCGCGCACTACTAGGAAAACCCGAGCAGCAAAGTTTGGCTTCTTAACACCAACTTCCTTCTCCATCCCTGCCTATCGCTATCCCCTCTTGTTTCCAGGCAAACCGACAGACCTTCCCAAATAACTTCAGTTCCACATCTGCACAGACACACAGTACTGGGCTAATATCACTAGGATATAACAAAGATCGAGAGAAGCGGTGGGGGGAAATCCTACTACTGACAATGCTAAATTAGACATATGATTAATTTGCTAGTTTTCTTAATTGTTAAATCTAATAGTCGCTCATTTGCTGAGTCGGGCTCCGTCCATTTATTTGCTTTGATTCTATTCCTAATGATGTTGTTCTCTCTAATCCTTGTGAAAACAGGCACGCGGGTTTTTTGTTCTGCTCGCTAGAGATCAAGACATGCATAATTGTAGTTCGTTTCAGAGGTGGCAGCTTAGATCATTCCCCTCCTTTCATCTAAACCTTGTCCAGGCTAATCCGGATGTCACAGAGATCCCCTGGTCTGGAGAAAGTCACTCTTACCTGGCGGCTGTCAACACAATTCTGATGAATAGAAAGTATCTTTTTTTAATTTTTGTTCTAGCAAGTCCCTTGGAAATAATGATAAAAATAATAGTAATAAAAAATGAAGCCAGCTCGTCCCCCCAGATCGACTTTGCAGCCTAGCATTTGCTTAAGCGGTTTGAATCGGTGACTGGCAAATACTGCCTTGCCTTTTTATTATCTCAGGTGATAAATATTGCATCGCCTGCATTTAAAACTTTTAATACTGGGGGTGTGAGATGCACCTGTGAGCTCTCCCTCCAAAGCAGTGCGGGGCTTGGGGATCAGATCTCCCTGCCTTGCTTGACTTGCCTTGTTTCTTTCAAGGGCACTGGCCTCGAAGGTAGGACTTGAGCTGCCTCCCTGGGCTGTGTGTGCGTGTGCGTGTGTGTGTTTGTGTGTGTGCTGCGTGCGGTGGCGGGTGGGGGGTCCCGGCTGAGGCAGGAGAGGAGTAGCAGACTGGAGTGTGCTGCCTTGAGAGGGGAAGAGCCATGGCGGAGGGAGGGAGGGAGAGAAGAGAGAGAAAAGGGCCCTGCTAATGTAGCTAACTGAGCTAATTCTCCAAGGCCCCTCCGAGCAGCACTCAGCATCCAGACTTCATTAAAATTTCATGGCCAGCACTTGGCCAAGGTCTATTTATGAAAATGCGCTTTTGGCTTCATGGAAAAAACAGGGATGGGGCGAAAGAACAAAGGCGAGGACGGGCCCGTCATGCGCCTGGTGCCCCGCAGCCCGGCGGGAGCGGCCCGGCCCGCGGCCGGCGCGGGGAGTTTGGGCCGGGCCGGCCGGCGGGCGCGGCGCTGTCCGAGGTGCTGCAGCCGCCGGGGGGGCGCCGCCGCGAGCCCGCGCTGCCCGGGCCGGGCCGGGGCTGCCATCGGGCGCCCTAATGCGCTGCCCGGCCGGATGCCAAGCGCGGAGCTCGCCCGGCTCGGAGCAGAGGCTGCCAAGAGGCCTCCGCCTGCCCCTGCCGGCACGGGCACGCCCCCGCCCGCGACGGGGAGGCTGGGCTGGGGACCTGGGACCGGGGACCTGGGGCGATGCGGCCTGGCGGCCCGTGGTAATGGGCCGGATCGATGCTGTCCGGCGGCTTCTGCGCCTGCTTCCTCTGGGGACTTGGCCCGCAAGCGCCGGCGAGCGCAGCGCCCCCGGCCCGGCCCGGCCCCCGCGGCCCCCGCCCTTCTCCCGCCGGGGGGACGCGCTGCTCGCGGGCAGCCCGGCGCAGCGGGCAGGGACGCTCCCCGGGCGCCGGGCCACGTCGGGGCCGCCGGGCCCTGTGTCGGGAGAGGCTCGGCAGGAGCAGGGCCGGGGCTGGCTGCAGGGCGAGGCCCGGAGGTCTTGCTCCTGCCACGAGAGGAGGAGCCGGGCTGGGGGCGGGAGCGGGGCCGGGGCAGCGGGGCGGGCTCCAGGGCCCCGCGCGCGGGGCTGGGAGCGCCGCAGGCCGCCGCTCCCCGGCGCTCTCGGCCCGGCTGGGGCTCGCTGCCCTGGCCGCTCCCCGCGGGCTGAAGCCGGCGCCTGTGCGGGGCCGGACGGGCTCGGGCACCCGGAGCGGGGCTCCCTCCTGCCCTGAGCCTGGCCGAAGCGGGCACACAAAGCGGCAGCAGGAGGGGCTAACGGGTGCCAGCAGCCCCCCTCCCCAGTACACACGCGCACACACTGGGCACTTACAGGCTCGTTAATGCCCTGTCCCAGTGCTGCCGGTGCCCGCAGTGAACGCAGGCTAAAGCCATGGGGAGGACATGTCTAGCCCGCTCCCGGCCGGTCGCCCCCGGGGGGGCCTGACGGCCGGCGAGCTCTGCGCAGCCCCGGTCTCGGTGGAGTTCCGCCTGGCAGAGGGGTCTTGGGGCGAGCAGAGCCTGCAGCAGCATCGCGCCGCTTCCAGGCTCTGCTCCCCAAAGGCTGCCCCTGGCCTTCAGGTGCTGGGAAGTTCCCTGTGCACATTTAAAGACTGAAGGGAGGGCTTGAGACACTGGACTAGATAGGCGTGTGCGCGTGCAAATGGAAGTGGGGGAGATGATCGTGTCTGACGTGTGTTTTGGACCAGGAGTGTGAAAGCAGCGTCACAGGCAACGCGGGCTAGGCTCGTGGGAAATCTCGTGTTCCTGCCCTCAGCGCTGCTAGGAGTTTCTCCAGGACGGCTTTGCTTTCTCCCCTGGTTTTTTTTTTCCTCCCTTTTCTAGTTGACAAGTGCTAGGGAAACGCTGAGAACCACTGGAGAGACCAAAGCGTCTCGCTCCCACACACGCCACCACTGCACGCTCCTCTCAGTTTGCTCCTGCTACTGCACACACACACACGGGCAGACTCACACGGCGCTACGGCAGGAAGCAAATGACCTTAAACCCGAATCGACCCCCCCCCCCCTCCCGGCACGACAGAAAGTTTGAGCAGGATACAAACAACAGAGGTGCCTCTACTGTGCCCCAGTCATTCTCCAGGATTTAGGATTCCTGCGCCCCTACCTCTCCTACAAGTCAGGTGTCAGACAGAACAAGAGCTTTTGCCTTCAAAGCTGACTTTTATGAAAGAATCGAGAAGAAAGCCACAGAACCTCAAAAGTGTGTGTGTGTGTGTGTGTGTGTGTGTGTGTGTGTGGCGGGTGGGGGGGATTGCAGTGTGCTGGCGATGGGCTGTAATTGCAACGCTCTTAATGTAAAGCACTTCAGGTTAGAACGTTTTATTGACAACTAAATGCCCGTAATGAAATATTTCTTTGATTTCCGTGTCACGCTTTGCAATGGACTGGATGCTTGGTCTGGCTGGTAACGTGTTAGCCAGAGGGCAAGCTAAGCTGTGCATCCTGTAGGCTTTTTGATATGGTGAAACTGCCTTTTTTTTCCCTTCGAAAAGCAGGATCAGAGGAAGACAGTGTGTATCGTAGGAAGAGGGTGGAGGTGATGCATGCATTTTTGAGGAACAATTAAACCTTCTGTAGCTACGTGCACGTAGATTCGTTTGTTCAGTTTTAAACGCTTTGCGTAGGGGTTTCTTCTGTCACTATCACAGCGCAAGCGATTAAAGAAATACCGTGGCTCCAACGCGACTGTGAATCAAAAAGAAGGCAATCTGGGTTATTTGAGAACAAGCTGTTGACTTGGGAAATGTAAAAATCAATTGTACTAAGACCCCCCCCACACACACACACACACTTGTTTTCCAAAGAAGCCACCTTGCAGCAAACAGTTTGAAAGATTTGAGAGAAATACCCAATTTAAGAGACTGCTTAAAAGGGGATATTTCTGTTTGAAGATGGTTCCCTCCATTTACCCTCTATTAAGTCCACAAGGAAGGAATGGGTGAGGTAAAACGTGCATGGTTTATTTGAAATTCTGTAGCATACAGAGACACAAAATTTCATTCAGCACACACACAACGAAATTAAATCATCATTAAAAAAGGAAACAGAGGCAAATTTCTCTATTAAATATGCAAAGCAAAAATTATTCTTGCCTTAGAAAGTGCAGAGTTAAATATTTGCAAAATAATAAGTTATTTACTAATAACTTTTGATAACCATAGTGAATTTTTAAGTTACATATAAGTTAGACCTTTCAAAAAAATAAAACTTTCCCCTGGGTCGATGCATCCTTGAACAGAAGAGCGCACAGAAGCTACTGAATTGTGCAGTAGACAGAAACTCAGAAGCCAAATCCACGAGCTTTTTACCGTGAAAAGCAAATTGCCCAGATACACCACTACTTTCCTCATTTCAAGGGGAAACGTCATAAATATGAGATTTAATGATTTGATTGTCGAAGCGTATTTTTACAGTGAAATTATAATGGATATTAAATTTTGTAGTGACACAAAAGCAAAACAAATCCCCAATTTTCCAAACAAACCATGAATCTATGAGCGTGCTATTTTTTCTCTTTTTTCTTTTTTTTTCTTTTTTCCTATTTTTTCAGCTGATGAGGTAGAAACAGAACAGTTATTGCAAAAATGCGATGGATTTGTTGCTAGATTAGTCAGAAGCCAACGAAAACCATGCAAGTGTGTGTGTGGTGTGAGTGTGGTGGGGGAAGCCCTTCAAGTGAATGCTTGTTTAAATAAAGAGAGTGTGACATGAGTGACGTGCTGTACAGCAAAGAAACCCGACAGAACAGAACTTTCCAACTCTGTGCAGTGCCGTCCCAAGAACATATTTACACTCGTAAATGGAAAAAGAAAAAGGAAAAAGAGAGGAAGAGACTGTGGATATGAAACCGAGAGGAATAAACATGTATCTTTTTTCAAGTTTCATTGATTTTTTTTCTCCTCTTACATTTTGTAATAGTCAGTGGGAGAGGGATTAATGGGGGGGGTGTCAAAGTCTTCTCTCAAACAAAGGCTCGAGACCTGACTTTTTTCACTCACCAGGACTATTGTACAGTTGTCTAAGTTTCTCCTGTGTGTTGCTGTTTGCTCTTTTTTTTTTTCTTTAAAAAGCGAAGTCTTTATTAGCCATGGTAGCATGGTCAGTTCCTTTCTTCGCAAAGACAATCGCGGGCTCGAAAAGAGGGAGAGGTTATCAGTTCTTGGTGGTCCCCTCCCTCCCCCCCCCCGCTTTTTTTTTGTTTTGTTTTGTTTTTTAGAAGTAAACTACAGGAAAACGTGACCTGCCTGGTGCTGCTGCGGGAGCGGGGAAAGGGCGGCGGGAGGTCTGCCTGGAGGTGATGCCGCTTGCTCTTCTCTCCTCTCCCGCCCCTTCTCAGTAGGTGGCAGAAAATTTCATCCGTTTCTGCTTCTGTCTTTGATTGCAAAACCAGACCCGCACCACGTTCTTCTTCAAGTCTAACTTCTCTGCGATGGCTGCGATTTTCTCCGAGGAGGGTCTGGGCTGCACCGCGAAATAGGCTTCCAGCGACCTCTTCTCCGGGGCGGCTATGGAGGTGCGCTTGCGTTTCTTGTCCCCGCCCGTGTAGATCTCAGGCTTGGTCATTTTCTCCCTCTGCGCCCGCTCCGCCTCCTCCAGCCAAGCCTCCAGGATGGGCTTCAGGGCCACCATGTTGTTATGGGACAGGGTGAGGGACTCGAACCGGCAGATGGTGCTTTGGCTCAGGCAGCCCACGCCCGGGATCTTCAGGTTGGCCAAGGCGGAGCCCACGTCCGCCTGGGTCACCCCCAGTTTGATCCTCCTCTGCTTGAACCGCTCTGCAAAGGACTCCAGTTCCCTGGGGTCCGTCTCTGTCTCGGGGCCTGAGATGACAGCGTGGGAGGCCAACCCGTGCGGGTGAGCCATGTTCATAGACTGGGAGTGGTGGGCCATGTGGTTGATGGCGGACATGTGGGAATGCGGGTGGGAGGGCGTGGAGCCCACATCAGGTCCAGGGACACCCCCGAGAGGGATGGCAGAGTTGAGGTGGTCCAGGAGCTCCCCTTCCAAGCCCTGCGAGGGCTGGTGGTGGTGATGGTGAGGATGGTGGGTGGTCAGGACCGAAGGGTGGTGCAGGTGAACGGAGGAGGAGGTAGGAGTGCATGAGACGCTGCTCATGGTGTGGTAAGTGGCATCTGGCTTGAAAGGATGCGTTTTCTGCGATACTATATCCACGGCCGCCAGGGCTTCAGCCCCTCTCAGCAAAGTCTCGTCGAAGCCCGCAAAGATGTTGCCTTGGATCTGGAGGAAGAAGCAAACAAACAGGATAGCAGTAGCAGAGCCGCCACGGCCCCGCCGCTGCCTGGGCCCCAGGCGCGGGGCAGCAGGGCCGGGCGTCGGCAGGTCCCCGCGCCCGCACCCGCGGCCTCGCTCCGGGAGCGGAGACCCGCAGCTCTACCCCTGCACCACCACAGCGGCGACTGAACCGACCTCACTTGCAAAACCACGGCCAGGTAAGAGGGGCAGCTTCTTGCTCGCTGCAAACCCGTGCCAAAGAACTAGTCGCCTTATTTCCTAACCCACCATCTTTCCCAGCCCGCTGTCTGCCCCCTAGCCGCACGCCTTTCCTTCAGAGGACCTTGTAGGGGGAAATACCTGAGTAGGACTCGAACTGCCTGACAAATTCGTCACCTGGCCAGACCGGGAGGGTCTGAGGAACTGAATTTGTCCGTTAAAAAAAAAAGCTTTTTTTTTTAATTCCAAGAAGAAGAAGAGGCAGCGCTGAGGAGACCGCCGGCTCTCCCGCCCGCGCAGCGCTCAGGCTCGGCGACGGCCGGCCGCGGGGGCAGCCCGCCTCCCGGCAAGGGCTGCTCCGGCTCTCGGTCCGCAGACGGGGCGGCGCGGGAGGCGGCCCAGCAAGCCAGCTGCCCGGAGGAGGCTGCTCGCGGCGCGGGAGAAAGCGGCTCAGCCCACAGTGACTTGCCGGGCTGCTGGGCGGGCTTACCTGAGGGGCTGGCAGGCAGGCTCTCCGGATGGCCTCTGAGCTGGTGTGCAGGTGGGTGTATTTCGGCTCATGCAGGATCGGATGCATGCTGAAAGGCTGCTTGCTGTTCATAGACATCATGATGACAGAGGCAGAGAGGACACGAGAGGGAGAGAAGCAGTGGCACCGGGTTGCCACTGTTGCATGAGCAGGTGGGGTCTGTTGAGCTTTGCTCTTTGGGTCTGTTGTTATTGTCTGACTTCTGATCACAGTATCAATGGCATTATAGACCTACCCTGACCCTCCCCCAGCACCTCCGATTGGAGGGTTTCGTGGCCGGCTCCTCCCCTCTTCCCACCGCTCCCCTAAGAAGGGCAGTAGCCGGCTGTGATCTCACTGCTCCAAGCCTTCCCCACCCTCCGCCGCTCTCACAACAGCAGGCAGTCAGGTGGCTTAGAGTGAATTTTGATCCCATTGTGCAGTGGAACAGTTACAGTGCCCCGGAGTGCAAGCCAAGTGACTCCTAAACTTGAGAGCAAACGGGGAGGAGGAGGGGGCATAAAACTAACCCAGGGTCCAACAGCCCCTCCCCTGACCGTGAAACACTGCTCGCAATTCACAGTTAAAGCGAGTTTAATTTCCTGGATCCCCAAGAAAAGCTGGTTATAAGCATCTAGTTAGATTAAACACAAAATTACTGATGTGTGTGTGTGCAATGAGTCTCAATAAAACAAAATCCGAGGGGAGGGGGTTCTTAATAACAACTACTAATCAAATCCTTGGAAATTCAGACTATCTGAAAGTAGGTGAACAGTAAAAATAAAATGGAGTTGTGGCTAAAAACAAATTTTATTTAGTGTATTTCTTGGGGGGTTGTGCATTTCTCAGGATGAACCAAATCGATTCAGTGACTTGTTACTACTCACAGGACTCAGTTGAAGAGAAGTAGGCATATAATGCAGGGTTTGAAGGGCTCAGTATTCCTTGTAAGACAGAATCTGTCCCAACCAAAATATATTGCTGGGGTTTTTTCACTAAAAAAAGAAAAGGGTGCTATCATCTTTTCTAAAATCAAAGCTTTCAAAAAACCCAGATGAGATCAGTCACAAAAGCAAGGAGGAATATGAATAAGAACTTTCGCTTGGTTTCAGAACAGGAGGAACTAGGATTGCAACACAGATCCATGACTGATACTGACTGCATTCAGCCTTCTTTTAATGTGTGATGGACTGTAATGAAAAATATAGCGCTGAATGGTTAGCCTCATAAAATAACTAGTGGCAGTTTAAACACATACACATAGGTGAACATTTTTAATTGTATGATATGTGCTTTTTTTAAAGGCAAATTGTTTCTCAAAGAGAATTTTGCAAAAATCACCTTTATCAAAAAGTATTACAAGCAATGTTTGGCATTTCAATTAGAAATAAAAAATGGAAATAGTATTCTCGACCTTTGTTTTCATGTTGTCCACAAAAACCTGCACTAGAACAGCTAAAATGAAAAATGCCCACAAAATATTAATTTTGTTTGAAAAAAATGTTTCAGCAGCACTTTTACCTACTCAAATAAATGGAACTGAAATACATTAATATTGGTTATTTATTTGTAACCTGTTCTTCTGAAGTGAGTAGTGTAGTATCATAAGGCTCATCATATTTATCTATTGATCTCAGCAGCTAAAATGTACGTGGAAATAAGGCTCTTGGGTCCAACCTGGACTGGGAAGTTAGCAAACACAAGCCTTGCTCAGCCCACATCAAATATTCTTAGTCCTACATGGAAGCAGGTATGTGTTTTGACAGACAACAGAGATACTGCACTCAGTTGTCACTCAGGGTAAGCAGGGATGTTGTGAGTGCTTGGGAAGGATAGATTATACAGGTGCTTCTCTAGTGCTTGCTCCATACCAGTAATGCAGGGTGAGCCAGTGTAGGATTAAAAATGCTTAGCCTTGCTCAGAAAAAATAAACCTGCAGCAGGTTCCTCTTACAACAGTGGAAGCACACAATACATTTCACAGGAGTGTTTGTGACATCTAGAGCTGTGGTGCAAACAAGTCCATAGTATTTGCTGGGCTTCTGCTGGCCTCCTACCAACATACCACCACCTAACATCATGATGGTGGAAGGAGTTCAGAGAAAACTCAGAAGGCAGAATGCCATCAGATGGATCCCATCAAAACTAAAGTATTCCTCAGAGGCCTCCCATCTCAATGCAGCGCCAGCTTGGTTCCTCATCTAGCCACAGCAGAAGCAAGGCAGGGCTGAATAGAAAAGATTAGAGCTTGAAAAATGGATGCATTAAAAATCTGCTTTAAAAACTGAAGGGAGGAAAAGCAGAGTAGAGGGAGGCAGCTAGAGAGTGAAGTTCAAAAGGAAAAACTGAACACAACATAATTGGCTGGAAAGGAACCAAACCCAAACAGGAGATGGTCTCAGGGCATGAACACATGCACATCCTGGGGAAGTCCAAATTCAGACCCCTAAATTACCCTGAGACCTTAGTGATGAGCCCCAGTCTCCAGCCACTGGATTGTTCTTGGCCAATGAATCAATAAAACATATTTATCTAGCCTATCATAACTTGTGTATCTATAGGGACTGTATCTGAGGAGAGACTAACCATAAATCTTGGCTCCAGCCCTATGACTCTGGAACATCCTTGACAGAAAAACTCTGCCAGGCTGGAGCACAAAGACAGAAATTGTGGGCTTCGGGAATGCACAGTCCCTTGTGGCCAGGAGCCTTTGGGAAGTATCTGTAGCAAGAGAGCAGTGGACAACAGGGACAAGGCAGGGCATGGGAGAGCTGTAGGATCAGTTGTGGCAGTTCTCACAGCCTCCTTAGGGTGGAAGGGGGCACCTGAAGTATTGCTTAAATGATCCCTGTCATTGTGCTACAGCAGACTGCAGAGAGGCTCCATTTTGCAGCCTCAGATGGAAGGATCCTTCTCCCTTATTCATGCATCTGCTTTGTGCCTTGCCTGACTTGAACATTCAGATTGGGCACTGACTTTAGGATCCATCCTAAATAAAATTGCTAACTAACAGTGTTTGATCCAGGCCTACATGTTTGAGTATTATGCATTTGTATAGGACAGATGGGACTATTGTTATACCCTGCAAACATGGCTACTCCATGTCCATGAACACACAGAGCCTGTGGGAACTGAGAACTCTTTTCCCCCCTGTGTTTCACTAGCAAAGCTGTCTGAGTCATTCTTGTATCCACTGCTTGCAAAGAGATTGCAGCATTGGGTGATGAGCAAAGGAAAGTCACTGGCAAAGAGGTTTGTGCTGCGTTCCCTTTTACACCAGAGACTCCTGGAGAATGACTGAAAGGGGGAATTCTCACTGCCTGGAGTTCTGCAGTGTGGTCAGGCTCTTTCTTTCTTATAGGGCTAATAGCTTGTGAAATGATTAACTCTTTGTTACCTGCAATAAGTTCTTGCTAGCTTGTTTGTTTTGTCTCAAGGATCCGTGGGATACCCCTTTTCCCATCTTCCCTTCTCCATCCTTCTTCTCTGCATGTCAGCAATTCCATCCCCAGCCAGGGATACTAGATATAAGGATCCTGAACCCTGGATCTAACCAACTTGGAGACTCTACCTTTGTGGCTTGCCACTGTTGTTGTCATGGGTTGAACCAAAACTCTGCATCTGAATATGCCCATATTTAGGGAAAGTCACAGTTCAGATTCAGACATGAATTGCACAGTGTGGACCAAGTGTAATGAGGTGAGGCTTCCTCATAACCACAGACCTACGTGCTGGTTGGACTAGCAATAGTATCAGAATAGGATGAGAGCCTGTCTCTCTGCAGTGCCTCCGCATGCTCCCTCAGCAGGGTCCCCAGCTGCTCAGGTGTTGGGAAGCATAGGGCCTGATCTTAGTGCCACAGGAGACAAAAAGTTACTGACAAAACTTATTAGGAAGCAAGAAAATACATTTTTTTCTGTTGTGTTGCCCCTTCCCATGTGGTAAACACTGATTTCACATATAAAAACATACACACAGAGATGCCTACATGTAGATATTTACATCTAAACATACACAGACATGTAAATGTGCACACGAACATACAGACACATACATAAAGCACAGGTATACAAATACACACATACAAACATGCAAAACACATACATGCATACACACATATACAAGTACATACATGTGTGAAAACACATATACAAATACATACTTTCTCATGACATTTGCATACACACAAACACAGGAACACATAAATGCTCCTCACCTCCAGTGATTCCAGTGGATGGAACTAAAATCTACACGCATGGTTTTCTTCACTTTGATTCCAGTTGTGTGGGCTAGCATCACTGATCATGTCATCAATGGTGACATGAAAGAAAGTTGGCAGAATTAGACACAAAATCAGGAAGTATCACAGGCCCAGGAACATTTTTATTACACTTAACTCCTGACACATTGTTTCTGTGGGTCCTAAAAAAGAATAAATATCAGTTTTGCTTTAATCTCTAAACTGTGCAGAGACTGAACCACAGGCATTAAGTAGGAGCCTCCAGATTCTTCTGATCGGAAGGATGTTCAGACACTGAAACCCACAATACAGATTATTGCTGTACATCCAGTTAGCAGCAATGGCCAGAAACACTTCCAGCCACCGTTGGTTGGTGAACTGTGAGTCCCAACCCTAACCCTGATAATCCATAGCTCTAGGACACTTGTCACCATCACGTACTCTCCCTGTGGTGGAGGGGGAAGGCACAGAAACATGACTTGCCTTCCCTTCAGCAGTTAGGACTCAACAGATCACTGGGCAAGAAGAGGCCAATCCTATACTGGGAAAGACTTACCTATTTTATGATGTTTATTGTCTCCATTCCACTACTTCTGCATCATGCAGTACAGCTCTCTACTGCAGGCTAGGATCATTGCTAGAGTCAGATATCTCTAGTACTGGGTTGATCTCAAGTGGCCCTGGGTGAAGAGTATAGTGTTCTTCTCGTGTCTAAATTTGGAGTCACTAGTGTGGTCTCCTTCCCAGCAGTTCATAAACATCAGTGGTGGCTCAAATGATATTAGTAGATGCACTGGGCTGCTGCAAGGAAACTCTGAGGCAAGACCCCCTTTGCAGGTATCACAGGCACAGCTTCTGGCAAAAATGTGAGTGCTGCTGAAGTTCTAGATGGCACCGACTGAGAAAATTCATGTTGATGTGGAGCCTTCCCTGTCATTCCTCGGGCATTTCTGTGAAGAGATTCCCACCACCAAAGACCTTTGTAGCTTTGCCAGAGCACCACATTGAAGAGACCTGCATTGCTGGAGAACTACCCAGCAGTGCCAGGACAGTACTAGCATCTTTGACTACATTTGGATTGAAGGGATTAACATTTCTGCACAGATTAGGTGCATTCATATCTGCATATAAAAATATTAATCTACACTGTATATTCCATAAATACTGGCAACAATGTGGTGGACCACAAACTACACACAGGAGAACATGTTCTGTTGTTGAATGATTTCTTTAGAAAGAGAGGGGCAGCTTTTTGGACTTGTTTGCAAAAACAATCAAATAGGAAAACAGGTTCACCGGGACATTTTGGCTACTTTGAAGCACATCCCATACTGCAAAACTGGCATAAACCCATTTTACATGGACAATTGAACTGGTTATTGTAATCAACTTACGTGTTTCTCATTTCCTGTCCCTTGTAATGCCATGATTTCTGTTTCAAAATAAGCATAATCTTTCTTATTGTCGATCTCTACTCATATTGAAGACAGTGCAGATTTGAAATTGATTTTCAGATGCTTACATTTTTGGATGTAAGATTACCTTGTGGTTCTGCCATGTTAAGGTTTATCCTGCTGGGCTCAGACATGATGTGCTGTAACATCCAAGAAATTAAAAATATAGAACCACAGAACCATAGAAATTAAGGTTGGAAGGGACCTAAAGGGGTCATCTAGTCCAGTCCCCTGCTCAAAGCAGGACCACCCCCAACTATATCATCCCACCCAAAGCTTTGTCTAGCCAGGTCTTAAAAACCTCCAAGGATGGAGATTCCACAATCTTTCCAGGTAGCAACGAGGATGCAACCATGACATTTAAAGAAAAGCACACTGTGATTGAGTCAAAATCAGCTAGGAGAGCAGGTATACTATGAACATAACACACGAAAGCCATCCAGTTTGCTAGAGGTTTGGCAGATCCCTCTACGAAACTGACAAAGATAGACATCTTAAAAACTAAGATATGCAAAAATATGCAGCAGCATAAGTTCAGGGGTCCATGAAAAGAAAATTATGATGGTGGTGATGGTGGTGCTTCTGCTGGGATTGAATAAAATATGAGTAAAGAACCTCACAACCTCATGACTCAGAAATGCAGTGACTTCTGGGGTAGAGTCTAATATCCTGGTAGCTAACCAGTATACACTATAACATCAGAGGGAGAAGGAAGCTTTAGTAAAGAATACTAAGAAAAATGCTTAACATTTAGTGCTGGTGGAATTTTCATGCTGCAGTTGCATCTTTGGCCTAAGAATTTTGTCAAAGTAATACCTTGTTGTGGTTTCCCATGGGAGGATATATCAGTGATAGGGGTCAGATGTAATCCTATTTAAAAGGATGCTCATCTTTCCCTGAATTCACTAGCAACAAACAGCAGTAGGAAATTTCCTTATTTAAAAATCTCCACATCTGCCACTCCAGTGAGCTGTGTACCCAAGAATCCCTGTCTTTCTGCCTCCTCTAAGGGTCACATTAAAAGTTCCCTCTCTTGCCTTTCTGTCTCTAATATATAGCCTGGAATAGAGATCCTAGCTCCTGTATTTGCAGGCAGGGAAACCTATCAGTCAAAGGAGCTTAGCTATGACTGTCATGTGGTCCCCGAGTGGTTGCCTCCAAATTCCACCTATTTTTACTACATAAAAGGCTTGATTGTTCCTTCTGTTGAGCCTGAAAAAAGAGTTCTTGGTACCCCCACTGGCTTGAATAAGATCTGCGGTTGTCTTTAGACATGATACTTATGTGCTGGCAGCTATTGTCCTCTTTCAGCATAATACCAACATAGAGTAGTCAGGATCTTTGCTCTCCAAGTCTTAGGGACAGTATCCAAATGAAGTAAAGTACATAGCACACATTTCATTTCCTTCAACAGATGAAGCACTGAGCCACCTCTGTTGAGATCTGAACCTGAGATTCCAGGAAGTTTCAAGATCAAGGCCGTGTTGTGTCAGTGGGGCAAAAAAGTCATAAATGGGGCAGAAATGAGTCCTGCAAACATATCTCATGATGCTTTAGAACTGGCATAGGGGGTCTATGGACGCTCTTCTACTATCACTCATCATTTGGGGGGGGGGGTGATGTTTGTGTAGCCAGAGAGCCCTATGCTCCAGATAATCTCTGTTTCCTATGAACCACATACCCAGGGCTGCACCTACCCATGGTTAAGAAACTGGCCAATAGCAGGATTTCTAGTGCACAAGGGATTTGGGGGTTTTGTTTGTTTCCAGTCCAAACTGACCAAAACAAAAATGTTCAGAGTGTCACTTTCACTGAACACTGTCTGGAATTCAAAGGTGTGTGGACCCAGGGTTTCTATTAGGGCTGTGCGAAGCTTCAGGTGGTGATTCAATTTGGAGGAGATATGGCGTGATTCAGTGTCTGAATCTCCAAATCTGAATCAAATCAGGGGGCCAATGAAAAGATCCAAACTGACTCAAAGCTCTTCGACTCTTCAGCATCCAGTGAGTCATGGCTGTTTTTTTCAAAATGCCAGGAGCTGGGGTAGGTGGGGCAAGCGAGGCAGCCATTGCAGAGGCTGGGAGAATGGGCAGGGGATGGGCCTGGGTGATTCAGAGATTCAGCAGCAGCCAGATCTTCAAATTAGATTCGGCCAAATTGATTCAGGACAGTGATTTGCATCATTGAATCGAATCACTGTCTCCTGAATCAGCCAAATCTGAATCAAAAGCAAATACTAGCCACTTTGCACAGGCTTAGTTTCTATACTTTTGGCTCATGGATTGGGTGGGGGGTGAAGGGGAGGGGGGAGTTTGGAGGGCTAGGCATTGCTGGCTGACCTGGAGTTGGGAAACAAGGAAGCACTGGATCTTGAGCTGGACCTGTTCACCTTATGCATCTGCTCCAAAGCCATAGACCCTAGAATCGCTGGAGCCCCAGCCCTAAGGCACTTCACTTGGTATAGCTGCCCAGAGTTGCAAACCACAGAAGCACTGGGTCCCCAAAACCAAGGTAATCCACCAGGAATTAGGGCAGTATCTGCAGGAACCCAGCCTTTGCTGTCAGCAAAAAATGAGATCCAAGATATTTCAGACAAAGAGGGTAGGTTCACCAGATCTCCATTTTCTATGCGAAAAAGCAATTAATCAGGACACTTCTAACCAGTTGTACATGGCAGGTACTGAGTACAGGGGACACTGGAGTGGTTTAAAAGGCTTGCCTGAGTGCAGGAGCACAGGTGCTGAAGATCAAACCTTAAGTCTTTCAGAGTTGATGCACTAAACTTAGCCTGATTCAGCTCTCAGTTACAGCAGTGTAACTAAGGAGCTTCTCCATCTAAGTCAATGGAGTTACCTTTGATTCAAATTAGTGTGAGGTCAGAAGTGCCCCATAACTAAAGCTAAAGTGATCCTGATGCAGCTCTACTGCATACGCTGGAATTACAGCTGGAATGAATTAAGCCTAAATTCTTTGTATTGTATCATCCATAGTCTTGCTAACATAAATCAAGTCCCAGCTTAAAAACAATACATTTTCAAAATGTCCAGGTGAGGGGGTAAGGGGAACAGAAGCTTCCACTGTTGACAAGGTCTGTCTTTATCAATCTGACTATCACTGCATATTTTAATGGAAAAAATCTAACCTTCTAGGTGCAGGAGACAAGAATATCCATGCAGACAAATGATTCAAGCCAGCTTGTAAAAGTCCTTATTAAAACCCCACTGCACCTAATCATGAAAGATAGCTTTTAATTTAAAAAGTGTAACCATTCATCCAAGTTTATAGAGAGATTGCTGCAATCCCTGAGATGTGCCAGCCAGCAATATATGGAGGGCCCCTTCTGGAGGGGGAGAATTTTTCTTTTCCCTTGGTGTTTGCTGGCAAGGAACATCTTGGTCTGTTTTAAATGGGCAACTTTGTGAGTTTCCTGAGTGTGGTTTCTTCCATTAGAAAATGGGAATCTTTTAACAGCTCACCCAGGCAGCAAAATTCCCCCACTCCATCTACTACATTAGGAGCCCAGAGTCCATGCCGATCCAACTCAGTGGAGAAGAAGAGAGCAAGAGAAAAGAAAATACAGATGGGGCAAAGTGTATGTCTACTTTTTAATACTAAATTATTTACAGTAAGTAAAATCGTGTGTGTCAATTGTGAAAAGAGTCCAATTTGTTTGATTTACATTGCAGGGGGGTGCCCTAGGGTAGGGGGTGTTTAACTATCTCCTCTAATGTAATTGCCTATGGCGGCCTGTTAAATATTTGATAGGCTGCCTGTGCAAAGTAAGGAAGACTCGTCTGATATGCTCATGCAACCCTTTCAGTGTATCAAGTATATCTGCTCATGCAGCCAGAGAGTACCTAAGACCTTCCTATTGTATAACTAACACTAGGAACTCTCAAGTCAAACTTATATAGGTGGCACAAGGGTTTGTTTTAGCCCACTTCTGGAAAGTTAGGGCAGGTCTGATTTCAATGGGCAAGTGTTTTCCATTGGGGAATATGGTCTAGTCCCTGCTGCTAGTATTTTTCCATTACAAACTCAGATTTATCACCCCATTCCCCTGCATATGAAAAAAAAGAGGCAAAGTCTTTTAAAAAGTATCACCTGGAATACTTTGTCCAGTTCTTGACACCACAGTTCAAGAAAGAAATAGGCAAATTGAAATTAGTCCAGCAGAGAGCAATAAAAAGTGTTAGTTGTTTAACAGTCTATGGATATGTTATGAGACTAGGTTGGAAAACCTGGGATTATTTAATGTGGAGAAAGGGAAAACTAAAGAGCGATTTTAAAACAGTCTTTAAATACCTGAAGGGTAGATATCAAGGGGCTGGTGATAAATTAGTTTCTCTGGCTGCAGGGGACAGGATAAGCAGTAATGGTCTTATATTTCAATAAGGGAAATTTTGGTTGCATTTTAGGAAGAACTTTCTACTTATAAGGGTGGTGAAACATTGGAACAGATTACCTAGAGAGGCTGAGGAATCTCTGTCCTTGGAAGTTTTTAAGAGCAGATTAGACAGACACTTGACTAAAATTGTTTAGACAGAGATGATCCTGCCATGACCTCCTGAGGTCCCACTCCAGCCACATTTTTCTATAATTCTAAAATGGTACAAATGTATCTGACTTCAGCACAAGTTTTATCAGAGCAAGGAAGTAAGAATAACAGAGCTTAGCACCTGTCACTGTATAACCCTGAGTTCAATGAAGAAGAAAACAAAGAGCCATTTTCTTTGGGCAGCAAAATAGTCTCTTCTCTCCTTGTAATCCTTTGGGGCCTCATCCTGGTGTGTGAAGTGATTGGCTGAGGAGTGCAGCTGGTAAACTGCAGCTGTTGAGAAAAGGATCCTTTGCTGCCATCCAGATTGGTTCTCATTGTCCTCTGTTGGATGACTGAGATGAAGCACACATATAATGTAATCAAATGCCTCCGTGCACTCTGGCTCAGCCCTTCCAGACCAGACCTCTGTAATGGGACCTCGTTTCCTCACAAGGGCACTTCAGCAAGTGAAACCAGCTTGGATGGAAGGAGCTGCAGTGAGTTTCCATTGTCAGAACATGCTGGACAAGTTATGGCATCATCTGCTGTGGCACTTGCAAACACAAGGAATCCCTCAGAGCAAGTGACCCATCAACCTCAGACATAACCGACGGGTCTTCTACTGGGTTGATTTTAGGAGGCATCACCAGCATCAACTGTGACATGCTGTAAAAACAAGAGCTCTGGTAAGAATTGCCCACATTCTACAGTCACCTTACTCTTATCCTCATGCTTGATGTAGTACTGCCTAGAAGCCTTGTCTCAGATCAGGGCCCCTTGTGCCAGTCATTGTATAAACACAAAGTGAGAGGCAGCCCTTGCTCAAAGAACTTACACGCTAACTAGCCATAGCAGACCACAGGTGGGGAGTAAAAGGATTAATACTTTCATTTTACAAATAGAGAATGAGTCCTAGATTTGCCCAATATCCCATAAGCAGCTGTCCCCTGTAGGACAGACTGGTGGGGACAGACCAATGCTGAAATAATTCAAAGGGGAAAGTTCAGGAAATTACACAATTTAGTTCAATGGGTTAAAGAAGGAAGGAGACAAATGAAACTGAATGTGTATTAATGAGGTCTGCCCTATTAGACTCAGGAGCCCTTCTTCAATAATGCACAAAAACAGCAGAACCTATGCACTAACAGCACAGCTAATGGTTTGGGAAGGAAATCTGAGCCTCTCGTCTCAGTCAGTTTTCTTGGAGTACAACCAAACACACCCCAATGTTGTGAATACATATTGGCAGGAAAGAGGTTAACTCATTTTAGATGTTTGTAGTGAAAACTCTTCCTCTGAGAATCAAGAGAGAAGAGGAGATCAGGTTCAGGTTTGAGTCTATGACACAGCAGTTGAGACAACAGTAGACCTTGACTCAACCATTTCTTGGGGGTGCTCACCTTCAATCAAGGTGTCCCATTCTTGAGTTGTTTGAGAACAAGAGGTTCTGAGGGCTGGGTGGGCTCTGCCTGCTGGGACTTTGCTATATGTCTGAGTACTTTGGGCACTAATTACATTAGCTAGGAATTCCTAGAGGGCAGGAAATATCACATAACCAGGACTTGGGTGGTAAATATTTAACAAGGGGAACACCCTTTCTCCTCTCTCCTTTTCTCATACATATAAAACTGCTGCATCTATTTCAGGCAATACTCTGCTCCTTCCCCTTTCTTATTCTTTGGATTCCCTCAGGTCCAGCATTAGAAAGAAAAACAAATCCCTCTGGAAATGATAGAACAAGGCTGTGTGACATTGGGAATCATGCACATTGAGAAAACCTAGTGGAAAGGCAACAGCCAGGCCTGCAGGGGCATGGAGGAGTCTCAGTGTAAGTCAAAGAGTAAGTCCTTTGGGTGGGGATATAGGTCAGGGAAGGATATGAAGAAATCTGAATCAGCCACATCCAGCCATTTGCTTCATGATTTGGCCAGTAAAAAATTGTAATGCTGCAACACTGTATGCTAACATGATCCTAAGAAAGATGGGTGGTGTCATGACATCAGCCCAGAAGAGCCCTGGAAGAGGGAATAATTTGAGGGAATAATTTCTACTCGTCCACCTTTCCCAAGTGCAAATGCAGACTGTTGCTTGGATTGGCTGATATCACAAATGGGAGGTGCAACCCACTTGTGAGTTATGGTTTGAAGGTCCAGGGAAATCCAGGGGGTGATTTAACTGGCCAGTGAAAATAAAGAGCCAAGGATTGGCAGCAGCAGTGGGGAGTTGCAAGAAGGGAATCAGGCATGGCGTTCTATACAAAGGGGGCACTGGAGGAGCAGTCTACATAATGGAAGAATATTTTGTTCCCAGAATATGGAACTGAAGGGAGAGGCTTGTTGTTTCCTTGCTTGCTTTGGGACCATTTGTCCTAACAAGCCCATGTCATTCTCACAATGAAGCCATGCAACCGGAGCACCAGCCATCACCCTTGGCACCCTCAATAGTGTAACAAAATGCGTCCCACTTCAAAGCACACAAGCCTGCTGCTTTTCAGTCTTTCTGCTGTTCTCTGTCCCTCTCTCCTTCTCACTCTCTGCAAGCTTCACCCTATTTTCTCTCTTACAGAAACTATGTCTATTAATATTCCCATATCTTCCTCTATGCCATTATTCTGATAGTCCAAATTTCCAGTTATCTCTACTCCAAATTTAAATGATTGCTTCCCCCATCTCTCATCCCCCACCCCACCCTTCCGAGAGATGATGTCACAGATGACCTATATTATCCTTCCTCCTTAATGGCTGGCGCCTGAGCTATTAGATCCCAGCTGCTCAGCTCTGATTGGCTGACAGCCAGTCCTGACCTCACAAGTAACCACTGCATGCTGTAAATGGCCACTCAACAGAAGAAGGGGAAACTCCAGCACTAAAAATAATACTTAGAGGAAAGGAAGAAGAAAGGAAGGAGATGATTGACTCTTACTCCTGATCAGGGGACGTTTCCAGAGAAAAGAGGCAAGGGAGTCATAAAATAATTAACAACATTAACCAAATTAAAGACTGTGCATTGTTATTCATAGAATCATAGGGCTAGAAGGGACCCCAAAAGATCATCGGGTCCAGCCCCCTGCATAAGTAGGAAAGACATCTGGGGTCAGGTGACCCCAGCCAGGTGACCGTCCAGTCTTCTCCTGAAGACCTCTAGTGATTGCACTACCTCTGTGGGGAGCTTATTCCATAGTCTGGACACCCTAGTTGTAAAGAAGTTTTTCCTAATGTTCAGCCTGAAACTATCTTCCAGAAGTTTGTGGCAGTTGTTTCTAGTTTTCCCCCAGGGCACCCCTAGTTGTTCACTGAGCCCCTGATGTATGCCTCTGATATAGCGGTAAGCCACAGCCAGGTCCCCTCTCAGCCATCTTTTCTTTGGGCTGAAGAGTCCGAGATCCCTCAGCCTCTCCTCGTATGGCTTGTCATGCAAGTTCTCGATCATATGGGTGGCCCTTCTCTGGACCCTCTCAAGCTTTGGCACATCCTTGTTGAAGTGTGGTGCCCAGAACTGGATGCAATACTCCAGCTGCAACCACACCAAATGTTGAATAAAGTGGGAGAATCACTTCTTTGGATTTACTGGCGATACATCGATTGATGCATGCCAGAGTTTTATTGGCCCAGGTGGCTACTGCACCGCATTGCTGGCTCATATTCATGCCGGGGTCTATTGTTACCCCCAGATCCCTTTCATTTCTAGTGCTGGTCAGGTTAGCGAAGCCAGCCTGTAGGTGTACTGGGGGTTCTTCCTTCCCAGATAACACACTTTGCATTTCTCTATGTTGAACCTCATCTGGTTCCATTCTGCCCAACATGCCAGCCCATTTAGGTCTGCTTGTATCTGCAGCCTATCTGCGGGTCTGTCTGCACAACCCCATATCTTGGTGTCATCGAGGAACTTGGCCAATAAGCTTTTCACCCCCTCATCCAGGTCGTTGATGAAGATATTGAACAGCACGGGGCCAAGTAACAGCACCGGGCCAAGTACCAACCCCTGGGGTATGGCGCTGCCCACATCTCACCAGGACAACACTGGTCCATTCATTTGGACTCGCTGTGTCCTACCCTGCAACCAGTTTCACACCCACTTGACGGTCCTGCAGCTGAGCCCAATATCTTCCAGTTTTCTGATCAGTACCTCATGGGATACTGGGTCAAAGGCTTTCTGGAGGTCAATGTATATGATGTTAACTGCTTTTCTCTCATCCAGGTGATGAGTCATCTGATCATAGAAAGAAATGAGGTTGGGCAGACAAGACCTGCCCACAATTAAGCCATGCTGGCTGTTCTTCAGTATCATGCCTTCTGCAAGTTTGTCATATGTAGCCTCTTCTATGAATGTTTCTAGAATTTTCCCTGGAACAGTAGTTAAGTTACTTGACCGGTAGTTTCCTGAGTCTTCACACTTCTTCTTGAATATGGGCACAACATTAGCCCTCTTCCAGTCCTCTGCTACTTCTCCAGAGGCCCATGATTTTGAAAGACCTTTGCCAAGGGCTCTGCAATCTCCAGCCAACTCTGGCGGCACTCTTGGATGGAGTTCATCTAGTCCTGCTGATTTATATACATCTAATTTCTTTAACTGGTCGTACACCAGTTCTATGGCAATGGTGGGAATGGTGTCAATCCCACCCTGCTCATTTTGTGCCCTACCGGGCATGTTGTTCCCCTTGGTCTTGTGAAAGACCAAGGCGAAGTAGTCATTTAGGAGTTCTGTTTTTTCCTGAGTGGTAGTGACCAGGTATCCTGAGGCATTGAGCAGTGGCCCACACTCCCAATAGTTTTCCTTTTACTCCCTATATAGCTAAAGAAGGACTTCTTGTTGTCCTTGATTCTTGCAGCTAATTTTAGTTTGGTTTCTGCCTTAGTTTGCATAATCTGTTTTCTACAAGTGTGGGCCATTGTCAAGTAGTCTTTCTTAGAGGCTGCCCCAAGCTTCCATTGTTTGTACGCCTCTTTCTGTTTCTGTAGAAAGGTGCAACTTCCCTGCTTAGCCAAGAGGGTGTTTTGACCCTACTGCTACTTTTTCTCCATAAGGGAATGGATTTTCTCTGTAGTCCTTGGTCTCTCAGGGCATTCTCTACTAGTGACCTGAGCTTATAAAAATTTGCATTTTTGAAGTCTAAGGCTTTGAGCTTGGTATCTGTTTTGTCAGCCTTGCAATGGACCATGAACATAATGATTTCATGGTCACTATCACCTAGGCTGCCCCCTATGTTTAAGTTGGTCACTTTGGCCAGGACCAGGTCAAGAACTGCATTGCCTCTAGATGATCTGTGCACCTCCTGAGTCAAAAAAAGCTCTTCAGTGCTGGTCAGGAAGGATCGTGATCAATCCAAGATGGCCGAGCATTCCTCCCAGGAAATGGCTGGGTAGCTGAAGTCACCCATGACATCCATGTCCCAAGCATGTGCAACCTCCATTAGTTCATGGGCAAATGCTAGATCAAGTTCCTCCCCGTGATTAGGTGGCCTGTAGTATACACCTATAGTCAGGTCTCTCTTGCCATGCCTCCCCCGGAGCTTGACCCAGAGCGTTTCAAGCTGTTCTTCTTTGGGGCCAACATCGGCCTGTAGGGAGGTGTACTGCTCCTTCACATAGAGGGCAACACCCCCACCTTTCTTCCCTACCCAGTCCTGTCTGTGAAGGACATAGCCCTTTATGGCTACGCTCCAGTCATGAGAGGAGTCCCAATGGGTCTCTGTGATCCCTACTAGATCGTAGTGCCCAGTGGAAAGCAGGAGAACTAGTTCCTCCTGCTTGTTCTTCATGCTTCTGGCATTGGTGTACAGGCACCTAAGTCCTTCTAATGAAGTCACTGGCCACCTGTTGCATTGAAGGGGAGATGTTTTCTCAGCTCTCATATGAGTGGCTTACTTGGTTTCATTGTTGAAGGAGCTTTCCTATATATTAGTCCCTGGGTAGGCTCCAGTTAGTGTTTCCCTAACTCCCTCCGATCTTCTCTGTCACACTTCCCATCAGGAGAAAAGAGAAGAGCAGAAAGTCCCATAAAAAACATTAGTAAGGTTCACAGGGTCCCTTTCCTTGGGATCTCTTGCTACTATATGGGAGATACTTACACTATTGATGCCAAGCTGCACCCGCTCTGTGCATGGGTGGAGCAAGGATTTACAAAAGGAAGTGGGGTGAGGTCTGGTGGGAGCTTCTGGGCTGTCAGGAGGCAACGTGGAACTGGAGAGGAAGCAGGCACACAAAGGGCGAGAGGGACTCATCTGCTGCCACTGCTGCTGTCCGTAGCTGACGTAGGCATGGGGAGAATCCTCGAGCTGCTGTAAGGATCAGCTGTGTGGGAAGCCAGGCTCCACAGAGGACAGCAGTGGCAGTGTGCAGGTTCATCTTTTCATGTGCTCTCTGTCCACTGCTCCCCTGCAGGTGTCTCCTGCCCCTGGCCAGGAGCAGGTTCTGGAAGGAGGAACCTGTGCACTGCTGCCATTGTCCCCAGCCAAGCCTGGCACCCTGTGCAACTGCTCCTTGCACCCTGCTGCTGAATCTGGGCAGAAGTAGCTCTGGGGTTCCTCCTGCACCTAAGCTAGTTGGGGACAGCAGTTGCAGTGGGAGAAACAGAGTGTGACTACAATACTCTGTCCCCCAAGATGTACACTTGGCTCTGTGGAGGTCATTCCCTAAGCCAGTATCTTACACCAATCCTAACACTACCTTAAAAAAGAAATATACATGGTTTTCATTGTAGAGCCAACTGATTTCTGTTTGGGCAGCTAGTTTCTGCTGCCCTGATGCTCTCTAAAACCAATGCTTTATGTTATAGCCATGCGGCAGCCTTCGTCAGTCAAGAAAATAGCAGCTGAAAGATGCCCTGCATTTGCCTTTGGCACAGACGTGACTGATGTGGAATCCCAACAATCTCCAGTGACCATAGTCACTTCAGTGTCCAGGGGAAGAGACTGCCAGCACTATCCACATACACCTCCCTCTCAGGCAGCACTTATTCCCACCATGGTCATGCACATGGGCAACTCTGCTACTGCATTTGCTGCTGCCACCAGTTCCGCATTAGCAGTCTTGCTGAATCAGCATCACTCATTAATTAGTAAGTGCCTCCCATCACCCACAGAATGCAAGTTACATGTCTGGAAATGTACTTCATACCAAGTACTGGACTGGAAGCAGCATGGAGGCTTGAGGACATATGGCAGCAATGTAATATCCCCTGCTGTTCCAATCCCACTCTTCCAGCTCCACTAATGTATCCCTATCCTGGCCTGTGATTCTTAGTCTATTGTCAGCATGAGACCTTCTTAAGCAGCCAGTTGCTTTCCCTTGTTTATATGATTATTCCATAGAATTCAATGTGACTAAAGCTGGGGGGGGGGTGTTATGTTCCCAGTTTTAGAGCTGAGGTGGGTCTATAAGTATCTCTGAGAATACTAAACACTTTACACTTCTTAAACTGGATTGGAATTTGAACCAAGAAATTTGAACTAAGAAATTTGAAGACCAGTTCCTGGCAACAGTTCCCATTTCATATTGATTCTATTTGTGTTTCCTTACAGTTTATTTAATGATGTTTTTACTGTACATTACTCCAGTTAGAGTGTTAATTCTCTCCTGTTTTAGAAAGACAGCCAGATGGAAAAGAAGGAAGAAAGAAAGAAGAGGTAGAGAATGGAGAAAGAGCAAGGGGTGGGGGGTGGGAATAGGAAAAAAGAAAGAGTCTTGGTTTTCTGAGTAAGAAGCAAAATTAACTTGATTTCCGGTTGAATAATTCATGTTTGCCACGGGCCATGTATTCTTGAGCATGGGTGTCAAGTGTTTATTGAATATCTCTCTTGACAGGGCACTTGTGTGATATTCAGCCATCTCCAGTGTGTTAAAAAAAAAAACACAACAAATGTAAAAGGGAAAAAAAAGTAAACGCCAAAATGACTGCTTCCTCTACCTCAGTTTGAGAATAATTGGTACAAATGAAGCCCCCTTCCTTTTAATAAAGAGTTGTCTTTCTCTGTCCCTCCCCCTATACTAGGAAATACAGCTGTAAAGGGTGGACGTGGCTGGGAGACTTACAATAACCAATTAAGATGCTGTGTGCATCCACAGAAGTAAGTTCATGGCCATTTCTAGGAATTTTGGCAATGCTGGCACTCCTCCATCCTCCTAGGAAGGCAAATGATTAGTTTCCCAAAGCCCTGATCTTTGCCAAAGTACAGTTCCCTGAAATCTTTAAACTAGAGATTAGCTGAAAACAAAACACTTTGCCTAGACACCCTTAACTTTGGGGAAATCCAGATCTAAAACTTCATCATGGATTAAGCCATGAATGTCCTCTATGAACTGCTAGTTAACATACTCAAGGTCATCCTAAAGTCCGTATCTGCAAAACAGCTATCCTTCCAGCCTTTCAGTACAGTCTGGAAGCTCTACTGGACCACCAGGTATAAAGATTAACCTTCCCCCACTCATCTCCATGCCTGTCCTGTAATGTGTGTATATGTGTGAAACTTTCTCAAGCACACATACCTCAGTGCAGGAGATGCATCAGCACTGTCCCATAATCCCTTGTCCCTAATGTCTCGTCCTTCTGAACCCCAATTCCTGTCTCTACTGCCTATATAAGGAGTGACAGAGCCAAGTCATCTGCAGATCAGTTCCTCGTGGAAAGCTCAGATGCAGAGAGATGCTTATGAAATAAAGAGGATATTGAGGATGGCTTTGGTATGGACACAAGGTGTGATATAGATGGGGAATGTAGCTCACGTGGCTCAAGCTGGTTGAGGGTGACCTGAAGCTGACTGTTGTACTGAAGGCTGCACGAACAGGAGCCCAAGTATTAATGGCAGTGCTTCTTGCATTACATATCAGTAACACTTCTCCACCTGGCCATCAGTGGTCTTGCCAAAGGAAGTTACATCCTATCCTCTCAGCCCTTCAGGAGGGAGTAACAAGGAAACTGTGGGAGCTTGACCTGAGGGCCCCACCTCCCCCAACCTCATGACAAGGATAAAGCAGAAAATAAGCTGAGATTTAGTCAGGAGCAGAGCTTGTCAGTAAACATCATTTTCTTCCCATAGAAAATTTTGAGGAAAATGAATCTTTCTAAAATTTTTACTGACATTTTCACATTTTCCTCAAAAACTTGCAAACCACTGGTGTTTCTGGTTTTCACCACATTGGAATCTGGATTGGAGTTTGAACCAAGGAAAGGGTCTTTGACTGGAGAATATAGAAAGAGGTTGAATGTCAGGGGAAATGGCTTCTAGAGCTGAGCCTCCTAGTAGCACCTCAAAGTAAGGCTGGAAAGGAATCTCTGTGTTGCAGACTCAAATCCCATGGGGAATAAGGGGAGCCCCATCATAGTAGTAAGCATTAAAACTCATTGTGGGGAATAAATCCTTGTGCTAGTATAGAACCTGGTCATTCTACTTTCCTAATCCTAAACTGGTTTAATTATCAATTAATAGTTACAATAATCAATTAATAGCAGTGGCCTGCAAACAGCTGAGCTGGCTTCCCCTTCCCAGCTCTCCTCCCACAATCAAGATCTCTTCTCCTTTTTTTATGAAAATTTGTTGTGTTCCAAGACGAATCAGCCAAATCAATTCCAAATCCATGAGTCAATCAAGAACCATAAGTGGCCCTACTATTGGCAGACATCCTCCACCCCTACCTGGGGCTTCAGATGTCTCCAAATCATTTGGCAGGCTTCCTATGTGCAGGGGGTTTGGATGCCTCTGAGTTTCACTTGTCCTCAGTTATATGGCCACAGGAGCAAGCTAGGGAGGAGTCTCCCCTAGTTCTTCTGAGAGCTTCTGCTGGATGGTGAGAATGGAGAGAGATATTGTGTTGGTAGTGTGAGGTCTGTATATGCTCCCCATGCTGGAGCCTACACACTAAAAAAATTGTGTTAGCCATGATGCTGCAAAGGAGTCATGGGCCAGCCATACATTTGACCCTTCTAACCTCATCTTGGGGTCTTCAGTACTCTGTGCTCCTATTAATTTTGCTGGAAGAAGACTGTGTCCACACTTTGCATTTAGTTTTTTGCTGGAGTACCACAAGTTTGCATCCTGTGACTCTGATAAGCATATCAAGTAGCACCAGCTGGTGGAAACTGAACAAGCAAGAGAATGACGCCATAGAATTTAGAGATCAGACATAAGAATGGGGTACAGGAAAAGATCCACTGGAACTGGAGAGAGAGTTGAAAGACATAAGCGGGGAGAGACCTGTGTTGAGGTTGGCTAGATGTAGCACAACTTCTACATGAGACAATAAAGAGGAAGACAGACTGAGAATCTACCAGAGACAGACCGCCATTTTAAATGTCTCATAACTATCAGATATGTGTGTGGGATTGGGGAGGAGGGGTGGACTGTGGAGGCAGGAACAGACAAGATTGCCAGATTCACATACAAACCAGTTCCAAGTTGGGAACCAGTCACTTTGCTCATTTTGGAATTGACCTCTAACTGAACACTAACACCCGTCTTTCTAAATGCCCCCTGAATAAAGAATTGTGGAGTTGAAATGAAGGATTCCCTTTGTTTTGAAGAATCTGAATGCCCAGCAAAATGAAGCTGGATTAATTTAAAGCCTGGTGTGAACAGAGCTAGTTGTGAACAGAGGGCAGCACTTGGCTTGTGCTCTAGAGCTAAATTTGTTTTCACCAATCTTGATACATTTCTAGTGCTTTTCTAGACAATCTGGGCACCCTCTGGTGGCCAAAACAATACTTGGCCATATTGTTACTATTTAAGTTTAGGGAGCTCAGATCCAGACTGAACCATGTCAGCAAGAATAGGTTTTCCCCAAAGTCCGGCATACTGCTGGGACACTGGGTTTGTGTTGGTTTCCAATATCTTTTCTCAGACTTGAGAAGCCAACTTCTTCCATGGCAGAGACAGCATGACCCTCCCTGACCCAGTGACAGGGGTGGGAGAAGTAGAGAGTATATGGCCATAAGACTGTTTTGGGGCCTGATTCAATGCCTGTTGAAATCAAATAGTCTCTTAAGTAGTTGATATTGGATCAGACCCTGTGGTTCCACAAACAGTCCAAAAGAGAGAAGGTGAGGAGGCCACATGGCAGTTTTACACCAGTGTCATGCACCTGAATTCAGAGTAAATGTGGAGTGAACATGCAACACGCAATCCCACGTTTGTGTAAGTCACTTCACTTGAGTCAAAGGAACCCCCCAGAAAGTCAGCAGCAACCACATACTTGTATAAATTACACTAGGGTAACGAATGTTTGTCCTCATCTCCAGCCAGTTTCATGCCAGTAGCAATTTCCTTGATGCAAACCGGGTATTACCAGCTCCCCTGCCACCAACTGGTGAGATGCTGTAATAGTGCTAACTGTGGGTAGCTCCCTCCAGAGAACTGACTGTTTGCTCATGACACCAGTACAACTTACACCAATAACATGTGTTGTTTTTGCACACCTGAGAGGCTGTGAAACAGTCTAGTATGTCAAAGCATTTAACCTGACTGACACACGTTGAGAACAGGGGGATGATTCACCTAAGTGACTCGCAAGTTCTCAGATGTTCTATTTCTGAAGCACCCCAATGAATATAATCAAATTCATCCATAGTCTTCTCCGTCACTGAGTTCCTCGTCCAAAAGGTAGAATAGCCACAAATACCTTTTTCTGCCTGACTGTATTATTTCCACCCAAGCCTAAATCAATACTGAACTGTCAGTCATCTGTGGGATATTCCATTGAGTTCTTGTGTGTCTTTTGAATGCCCTTATACAGCCAGGAAGAAATATAAACAAGCAACCCTTAGAATCACTTCCTGAAAATAGGTGCACAAGTTTCTTGTTCTTTTTGCATAGAGCATGAGAACTAGATCTTCTGAATTTAGTTTGACAGCTGTGATACAAAGTAACAAGGGGATGACCCTATATTCAGGTGCTACTGTTTTATTATATGGTGGGTGTTGGAGTGCAAAACAGTGTATCAGTATGGGACATTTTGTTCCAATATGTTACAAGTTTTTTTTACTTGTCCTTATGTTCACTTCCAAGTAAAAATGAGCCTGCACCTGAGATACTGGGCAGGAAAGGAAAAAAAATGGCATCACAAATATATTCTTCATCGTTGCAGGTTCTCTAACAGTGGCAATCTGCATGTGAAATTGAATGGAACAAGAGGTTATCTACGTTGTGGGGTTGATGTCACCAAAACTTTGTTGGCACGTCCATGGTAGCAGAGTCCTCTACTGGATAGACAATGTATAGCATCAGGTAAGTACCATATTTATTCACATACAACACTCACCTTTCCCCCAAAATTAGCAATTAGAACATGGGGTGCATGTCTTTAATGACAAAACTGATTCTGAAGAGTCTGGTTAAAAGAAAAACCCTTTTTCTTCATTCAGCCTTCCCAAAACAAGATGTATATCTTAGGGTGAGGGGTGGTATATGAATAAATACAGTACTGCCTTTATTTCACACATGAAGAAGCTGAAGCAACAGAGCAGTCAAGTGAGGCACCAAGGTCGCCTCACACCTCTGGAGTTAGACTTGCAGACCTGTATCTTAACTACTTGGGCATCCTTCCTTCTGATAGCTCAGAGCTTAAGTAATATGACTTTGTAATAATGATTAATGCTGCAGAACAGCAATGAAGATGCTGTTATAGCATCAATCAAATATTAGTGGGAGGCAAATCACATAGCCTTGGACACCTACTTAACCCACACCTATGAAATAAATCCTTCCCCCAACATTATCTGAGCTGGAGCTATTTCTGCTTTAGAATCCCCTTTTCATGGGCCAGAGAAAAAATATTTTTCTGTACTGCAGAGAAAGGATGAACAGAACAGCCCCATCCATGGGATACCAGTTGTCTCTGTTTATTTCTCCTTGTACGCAGTAGATGGGGCTGCCTCCTGTCGAGGTCCCTATAGTTGATGAAATTCCTAGAGAGGGGAACTTAAATTGCCCCATTACAGTGGGAAGTGGCTGACTGCTGAGCTCAAACCTTGATCCAAATTTTCCCAAAGTTGGTAGAGTTCTTAGACCCGAATCAAAACTCTGAATCCATCATTTTATGAGTGTGAGAGAAACTGTCAGAATTTTTTGGCACTACTGTTACTTCTTTCTCTCTCTGGGAAGAAAGATTCAAAAGGAACAGGTCAAAGTGGCAAACCCTGAGCAGGGCTAATCCAGATCAGAATCACATCAGAAGAGCTAAAAGCAATGTCTAGGTCTGTCTTGGAACAGAAATTCTAGCAAATGTCTGATGGTTTAGTTGAACTCTCAGCTCTACAGGCCTAGCTCCTATTGTCTTTAGTTAGAGCTCTTTGAATCCTGAAGGCAGAACTGGATCTCCAAGAGGGTTTCAGAGTTTCAACATTAAAGGGCCCTGTTTAATCTGACCTGTATTCGCAACAAACCCACTGGTGAAGTAATATCCCTTTTTTGTATTTGTTTTTATGCAGCCAAGTGCTCAGTTGAGCAAACAAGAGATTACAGATAGTTTCTGCCTCATTACCCTGATTGTTCAGGGGCTCCAGTGGCTTTTGTGTGTGTGATTTAGTCCGTCCCCCCTCCCCCCCCTCCCGCCCCCATGACTAACTCCCCAGTCACTTCTGCCCCTCCTTTCCACTGACTTCCTCTGTCTCTGAAATTGAAGTGTCCCTGGTTGCATTAAAAGACAAGAGCCATCCCAAATCTCCTCTCTCCCCAGGGGGTGAGCAGAAGGATTATTATTGCCATTTTCTCTACTTTCATTGACTCCCCCAGGCCCTCAGATCACATAAACACAAATCGTTCACTTACAGAACAGCAGACGCTTGGAAAAAGCCTAGAGAATGGAGGGATGGAACAAGAGGGAGGTGGGGACATGGCAGGGGAAATGAGACAGAGAGCTGCTTTAGATGAAAATTCATGTGGACTATAACACCTTGGTATATAGCACTGAATTTTCTCTAATAACATTTCTCAGCAATAATGTTACAAATTCTAGGCTCCTAAAACCATATTGGTCCAGTATAACATCATCAACTGAAAGTTCATTTGGTCTATAATCTGGACAACCTAGGTGTATGAAAATCCAAGGTCCACATCCTATTCTGCCTATGCATAAGCATCAACTTCATTGGTGGGTGCTCCAGGGCTCAAGCACCCACCAGAAAAAATTAGCAGGGGTTCAGCACCCATGAGCCACATCAGGCAAGCTGGGCTGAAGTAATGCACTGCCTCTTCTGGGCATGTGCAGGGCTTGGTGTGGGAATGCAAAAAAAAAAAAATACCCACTTGCAAAAACCAAATTTGGCACCTATGTGCCTATGCAGTATTAATGTCTCTAAACATGATCCTATTTCACACCTTTTCATGAATTCATAGAATATATGCTGGAAGGGACCTCAGAAGACCATTGGATCCAGCACCCCTGCACCAAGCAGGAAAGAGAACTGGAGTCAAGTGACCCCAGCAAGGTGCCTGTCCAGTCTCCTCTTCCAGGGTAGGCAATTGCATCACCTCTGGAGGGACTTTATTCCACAGTCTGGACACCCTAGCCGTGAAGAAGTTTTTCCTAATGTTAAGCCTGAAACAGTCTTCCAAGAGTTTTTGACCTTTGCACCTGGTTTTCCTCAAGGGTGCCCTGGTGAACAGTTATTCACCAAGCCCTTGATGTACGCCCCTCATGTAGCGGTGAGCTGCTACCAAGTCCCCTCTCAGTCTTCTCTTCTTCAGGATGAAGAGTCCCAGGTCCCTCAGCCTTTCCTTATATGGCTTGCTGTGGAAGTCTCTGATCATACGGATGGCCCTTCTCTGGACTCTCTTGAGGTTTTGACATCCTTGTTGAAGTATGGCTCCCAGAACTGGACACAGTACTCCATCTGCGGTCTCACCAATGCTGAGTAGAGCGGAAGAATCACTTTCTTGTTTTTGCTGGAGATGCATCGATTGATGCATGCCAGAATATTATTTGCCCTGCTGGCTACAGTGTCACACTGCCAGTTCATATTCATACTGGGGTCTATTATTACCTCTAGGTCTCTTTCATTCGTGGTGCTGATCAGATTGGCGTTGCCAAGCCTGTAGATGTGCAGGGGATTCTTCATCCCCAGGTGTAGCACTTTACATTTCTCAATGTTAAACATCATCTGATTCTGATTCGCCCAACTTGCCAGCCTGTTTAGGTCTGCCCAAATCTACGGCCTATCTTCAAGCGTGACCACAGTTCCCCATAACTTGGTGTCATCTGTGAACATGACCAGTGAACTCTTCATCCCCACATCCAAATCACTGATGAAGGTGTTAAAAAGCACTGGACCAAGCACCAACCCTTCGCCACTTCTTGCCAAGATGACACAGATCCGTTCAGTAAAACTCTCTGGGTCCTACCCTGCAGTCAGCTTCCTACCCACCTAGCAATTGAACAATCTTCCAGTTTCCTCATGAGAACATCATAGGATACCAGATCAAAAGCTTTTTGGAAGTCAAGGTATACAACGTCAACCTCCTCTCTCTTATCCAGGTGGTAGGTTACCAGATCATAAAAGGAGATGAGGTTGGTAAGACAAAAACTGCCTGCAATGAAGCCATGTTAGCTGTCATTCAGAATCCTACTTTTTTCAAGCCTATCGCATATAGACTCCTTGATGAATTTTTCTAGTATTTTCCCTGGGATAAAAGTTAGGCTAACTGGCCTACAGTTACCTGGGTCCTTCCTCCTCCCCTTCTTGAGGATGGGTACAACACTGACCCCCTTCCACTGTACCTCTCCGGAGCACTACTAGTTTTGGAAGAGCTTCACACTGGGTGTTCCACAATGACTTTGGCCTGCTCCTTCAGCACCCTCAGATGAAGTTCGTCTGGGCCTGCTGATTTATATAAGTCTAATTTTTTTAATTGGCCACACACCAATTCTACATCAACAGTGCAAAGAGATCTCGGAGTCCTGGCTGACACAAAAGCGAACAGGGGTCGCCAGTGTGGTAAGATAATAAGCAAGGCTAACCACACTCTTTCTTACATCAGCAGGTGCATCACAAGCAGGTCTAGGGAAGTGATAATTTCCCTCTGTGCGGCATTGGTGAGGCAGCAGATGGAGTACTGCATCCAGTTTTGGGCGCCACACTTCAAGAGGGATGTAGACAACCTTGAGAGGGTTCAGAGGAGAGCTACTCATATGGTTGAGGGCCTCCAGGTAAGACCCTACAAGGAGAGACTGAGGGACCTCCATCTCTTCAGCCATCACAAGAGAAGGCTGAGAGGTGATCTTGTGGCTGCCTACAAACTCATTAGGGGGCGTCAGCAGGGAATAGGGGACACTCTGTTTACCAGGGCATCCCTCGGGGTTACCAGAAATAATGGCCACAGACTGAAGGAGAACAGATTTAGATTGGACATAAGGAAGAAATTCTTTACAGTAAGGGTTGCCAAAATATGGAATGGGCTTCCAAGGGAGGTGGTGCTTTCCCCTACCTTAGAGGTGCGCAAGAGGAGATTAGACAGGCATCTAGCTGGGATTACTTAACCCCAGCACTCTTTCTGCCTGGAGCAGGCGTTCGGATCTGATGATCTACCAGGTCCCTTCCGACTCTAGAAATCTATGAAATCTATGAACCAAAATGTGCAGCTGATTCAACCCAAAAAGTCAAGCACAAGGCCAAGCTGGGGAAGAAGTATTTTGGTACCGAAGGGCCTGATCACAGCCCCTTGGAAACAATTCTTTGCATTCTCCAACAAGATTAGGGCCCTGTTGTGCTTGGTTCTGTGCCTATACTAGATAGGAGGTCACTCTTCTTTGAAGAACTTAGACAAGACCGACAAAGGATGAACTATTTATCCCTGTAGTACAACTGGAGCCTGAGGCACGGAGTTAGTCAGTGAGTTGCCAAAGGCCACACAGGGAGTAAGTGGCAGGGCCACTGAACTGGCTTCCACTCTAGGGTTCCACGCTAGGTCTTTAACCCTAGAACCAGGCTGAGACACACCCGATGAACAAAAAGAAACACGATGGTATATAAGCTCTTTCAGCAGCAGCAAGTGAGAGGCTGGAAGTGGGGTTCAGCTCAAGAAGACTCCATTCCCTGGCATCCTGGCTCTGTGGGCCCCTACAGGATCCCCACATGAGCCAGATGAGAGAGAGGCATACAGCCATTCAAGCTATACCAACCCTCTCACACTGTTAGTAAAACAGGACAAAACAGGAGGAGGGAAGGAAGGAAGGCAGAGCAGTAGGAAAAGTAGGGTTGGAGTATAGGAAAAGGAGTGGCAAAGGAAGACAAGAAGAAAGTTAAAGAAAGCAAGAGCTGAAGAGAATAGTGGAAAGAGAGCTTATTAAGAAGAGCCTGTAAACCTGGGCTACTGCTGCTCCCCCCCAGGCATCCAGACAGCTAGTGAGAGGCCAAGTGACTGGCCTCTTTAAGAAGTGTCAGTTGAATAACTGCTTCAGCAGAGGGTGAGCAACAGTGAGAGAGACAGACAGACAGGGAGACAAGCTTTTTAATGTGCTCTCCATCCCCAGCACCCAGTTCACAGCTGGTGCACCAGCAGGTATCCCTGCTTGGCCATATGCTGTACGTGCTGCTACAATTATCCCTCCAGAGGAAGCAGGGAATTCACACAGCAGCATCGACTCCTCTTGTCGGGAGAGGAAAAAAGAGAGCTGTGGGGGAGGGGATGCCACACAGAGGCCGAGGCCGAGGGCGGGGAAGGGAGATCATTTCCACAGGCTGCTCCAGATGATCTGTGCTTGTTGGGAGTTTTTACCCCTTTCACTGAAAAGGCAACAAGCCAGATTCTCAGCCGGTATAAAACAGAGTTGTTCTGTTGGCTTCAGAAGGGAAAAGTAACTTCAGCAGAGCTACGCTGACTTATACCAGCTGAAAACGTGGCCCAAAGATGAAGTTTCATTTAACCTGGATGGTCATTTTTTTACGTTACCCAAAGACAGAGTTGGAGCAGGAGGAGGAATCCCAGTGCAGGTACAGCAAAGACCGCAAGCCTGTCCAAACCTTGAAAAGATCTGGATCAGAGGTTTTGATCCGTTCCATTCTAATGACGACCTTTTGCTAAACTGACATTAGGGTTCCAGCTTAGAAACGCTGACCAACATTCATGAGTGTCTGGATGCTGGACAGTGATATTTCATCTCCAGTTGTAAGGGAAAACAAATTGACATGGAAGAAATAATAATCTCCCCAGTCCTACTAGGACCATCCCCATCCCTAAAGCTGAACCCTCAATGAAGAGTGAGTAGAGTGTGCGCCCATCTGCGTGTGTGTTGTATCCGTGTGTGTGCATTCTTGTGTCTGTGTTCCTGGCAGGGACAGTATGATTGTGTCTGTGTGGCCATGTGCAGAGAGTGAGTGAATGAGAGTAGTGTGCACCTGTCTGTGTGCATGCCTGCGTGTGTGCCTATGCGTGTGTATGTTTGGACATACGGGGAGCAGGGAGCAGGGAAAAGAGGCAAGCATGTGCCCCCCACCCCAGCCCAGCAGGCTCCCTCCAGCCTCCCCCACCAGCATCAGGAGGGGAAGGGGCCTTGCTCCCCCCCCCAGCCCAGCTCCCGTGGGGGGAGGGGGCTTCACATTTTGTGTTTACACATTAATCCGCCTCTGGGTGCAAGGCTGGACATGGAGTGGCAGGGCAAGGGACTGGTGCAGGACCAGACACGGAGTGGCGCGGGGGTGTGGTAGAGCCAGATGCAGAGTAGTGGGAGGTGATGGGGGTGGAGCAGGGCCAGACACAGAGCGGTGGCAGCATGGGACAGTGGGTGCTGGTGGTGGCCACCACGAGCAATTCCCTCCCCCGTTCCTGGGAGGCAGCAGTGGCACGGGGTAGTGGGTGCCAGTGCTCTGCCCCCCCTCAACCCTCCCCCAATCATTCTTGGTGGGCAATTGGCTAGCTATTCAACAAAAGTAAAAACTCTCCCCTGGGAGGAGGTAGCAGAGACCATTTCAAGTACTACTACTTAAGTAGCAACTCTAATTCAACACTATTTGGATGCAAAAATCTTGTTATCAACAACTAGCACTGATCTAGTATTAATTACAATATTTAATTCTGAAATTTCTTGGGTGAAAAGAAGGCATCCTGTAGGCAACAGGCATTTTGAGTCCATGGCTGGATAGGAACTAAATTATATGTTTCGTGGGAAGTCCATGATTCAATTATTTTTCTATTCTGAACAGAATGAAAACCAAAAATTTCAACATTTTCTATTAAACAAAGATTTTAAAACTTTCAGGTTTAACAAAATACTTCATTTGGATAAAGCCGAGACATTTTGTTGTGATTTCACCTTTTTGAGCTCTTCAAGAACATATATAAATGCCTCGCCTCAGTCTGGAAAAATAATGAGGCATGGCCTCAAGCAATCCATTTCTGAGCACTGGTAGAAGAAGGTGATTAGGAAAGTCAGCATAGATTCATATTTGGAGTACTGTGTCCAGTTCTGGATCCCCCACTACAGAAATAATGCTGACAAATTTGAGAGAGTCTAGCAGAGGGCAATGAAAATGCTTAGTGAGATGGGGCACATGACGGGAGGAGCAGTTGAGAGAACTGGGCTTATTGGCTGCCTATACACATGGCGGTTTGCGTTCTAATTAAAATGTGTCAGAGCATTGGCCAGATGTAAGGGGTGCACACGGGTGCACATGCACCCCCTGAGCATAGCGGTGCACGCCCTGCAAAAAGGTGCAGCTGACAGTGCCGGCGGCGCCTGCGGGTGGTCACCAACCGCTGGTCAGTGCTCACCAATCCCTCCACCTTGCTGCAAACAGCACAGTGGCTGCCTGCGGGAGGTTCCCACTTGCCACCGCCACGCTCCCACCACCGACAGTGCCACTACCACCTGCAGGAGCTCGCTGTGCCCCCCCAGCCTCCAGGAGCACACGGCGTTCACGTGTCAGAGCAGACTTGACTAATCTAGTCTGCTCCACATGCTAATTAGAATGCTCCAGCATGGCCTCACCATCACATGCATAAGCCCCAGCGCATTTAAAAATGGCTGCAGGGGCACTTTGAGCAGGGGGTTGGACTAGATGACCTCCTGAGGTCCCTCATTTTCCATGATTCGCGTTCTATATATAAAGAAATGAAACAAAACAAAATTATATAATTTTGGTTGCATAGCTTTTATTTTTTTCTTTTCTTTTCTTTTAATTATATAAAAATATATATAATTTTTGTTTCATTTCTGTTTATATAGAAATAGGATGAATACACACACACACACACAATTTTGTTTAATTTTTAAATGCTAAAAATGAAAAGTTCCGTTCTGAAAATGTTAAAAAAGGACATTTTGGCATTTTAAAAACATCTTTTTCTATAAGTGAAATTGAACTCAAACTGTCACATTTTAAAATGTTTCAATTTTTACAAAAAACAGCCATTTTATTGTTAAACCCTTTTAATGAAAACATTTCTCATCAGCTTTAGTCAGTATCTGCACCAAATAGCAGTCAAAAGCCCCAGATTTTTCTCCACTAGAGAAAAAGGTTGGATTTTTCTCAAATGTTATTAACACAGAGCTCAGAACTTTTGGTGACTTGGGGCAGTCACTGTGAAAGCTTTCCTTTAAACAGCTCTGCTGGTGCCTCACAATCCTTCCCTGCAACCCCTCTGCCATTCCAGCCCTGGGCTCTCTACATAAATCCCAATACGTCCTTTTCCTGGTCTGTAGCACCAGCACTCCAAGAGCAGGCTGAGAGGGGACCTAGTGGTGGTGTACAAATACATAAGGGGACAGCAAGAAGAGGTGGAAGAAGATCTGTTCACCAAGGCACCCCCTGGAAAAACAAGGAATGGTGGCCATAAGCTACTGGAGAGAACATTTAGACTGGACATTAGAAAAAAGCTCTTCACGGTCAGGGTTGCCAGGATCTGGAACGGGCTTCCAAGGGTGGTGGTGCTCACACCATCCTTGGTGGTCTTCAAGAGGAGACTGGACAGGCACTTGGCTGGGATCACATGATCCCAGGTCGGGTGCCCCTTTTCTTGCCGGCCAGGGCCAGGGGGTCAGACTAGATAGCCCACTGAGGTCCTTTCCAACCCTGTAATCTAGGAATCTAGGAATCTATGACTCTGGCATCCCAGCACTCTGGCATTATTCAAGTGCTGAGAACACATACATCTCTGTCAATGGCATTTCATTCAGAACCAACATCACTCCTGAGAGGGCTGACTAGGTATCATAAAAAATGTGCATCAGTATTCATACAGATTGAAACATGAATGCCTACCATCTCCATTTGCACACCTGTTTCCTTACAAAAGCAGCTCTAGTCAAGATTTATTGTAATAGCATCAGTACCTTGGCACACACTGTAACAAGATTTGATAAGTATTTGTATCAAAATCCAAAGCTCATTGAAGCCAAAAGGGAAATTCCCTTCCTTTCAGTGGGCTGATTCAGGACAGAAGTGCCACTTTGAGGGGGCACAAGAATGGTACCACCACAGCCAGCCCAGCCCCTGCCATCACTGATGCCCAGGGCACAGATGCTGGTAGTTTTGCCTCTAATTCAAGATCTGTGAAGCTATACCCAGGATTAGGGCCAACAGCTGTTGACTGAGGCAGTTGACCACAGATGTGCACAACAGCAAACATTTCACAAATAGCAACCAGCCAGTAGCAAGTAAATTAAACTAGAAAACAATGTCACGGGATAATGCTAAGTACCTGAGAAAATGTGCTCTTGGACATCCTGCAGACACAAAAGAGGTGAGGTTTATTGAATAAATTAATCCTTATGAATTATTCTCTCAGTTCTCTCAGTGCTGGACCCCCAAACCACTCACCTGAGGCCAGACCTGCATGTGCCTCTGCTTGTCCAATCAAATACTTCCATTTGCTGCCTCTATCCCCAGCATTAGAGCTCTACTAATGTGTTTGGTCTCTGGTCCACAGCAGTCTCTGTTACTCTGAATCACTGTTCCTCCTGCCAATGCCATGATGTGGTTTATGGACACTAGTTAGGTAGGATGGTCTAGGCCAGTGGTTTTCAACCTGTGGTCCATGGAAGATGATTATGATCAGTCAAAAGTATGTAAGTACCCACACTTACAATTCAAAGGGGTCTGCACCTCCATATGAAATTTCCAAAGGGGTCCATATCTCCATCTGTAATTTTTTAGAGGTCCGCACATTTAAAAAGGTTGAAAACCACTGGTTTAGGCACTAGCCTAATATGCTAGAGAACAGGGTTGAGTTCCTCAATCCACAACTGTGGAAGTAAACACTAAATAAGGAATTTTTAAGACTCTCTGCATATGATAATAACTTATGAGTAACATACATTAGTCATATCATGTGGGGTGTTTTTGTTACATGGACAAAGGGAGATGTCAAAACCAAGAGGCTAAATTGCCCTTATCTGACTTAGACAGGATTGCTCCCCAGCTCTTCAGTGGATAAATGCCAGGGAATGAATGAGCACTCTTCAATATCTCATCCTGTGCATGCAAGAAGTCTTAACCCGGCTGTGTGCTGTGCATGGCAATGGAATCCTTGCAACGCTATCCTTGTGACAGGTGTATGCCTTTGTTACTGATCCTTTGGGGAAAGCAGACACATCACATGGACTGAACCATGGTGGCCAATTCTAAAGCACAGAAAGTTTATACGTTTAACAGGTTTTTCCTTTCATCAAAGCAAAGCGATCTTAACTTAGCAGACCCTGTTTATTAGCATCTCCTGGGGAATGCAGTCAAAGCAGTGCTAGTATCTTGGTATTATTAGTGCTAGTATTCCCCATTACAATACTACTCTACACTTTTATGGTATACCTAGATACAGCAAAAGGAAAGACTGTTGATCAGATTAGTAGAAATCATTTGATATGTTAAAACAGTGTTTTCTTTTACATATGAATACTACAAACCACTGCTGTGCTATGAACAGGTGAGCAGTTTAGTTAGACAGAAACGCAGGTAACTTGGAACTTTGAACCAAAGTTCAAACCTGCCTTATTTTCATGTGGAGTTGGGGACTGACAATCCTGAAGAATAAAGTCAGCCTATGAACAATCAACTTGCTCCACTCTGCTTTCTCTCACAGGCCTGCAAGGGGAAATGATTCTGTGCTGGTACACCCTACCTGCTCTGTTGGAAAGGGTGGTGGCCTCTAGACTTCCTGGGCACTTGAGTCTTCAGCATTCCTGGAACTGGGCACATAGTTATTGTCATCATTTCAGGGTTAGCATTCTTGCTGAGAGGCAGGGGGATACATTGTGTGGGAAATATCCTAGAAAGATAATTTATTTGAATTTAGCATCCAAATCCCCATTGTCCCTGCTGACAGACAGAGTTCTAGGCAGGGTTCACAGGGGCTTTGGTAGGGAAGGGGTTAAGAGCCCTCTAGGCCACAGTCTGACCCACAGACCTTCTCCATATTGTCCCTTTTTTATCCCCTATCACTGGGGAGATTAGCAGGCAGCAGATTAACCTCCATGTGCCCCGCGGGTGCTTTGGAGATGAAGGGGAGCTGAGAGAGTGGTCGTTCTTTGAATTCCTAAATGCTTCAACAGTCCATGCAGGCAGCCCAAGAAGGCCATAAGGGACTTAATCCAGAGAGCTTGGGAGGGGAGAATGTGCAGGGGATATGGGAGAATATTTACAGACAAATGAAACCTTTGTTCCAAGGAACATAGGTCCAGATGTTCAAAAGTATTTAGGGTGTTTAGTGCCCTATTAAGGTCCCATTAATTGCATGGTGGGGCCCAGGTTCATTTCAGTAACAGAGTTTGTCCAGAGATGAGAACTTTCTTCCAAAAGCCCCTGGAGCTGCACAGAGCTGGAGGCATGAAAGAGCAAATATCAGTGGAAAGAAGATTAGCACAACTCTTGGGCTAACACAAGAGCTGCTGCCAGCAGAACAGGATGGGCTCTGGAAGAGTTTGGAGAGAGCTGAGAGCTTCAGCAAAACCTGCTGTGATCAAGTTATCAGGAGCCTTCACAATCCCATCAGCTAAGCCACAGCTCTAGGGCTGTGTAGCCACCCCATTCTCTGGTTCAGCTGCCAGACTGGAAAACCAGGGGGAAAATCAGTTTAGAGCAAACCAAAATGAAGAAGGTTCAGTTTTTCTTGCTGAAATGAAAAATTGTTCATCCCAAAGCAAAATAATTCCATTATCAGTTGCAGCGTTTTTAAACAAACAACAAGCAATAAGAGCGAAGGATAGCGCTTAGGTACCATTCAAAAGCTCAGCAAGAAGGCATTTCCCCTTTATGCAATATCCCAGTGGTTAGGGCACTGTCCTGGCACATGGGACACAGGTTCAATTCCCTACTCTTTCTGAGGGCGCTTGATCTGAGAATGCTCCTTCTCCAGGAACATGCCCTAGCCACCAGGCAACAGGGCATTCTGAAGTGGGGCACGGTGCACCTCTCTAGTGGAAGCTGTTTCACTTTGCATGGAATATTTAAATATTCATGGTGCTGGAGAGAGAGTGTGATAATCACTCCATAGCCCAATGGTTAGGACACATACCTAGATAACTCTGTTCCACCCTTTGCTCTAATTAACATTTAAGTAGTCCAGGCAAAGTGAAACTGCATCAATAGGAAAGATGGACGGCAAAATACCCTACACCAGAAGTTGGCAATGTTGTGAAGGGGGGCAGATTTAATAGAATTTAGCTCCAAGTGTGAGTTGTTTCTAACACAGCCAGCAGCCACAGAGCCACAACAGCCTCAGTCACCACTTCCCCCCACAGTCTTGTCACTACCATTTTTCATCACCATGTGTCTGCTGCCAAAATACCACAGAAGCCTACCCACAACACCTGTGCTCCATGGGCCAGACGAAACAGCTCTGCAGGCTGGATCCAGGCTGTAGGCAGTAGGTTGCCAACCTATGCCCAACAGTATAAAGGGTAAGGCAACCTTATAGGAGACACAAGTTCAGGGAGCCTCAGAAAGAAGAGAGAATTGAACCGGAGTTGGGTGAGTGCTGTAATCCCAGAGCTACTGGGTAAAAGAGAGCCACCTCCTCCTTGCTGGTTTTGGAAATCTAACCAGACAAAACATCTTTTCAAGTGAAACCATACAGTGTATTTGACCCAAATGTACAAACTGTTTCAGGACAACCAAAACCACATTTTTCAACCTGCTCAGTGTAAAGCCAGATCTAAGCATGGTATGTGTCTACGTGGGGCTAGTGGTGGACCTGTTGGATCAGCCAGTTCAAAGGATAATTCTCACACAGCCATTTTCCTACAGTAACTTCCAACATGCATATGGAACTCCATACCCCCCCATTCCCAGCAACCTATTTTAAGCCCAGTTCTAGGCTGAGGTAGTAATGAGGATTATCCACCGATATTTAGGAACAGTCAAACTGGTGATCTGATTGACTAAACAACACAGATTTATTTGCAGATTCAGGATGTAGGAGTCTGTTCTTGACTACATCTACAAGTAGATCTATACAGACTAAACATACTCAAAAAAGCTTTAAATCAGCTAGCTCAGGCACTGCTAGCAGTGCAGCTATGGTAGCATGAGCTTCACCATAGGAAAACTGCCTGAGTGTTTCCCCAGCTTCTCAGGTGGGTTTTGCAGCTTATACTGAGTTCCTTGCTACTCTAGTTATACTGCTGTCAAGATTGAAACTAACTAGTTCAAAGGTAGCTAGGGTGTCCTGACGTGAGCTTCAGTTACAGCAATGACTGTGATACAGACCTGTCCTGTTAGTAGCCGATCTCACCAGCTGGCAGATGCAACACCCCAATCAGTCCACTTATTATATGAAACAAAGGTCATTCTTTTCCAAAGCACATTGTCAGCAATCTATTACCATTTACAACTACTGCCATCCTGCACCCCTGCCCCTACACCACTTCTGTTGTACAGCTCCCAATTCTACTGAAGCCCAACAGGCACATTATAGGTAGTTGGACAAGGATGGCCTATCTCAAGGCCAGCACACTAAACTCTGCAAAAACAAAATCAAGACCCTGCTAATGGAACAACATTACATATTCGTTGACTCCAGGAGTGAACACCGTAGCACAAAGAAACAAAGATAAGCGCACTCTCATGAAGGGAAGCACCTCCTCCTTTGAAACCCTGGAAGTAGAAAAAATCCCTCCTAAATTTGTTAAAGCACAAACATAAACTACAGATGATACAGTCCTGTTGTAGCAACTAGATCTGGTTCAGGAGTCTAGAACACCTGATCTTTTGCCAGGCAGCAACTTGGCCTATCTGTTAGCACAAAAATTTCCTGGCACAAAACTGTGTTTGCAAAATTAGAGGCAACTTCTGCAGCTTTAACATCACAGGAAAGGACTTTTGGATGCCTTGTCTATTGATGTTTAGACAAGGAATCCAATCTGGTGATCTGATTGACTAAATAACAGAGCTCCATGAACTTTTTACATCAACATTTTAAGCTATCTACATCTTAGCTTTTACCAGGTTTGACCATACTTCAGGGAAATTATTTCCAGGCTCCACAAATCAAGTGAAACTTGTTGCCATCTCTGGATCAGCACCATTTCCCCCCAGGTTGTTCTATGGTACAGTTTTGATGGCAGAACCTAAGGGTCAAATAATCCCTTCTCCAATCAAAGCCCCGCACATTGTCACCAGGACTAATGGAACACATCAGTTTAATTAGAAATGTCACTTACAACAAGCCCGGTTGAATGAACCAGAATAGAAGAAAAATCACTGGTTATGAAACTATGTGCACTGAAACTAAGGAATATTTGTCTAATCTCATATTTACCTAATTTATTCATAGTTTCCAGATCACATAGGTGCTGTTGATCTGTTGATCAAAGACAAAGTTTAGAAGGTAATATCAATGAGAATCAGGTACCCATATACCTTTAAAAATCTGAGTTTTAGTCACTATGAACAAAAGACCTGCATAACCCTGGGGATCAGTCCTTTGGATAATATCTCTGTTCAGCTAACCACTATTACCCCTCAGAAAATACAGTTTTTAAACTGCACGAGGGGATTAACATAGGTAGAATGTGCAGGATTAGTTTGTGCAACCCTTCCTTGTTCACCTTAGTAATCAGTGACTGATCCATGTCTAGACCCACAAAAAGCTGAATGGGACACTTCCACACGCTCCCAGGCACTTTTTTCTGTTCATTTGAATATGTTTAAAATGAAACCTTGTTCCATTGATCAGGGCCTGCAATCAATGGACATCAGACAGCTAAGATACCATCAAAATAAAGATAATACAAACAGTAATAAAATAGTGTCATTGATTTTAAAATACTCCATTTAAGGCTTTATAAAGTATTCATTAAATGTCTATTAGGATAAATTGAAAGCATTAGGAGCAATGGTAACTGGTTATGCAGATTTGCAAGTGTTTTGGTTAATTTATAAATGCTGTTTATGTATAGATATATAAATATTGATAACATACACATAGCTTTTGTAGTTATTGAATTCAACATGCATTTCTATGTAGCAGATATGCTATTACTACAATTGGTTACTGTTATGTTATAGCTAGATATAGATGTTGTCCTTTCAGCCTTGGTTTTGTGAGGGGCTAAGGAGATGAGGAGAGGGGTTATATCTGTTGGCCTCTTAAAAGGAACAAAGAGACATTTAGTGAATACTTTATAAGGCTTAGAGAGAATGACACCACTTCATCCAAAGGGGCCTGATGCTTGCTGATTACACGGTTATTAATATGGTCGAGGGGGTCACCAGACACATGGTAAGCTGGATCATATTTGTCGACTGCAAACAAAAGCCACTTGGGTAACAGCAGTGTTTTCCATCCAGCCAGCCAGCCAGATCCAGACTTAGGGAAAATGGCACCCTGGGTGAACTTATGTTTTGGCAATCCCCCAGAAGTCAGCAACACTGTGGCAGGCAGAGGCAAGCAGGCAGGGGCATGGGGCACAGTCCAGCAGGGATGCTAGGCAGGCAGGCACTGCTGCTGCTGTGCAGGAGCATACTGGAGCAGACACCATCCTGCCTGCATAGCTCTTCCTGAGCAGTGGCTGAAGGTGGCAGGTGGGCTGGGCTGAGCACTGCTCCTCCTGTCTAGGGAGGGGATCAGCTGAGTGTGGTGGCAGCAGCTCAAATAGAAGGGGTGCAAATTTGAGCCAGGGCTTTTTGCCTCAGCGCACTTGCCCGGACATGCACTTTGTTGTGGAGCAAATTATACCACTTGAGGCAAAATAACCCTGCCTGGCTCCTCCTGGATCTGCAGCCAGGGGGAGCTAGAGGGCCAGCACCTGTACTTTCCCCAGCAGTATAAAAAGCTGCCCTGTCCTGGCCCCATCAGTACAAAAAGCTGCCCTGGCAAGTAGCTCAAGGCTACTCGCTCTCAGGAGCTTCTGGAGCCCAGCCAATTGGTACCTGAGGATACTACCCCTTGTGCCAGCAGGATTACTGAAACAGCCCTGAAAGTTCCCTGCAAAGCTGGCTTTTGTGCAGCACTACTGCCCCATGTGCCCTCTGCCCAGCCATTTGGGCAGCTATCGCCCAGAATACGTTATGAGTATGGTGGCCTGCTTTGAACCGATTGGCCAGGACGTCAGCCACCTCCAGCTGGGTCCAAGGTGCCAGCTCTGAGCAGGCAGGGTCCTGTCACTGGCCTCCCTAGCAGGAATTCTGGTGTTCCCTATTTGAAAACTGAAAAATCCCTGATAAAATAGCCCAAAGTCACCCTGTAAAATACTCCAAAATCCATGTTCCTCCACAATTAGAACAAAAGACCACTATATAAAAGAGACAGAGTGAGAGACAGAGACACGATCAGTTGAACAATGTTTTATTGATATATCTACAGTGTTAAAGCAATACACCAGTGTCTCTGTCATCATAATAAAATGAATTCTAAATACCTACATGTTTTGCTGCCCTCCACAGGGCCTACAGCCCTCAACAGTGGTTACAACCTACCCACAGGGGCTATAGCTCCGCAACAGAGGCCACAGCCCCCCCCCACATGGGTTACAGCTCCCCCACAGGGGTTACAACCCCCCCAACAGGGGCCAAATGGCCCCCACAGAGGCTACCACTCAACCCTGCAGAGCCCAAGTGCCCTACCCCTGCTTGCTCCCCCAGCCCCCTGGATTGCTGCACCATCCCCTGCTGGCTCCTGCAGCCCCTCTGATGGCTGCCCCCCCCAGCCCAAGCCCCCCCACTTACATCCCCAGCCCCTCAATAGCTGCCCCCACCCACCCCAGCTTCCAGCACTTACAAAAAACAAACAAAAAAGCCTCTACTCACTGTGGGAGCATGGGCTGAGGGTGATCCAGGGCCTCTTGGCAGAGTCCCCCAGGCAGCAGCGGGCAGCACGGGGCAGCAGGGCCCAGGCTGAGGCCACTAGGGCTGGCACCCGGCCCCACACTGTGCTGGGGGGGGCCCAGTGATCCCAACAGTAGCTGATAGTGCCAGTGAGGTCCAGGTTTTTTTGTTTGGTTTTTAACTGTGGGGATGCTGGGGTGGGAAGGCAACAATCGGGGGGTGGGAATTGAGGGGGTGGGGCCAGTCAGGGGCACTGATGAAGGGACAGGGGGGCAGGCGGGGGATGGGTCTGGGAACGGCAGGGATCAGGGGACTCGGGAGGCAGGCAGGGGGTGAGGCCAGGTGGGGCAGGGATCGGTGGGCTCAGGGGGCAGACAGGGGTGGGGCCAGGTGGGGAAGGGATCGGGGGGGGGGGGCTGGAGGAGTGGGGGGGGCTGGTGGGGATCCCTCCCCCATGATCCCCTCCCCCCTCCTCCAGCCCCCCTGACTCTTTACATACCAGCATTGGAGCCCAGGTACAGCTCCCTGGGGCTGGCATGCTGCCTGCCCTGCACAGGCTGGCACTGTGCTTTAGCACCAGGGTGAGGGCCAAGCATAGAGACACTCTGGCAGCCAGAGCATCTCTGTGGAGGACCCAGCCTCTGGTTGCCAGGACCGTGCCCTGCCCTGCTTTTTTTCACTACATTTCTTTTTACCCCTTGGATAGCCAGGGGTCTAATTTTGCCCCCATGCTGCAAACTTCCAGCTCAGGGAACCTTTTCCCCTTCATGCTCGTGCCTCTTGCAGCATCTCAAATGGGTTTGAGACGCTGCAAGAGGCACATGCAGGAACATCTGGATGCACCCCATTAGTGCAGAGTACCTCCAAAGGTCACTATTTACCTTCTCCTGACTCCTGGTGTGATTGGTGGTCCTTCTATAGCTAGTTGTAGAATTATCATTTTATATTATTAACATTGCTTTCATTATTCCAGTGGTGCCTATTGCTTTGGAAGCTGAATATCCATATAGTAGGAGGCAGTTTCTCACAAAGAATATACAATCTAGGCAGATGATTTAGACAGACAAAGAAGTCACTGTTATGTCCATTTTACAGATGGGAATATTATTTACGCTTTAAACCCTTTGGAGCAGGGACTTCCTTTTTGTTATGTGAGACTGAATCCTCTTTGAATTACTGTATTATACATTATAAATAGTATAAAGTATAAATATCCCTCTTGACCATTAGCTATGCTTTGCAAAGGATGAGTGAGTGTTTACATACCAGTGCCTTTCCCATTCACAACAAGCACATCTTGGAAAACAATTGTTTTTCCCAAGAGTTGTTAAATAATAATCAGATAGACTTTGTGCCATTTGATCAGTTCAAGTGGCAGCTTTACATTGGATATACAAAAATGGGCTTGCAATGATATTTATCTGGAGAACTATAAGCATAAATACATAATGGGAAAAGTCATAAGAGCCAATGGAAATGGGTGTCAGGGCTCTGTGGTTTTACTTGGCTTATGGATCAGCCCTGAATTAACCTCATGCACACTTTGCCTCAGTTTATCTATTTGCAAAGTAAAAATATTCATGCATCACCAGGAGTGCTAAAGAGCTTAGCTAATACTTGTATAGTTCTTTGAGATCCTTAGATGAACACTGTTATTGTAGCACAGTAGTACTATGCACAAAACACCGTTGTCCCCCTGCCTTACCTGTGGCAAGGTAGGGTGTTATGCCTTGTGGTTGTTGTCAGGGTTGACTTTGTAGTTTACTAATAGGTTAGATAACGGATTTGTATACGATGGTTTGGATAGGAATGATCCTGCTTCACTAGATGACTTCTGAAGGTCCCTTCTAATCCTACTTTTCTATGACTCTATGAACACAGCCTATATTACCTCCTCCCTCTCCTCTCCTTCCTCCAGTATCCTTTCATTAGCTGTCTCTCTCCCTTTCCTTTCATTGAATAAACTGGATGCTCAGAGAAAATACCTGGCCCTGTTGCTTTGTGAATTATTAGAGACATTTACCATAGGCCTCCTCATTAATCATTCATAGCTGTTTTGTTCTGGGGCTCAGATGTAATTAATGGCTCAATTAATATTTAAATATTAACTATTTTTAAAAACCAAGACATCTCTGTTAAGCTCGTCCATTGAGAAATAAGACACTTGGGTGAGTGAGACTCAGCTGCAAACCCAAGTGCATGCCCAAAATGTACAGGAAAGACATATCTGAAATGAGTCCTTGCATAGCTGGGAAAGTAAGCTGTTGGAAGTATAGAAGGGCTGGAGTGGTGTAGCAGGGTAGTCAGGTACTGAATATCTTCATGGTAGACATATTAGGTTTCCTATCACACCCAAAAAGCTTCACTTATAACAGGGGTGGGCAAAATACAGCTTGCAGGCCAGATACAGTTTGCCAATGCACGCAAAGAGAGGTAGCTCCAGCTCGTCTAAAAGTGGCAGATGAAGGAAAACAGAAAATGAATAGCTTATAAATAAGGTCAAGAAGTTCAGTTCCAGTGACCCAGCTGAGGCTCTGCTCTCCTTTCTAAAGATAAACTTAATTGTCAAAAATGGTTTGGTCCAGAAATTCTGAATCATTGTCTAATCACATACTTCCCATGCAAACTAGCACACAGTTCTTGATGACTTGACTTAGGACACTTTTACATGTGCTCCAGGGGTTGGGGGGTGGGGGAGGAGGGCAGTACTTTAATTAAAGTGGCTCTCTTGCATCAGCACCCTGGGCTTCAAAGTGGTAGTGGAGGTGCTTGAACTAAAGTTCATTCAACAAGATTTAAAGTACCTCTGCTGCCATTTTGAAGCATGGGAGGCTGATACATGAGATGTAGGAAGCTGATGGAGCGTGGTAATTACCACGCTCCAGTAACCTCCTGCATCTTGTGTATCAGCTTCCCCGTGCTTCAAAATGGTAGCAGGGGCACTATCTAAACCAGCTTCCATGCTTGTGTACCAGCCCTTAACCTACCACCCCTGCTGGAGAAAGGAAAAGAAGACCACCGACTGGTTTCACAGCCAGTGTGAACCGCATGAACTACATCAATGCCAAGGAGTTTAAACTATTTAAACCATCTGGCTCCAGTGTGTTAGAACAAAAATCAATCCTGCATGGTGCTCAGAATCTTCAGATATCACAAGGAGATAAAGCTCCCAGTTCCCAAACACCATTAAGGGTGTTGTTTGCAGTCAGAAAAACAGGCACAGCTATGCTCAAGCAAACCTCAAAAATGCCAGTGTCATAAAATTCTGCAGTGTTGCAATTTCCCTTCAAATGAAAACAATCCTTGGGGGACACCAGAGACTGGAGAGCAAGGGCTCCAGTTTGTCAGAGGACTATTGTCACTATCAGTTCTATCTGCACTTGTGGACAATTTCTGATGCTGCCAATGAGGATGCAAGACACCCTGAAGCAGGGCTTATGGGATAGCCTGCCCATGCACTAAGTTTCCTTTTACCCCTCAACTGTCAAAAATTAATTTATACTCTGAATTATAAGGGACTGTTTATTCCCTTTCCACAATTTTGGTTGTGCTTTTACTTGTACTACTATAACTATAGATCTTCTCACTGAAGGTAGTCTCCAGAGACACAAATGATAGTCAGCCGCTGAACTCGCACAGGAAACAGGTACCTGATGTTCTTTTAACCTCTTAAATTAACTTCTCCCGTTTAGCCACACAAATGCCCAAGCCTTTCTTGAATCCTGAAGTCTAGGACTCAATGATATTCTGTGCTAATGAATTCCAAAAGTTACTATGTGCTGTGTGGGGGGGGGGAGCTGTTCAGTTAAATTTCCATTCCACATTCCAGTGTCAAGATTTCCAATTTTACCACAAAACAGAATTTTTTAAAATTTTCATTTTGTGTTGATTTGACATTCAGTTCTGAGAAAATCAAAATGTCTCAGTTTGATTTCGGCTATTTAAAAACAACAAAACAAATAGAAACACAATGTCCTTTTGAAACAGCAAAATGTCAAAACAGAACATGCGGCCATCAGCCTACAGCCTGGGTCTGATTTATTTTTTATAGCAAAATTAACACATTCCTGCAACAAGGTTTGATTTTAGCTAAACAGTGGTATCTGGTAGAAAAAATTCAGCAAGAAAAATTTTGACCAGTTCTAATCAAAAGGCTTTTGGGTTTTGGTTTTCAAATTCTAGTTTTAAGGAATATCTCTTTCTCCTCCTATACTAAAAAAGGAGGTGTGAATAAAAATATCAACCAAAATTCCAATCCATTCACCATTCGCTACTCTGAAAAGACTCCACCTCATTTGAGCCTGCATGGACGCAGCCATCTCTAGACCTTATCAATATAAAGATTTTTCTTCTTCTTAGTTCAAGTTTCTATTGCATCTTCTGTTTTGTGGTCTAGGAGTTAATGCCCATTTCTCATCACCTAATTTTGTAAGAGTTTCCCTGTGAATCTATCTATGCATCTTAGCACACGGGAAGAAGGCTGGTTTGATACCCCAACCCAACTGCCAGGAATTCATGGGTTTCACTGTCACTATATAAAACATTACTGAAGCTCTGGTAGCCTCAGAGTGGTTTCCACTAGCATTCTGCTTAAATCCTAATAATTCGCACAAGGTGATTCACAGTATCATAGTTTACCACGTAATTCTCCCCCTATCCATTTAGTTATGATGTGTTATCTACTGACATATGCCAGCTTTCCTAGTGAATAGGAGGCCCACGCTTGTTCATGTAGCTCTGATCTGATGTGACCCATACACCAGTATATACGGTAGCATACAATGACTGAATAATAGATGGCTGGTGCATTGTGAAGGCCATGTAACCTGATCCCCATCATAAGGACACATGGACAGAAATGAAGCAGGGAAGCCGCCCAACAATGCAAGATGTGGTCACACGATATGCTGAAAGGCCATCCCTCGAGCGCGATCTGGTGTCCAGCCAATAGACATCAGGACAGAGGAAATGAAAACCCAGTTTCTTAGAGACTGGCTGACACCCACCTCCCCCATCCAACATCCTGAAGTGCAGTTAGCATCAATACAATGGCTGTAAGGATGGTAATCATATGCTAACACAGCGCTTTGCCCTTGTCTTGATCCTCCTCACCTCCTCAGAGGATCTCAAAGCACTTCACCAACAACAATAAATATCACCTTTGTGTGGCATACACTACTACCCTCATTTCACAGGTGAGGAAAGGTGTCACAAGGAGTTAGTGGCAGAGTCAAGAAGGAAATCTCAGTTCTGCTCATGGCCATTTCTCAGTTGTGCTCGCACACATGGAAGCGCGAGGTTATCTTGCACCCTATCAAGCAGTTTCTGCTCTAGTATCCTTCAGTGACATAGTATCGCTGTTCCACTTGCAAAGGGAATGGTGGCTCTCTTCTGAATTCTAGGGCTGCCAGTGTATGCTGCAATCTAAAACTTCAGCCACTTTCTTGATGCTTTGTACCTGCCAGCAAACCATAGCCAACGTTCAAAAAACAAGTAAGGTGGCTGAAGCCCCTAACAGCAACGAATCTTCCGGTGAAGGTTTAACACATCAAAACTCCTACACTAGGGTGTCAAACTCACCTAGGCCTCTGGGGATAAATCCAGACCATGGGACTCCTCATGAGCTGGAGCTGGAGGCAAGTGGCAGCAGCAGTTAGGTGAGCAGTGGCACAGGGTTAATGCAGGCATCAGTCACCCTGCTTGTCTCCCCTCCCCCAAATTCCCAGCCCTCCTAGGAGCCCCATGGGCTGGGTGATGTGGCACTGCAGGTCAGATGTTTGACACCCCTGTCCTACACAATCAATTCACACTCCACTCCTTCACAAATAAGTTCTCACCATAATGAGGGATCTTACTGATGTGCCCAGCAGCAAGAGCTGTTAAAGAGGTCTGCTTGGTATCCATGAGCTGTTGAAGGATGTGATACACTATCTCTCAATTGGGGGAGCAGGAGGCTGGAGATTTTCTGGAGTTTGGAAAAGTTTGGTTACTGTTTTACACTCAAATCTTGTGGCTCTTTCTGTACATTCTGCTTCCAGCTAGGAGCAGCACAGGAAGCATCCCTCCGTGTGAAGGAAATCATCTGCTAATTGGGGACTGTCAAAGGATCCCACTGCTGACCCTGCTCACAGCCACTGCCTTAGGGACATGTTGAGCCAGACTTAAGGCAGGAAGTGGAAGGCAAGGGAGGGGTGTGATCAGGGCACAGTGGACACTGCTTATTCTTTACTTCCCTCCGCCCATAGAAAGCAGAGTGCCAGATAGCCAGTTTGATTAAACCAATGTGGTGTCTTTCCCCCTACTCCAGGGCAGGCCCCTCATAACAGAAGTGCAAAAGTGCCCATGCCTTCTCCCATTCCTGTGCTCAGCTGAGAGACAGGCTGGTGAAGAAACAGGCCAGAGACTCCGCAGTGAGTACTGGTAACAATGAGTACCATCAATCACATCTTTTCTACTTCAGTGAATGTTTTCTTCTCTATCCCCAATACTGGGGGTTTTCTCTGGCTGTGCCAGACTCTCATCTCTGAAGGGCCAAATGCGATGTCATTTGTGCTGCTGTTTTCAGTGGACACTTCTTCTTCCTGCATTAGGACTTTATGGGGCACAGACTCCCCCATGGGTAGGATTCTAACGGAGGACTTAGATGAGCCAGGTTCGAACTCCCTTCCCCACCATAGACTCCCTGCTTGAGGCAAGTTGCTTAGCTTCTGTCTGCCTCACTTCCCCAGCCATACAATGGGGATAATGGCACTGCCTTCTGCACGGTAGAAGATAAATACATTAGACTGCCAGCTGCTGAGCTGATTGGGCAATACAAATATGCTAAAGGTGGAAAGAATCAAGAAAGGCAAAACCAAGGAACGGCCAAGAGGTCAGAAACATCAACAGAACAGACAGTCTGACAAGCCCAGCACCATGCATTTCCCCCAGGCAAACTTTGTCCCCCTGGCACTACTCAGCGAGAGGGCTGTGGCAAAGTCAAGGGTGGCTCGCCCATCTTTATACCTTGCACCGTATGCCAGTCACAGCCTCCAGCATTTAAGACAGCAGCTCCTGATGCTGGAGACGATAGCATCCAAATCCAGAGGGAGGGAGGTTCAGTGAGATTAGAATAAAAATCAGCATTGGTGGCTGAGTGAGGTAGAAAGGGGTCACATCCCCTGGGGGGGCAGGGAGGAGAGATCGGAGAGGGGTTTAATGACAGAGGTCATTGTTCTCTGTCAGTGTCACTTTGCCTTTTGCTAAATCCTGACCTGGCACCAAATTCTTCTTCATACAGCATAATAAGCCTTTCCCCTCAGTGCCAGCAGCTGGGGCAAGAGATGTGAAAGCTGGGGGAACAGGGGGCAAACCCAGACATTAATAGCATCCTCCCCTACATGGAAGTTAACGAGACAGTTAAAATTCTGCCCTGCCCTCCTCTAAAGCAAAGGGCCCGTTTTTCCATCTGCTAGCCTGCTTGGGGGCTTTGATCGGTACCTGGGTCCTGACATGCTCACCATATTGCTAGCAATTTCCACCCCGGTCCCCTCCCCTCCCAGCTTTGGTGCGTGTTAGCTTTCAGTAATTACTGTGTACAGCTATTCTCCGCAGCCACAACCCTGACAGCAGGCAGCTTGCTCTCCTCAGCAAGGAGATGAAAAGCTTTCCCTGGCCAGGTTTGCTGTAGGCAATCCCAACCTCTCTTCCCACCAGATACACACACGCACACACACAAACACGCATCCCATCCCAAGCTCCAGGGCAACAGCAGCAGCAGCAACGCCAGACGAGGGGCGGGGAAGCGACTCTGGGGCAACGGGTGTCTGGTGCCCAGGCCTGCGAGGTCATATGACTGCGTGTCAGCTGTCAAGCAGGGGAGGGAGATCCTCCTGCAATTACCTGCTCTCTCTGTTCATGCCCAGAGGGCAAATATAGAAGCCAGGGAGGAGCAAGATGAAATATGGGCAGAGAAATTCAAGTGTTAAATTGTTTCTTTTAAGCACTCCCATTCCCTGCCCCTCCTTCTCTGGCCCCTCCTGTGTGTTGTTCCACTTTGGGAGCTGGTTCAAAAAACTAGGCAAAGGATGGATTTTCTGGTGCGGTGGCTGATCAAAAATATAGAAGGAAAAAGACAAATTCTACTCAGGTTGATTTGACAAAGGTGTTTTTCTTTATTTATTTTACAGGAAAACATACTGGAATTCATTGCCAGTCAGATGTAATATTTTGTTTGTCCCCAAATGAAACCTTTGTTTCCATCCAAAGTTTCTGTATCCCTCATGTTTTATCCTTTTATTTAAAAAAATCTAATTGTTTTGAAACTAAAAAACCATTTCAAAATAAAAAGTTTGCTTTTCTTTTCAAAATGTCAAAAAGTTTTATTTCAATGTTTTCAACATTTTCCCCCAAGTTTGCTGAATTTTACCCTAGCTTCTTTTCTCCCAAATTTTATGTTTGACCAAAAAAAAAAATTGCCCTACTTCATTCACAATTATTATGGGGAATACAAATTAAATTACTATTTTATGATTTTACTCTGTTTATTATTTTTGAAGCCCAATCCCTCATGCTTAATTTAATAAAAAGATTTTGCAAAATTCTGTAAGAGCAGTGTGATATCTGCACTCACAATTTCATTGCAAGTCTCATTCTAGAGTATGGGCTTAACCAATGATTTTATTTTTCATTCAACCTTCACATTTGGAAAGGAAAACTTGAAAACATAACCTATACACAGATAAAAACTGACCTGAAGAAGGGCACTTTGTGCCTGAAAGCTTGTTTAACATCTCTCCCAAGTATATAGTTGGTCTAATAAAGGATATCACCCCAACCCCTTTGATTCTTACATATTTCCTGGACTGGCACAACTACAACATCCCAACCCTACAAAAAAAGAAAACCCAGGCAAACAAAAATAATCATAATTCTTTAAAATAATTTCACTGTTTTTAAGCCAATCCCATGAACTTTGGGAGTGTGACCTGCTGTCCCCCCCACCATTATCCTACCTCGCCAGGAGCAGGCAATGGAATGAGGAACCCATCCTCTATTGCCAGCTGATGCAGGCATGGGGGGAACCCCAGAGCCACATCTGCCCTGCTCCAGCTAGAAGGGAAAAGCTGTGCAGGGAGCCAGGCTCTGCTGGGGACAGGTTCCTCCGTCCAGTGTTGCTCCTGGCCTCTTGGCAGGAGCCGGGCAGGTGGCAGTGGGCAGGTCCCTAGGTGGGTCTTCCCCTTCAAGTGCTTACTCCCTGTCTGGCTTCCTAGTGCCCCATGCCCCCTGCCAGTCCAGGGGCTCCAGCCATGCCTGGCCCCTATATCCCCCATGGTCTGGAGGGAGGCATGCCACATCCCCCTTAGAAAATCCTAGATCCAGTCACGAGCAGGATATACCATTTTTCACTGCTTGGAGCTGGCAGCACTAGACTAGAGATTCTTACTGAACTGAATGCAGGCAGTTTGTCATGCACTGATTGCCATTACATAGACAACAGAAATGAGAAAGAATATAAACACCAATGCATCCACGTGCCCTGAGATCTAAATGTACAATTCTCATTGATGACAGCAGGTACCTGGTGCACACCTCCAAAGGTTTCAAAGAAAGAAACTACATAGGCCTGAAAGGGGTACAGAGTACAGTGACAAAGTACATGTGATGTTGGCTGAGATCAGGGAGATATCTTAACAATAATTGAATTATTTGAATGGACTATACTCCCACGGCCATGTTGGAAGTTGTGTTGTGTGAGGATTTTAAAAACAGAGTAGATACTGGAATTATAGGATTATAACCTTTTATGGGCTGGCAGGATGGAGAGGAGAAGCAACAGTGAGATGCCCTCTCTGCTTCCCATTTCTTTCCTTTTAGAAAAATCCTCAGTGACCCAACATTTTTAAAGCCTGTTTCACTGTTTCCTTGTGCTTCCCTGTTGACTTGTTTTATCTATTAGTCCTTTGCCCTATGCTTAGAATATCAGCTCCTCAGGGAAAGGAAAGTCTTTTTGGTCCATGCTTGTCTTCTACCAAACACAGTGGTGGCTTCCAATCTACTCCAGAACCCACAATGATAATGCTGTGTATGAGAGCTGGCACATCGTGAACGATAACAGTAACAACAATAATCACAACTTTGGTAAGAAGAGGAAGGCAAGCTTTGGCTTGGTCATGGGAAGGTTTTCTAACTCTTCAATAGCAATGGAATTTACATTTCTTCTCTCTACCCGTCAGAGGCAGGCAGGAGATACCTGGAATTTTATAGAATAGATAGCTGGATAAAAGAAACACTGAGGAGGGAGAAAACCTAATTCCCATGATTCGTGAAGATGCTGAAATCTACTGAGATTGATATAACACCTGGTCTCACTTAGATGATGACCTGAGGATTCTTCCTGTACAGGAAGTCATAACTTCACCTTGGGTTAAGTAATCCACTAGGCCTGATTGGAGACCCTTGGCCACATCCTACCCTGAAGGTGTGTGTACACCGCAATCCAGAAATGTGATCACAGGAGTTACAAGCATGCCCAATTTATCTTTAATCTACCTAGTTCATGTCACAATCTCAAAGAAGACATGGTGGTATGGGCTTCAGCCTGAGCCATATAAGCCTGCCAAATCTACTGGGTACACTTTTGGGCAGCTAGCCTGTGGTACAACCAGTGTTGTCACATTTTGTCTATGATTTTTACCCTAAATAGCTACATTAAGGCTAGCTAAAGTATTGCTGTGGCAATCATACATTCATGCTGCAGTGCAGGCAAATTCTAACCCTTTGACCAGAAATCCCATGGATGTCAATGGCCAGGTGGTGCATAAGCCATCTCATTTATTCTGAAACAAAGGAACATCAAGCACAGTTTCCTGTTCTACTGTGTGTTTTATACCCCACACAATCTAGGCCCTGACAGAATGACAACATGAGAAATAAGGCCTCACAAATGAAGGGATATATTTTAAACTGAAAATGTCTTAGCAATGCAATGTTATTTCCCCACAAAACAGCTAGAGTACAGACAGTAGCAATTCAATCTTTGCCTATTCTGCCTAACCCATATACTCAACCCTGCTGTCAAATAATCTTCTCTAGGCTAAGGCAGGATGCTTTTCTTTGCCCACTGGATCTCTGATCTTTCCACTTGTGTCATGATCTCTGATCTTCCAACATGTGCCAAACTAATTGCCATTTTTGGAACACCTGCCTCCTGAGAATTGGGCAGATACTGCTGTGTCTAAATGCCTTGGGAGGAAAAGGAAGGAGCCTATTGCCACAGAAGTGAGATCTGAGATTGTGGTGCCCACTTGAGTGTCCTTCAGTCTGTAGCAGTCCTAGCTATGTCTCACTTCTAGCCCCTGAAAATGCAGAATTTCTCTCTTTTCTGGATCTCCTGCAAGGAAGAGCTGATGAATCAATATTTATTAGCAAGTATGAAAATGCCATAAGGACAGATAAGTAAAAAGTATACATAGTACTAACACCTGTGTATGTTTGCTGAAAGCTTTGGCCCCAGAAGCCACTGTAAAGGTTACCATCCATTCTACTTGTAGCAGATAACTGGTTGGTTTTTTTTCCCTTTAGTCTTTAAACAAGTCTAGGATTTTGTTACCACACTGCTGTTGTATAACATCATGCAGGTATGTGTTTGCATTGGGAGCTGAAGCTTTCTGAATTAGATTCACATTTTTTAAAAGACAGGTATGTAGCTGCATCAATAGATCCAGCATCTACCATCTTGGGATTTTCACATGATACATGCTCCAATAGATCTACCATCTTGGGAGCATGTATCATGTGAAAATGCTTCTACTACATTGAAGTGCAATCTATTAGGAATGGAGATGATTTACAACATACTGTAGAGATATACATGTAGGGGCTGAAGACATTTATACTGTACCTTCATTATGTACATATAAAGAGGCAGCAGTTAATACCAGCTTACCTATCAAGCTGCATGGCAGATGTAGAAGCTGAGGTAGCACAACGGATATATGTATTATGGGATGAGTTGCCTTTGACTCCATTTGCAATATTCAGTGGAAGCTGGAGCCATTCTGATAACAGCATTCCGTTTGTCAATGGTTTGGCTTGCAGGGCAAGGGCTTTGCAAAATTGTGCCGAGTGGGGAGATCCCCAAGAGACCTGCAAGTCAGCAAGCCGCTCCAAGTCACCCTGCCTGCCACTGGTTCATCGTCATAATGTGACCTGACATGGTCTCTTTAGACAGACATGTGATTGAAAACCGTCCCTTCAAACTGTCTAATTGGAATTAACTTTTGCCCTAGGAGTGACTCCATTACCAGGAACCCTGCAGAGGGGCAGGAATAAACTGTTGTTTTATGGCTCCAATCGGAAGTCATTTCTTAAAGATCCCCCATGGTTTTATACAATTCTTTTCTTTTTTTCTGTCATTCTCTCCTTCTGGTCATCTGTTCTCTGACTGGTAAAATGTTTAGACTCTGTCCAGCTCCACAAATCAATTAGAGACATATCTTGCTGACATATGGCTTCTTTAAGTCCATCATTGTGACCTATGTGGTCAGGGGAATAAAAGACCTGGAATGCAGTCCATCAGTCCCATCCTTACATATGCCAACAATATTTAATGGTGCACTAAGTTATTTCTGCTTGAGGGGTAAGTGCTGAAATTACTGTCCTCCACTGTCCATACACAAGACCTATTAACTGAACTGTCCACATTGATAGTCTTGTAATCCCTTCTGTTTTACCAGTTAGTAAACATGTCCTATATGCCATATGCCTCACCCAAAATGGTAGAGCTCTGATACACTAGATTTGGAAAATAACCTGTAAAATAGGGGTTTTCTAGATGGACCACCTGAAAGAAACCAGACAGAATGGGAATCGCCTCCTACACTCATTCCATCTCTCTCTCTCTTTCTACCCCATCAGCTTTAGTACCAGGCATATGAGACAAAATATACCTCCAAAACTGCTCTTAGTGCATCTCTACTGAAGTGCTACCATTGCACAGGAAAGCGGATCTGATGGAACATGGATGCATTCAAGGTCCAGGATCTAATACATTGCCAGTGATCAAGAAGATCCTCCTGACAAACTGAATTGACACATGGAACTGGATCTTCTCTCTCTCTCTCTCTCCCTCCCCCACCCCCATTTTTCAGCTTCACTCCTATCTAAAGCAGCTTTGTCAAATGCCTAAAAAGCTGCCACAGACCTCTCCTGCATAGATGATGTGACAGAATATTACAACAAAGTAGTTAGAGTCCATACAAAATTATAGCACACGGAACCTCTTGTAGATAGATCTTAGAAAGTTCATGTAAGCTTAACAATTCTGTGGGCTACTGTGGTTTAGGCGCACCAGTTTCTTAGCCAACAGAACCCACTGCAGGAATGTGACTAGCATTATGTCCAGTTGCCTTTGATTCCCCAGCCTGAAGGATCAGGAACCCATTTATAGATGTGGCAACTGGGGACAGATTTTGGCACAGTCCAAAGAAGAGTCTGAAGTCATGCCTCTAGAGCTGTCTTATGAGATCTTAAGTGTTTACCTACCAAACCCATCACAGAAGTAGACAGACAGGTAATATAGGAATAATATCTGGACAGCTAAGAACAAAAAGAGAAAAAGTGAGAGTGAATAATAAATAGATGTTGTATACATGCATCACCATAAATCTGGAGTACCCACATTACCCACAGGTTTTGAAGCTAAAAGTTATACAGATTATCCTGAATATGCCTCACACATAATACAAAATCATGTACTCTGAATATACCACCAGGTTAAAGAAAAGGTACTCCTGATGTTTCAGAGAGTATTGAGAGTATAGTTTTTATCCATTCTACAAAGGAAAGTATGTTAATCACCATAATTTCAGCTGCACAAGGTCTGGGGGTAGATTAAAACTGAGATCAAATATATCTTAAAGACAATGAAAAAATAAGTAATAGTTTTTCTGTACCTAAAAATGCCCTTTTTCTGGAGATCTAAAACTTCCCTTCCCAGCCCAGGCACTCTGAAGCTGTGAATTTTTTGGTTATAGAAAAGGTATCAGAGGCCCAGGGCTGCAGCTTGCAGACTACACACAGTCCTAGCTGAAGGCCTTGATGAGATAGCATTTGGGATGAGCTGCACCACAGCTATAAGGCCACTGGATGGGCCACTCCACAAGTCAATGTGTTCAGAGTCACTTTGTGAAGCAGTGCTACAACCCCAGGTGTTTGGCCAATAACCTGCAGGATAGTCCTAAGAAATTCCACATTCCTGGGAGTGGCTTTTGCTTACAGATCTCTCAGAAAAGTGTTTACTTACATTAGCATTCACTTTGAGTTCCAGACCCAGAAACTTCAAGTAAAAAAATCTGCTAAAATGCTACATTTTGCTTTGTTTGGGGTCAAAACCACAACATAATACACAACTTCTACCCAAAACCAAAGATGAATACAAGTTTGCCCTGAACACAGTTCCCAGACCACTAGGATGCACAGTGAAACCTATGTACCAAGCCTAGGAGCACCACCATAAAACACCCTTCCCTTCACTCCTGCTGTACACATGCCAAATCCTAGAAATGAGGCAACATAGCTGCCAATCGGCAAACTATTAATGGCGGGCTTGTGAGTTCAGATTGGGCCTATGCTCAGGGCTGCTCTAATGCCGTTACCCTGGCTCATCCCAAGGAGTTGGTGTACATAAGGTGCATCTACACATCACCCTATGTCATTCTAGCAACGTATTGTGTTGCTGTATGACATGCTATGGTGACTACACGCATCTGGCAGTTATTTTGCCATAGCAGTGCACTCCCCTATTTTAGTGTGCTGCTACAGCAAAATAGCAGCTAAAACTAGCTTTGCACAATGAGCACAGCACAGTATAGGCGATTACTGCACTGTGCTTTAGTACTTCCAAAAGGAAGTACTAAAGCACAGCACAGTAACAACACTGCCGTAGGGTGACGTGTATATGCACCCACAGAGTGGTAGCAAGCTGGTAAAGCACATTCCTCACCTGTGCTCCCAGGCTCAGCACATACAAGAGTTGATATGCCCAAGGTTCCTGCCAAATCTGACACAAAGCTTCCAGTCATAATCTACCTGCTTCACCCCGAGATTGCTTGGTCCCAGATTTCAAAATGGATATTCCACACTTCTGGGTTTCACTGGTCTTTATTCCACAATCCAGGTTGGCAGAGGACTCCTAAGTATTTGCTCCTTCACCTATGCCCCACATTGTGTCAGTTTTCACCCTGGAACATCTTGCTGTAAATTATCTCTCTGTAGGCCTTACTTGACACCTGAACTGTATACAATCTTTGCTGAGGTTTCTTTTCAATGTCTTGGGTTGTCTGGCCTCACATTACACCTCTCTCTGAGAAACTCCAGAGTAAGTGCTCAGACTGTTCATTCAAAAGTTTGTTCCAAATTACTACCCATAGTATAACAAGGGTTGGGCAACTGGGTTACTAGTCCTGGGTGCTCACTTAGAGGGGACACAAGAACAACAGCTACTTCAACAGCCAGCCCAGCCCAGCCCCAGCTGCTACCCACAGTGTAGATTCTGACTACTGTGTCTCTGAGTTAGGCACATAAACCCATATTTAGGCTCCTCCATAGAAGTGGTCGTATTTACAGAGAGCAGTTGAAGATTTGTCTCTCTTAATGATATTAATGGGAGCTCCATGCCCAGCAGTGACAGAACTAAGTCTGAAAGCACAGTCAGTCTACCCAGCTTGCATAAGTATGAATCATACAGCATTCACCAGTTATTAGAATTGTGTTTATTAGAGTAAGACACATATAAGGATCCAACCCCCAAGACCCAGCACCAAATGCATTGTTTACAGGCATTTTCCACTACTTACTCCCATTTTGCTTTATAAAAGCAGGTGCTTATTAGAATCAAAACCTTAAAATATGATTATGAATACAGACTTTTCCCCCACTGGCTAGTAGAATCAATGAGTAAAATACACTGAAGTACCAAAACTGTATAGAGTTTCTTGATGGGATTCCACCCAGGCTTTTTACGTCACTGGTTATTAGATTCAAATATTCCCCACTCGATGTGATCCTACCAAGCAGCAGATGCTGTATATTGGAACTGTAAAGGTTCAAATATCGTTAGGCATCCCTTCACTATGCACAAACTGTGGAGTGCTTTAGCTTTTACTATTTCTAAACAAACTTGACAGAACTTCTTCAAATGATCCTTTGTTATGTTACAGGACAAAAAAAAAGATAAAACGGAGTGCTTTCCTCAGTGATTTCTCTCCTTTCTTCATTAAATCACCCAACACCGTAGTCATGGCAGTCCATGTAGGTAGATCCAAGTTGACTTGAAATTACCTAGATTAGATAACTGGCAGCAGTGCAGCTGTAGCACGACTCAGCATAGAGAAACTGCCTATTCACCTAGCTTCTTCAGTAATGCTGAGCTTTGTGCCACTGCAGCTGTACTACTATCAAGTACCACGTCTAACTAGTTTCAAGCTGGCTCAGGTGTGCCTACTTTAACTGCAGTGTAGCCAGATACTTTTGTTCTTTGTACCTTTATCATAACACTGAAAAGGCCACCAGAGATAGCCTTAAATATGCCCAGCACATGAATATCTGAGACAGAGAAAAAGAAAGCTACATCTTTCGCAGTTAGGATTACAAAGATAAAAGTACAGTAGTATATCCATGCACACGCATTCTACGTGAACTCTGGTAGCCACTTGCTGTGTAACACGAGGAGGCTCGGTGGATAACTACACAAAGAGAACCAAGCCTAGTTCATTTGGAAACTCTCTCAAGATTTTTCATTTTCTAAATCCAAGGAAAGACCTCTGTCAGGAAACCTAGTTTTAGCGTTAGGACATAATAAGGTAAAGTTAACTCACACTATGTTGAGGAGTGTCACCTGGTGATGGGATAACTCATGTAACAGCTACTGCTACCACTGCCCCACCTAGTGGCTAAGTGTGGTGATAATGATCTCTCTGAGGTCCCATTACAGCAAAGGAAATCAATGGGCGGTTGCCCCATAACTGAGTATTTTTAGCATGCAAATGTTTTATACAGTAATATATATACACCGGTTTAGGATAAGCATGTGTCCATTTACTTACAACATTTATGAGGATGCCACTGTAGTGAGACTGACGATATACTGGTTTCAATTATAACACAAGGAACCACATGTACAGTGCTGGTCTGTAATACTTTGGTTGGAGACCTGGATGCTCTAACAGTTCCAGTAAAGGTAGAATGGTTTAAGTGGAAATGACTGGTATTGATCTTGGCAACCATATACCAGCAGAAGTAAAAATAAGCTGCTCTCAATTAACCTGCATTGATTTGAATTAAAAGAAAAATGGATCAGTCCTGAATAAAACTCTGGTGTCTCAAGTAAGAGCATCTTTTTCAGACTAGTTCAGGGTGGTTTTTAGGCCAAAATAAGTACTGAATTCAGGAAACGAATTGCCCAGTTTCAAAATGTGGTTACGGTCAAAACAGTGACTGTAAAAATACGGACGTTCCTCGTTTTTTCTCTCTTGGCAATTTCCATATCACAGGGATTTGATTTGCAGGTAAAAAGAAGACTTTTTCTAGAAGCCGGTCATATCACCTCAACTAGAAACCTGCTCTATACAAGCACCAGTGACAAAGACTCAAGACTTGGAGTTCAGTTGACAGTTATGTAGATGTACAAGTCCCAGCCTATTCCCACACAGCTGTGGTCCAGGTCAAAACTAGTCCAGTAATTAGCAAGACAGTCCACCAGCATCTTTTCTATGTCTGCTAATCCGCCAGAACCCCAAATACTGTGTTAACGGAGTTATTGGAATGAGTAAATCTCCACGAAAGTGTGAAAATGAGACATGAGTTGAGAAGGTTTTATCTTTGCTCTGTCAGGATTTCAGCACATTTCACAGTAATTTCCAAGGGCTTTGAGCTAATTGTAGCTAGCTCTGGTGTCCTCCAAGGTCTCAGCTGCAAAAAACAAAACCAAACCAACCCCCACAAAAATGAATGAGTGGCAATGAACAAGAAGAGGTTTACAATGTGTGGGGGGGGGGAGGGGAAGAGAAGTAGCCCTGTTTAATTTTGAACTCACTCAAACATTGTGGCTTTGAAAGTTTGAATTGATTGTGAATTCTGTTGTTTTCTGCTTAGAAAACCTTTTTTAAAAAGCAGCAGAAAGAGTAAATGTCTATATCTATGAACAATCTAGGATAAAGAGCAAGAAGTGTGTGGGGGAAGCTGAAATGAAAAATCAATAAAGAAAGTTTGGGTACATCTACAACACTGCAGTCACAATCTTGACTGCAATTTGCGTTGATATACCTGAGTTATCTTTAAACCAACTAGGTTGCAAAAACCCTCCAGAAAGCTGGGTAAATAGGTAGTTATTGTGTGTTGAGCTCCATGCTATCACAGATACTGTTCTAGTAGTACCCAAGCTACCTGATTTCAAAGCTAGCTCAGTTATGTCTATGCAAACTGCAGTCAATACCCTGGCCAGCAGCATAGTGCTAACAACAGTGACAAACAGAACTGAGAACAGGAGAGAGAAATACTCTCATGAACAAGTAAAGATAGTCTCTGTGCTATAATCAGGCTACTCTTCTGTCCCACTGGCCTAGCTACATCAGGAAGTCCATAACATAGTTGCCAGCAACAGTAAGGGAATGGACTTAACAGCCCAGACGGTCCCTTCCAGTCCTATGTTCCTATGCTAGGAAGTACTTCTGCAACCTAATAAAGGGCACTTGTGCCATTACCTAGACACAGATGGAAGGCAGGGCAGGCTGACTCCTTAGAGAGTCACCAGTTCAAAGAGGTATACATTTTTGTAGGCAACAGCCTACTTAATCAGATCTTACCACCTACAAAGCTTATGCCTTTCTGAAACAGTTTGTCTCTAAGGTGCCACCCTGCGCTGCCTTTTGCCAGACTTCAGACTAACACAGCTAACTACTGCTCTCTAGACCTTGGGTGTGTGTTGACAAAACAGGGGTTTACTTCACCCTACATTGAAGCAGTGGGTTTTTAAAAATGCTGCTTCATTGTAGGGTGAAGTAAACCCCGGTGTCATGTACACCCGTGTCTTACCTGCCTCTCTGGTGGCGGGGAGGAAAGGGCGAGCTGCCGGCAGGCAGAGCAGTCCCTGGGCTGCAGGGGGCGGCTGGTGCTTCCCCCTGCAGCAGCAGCAGCCCCCCCCCAGGCAGCACCCACCCACAGGCACCCGGCTCAGGTGGTCCCAGGGGGCACTGCAGCTGCGGAGGGGAGGACCTGATCCCTATGGAGCTCATGCAGGCAGGCAGGTTAGCCGCACAGAGCCTAATGCTTCGCTTCACGGCTATAGGGCAGCAAACTAAAATTCCTCAGAGGTGTTTTAGTTTGCTGCACCCCAAAGTCATTTAAGGTGCATTATGCCACCAAATGTGCTACAACAGCTGGAATGAATGCACAATACACCGCTGACAAGTGCAAACACCAGTGCCATTAGCGTGATGCAAAAGCAGTTAACTTGCTTTACAGTGTCATGCACACATGCCCCTTGTTTTGTCTACACATGTGTGGTTCTGGTCCCATGTTCTTTAGCAGTCACTGGAAAATAACACTGGTCTTGTGGCTGATGTATATGCATGAGCTTCTGCTGCTTCATCATATCTTCACCTATTCTGAGGAGAACTTAATTCTCCGGGGGTATCAGTCCAGCAACTTATCCCAATAATAAATTCATACATAAAGAAAAATTCCCCAGTGGAATTTTTTGAGTTCATAAAGAGGGCAAAGGATACAACTTCAATATTTCAAATGACCTGCCCTTCTGTTCTCAGAGGTGGCCTCCACAGCACACCCACAACACTCTCATGTGCTTCTATTCTCTATCCTCCACTGCCATTCACCTGTGTTGACTCTGACCCTATCTTGCTTGCCCATAATGCCCTCCATCACCTGGCACCTTATCGAGAGATAAGCTAGATAAAGATCCCCACTCTTCTTACAGGCTTGCCATGTTCATGTCATTATCCTTCCCTGCCAGGGTGTGGTGCCAGACATGACTATAACCAGTTAAACACTTAGGCATGATAGACCCTATTGTTAGGAAGGCTCTGAAGACGCATCTCATCTTTGACAATTTTCCACTTTATACAGAAGGGGAAACTAAGGCACAGAGCAGAGATATAATCTGCTCAGGGGCTACAGAAAGAGTGGGTGCCAAAGCCAGGATTAACTTCCAGGAGCTCCTGGTTCCCAGTTTCATCTCCAACCATTAGAGCAGGCTCCTCTAATGCACACTAATGAATCTACTGCCCAAGTGGCTGAGAGATTGAACAGAGCTGAGCTCTAGGGAGAACTGAAACGGGTTTTGTGGTGAGGAAAAAGTTGGCAGGCAATGTATTTGTGTGCCAGACTTTGGCCTGGTGGGATTTGAGGTGTCTGCACTCCCAACCTACAAAGGAGAGTTTGTAAATGGAGAGTAATAATTCCCACCATGCATAAAAAATAGAGACAGACTGGTACTGAGATACTTCACCTGCCTGATTACCCAGACACTAGAGATGTGAAGCCCACAGTGGTGTGCTTTCAAAATTACCCTGCCTCTGCTCACTATTAGTACAGTCATTCCCTGAGTTAAAATAAGTTCCCCATGTCATGGCTTTGCTGAGGCATCCCAAAATCCCATTGTTTCCTCAAGCTCCCACTTCCTGGTTCCAACAGTCCCTTCACTGTCACTCACCACTATACACTGGACTCACAATGCTTTCCTTTCCCTGCACCCTCCCTGAGTTTGCTAGAAGCTGTTCTCCTGGAAGTTCTGACCTATCTCACAGAGGTGGGCCCAAACTTCAAAGCCTGGATCTAGATTAGAGTCTGAGTTTCCCCAAATTAGAGTAGGTTTATCTAGATCCAGCTTTCTGACTCTGGTCCCTTTAAAGGACATGGGGAACTGGACCTGATGTCCCGAGGCAGGCTCAGCTCTCTTTGGATGCTCTGTTTTCTAAAGCATGAAAACAGAGCAAACTGAGACAGTAGTTTACAAGGGAAGCTTACATTTCCTCTCTCCTGTTAGTTAAATCTGTCAAAGAGCAGAAATAAACAGAGCCAATTGCTGGTAAAGGCTCAAAGCCTGGACTTAGAGTCTCACTGTCTGCTTGTTGGTGACTAGTGGACCTAAAGATCACAAGAGTCCTGTTTCCAAAGAGTGCCAGGAGAAGGGCTGTAGCCATTAAGTTCATAGACAGATGGACTTTCTACCACTAGGGTACAACCCAGCTATGTAGAAGACAGGGTCCATCTGAGACTGGGGAATGAACTCCTAAGGGAAGGATGAATGTTTGGGAACAAAGGAAACACACCCTACCCAAATAACTGCTCACATGCACACATGGTTTTCACTCTGTAATGAAGATGAAACAGAGCAAACATCATGAGACGGATATTAACCACGGTGTCCTGTGTTGTACTGGAAGACATTCAGGTATGGCAGCCGTGAGGGCAGCAAAAGGACCTATACATATAGAACAGAACAGTTCTCTTTGACTAGGTGCACTGGCTCACTTTAAACTAAACTACCAGTCTGTGCCTTAAATAAATGTAAAATGTCCACAGGTTACTATTTGACTTTCGTGTGGTGGAATACCCAGGCTTTTCCAAATCACCACTGCCCTACCTTCTGTTTTCTAGGGGTCAGTGGATGGAAGCACTAAGTGCAATTCTATTTCACTTTGTTCAAGCTGCTGAAAAACAGTTAAAGCAAAAGAAGGGTGAGTTCTTCTCCTCAAATTTTTTTGTGGCTACGTGTCATAAGCAAGATGATGGTGGATTCCAAAAGTAGCTGTCTTCGTGGATTTTCAAGACTTCAGCAGGACAGAATCACATTTCAGTACCTAAGTGCAATTTGATGCCCCAAAGGTAGAACAAAATCTGGCCACAGGCACCTAGAGCACAAATGTGGGCATTGTACGTGACAGAAGTGTGGACCAGAAATTCACACAAGACTAGTGCAAGGTAACTTGGGTTTCCATCTTGTCTCCTGCTTCACTGTGTGATCTTAAGCAAGCAAGACACCTCCAGACCTCAGGTTGGGGAGGACTGGGCTAGAGAGTTTCTGGAGGGGCTGGATGTGTTCAAATCAGCGGGTCCAGATGCTCTCCACCCCAGGGTGTTGAGGGAGCTAGTAGGGGTTATTGCAGGGCCCTTGGCACAGCTTTACAAGCACTCGTGGTGCTCGGGCAAGGTGCCAGATGATTGGAAGCTAGCCAACATGGTCCCCATCTTTAAAAAAGGGAGGAGGGAGGGCCTGGGCAACTATAGGCCTGTCAGTCTTGCCTCAATCCTGGGCCGGCTTCAGGGATGATGTTCAAGGGCAACCAGCACGGTTTCAGTAGGGGCATGTCATGTCAGACCAACCTGATTGCCTTTTATGATCAGGTCACAAAAGCATTGGATGCAGGTGTCACCATGGACGTAGTTTTTCTGGACTTCAGCAAGGCCTTTGACACCATCTCCCACCCCATCCTCATTAAAAAACTAGGCGACTGTGGCATTGATCTTTGTCAGTGATTTGGACAACGGGGTAAAAAGCAACCTGTTTAAATTCGCAGATGATACCAAAATTTGGGGTGAGGTGAGCACGCTAGTAGGGAGGGAAAGACTGCAGCAAGACCTGGATAGGTTACAGGAGTGGGCTAACATAAACAAGATGCTTCAATACTGACAAGTGCCGGGTGCTGCACTTGGGCAGTAGTAACCAGCAGCACACTTATAGAATGGGAAACTCCCTTCTTGAGAGCACGGAGGCAGAAAGGGATCTTGGAGTCATTATTGACTCCAGGATGAACATGGGCCAACAAGGCAAGGTCACGGTTGCAGGGCTAACTGGACCTTGTTGTGCATCCACAGGTGCATCTCAGGTAGTGCCAAGGAGGTGATCCTCCCCCTCTGTGCGACGCTGGTCAGGCCACAGCTGGAGTACTGCCTCCAGTTCTGTGCGCCCCACTTCAGGAGGGATGTGGACAACATTGAGAGGGTGCAGAGGAGGGCCACCCGCATGATCTGGGGACAACAGGGCAGACCCTACAATGAGAGACTGCGGGACCTGAACCTGTTCAGCCTTCACAAGCGAAGGCTGAGGGGGGATCTGGTGACCATCTATAAACTCACTAGGGGGGACCAGAAGGATTTGGGAGAGACCTTGTTTCCCCGAGCACCCCCTGGCATAACAAGGAATAACGGCACAAGTTGTTGGAGAGGAGGTTTAGATTAGACATCCATAAGAACTACTTCACAGTCAGGGCGGCTAGGATCTGGAACCAACTTCCAAGGGAAGTGGTGCTGGCTCCTACCCTGGGGGTCTTTAAGAAGAGGCTTGATGCCTACCTGGCTGGACTCATTTGAGCCCAGTTTTTCTCCTGCCCAGGTTGGGGGGGTCGGACTTGAAGATCTACAAGGTCCCTTCCGACCCTACTGCTATGATTCTATGAAGACACTCTTCATTGCTCTGTGCCTCAGTTTCTCTGCCAGTCAAATAGGACTAGTACTATAGTTCCATCTTCATAAAGTGCTTTGAGCTCTATATAGCAAGGTCTTGCAAAGAGATCCACATTGTTTGCAAGGTTATCTGTATTTTTGTTACTGCAGCTGAGATGCAGGGCACCTTCTCCACTGTGATTATCCTTAGACAGCATACATGGCAAACAGTAAAAAATACTGGTTGCCTGGGTATCTTTTATGACACTATCTGGGTCTATATAGCTTATCCATTACAGTGCCACCTGCCTTCTTTAGTAGGCAGGCACATATAGAGTAGCTCAATTGTTAGCTTACAATCTGTTTCTTGAAGACACTGGATACGAGTATAACCCCCTGGAATTAATCATGAACTGTCATCAGTTCTCTAAACTGTGTCTTACATTGACTCTATTATGTCCTACCCACGATCCTTTGCATAACAGTGGCTGTTCAATGCAAGTGCCTTTTGTGCCAACCCTATGGGATAAACCTGGTCCCCTCTGATAGGCTGCTCTGGCAGCCCTTTGAAGCACTGCCATGGCTGCTTTGCAAGCTACTCACCCAGACCCCAAATCGTCTTTCCCTGCTTGGAGGTGTGATGGTGGGGCTGTACCCAGCCTACTCCTTGCAGCAGCCTTTCCCCCATGCTGCTTTGTTTGATTTGGGTTTTTTGGAGAGCTCATTTATTAGGGAAGCCCTTTTATTTTTCCGTTTTGGAAGAACCCCAAATAGGTTTCCCGGCAAAACTAATGTGCAAGCGGCTCGACATTAAGCACTGAGTAATCCTGGAAACACAGACCTGATGTCTCTACAGGCAGCAATAAACTTTTCAGCACAATATTGTAACCTCAACTCTTCCTCCTTTAATGGCTTTTTCTCTGTGCCATTAGCATTCTTGCAAAACTTTCCCTGCCTGTGCACACACAAGCTCAGACAGAAGCCAGCTACGTTAGCCAGAGTTAGCGTTCAAGTCAGGGTTTGGGTGAACTTCTTTGTTCATTACTCAGAACTCTGTAGGATCAAAGAAAAGCCTTCTGCAGAATAAAAGAAAATACCCTAGGTAGTTTAGGCACTGCCTGACTTTGTCCTGTGTGGAGTACAATGCAAATAAGATTAAGTGGAGTGGAGTGCTACCATAGGGAAATAAGGCACTAACCCCTGCATCTCTGCACATCTGGAATAGAACCCAGATTTAGGTGACGACAGGTGAGGCTTGCATCCCACGTCCACACGTGGTCAATTCCATGGCATGCCCACCTCTCAATCAGAAGGTGCTCTTCCTGACAGCAAAAAATATCTTTATCTATCTGCACACTGATCCTGCTCTCCTTGAACTCTGAGCTGTAAGGCTACAGTCCTGTCCTAGGTCACTGGAAGTGAATAAGCTAAGAGCCAGCTCCACTGCTGCAAAAGCAGGTGAAACACCATTGCTTTTGCTGATGTTGCACCCTTTTATTCTGCAATAGTGAACTGGGTCCTAAAACCTGGTGCTAGATTCACTAATATATCAGCTCAGCTAAAAATTTCTGTCGAAGTCACTAGCCTCTCCAGATATCCCATCCCAATACGCTTCCATCATGCTGTTATACCTTGGCTGGAACCTTCAGCAGCTGTCTCTGACTTAGTTCTTTTGAAACTCTGATCATGAATGCAGAAGGGAGATCACCAGAATATTGCATCAATGCATGGAGAAGGCAAAGATTTCATAGCCTTCCCATTACAACTACCTGCTCTGCAATTTTTCTCAAGGGTGATACTATATTACTGCTAGTAGTACAGCTTTACAGAAAAGGGCAACATCCCTGGAAATACTGATTTTATACCTGTTATAGCAGTATCAACTTCTGGAGCAGAAACACCGGATGCATATGGCTACCTATTGTTCGAGGTGGAGTTTCTGTATCTCCACTGTGTCATGGCTACTTGGGAATTTCAGAAAACAGGACTTTCCTCACTGGTGCACACAGAGGGTAGTAGTCAAACATACACAGTAGTACAGAAACTCTTGCACCAAATTGCCACTTTTTCTACAGACCTCTAAACATAAGTAAACAGCAGCAATCAATGACTGGTTGCAGGTTTTCAGGAAGTCCATAAACTGTGGAGTTCTGTGCTGTGTTATTAGCAAGGTGGTACCCTCATTGAGGGCATAGACAGAAGTGACAGATTTCACCTGATCTGGCCCCAGAAAACAGTATACAGCTGTGACCAAACCTAAGTGCACAGCTGCAGAGCACTTTAAAAGGGCCTGATCCCACAAAAATCTGTACGGAGGGTTCAGATGAACATGCTCTACAGCAGAGTGCGTTCTGTAATTTGTGTCTGCTGCTTTCCCAGCCTGTCACTGTTTTTGGAATGGGATGAGGGAAAGTGAGCCCAGGGAGTTTGGGCTGGGGTTTGTTCAGCCACCACTGGACCAGTGGGGTGGATGTATTGGAGCCCCACAGGTGGAGAGGATCCAATCTCTTCACCTCACCCTCCAGAACCCCAAGAATGAGCTCCCTCTGCTCCCTCCCATTCTGAAAACAGCCTAGGGATTGAGAGGGGGAGCGGCATTGCTACTGAGACTGGGCTGCAGGCTTGCAGCAAGTGCCTGGAATCCCGAACGCCCAGACCCAATGTTGAACTTCTGTTGGTTCTGGGGGGTTGTTGCAACTCATAGTGCTTTCTACACAGTCCTATGAGTTGCGGCTGCTCTTCTGAACATACTATGAAAGAACCATTAACTTGCATTACTGCTCCTGCACTGATTCCTGTTAACAAGATCATTAAATAATCTACCTAACTGCTGAAGGCCTGGGAACATGGGGATGGAAAGCAGACTTGAAGCCAGTCCAGAAGCAAATATTCTAACCTGCCTTGCACAGGAAAGCCAGTTCATTTCCTCATCCTGGATCCTTGCACCTCTAGCTATTAGGGGCTAAGAGTGCTGCAGAGGCAACATACATAGTCCCTGGAGGGAAAGGATGGGCATTACACCAACTCAACAGCAATCTCACTCCAGTCGATTAAAAAGCAGTGCTGATGGACTCTGAGGAGGATCCCATCAACATAATCAAGCACAAAGTAAGGGATGTTGGAAGAAAACATTTCTGTTGCTCAAACAGGCTAGGGAGGTCTGAATGAGAGGTTGCCTTGCAACAATAGGATCAAGACTAGAATCCTGGCCCCACTGAAGTTGGTGGTAAGAACTGGGAAAACAGATGGTCTGACAGTTAGGGTCAGGATCTATACTGATCTGGAGTCTTATTTCTGGCTCAGCCATAGACTAGCTATGTGACCTTGGACCATTTATGCAGTGTACCCAGACTAGGTATTTAAAGGAATGTAAGTGCCTAAAGAAGGAGATAAACACCTAGTGTGATTGTCAAATATGTCATTAAATCATGAGTGTGACTGTGAATGACAATTACAATTCTCCAGTTACAAATAGCACATCATATACTGTACATAATGGTTGTTTCTCGTGCACATTGTAGCTGTAGGATTACAATGTAAGGATTGTGCATGACTGTTGTAATGTAAGCACATGCAACAAGAAGAATAGGTAGGATTGACTAATAACTGGAACTGGTCAGGCTTCATCATCAAAATCTTTCCACATGAAAATATCTAACAGCAATGAAAACATTTCAATCTGGAAAACATTTTCCACTGAAAACTCCCAAATTTTACTACTTCAGTCAAATACCAGAATACTTTGATTCCACAATGCTTTGTACATTCTTGAAGAATGAAGAAGATAGATCACAGAAGATGAAGCCAGATTGAGGGAACAGACCCATATAAGGGAATAAGAATATAAGATACCATGGTGGTATTCAAGAATTAAACTACTTTAGTATTGGGGTATTCTGGTTTATAATAACAAAAAAAATCAAGGTTTCCCACTGGCAGGCACTTTTCATAGAAAAACTTCAGTCAAAAACCCAAATAGCAAAATAGTTTCAGCAAAAAATGTCCAACAGTCCTCTAGTGCATGCTTAAGGCTGAATTAAACAAGCAATCTTTGCGTTCAGATAGATATAACTACCCTTCAGAACTGCATGCTGGTGGCAGGGTGTAAATTTTGCTTTTTCTGCCCCACAAATAATTACTATAGCCCCTTCCCAGCCCCAGACTCCCTGAACTGTTAGAGACTGGCAGCCACACTCCGCATGAACACTGTGCTCCAGGTCACTGCTGGGAGCTTTGAATTGATACACCAGGGGCACAGTACTAAGGAGAGAAGCAGTTGTTACCAAAAGTTCCAGTCCCAGACACTATTATGCTAGGAGCTGTACAGACACAGAACAACAAGACAGTCCCTGACCCAGACAGTTGTACTGAAAACAACAGATGAGAGCAAACAGCAAGGAAGGCAAGAAAGCAGTTGAGATTAATGCATTAAGTAAGGGGTCACAATATGCCAGCTGCCTAGACGACATTCAAGAACCTTTAGATTCATTAAGAACCCCCATGGATAGAATTGGGCAACAGCAGGTAAATGCTTTTCTATCCCAACATGCACAGGGCCTGGTGTAATACTAGGCATGGATTCTCTGGGGACTCCGCTTGGTCCAAAATCTTGGTCTGTGATTTAAAAGGAATTTTTTTAGAACAAGGCAACCTTTGTCACTGGGGAGGCTCCATGATATACAATGGGAGGGGAGTGGTTATATAAAGACAGAATCTGGTTTCCTATAAGGGGTAGGTTTGATGCCAACAACTCTACCAGGTCCTGCTCAACCCACAAATTTCATGACCTGGCGGGGAGTGCCCACATCAAGCACAGCTTGTCCTTAATGGGTGAATATACTGAAGTGGTGGACAGTTCAGTCAGACAAGAGTTGCAGGCGAGTGAGGGGAACTTCACAAGGGAAAAGATGTGGTCAGGCAGAATCTGAGAGAACACATGCATACAGACTTGCATGCTTAATGCTATTTTCATTTGCTGTAAGTAGGTCACATCAACAGTAGGCTGTCTGAGTGGAATGGGGCAATCTGATGTTGCATTAACATTATCAGGTGATGTGGTTCTCCCCCTAGGGTCCCTCCTGGGCTGGCTGCTCAGGGAAAGCCTGGGTAAAGAGAAAAGGCCCTGGGAAAAAGCACACATCAGAGGCCAGCCAGAGCAACTGCTAATGGGTGGGGTTTCCATGGTGTCAGACAATGCTGCTTCAAAGAAGGAAACACTTTGCTGCTCCCTTATTGGTCTTCTGGGAAATGTGGGGAGAGGATGGGATGCTACCCCTGAGGTCCCAGAGGGGGAAGGAAATGGAGCTGAAGTTCCCTGACCTCCCAGCCACAGGGCAGCTGAGCTGGGAGAGAAAATCCTTCTTCGTTACCAAAGGTTAACAAGCTGTGGCAGCTGATGGAGCCTCGGTAAGAAGCAAGTTGAGACCAAGGATATGTGGATGCTGCCAGGGAGTGAGGAGGCGGCTTGAATATATGTACAGTTTAGGTGTAGTTTATTATTTATAATGCTCAGTTACCAACGAAAAACAGGCACCTAATGTAAACTTTAAAATATTTATTGGGAATCTCAGGGCGCCGGCTGGTTTCCCTTGTGCATCCATAATTACCCAAGGACCAATGCCTCTCATGCCTTGCTGAACACTGTCATTAGCTTGTCTGTCCTCCATCTCTATCTGTCTCTATCCTCCATGCCTTCCAAGGATGAGGAGTGCCTACTTTCCATGAACACCTACAGAAACCCACATCTTCCCCCAGTCTTCCTCCCTGAAATTCCCCTTTGTGCCCACTCAGACCTTAGCCATAAAGAAAATAAAAGCATCTTAGGGACCAACTAGCACACACCCCTGATCCTGAACTGGAGGTGCTAAAAGTCTGCCTTCATGCCATAACAATTCCATGCACTGAGAACAAAAATCACAGTTTCCAAGTGATTCATCTACACCAGTGGAGCCAACCTTTTTGGCAGATGTGCCACAAATTAAGCCCTGCACCCCCCCTCAAGTGGCACTCTGTTCCCCTTTCCCTGCCCGATCTGCTGTTTGGCTTTCTGCTCCCTGTCCTGTACTCCCTGCCCTATCTGCTGCTCTGCTTATTCTTCCCTACTGCCTGAAGCTGCCCGTGTCACTTGTGGCATATGTGGTACCACCACTAACCTACAGAAACATGCCTGTGGGGACTTGGCACTGAAACTTCTTCCATTCTCCAAGTTCCAAATTCATAGGACTCTATTACCTGAGCTAAAGAAGAGCTCCTCCAGCAAGCAGTAGTAGCCGATTTCTTATCCCTCCTGTGCACTAACTCAGACATTCACTCCTGTGCCCAATTCCCATCTATCCCCATGTCTCCTCACCTTCCCACAGCTTCACTTCCCCATGCATGCCAAATTCCCACCACGTCTCCCTCCTCACCCCAAGCTCCCCCACCCTACTCACTCCAAATGCCCATCACCTTCTTTCCCTCCTTCTGACCCCCCCCCGCCAAATTCCTGCCAAAAGTAAGTTTTGTGTATACAAAGTATGCAAAGAGACTAGGCATCTACAGCTGGAACAGGGATCACTGAAGTCAAAGGGAATCCTTAACAACACTGGTCCCTCTTTACCCCAGACAAGATACTGCAGCCCCATTTAAGCTCACTTGATCTCCCTGTTCTAAAATAAATCCAGGAAATTGCATTGCCCCTGTTACACCACTTCCAACACCTGAGGATTTGCCTACAGTGCAGTGCAGAGACACCTGAGCTAGCTTTAAATGAGCTAGGTTAGCTGCTGGAAGTAGGCTAGCCATGGCAGCCCAATGCAGACTAACTTGCCCTGTCTGCAGGGTATATAGACATACCTGGCATTTTTACTGCCAAGGCAGATGCCTTTTGGGAAGAATCCCTTGCCAGCCTGATGTAAATAAATAAATAATCCCTAGAGCTCCCCAAAGGTGCCATTAAGCAGCAGAGAATTAGTGATTAGTGGCAACAGGAAAGAAGAAATATATAAACAAAGAAGTCATAGCCTCATCCATGGGGAGAACACTTCTGAAATCCTTTAACAGAGCTCATTAAATATACATGGCCTCGCTGGCTATACATTCTGATTAGGGCATGACATCAGTGCCTGGATCCCACGGTGTTTCTGCTTTTCACCAAAGAAATAATAGCAGAAGACCCATCCAAAGAGGAAAATCTTTCCCCTCCTTCTATCCTGGTACCTTCACCCAGTCTCTGAGCATGGCAGACACTCAATCTGAGAACTCACAGAGGCAGGGATGTTACTCTGGTCTGTTTCCTCTGCAGGGCTCAGAGATTCCCAAGAGCCTTCAACCAGCTGGCAGATGACAAATTGGAGTTAATTAACACTTGGGAATGGGGCAGTACACAAGACCAGGGACCTACTGATTGAAAAGTATTGAGGGCTGCATTTTGAATGCAGAGCTCCTTTAAAAACCTGCTGTGAGCACCACAAGTACATTTGACAATCGGGACCTTATCCAGTTGCCTGAAAAGGAGTTGAGCTCTTTTGCAAATGTAGCCCTCCATTATCTAAGTCTGCTCAGAACAGGTCTTCACTTGATCTGAGCCTTCAAGAGGCCGAGACACACTGGATGAGAGACCAGCAAGCCACTAGCAACCTTAATTGTCACTAGTCAGTAGGGTCAGATGACACAGCATTAAATACAGCTGCATCCTATGTGTATGAAAGCTTCTACTGTTGCTTCAAATGTAGCCAAAGCCTAAACTATTCAGCTAATTCACACGCTCCATCAGTGGAACATTCCAATCCCTACTTTTTATTTTTACAATATTAATATTTTATTATTTTTCATTGGAAGAAACATGTAAATGCAAGTGATGGGAGAGGAATAATGCCCTGGAGTCTTCCAATGTTAAGAAAACAAATAAACAAAAACTGTCCTTTTTATGTGCGATGTTAACGCAACATGCAAATGATGCCCTATAATCAATAGCATCATAGGGAATTTATGATGGGAGCTCTCTTACTAATTTGTTGATAGAGATTTTAAAAAGTGTAAGAGGGAGAGAAACCTCTTCCATCTCTTGTAGTAAAAAACATTCCCAAAGGGACAAAAAAAATCTCCAAAGTGTTTTTAGTTCAACACAACAGCATAGAATTAGTACCTATTCACTGGCCAAGATGACCTTAGCATAGAAAACAATGTAGCAGCAAAAATTAAGGAAATTAAATTATATATTTTTAAAATGTGTTTACAGGAAACAGTAAAATATATTGTAAAAAACACTTTGGCTTAAGCTGTCTGCAGGGAATAAACTCAGAAATCCCAGGCTTAAACACATGATACTTTACATGATACTTTTTCATGAATTAAAGAACTAGTTCACTAAATATAGAAGCAGTGAGTGAACTTGTAAAAACCTCACACAGTACATCAACTGGAGAGACAAAGTGCACATCTACACATAATATAGTACTTGTATAACATAATCAAGTACTAAATAAATGTGCAGTAACCAGAGTAACTGAGCAGTAGCACCAGCGAAGGCTTTTCAAGTGATGCTAGGGTCACAAACAAACTTTAAAAATTGATCAGATTTTGCATACATTTTTGAAAAAATAGATGCTGCTTGTGCTTCACCATATGTTAACACTGTGCATATTAATAAACAGAACCAGGTTTTCTGTTTGCTGTGGAAAAACACAGATTTTCTCCTTTAAAGGAAAAAAATGTGGATGTTAAAGGAGAAAAGAAGAAAATCACTGCAGCTGTCCCCTTGCAGCTGGCAGAGTTCCAGACTGCAAGGTGCTGCTTTGGGCTGGAGAGAGCGGGAAGAGGGTGATCAGGCAGAGGGTGCCACATGCATGTGTACGTGCATGCTTGCATGTGGCAGCCAAGCAGCGTGGAAAGCAGCTCCTGCAGCTCCCCACAAGTAAGTCTATAGGATGGGGGGGCAGCATAGATGATGGGTTCGGGGGGGGCACAGGCGACATGTCAGGGAGGATGTGGGGAGGCATGTGCTCCCCCAGATTTGTTCACCCACAGTGGGCACAGGGCTGCAGCTTAGCTGGACTGGTATGGGCAAGAGCCACCTCCGCACCCCAGCAGTTAGGATCCGGCAAGTGAGGGCAAAGCGGGGCAGAAAGACTCGCTGCTGCCACAGGGACTCCCACCAGCCACACCACCATCAGTGCAAGGAGTAATGGATGGGGAGGGGAGTCATGCTGCCCTCACCTCCTCCCATCACCAGACACTCACTCACCAGGCCATGGCTCTACTCTACTATCATGGCCCAACCGCTGTTGCTGCCACTACCACCACTCCCCTCAGGTCACAGCTCTACCCCAGACTGGAGGTGGGATGGCAGGTAGCACTGGTACTGTGAAGGTGGCTCCTGCCTATGCTGGTCCAGCCAGGCTGTAGCCCGTGCCCTCTGTGGGTGCACAAATCTGGGGGGCACATGTCCCCCATGCCACACATACACTCCTCCTGGCCCACACATTCAACCCCTGCCCCCCTCACTGGGGGCTGGGGCCTGGGGGACAGTGGTTCAGGAGTGAGGGGCACTGGCAGGGTCAGGAGGCTGTGGGTCAGGAGTGAGGAGCATCAGCAAATCAGTTTACAGTATTTTTTTTCAAATTGTACAATAAGAGTAAGGATGGGCCACTTGGGAGTAAGGAAGGGCCACATGTTGATATTGGTGTTAATGTTTTCCTGTTGGTGTTTATTTCTGCTTTTAAAATTAAGACTGTTGAGCTGCTAATACTTTTGTGTTTTCTACTTAAACTATTTACTGGGTCAGGACTGGCCATTAATGTTTACAAATGGGTCCTGGTACATAAAAGGTTGAGAACCACTGAGTTACACCATTTTATAGGTCAAACTGATAAAGATTATTTTCAGTACTAAAGGGCCCTATCTTCAGGTTCTCTCTAATTTAACTTACTCCATGAGGAGCTTTTCAATATAAAAGAGCTCCAAAAATGACACAGAACCCCATGTAAACAGCCAATATCACCATTTCCCTGCCAGAATAAAGGGCATTCTTTATGGGAGAAAGAAAATATCACCAGTATTGTAGACCTAAAATCCCAATTCAAGCCCTCCAAATCATGACATCATAAAATAATGTGTTTTAAATTCTCTTTCTGTGCCTTCTGGGTTCTGGGCTTTCCAGGAACAGTTAAGGTCACATTTTCAGACTTTTCTCTGCAACTGTTAAGAGATAAAAATGTAATGCTTCCTTTTTTTTAGGCAAGCAAGCACACTGAAATGCTGCTTTTACACCTTTTTCTATATAGGGGCTGTGGTAGTGCATCTTTGGTGCCTGCCACTTTGAAGACTGGAGCAGGCAGCCGCCAGGTGCAGCAGCCATTTTCAGACATAGGTCAGCTATATAAAGAGGGCAGTGACCTGCTAGCAAGGGAGGCAGCAGCAGCAGCTAACTGAGCTCCTGTGTAGGGACCTGGAGGTGGAGGCACCTGCTGTCCTGGGTAAGATGTAAAACTGTACCCTGCTAGGGAAGGGTGGCCTCCTACTGGCATGGGAGCCCCCAGAAAATGCCAGGCCAGCTACCTCCCTGGTGAAAGGTGGGAAGGGTCACCTTATAATCACAGCCCTGGTGGTGTGCCAGTAGAACAGGGGGAGCCCAGGCTTGTTAGGAGCCCTGAGGCAGAGTCCAGGCCAGAGGAGGGACCTGGAGCTGTGCCCAGGCAGCAGGGTAAAGCCTGGGGGCACAAACAGAGACCTGGAGAGAGTGGGGCAATGGATAGATAGACCCTGTAAATAGAGGCCCTGAGAGAGAGGGGCATAGGGAAGAGGCCTACTGAGGGCATGGAGCCTTATGAGGGGCCAGGAGTAAAGTAGGCTAACAGTTGTTGAGGCGCTCAGCAAGCATCCCAGTGAGGGCAGCAGGAGATGCCTGACAGACTGTGCCAAGGCTGACCAAGGCATGGAGAGACAAGCCTGAAACCAGAGAGGCTGGGTGGTATGAATGTAGCCCAGGAGAGAGGGCAGCATGAAAGAGGCTGGGTGAGAGCCAGCAGAGTGAATGGGAACCTGGTGAGAGAGGGGTAGCATGAGAGTGGCCCTTTGGGGTAGCATGGTAGAGCTATAACTGCATGCCCAGTCTGCTCTGGACCAAGGCCAGAGAGGTAATACATAGTGGAACATCTGCGAGGCATGGGGCACATATGGGGTGGTTGAAGCATGCACTTATGGCCCTAGTCACGAGGGCATACAAAAGGTAGTCTCCCACACAAGTAACAGCTGAACTTTATTTTCATCAAGGTGTGGCAGGTGATTGGAATGGGGGGACTGCCCAGAGACCTGGCCGGGAAGGTAACCCTGTTACAGGGGCTTAAAGGAAAAAAACAAAAAGTACTGTGAATTATACCGCCAGGTAGTGTGAATTATCAGTACAATTCATGAGAACTAGCAGCACTGGGAGGAAAAGGTGTGGTCAGGATCCATGTACCTCACAGGTCCTCAGCTGAAGGAATGTCCCTCTAGGTTAGGGATGTGCAATTATTTTCGCTGGAGGGCCACTTTAGGAATCTGGGTGAGCTGTTGGTTGGCAGGGTAGGAATGCTGACATGGCCCCATGGCAGAGGGGGAGAAATTGATGCTATTCAGCCTGGCCCCATCAGACCCTCACCCAGTCCTAGGGGTGCTGGATGGAGCAGGTGGACAGGGTCTCCATGAAGACTGGCCAGAACCCCATAGGTAGGGCATGCTCAGCTGGGCGGCTAGGATCAGGACACGGGCCGGCTAAGAGCAGTGTTCAGGAGGGGGATAGGCGAGTGGGTGCTGGAGCCAGGGCCAGGATTGTGGGGTAGTAACAGCTCAGGGCTGGGGTTTAGGACAGAGTTGCAATCTGTTCCCTGCACAGCAGGGATGTTCAAGAAGCAGACTGTAGCTCTGCCCTGGGCCCCAGACCCACAGTGTCACTTCCCCATGATCCCAGCTCTGGCCCCGGCCCATCCTGCTCCTGGATACTGCTCCCTGCTGGCCCATGGCTCCATCTCATCCATCTGGCTGAGCATGCCTTGCCTCCATGGGTCCTGGCCGCTCTCCATGGAGACCCCAGCCGCCCACTTTGTCCAGCACCTCTGGCAGTGGGGGCAAGGCAGAGTGCCTGGGCAATGGGGCTGAGTCTGACAATGGAGACATGAGTGGTGGCAGGGTTGCTGGGAAGCTTAATCCAGCTGCCACACCACCCCCACCCTACCACATGCCCGGGAACAGTGGAACTGGCCATACGCACCATGGCCCAGGCTGCCCCCACACATGGGCCAGGCAGGTGAGGGACCCATCATGGGCCAGATAAAATCCCCTGGCAGGCTGAATCCTCAGTGCTTCATGTATCTTTGGGTATATTTTCCCAAATAAAAAGGAATGGAGGTCATTTCACTGGTGACTTAGCAGAACTAACCCAATGAATCAGACTATCCTAGTCCATAAATTGCAAGTTTAGATGGTAAACTCTCTGTGTCTGGGATTCTGAGTGAAATCTTGACCCTGATAAAGTCAATGGGAGTTTTACCATGGTTATAAACAGATTTCACCTGCCTTCATAGATGTTGGTGGTGCATCTATTGGAATTTCATCAATGTTATCACTGATATATAATCCAGAGTTAGATGTTACATTCTCATGTAAAGCTGAAATGAAAATGTCAGATTTACTGCAAACTTTGGGACCTACTGCAGTGAACAAATGCTTTCTGAGTATTGTTCCCTAAACTCATGCTTTTACCACAAATACAGTAAATAGTACTACTCCAAAAGAGCACAAAATTTAAGCCCCAATGACTGAAGTACATACTTAAACATACACTTAAATTCATCTCTCTCTAGTGGAGCACTCTATCATGTACTTAATTAAATCTGTTAAGTACTTTGCTGAATGGGGACCTGGATAGATCTGATACTTTCCTCATATTTATATTTTATGTCATCAAGAACTATAATTGCTACAAGGAAGACATTAAATCGAGGTAGAGATTGCAACATGCAAAGCTTTCATGTGAGACTCTCTGTTTTAAGAAGTTTGAGATGCATTGTGGCAAAAGTAACCAGTGATGTCAGAGAAATTTAATTAAAGCAAAAGGAGTGTTAATGCAACATGCATTTTGAAGTGTTAACATGATTAAGAGACACAAAATCAAAGTTATTTTTCCAAAAGTCACGATGATCAACCACATTATACACAACATGTTTTGCTTATTTGTTTGTATTGGTACAGCAATAGAAAGGGTGGGATACAATATAGAACTCATATGCAACAAAATCAAGTTAATATTATTCCAAATGGGAGTCTAGAGTTCCTAGGGGTAAATTCTACTTCATATTCCCATGCCCACATGGTAAACACTTACTGCATGAGTGCAGTTTTTGGCACTTACACACAATTTGCATTCTATTTGCATCTGCATAGCTACACTTGGCCAGCACTACCCTTCCGAGCCTACTGTGAAGGCTACGTTGTGGACATGGCTGCAGGGTAGAGCAGTATCAGCCCAGGCACATATGGAATGCTCTGCAAGTCCTAGGAATTTAGTTATGGGTAAACCATAACAAGGTGTTATGGGTATCCTACCCAACCACCTTGTGTCTCCATTGGGGACACGGGCTAAAAACTATTCCATTACTCTTCATTTGTTTTAGCCAATAAATATTAAATGCAGAAAAGCTTCTGAAGGCCAAGGAACCCTTCATACCAGGACAGCATCCACCACACTGAGACAGATTCCCTCTGGTTTGTTCTCTTTCTCCTGGCCCTACCTTTCTTCCCCTCTTGGCTGCCTAGTGGACCTACTACAAAGAACTGGAGAGTGCTCTGGGCAGTGACTATACCATAGCCTAGTGATTAGAGCAATTAACTGGGAAGTCAAAGATACAGATGTAAAATAGTGATGGACTATGGTGAATCAGTGGACAAAAACCATGATGCCACAGCTATGTCACCACAGCAACACACACTCCCTCATTATAGTGCATTGTTGTGGTGATCTAGCAACTAAGAATAACCATGTGCAGTGCACATAGTGCAGTACAGACTGTTACTGCACTATCATTTAATACTTTCAAAAGGAAGTACTAAATGATGGTGCAGTAAAAAAGACATGATAGGGACATGTATAGATACACCCAGTGAGGAAAACCTAGAGCCTGGGTCTCCTGCTTCCTGGAGAAGTGTCCTTACCACAACGCTATTGGACTAAAATTCAGGAGGGCCATCCTTCACCTTCATCTTACTTCTGGCAGGTGAAAATAGGATCTAAAATCTGTGCAAGTGCCCAAAATCGCAGCATTGCAGCTACATAAGGGACATCTAGGCATATAGGAGTAAAATAGGATTTAGTCATTAGTATCTTACACCAACTAGCCCTTCCTAGGGCATCAATAAAGTTACACACATTTCATTTACTAGTTAAAGATAATCAAGTATGGAAACGAGGGAAAATTTCATAAAACGCTACACTAGACAATATATATGCTATACTGTGCTATCTTCAGCTGTACCATTTCAGATCTTTATATGATCTGACCCACTACACACTGAATTTTCTCCCTGAGACAAGTTGCTCATTCTACAGGAGATACCACTTTGTTTGACCAATGTGAGGAACAAAAACTGCTCTGAGCAAGGCTCCAGGTTCAACATATTGAGTAATCTAGATTCAACATGACCAAAACAATCTCTAGCTGGCTTGAATCACACACTGTATCCTGGAGACTTTCACAGACATCTTCAGAAACAGCAGTTGGCCCACTTGCTCTCCTGACCACATTGGGCTACTAGATAATTATGCTAGTTCCAACATCAAACTGATTAGCTATTCCTTTTCAGCTGAGAAAATGCTGGAAATTGGCTTGTGATTCATTCTTTCCTTCTATTTAACTTTTCCATGTCTAAGTGACAAGCACTTAGTTGCATGAGTGCAAGTTTTGCCATTTTGACTCTGACACAATTTTGATTCTGTTTTTATCTGCATAGTCACATTTGGCTGCCACTACCCTTCTGAGCATTCTCTGAAGGCGACATTTGCTCTTGATTCATTCATTCACTCATTCTTCATTCACTCATATTTTATCTCATTCTTTAAAATAACACTGTGATCTCCCAGCAGGATACATGCCAATCAGTGGAATCAAGGAAGGCACATAGATATATATGCTTTTGACAAAGGTTCATGTGATCCAAAGAACAGGGCCTGAATGGCCCCTTCTCAAGGAGCTTAGGAAACTGACAACTCAATTCCCAGGTCTGACTTTAAATGCTAGCCTAGCAGATATAAATGGCTTCAGTTCATCATTGCTGTGCACTAGCTGATAAGCTGCAAGCTTAGGCTTGGTGCAAAAGAGCTGATGTTTCATAGCTTGAAACTCCAGAGCACAGCTAAGCCCAGAGGAATAGGAGTGCCATCTACAATGACTCTTAAGAATGAGAGATGGAAAACTCCAATTTAAGCCATCTAGCCTGTGCACTTCTGGAAATGCAAGATGGTTCACAATGACATATTGCCTAGCACTTTTTTGTAATCTAATTTTAAATATCCAAAGAGATGGGATATTCACCATTTCTCTTGGGAGATTGTTCCACAATCCAACATATCACACTGTCAAGAAGTTCCCCCTGGTATTCAGTTTAAATAATCCCATTACTCTTAGTTACACACCTTTATGTCACTCTTAATCATTCATCTCTCTTCTTGGTGTTTAAGCACTTTCATTATTTGTACATGGCTATCAGGGTCCTCTACAGTAGTAATCATTTTGCCAAACCTAACAGATATGAGGACAGTAACAGAAGTAGGTGGACAGGTAAGATATGGTCTTTTCAGAGTTGAATGTGAGAGGCTGTCACTTTCACATCCCATGTTGGCACAGCCTTCAACAAGTAGCTCCAAGTGAACCCAAGGGACCTTTTTTGGCTGCTATGCTTCATTATAAAGTCACACCTAGTTTTCAGTTCAGCTCCCCCTTGCTCAGCTGTGGAGGTAGAATGGTTAAGGCATCTCACTATGACCCCAGAAGTGGGAGTTCAGCCTTTGCTCTAGACATGTGCAAAGGCCACTGTGCAGTCAGTCTGTAAATGAGTACTTGATCATTCAGGCTGAGGAATTAGTCAGCTGGACATGATGCTAGCTACATCATTGCCATATGTACCATTGGCAACAGAAACTAGTGTGCCTTCACCATGTTAGCTGGAGAAGCCATCTTGGTTCAGGTGGACATCCTGGCCAATTTTGTTATTGTTCATAGTTCTCCGTCTCTTCAGGATAGCCTGTCCCAGTCTCTCCTGGCTTGGAGAGTCAGGATTCAAGAACATACCTAACAAGAAAGGTTGGTCATATGTTTGTGGCACTGAACAAGGACTCAAAAGACCCAGATGTAATTTGCCTGTTCTGCCACTGACTTTCTCTGTTAACTTGGGCAGGTAACCTGGTCTGTGCCTCAGCTTCCCCTTCTGTAAAAGATGATAGTAATGTTTCCCTGCTTTACAGGATTTCTGGAAGGTTAAAGAGCCTGATTCAGCCAGATATGTAATCCCATAGACTGAAAAAGTTAGACCCATGCTTTATAACCTGGCTGAGTTGGAGCCCAGTAATAAGCATTTTAAAATAAGATAAATGACAGCCAGACCTGAAGGCCAAACACATGGATTGGAGAGCCATACGCCAAATTCAGGGTTGGAACAGTTGAGCAGAGTCTAGGAATAGGCCTGAGTAAGAAACCAAAGGATCAAGAGACAGATGGAGTCCATAAAAAAATCCAGGTCAGGCAGCAAAAGATCAATAATGAAGTAGAGTCACCACATCACAGTGTAGGAACAAAACTCACAGAAACCCTATTATGCAGATACTTCTTGATGTTCTGTTTGGTCTTAAATAGGGGAAGTGACTGGTGCGGTGTTATGAATCAGCGATTCAGGTCCTAGGGAGTGAGTAGAGTCTAAAGCATGATCAAGGTCTAAGGTGTGCCTTGGACAACCTCCAGGAGTAGCAATGACAGGGGCAGGTTGGGGTAGGCTACCCTGTTGGTCAGGCCAAGGGCTGTGGGTTTCAGGCTGCAGTCCTGACACAGAGTTTTGGAGCCACAGAAAGCCTACCACCAAACCAGAGGTCAGCTACCACCACCTGCATAATTCATAGTCTGGAAGGGACCTCAGAATATCATCAGGTCCAGCACCCTGCACCAAGCAGGAAAGAGAACTGGAGTCAGGTAACTCCAGCAAGGTGACCATCCAGTCTCCTCTTAAATATTTCCAGGGCAAGCGGAGGGAGCTTATTCCATAGTCTGGACACCCAAGTTGTAAAACAGACTTTCCTAATGTTGAGTCTGAAACAGTCTTCCAGGAATTTGTGACCATTACTCCTAGTTTTCTCAAGGGTGGAGAGCCCTTGAGGTATGCCTCTGATGCAGTGGTAAGCTGCTACCAAGTCCCCTCTCAGCCTTCTTTTTTTCAGGCTGAAGAGCCCCAGATCCCTCAGTCTTTCCTTGAATGGCTTGCTGTACAGGCCTTTGATCATATGGGTAGCCCTTCTGTGGACTCTCTCAAGCTTTACCACATCCTCATTAAAGTGCAGCACCCAGAACTGGATGCAGTACTCCAGCTGCAGTCTCACCAAGTGGGAGAATCACTTCTTGAGTTTTGCTGGAGATGCATAAATTGATGCATGCCAGAGTATTGTTAGCCCTGCTAGCTACAGTGTCACACTGTCAGCTCATGTTCATACTGTAGTGTATTATTATTCCCAGGTCCTTTTCATTCATGGTGCTGGTCAGGCTGGCACTGTCAAGCCTGTAGGTGTGCAGGGAACTGTTCATCTCCAGGTGGAGCACTTTACATTTCTCAATGTTGAACTTCACCTGGTTCTGGTTCACCCAACTTGCAAGTCTGTCTCCATCTGCCTGTATCTGCAGCCTATCTTTAAGCATGACCACCCTCCCCCATAACTTGGTGTTGTCCACAACCTTGTCCAGTGAGCTCTTCACCCCCACATTCAAATCATTTGATGATGTTGAATAGCACTGGACCAAGCACCAACCCTGGTGGGACACCACTGGCCACTCCCCACTAAGGAAACACAGATCTGTTTAGTAGATCTCTCTGGTCCTACGCCGCAGCCAGCTTCCTACCCACCTAACTGTCTCGTAGTTAAGTCCTCAGTCTTCCAATTTTCTCATGAGAACATTGTGGGATACCAGACCAAAAGCTTTTTGGAAATTGAGGTATACAATGTCAACCTCCTCTCTTATCCAGGTGGATAATGCAACATGCTGTCACACTGATCTCATGAGAGAGGCTGTTTTCAGCAAACCTGGCTCTTCCGCAAAGCCATTTGCCTGGACTCTCCCCAAATGACAGTCTGGGAATCGAAGCTAAGCTGATGTTCTTGTTCTTACTGCTTCTCTTTTTTTCTTTCTACCCTCATTTTTATCCCTGACTCTCACATTGCCAAAAATCAAGATTCTAGAAACAGAAAATAGATTCTGATCCACGAAGCACATGCTTATTTGTAAGGGAGTGACTAGTTCCAGTGAAGACAGTATAGCTACTCCTGTATTTACGTATTTTACTAGGATGGAGCTATAATTAACAATTCAGCTCTTAATATATGGGTCAGGATAGAATCCCACTCACTTTGCCATAGCTGTGCCAGCTCTGCTGGGCTGAAACAAGTGTTAGGATGTAATCACAGGTTCACTTGCAACAGCTGCAAATCACTGGAATGTTATGATTCTGTTCAAAAGAGTACATATTCAAATATGCCACAATGGCACTTAACATATACTAAATTGCTTGAATCTGTATCAGCTCACTTTTTAACTTCACATACTAAATCTTAAGTTGAACGTGTGACACTATGCTTAGTCACTCTAGGCAGATCTGACTCCAGTACCTAGGAAAGGGTCTGAAGGAGCAACCTGAGACTTATCAGAGTGGAGGGCTATGATAACAAGTAGAATAGAGATCCCTGCTTTCCCCAACTCTCAGTAGCCCAGTGTGGTAACTCTAGTTGAGCCAAACAACATCACTGTCATGTGGCTGTTCTGTCCCTGACGAACCATCTTGGTCCCCTTTCTTCAGGCCACTAAGTAAAACTGACTTTCATTGTTCTCATGGGGACAGCCTCCACATTTATCTCAATAAGAGCCATGACATTCCAGGCTGTGATTCATGAGCTATGCCATGTTCCTCTTCTTGGTGACATCCTGCTGCTTTCCACCTCAGTGCTTCTCCAGCTGCATCCCCCATGAGGCACTTGTCTGCTATTGAAGTGATGGCTCCCATGTTAAATGCAGAGAGGACTGGGAGAAAGCAGTCCCTTTTAATGGAAAATTTTCTATCCAGTTTTTTAAGGGGAAAAACTGACTTATTTGAAATTCTGTTGTTTGCAAAGCCATGGTCAGTCCCAGTCATCTGGCAGTTGCAGGGATAGCTAACAGTCAGGCCTTTAGGGTTCTGGTTGATAATCTGCTTACAAGGACATGAAATGTCAGCTTGTCAAATAAGGTGTGTTCTTGACTCAAGGTAGCTAACCTGGGTTAAAACAGCAGGTTAGCAACTCTGTTCCAGCCCCCCCAGCTCCCCTACAGGCCTGAACACAACCTACCCTTCATTCCTACCCATGAACTGCTGAAGTAAAGGCATTTCCCAAATAAGGGTGAATTGCTAAATTGAGCCCCAAGTCCCACATTCTTAGGCCTAAATTGAGGCTTAAGTCCCAGGAACCTAAATCTCATTTCAGGAGCTGGGTGTAAGTGATTTGCCCAACCTCACAGAAGGCTTTTATGTCAGAGTGAAGAACTGAACCTGTATCTCCAAAGTCCCAATGCATTACTTAGTGCTAAAAGCAGTGTTATCCTCTCCCTTAAGGGCTAGTGAATGGAGATCATATTCTAATACCTCATGGTTTAGTCTTGAAACGATACAACAATATTTAAATCTCATTAAATGAATGTTGGATTGAAGAGCTCTTTTAGAAATCTGTTCAAGAACTGTAAGGAAAGTCTTCTCCAAGCCCTCAGAAAGATAAAGCAAGATAAAGATAAAGCCTGACTCCATGGGGAGAGCAAAATCCAAAGCTTAAAGCAAGTCTTTCGAAATGTTTGCTTTTCTGTACAGGATCTCACTGATCTGAAATACATGCAAATGTATGTCCAGGCTCAAACCATTTGAAAGTAGAGTTTTAACCTCTCTCTCTTTTAGCAAGGAAAAAAGGACTGCATCAAACAATGACAAAACAAATTAAAGTAACTTTTAAAACTACTGCATCAAATACAATCATTCGGTTGGTTAAAACAGCCTCTCTGCAGGGAAGAGGGAAACCTATGGCTTACAAGGGTACATGGGAGAAGGCTTCCTCACCCAGGGAAACTTTAGGTTTCAGCAACATTTTATCATCCCAATTTAAAAATAATGGAGATGCAGAGGGGGAAAATTCCACCATGCTACACTCCTGACCTCCTCTGTGCTCTCGCTCCACAGAGCCAAGGGCTATAAATTACCAGGACTGGACTTTTCTCGTAAATGGTTTTAATTTCTTTTTTTATGTTCGGAGGGGGACTGCGTGATCTATAGCACAACAGATTGCTGTCCATTTTCCCAGAGAGCAGCCCCGTGTCTCTTGTTTGGTTTTTTTTTTTTTTTTCCTTTCCCATTAATGACCAGCTCTAAAGCAAAGCCAAGGAGGCTCATTGTCGGTCAAGATTATCCCAGGGCCCAAGCTGGAGACGGATGCAGGTAATGCCCAGTAATTGCCTCGTAGTTCCTTCAGTTCTCACTAGGGTGGCCATTTGTCCCATTTTATACAGGACAGTCTGGTTTTTTGGTCCTCTGTTGATACAAAACCAGATGCTTTTATGTCCTCTTTTTTACCACTCGGCACCCCTCCCCCCCGACACTGCTGCAGCTGCCTGCAGGAGCTCACCACTGCCAGGTCCCCACTGCTGACACCACTGCTGCCGCCTGTGGGAGCTCGCTGTGCCCTTAGGCATCAGGAGGCATGCAATGTTCATGGTGGTGGGGACAGTTGCACTAATTGCAGCTGTCCTCTATTGCTGAGGTACCTTGATGGCCACCCTAGTTATTACCCACAGAAGGAGGAAGCTACGGAAGGCTTAAAAGGGCAACACTGCTCCAGACAAGGCATCCCCCAGGTCAAAGAGCCTCTGAATACTCCTCAGAGAAAAATGTTGCCTTATTCATCCCCTACAAACACAAAGACACACACATACATGGTCCATGTACTCCACATGCATGACACGTGCCACGTTGGGACCGACACATTGAGTCTGTCAAGTGTAGCTGATCATTCAAAGGAGAAGCTTTAAGACGATGAAATAGGGCAAAGCTTGAGGTCTTCACTCAGGCAGACCTCCCATTGACCATACAGAGGGAAGCTGAGATCTGGTACTATGAAATCTCTCCTTTTTTCTCTTCCTCACCCCTTTTTTTTTAGGAGTTCCATAATAACTATCACCATATAATCCAGGTGGTACAATATATCTATACAATTATAAATTGCACTGGGCTTCATCACTGATTCCTTCAGGGAAACCCACAGAACGAGAGCAGAGGGAATGGAAATCCCACTACAGGATCAAAGGAAACCTTCAAATGGGACAGATTTCCTGGAGTAAAGAGAGGGCAAGGAGCTAAACTTTCTCACCCAGAGTCCCAGGCAAGTGAGTTGCCTGAAAAAGACATAAGGTGATGCGGAAGACTGGCCCTGCTGTACTGCTCAGGTGACCCCTTATCCCCATCAAGTCCATCTTAGGGTTTTATGCCCCCTCCCATCACTGTGGACTGGGCCTGTTCCATGTAATATCCCTTGTCACTCCATAGTGCCTAACATAGGGTTTCTGTATGGGGCAAAGACATTTTTTACACTAGTTAATTTTGTTGTAAATTGTAGTTTTCATTACTTTCCTCCTCTTCTGAGAAGGTGGAGGTGGGCAGAGACTTGAACAGGGTGAAGTAGGTAGATCTGGGCATCAGAGCTATTCTTTAGGACAGAATGGACTTTTCAAAAGGAAGGTTTTGCCACCTATCTGGCAAATAGGAAGATTCTGAATTTTCCCTTGCCTCTACAAGGGCCTTGCTGCACACCTGGTTGCCTTTGATGGAGAAAGCTTCATCCTGGGCTTTGTGATCTACATTTCCCCAGAAGAAGGCATGGTTCCTAGGCTGAAATTTGGTATTTTATGTAGCTGGGGCTTGATCCGTGAATGGCTGTGACAAGTCTTAACATAGTAAAAGAAGCTGACTAAGAGCCAGGGCTGGTGCTTAAACACTTCCGCTTCACTAGAGATGCATGTAGGAATCACAAAGGGGACTTCACTGATGCTTCTAATTCTTCCATGTCTTGCATTTCCAATGGGAATTCCTTAGGCTTGGAAGCAGAAAATAACAGGGCAGATTGTGGGTGGGACCAAGGCAGGGAGAGGTGGTGCAGAGGGACACCAAATTCCCTGGGTGTAATTTTACCAAAGAAAGACGCTCCCTGGAGCCCAGCAGATTGACCTCATAGCAGCTCTTCACCTTCCCTAAAGTATATACCCTAAAGGCGAGCTCTGCTGTACATCAGTCCCCTTCTCTACCTGAAGCAAAGGAGTCAGTTGCAGCCTTCATTCCAAAATAGGCTCCTTACTGTCTGCTCAGCACTTCCCATGTCCAAGGTATTTTCCAAACATTAACTCCCATGAGGCCCATCAAAATGCCCACCCTGGCAGCCACCACAGTACAAGCTAGCTGGCAATATGGTGAAGGCAGAACAGTGATTTCCACATTCCACAATGTTTCATTAAGCAGCTTTCTGAGATGTGTGAGATCTGGTTCACTTTGCCTTTTTACTCTAGTCCTGGGCATGTCTACATGAAACACTGACTGTGTAGTAGCCTGATACTACTGTGCAGTAGCATTGTATGGCAAAAACTGTACCAAGATGCTACTGTGTAGTAATATTAGGCTACTGCACAGTAGCATCACTTAAATGATATTTGCTGGTGCTACTGTGCAGTAACTCCAGTTACTGCATATTTATTTAGTACATGCTTATACAAGTACTAAATAAATATGCAGTAACCCTTGAGCAGTAGCATCTCCTGTAGACACATCCCCTGTGCTTCAGTGAGGGCTTTGCCTGAGGAGTGACATCATGATCCAGCCCAGGGTTAAAGTGACAGCAGTAACTAGTGCTACTGTACAAAGTATGATAGAAACCACTCATACTACACTGCAGAGATGGGTGGGTGGGAAGACCTTTGTATCATGTGTGTTACCAAGGCTAACTGGAAGCTCTTTAAATCAAAAGTCCGACCTAAGACTTGGTAGTGATATGCATAAACTATAATGCTTTCCATTGATCGTATATCTTCATTGTATCTGTATCCATAAAGCACTGAGTAAATCTCCTAAAGACTTGCCCCACCGTATCCTAGAATCTGTTTTCCCCACAAATCCTGGATCCAAAATTCTGCACACGGGTATCCATAAAGTACTGATCATCCTCATCTTACAGGCAGAGAAAAAAAGAGAAGAGAGTAACTTGACCAAAGCTATAGGACAGGGGTAGGCAACGTTTTTTGGCCGGAGTGCCGAAAAAACCACAATGCCTACCTTGGAAGGTGCTGGAGTGCCAGTATGTCAGAAAAACAAAGCGAGGGCAGGGGGAGGAGGGTACATAGCAGGACACACTGCATATCAGTATAGTTAATAATCATAAATGTTGCCTTTGTTGTTGTGTGTTCCTTTTTTGTTAAGCATGTTGCAGGGAGAGAGAGAGAGGGGAATACGAGAAAGAGGAGAGAGAGAGGGAGAGAAAGAGGTAAAGAGAAAGAAAGAGAGGGAGAAAGAAAAAGGAGAGGAGATAGCCAGACACATGCATACAGAGAACCAGACACACACACACGCACACCATCACATGTGAACAAACACAGAGAACCAGAACACACTAAGAACAGGCACACGTACACACACATCCAGGACCAGACACACGTTTGCACACAGACACACAGAGCCAGATGTGCGGGCGCAGAGAGCCAGGCTGCTAGGCCACTGGACAAAGTCCAACCCAACAATGCCCTGGGCCCACCGGAGCCCCTGTGCTTCCCTGGATACACAGGCTGCAGCGTGGCCAACTGAGGTGGAGTCTGCCCATCAGCCCAACCCAACCATCCACCCCCTCCACACAGCTAAGGCCCTAAGCTGGCAGGGCCATTCAGGACATCTAAACCGTTATCCCCAGAGAGGCTGGGAAAGCATATGAGGTGCATCCCCACCACATTCCCTCCACCCTGGTGCCAAGGCACCAGGCGTAGGGGTCATCAAGGAGTGTTTTTCCCCAGGAAAGCAAACCAGGCTGGCTCTGGACTGACAGCACTGGCTATGTGTAATGCCCCACTGGGTCCAGGGCACTGCTCTGGGGTCAGGCCAGTGCAGCAGGGGAGGGGAGAGCTGGGCTGGAGCCAGGGGAGTCTGTCCTTGTACCCTGAAGGGACTGAAGCAGTAAGCCAGAGCCTCCACAAGGGCTCCTGAGGCATGACCCTGGCCTCAGGGAACAAATCCCACCTCACTCTAAGCTGCAATGCACAGAGGCACAGGGGAGCGGGGGACTTACCCGTGGCCATGCAGGATGGCAGTGGCATTGCTGGGGCCACTGGTCTGGGGTCCCAGTAGGAGACTGGAACAGCCCCAGGCTGCATGGTCCCTGAGCAGTAACCACGTGGCTCTGCCCAGCATCTCTGAGAGCTTAGGTTCAGAGGAGGGAAGCTCGTTCCTTCCAAACACGATGCCCAGAGGCTAGATCACCTCAGCTCCAGCTCCCAGCACTCCCTGGTTCTCTGGAGGCGCTGGATCTGGATGTCCTGGGTGACCAAGCTGCTCAAAACATTGAAGCAATACCCCTGCCCCAACCTCACAGCTGTGAGCCCAGAGTCTCTGGGACTGGAACTGACCAAATAAGCTCAGGAATAAGGTTTCTGGGCTTTGGGCAGCTGCAGCTGGGAGGCTGCAATCAGGTGTGCGGGGCTCTGGCATCAGCTCTGTACCAGTGCATGCACACATGCCTTGGATCAGACGGCAGGGAGGCATAGCAGCATGGGCTGGGGGGGAGGCAAGGGGGAGTATGAGGGCTGCACTGTCCCGCTGTCTGCTTTGAGATGTATGTGCAGTCGCTACTAGCATGGAGCTGATGCTGGAGCTGTGGAGCCTGGTGCAGCTGTTTGCAGCCTGCCTGCTGCAGCTGCTCAGAGCCCAGGCTGGCTACAAACAGCTGCACCAGGCTCTGGAGCCCAGTCATCAGCTCTGTGATGGGAGTACCGGGGGGGAGAGACCAGGGTTGCCCTGCCTCAGGCCCCTGCAGCCCCCCACTGTCCGCTCTGAGGTGCGCATGCACATGCCAGTACAAAGCTGATGCCAGAGCCTGGTGCAGCTGTTTGCAGCCTCCCAGCTGCAGCCAGCCCTGGCTCTGGGTAGCTGCTGCCAATCATGGAGCCCGGGGCTGCCCTGCTGGGAGCAGCTCCGTGGCTGGCAGCAGCTACCCAGAGCTGAAGTGTGCTGAGCAAAATGGCCTCGCGTGCCATGCTTGGCACATGTGCTGGGGGTTGCTGACCCCTGCACTCCCCTCCCCCTGGAACCAACAGTGAACTTCTGTTTGGTCCGGGGGCTGTTGCAGCTCAGAACGCTTCCTGCAAAACGTTCTGAGTTACAGCAGGGAGCCACACTTTTTTGTCTGCTCCCAGTGCTGTGTGCTAATGAGAGATTGATGTTCAGCATAAAACAAAGTTTCTGGGTAAGCATTTGAGCCAGATGGGGCTTCTTTGGTTCAAATGAGAGATTTGTTTGCCTTTTTTCAGTTACAGAGGTTTGCCATGCCTGTAACTCCTTCTTCTGTGTATAAACCCTTAGGCTTACCTCATTGGTCATTCTTCCCTTGATGGCTGGGACTGCAATAGACTGAAGATGAAATGTTACAGATCTCTGCAGGGAATAAACCTTGTAAGAAGCTGCTGATGACCCTCTCTCTCTACTTACTTACTAACCTCACGATCCCAGCTGCTCTCACAGCATTTCCAAACCAGAAAGTGGGACCAGAACCTAAGACTTCCAGCTCTAGTCTGCAGGCCCTTGAGCTCTGCTAAGCTGAAGTCAGATGAAGCTCAGCTTGCAGAGAATTCATTCATACCCTGCCTTCAAATTCTCAGTTTCCCCATTCATCACCTGTAAACACATACACATTCATGCATAAGCCTGCATGGGGAGGAGAGATGCTTGTGGCCCTTCTAAAACAGAAAGTTGCTTTATCTGGGTGCCTGTACATGTCACAGGGTTTAATCCTTATTAAATTAAATAGGTTTAAAAAATTTAAAATTGTTTGACCCTTTTCTGTAAAGAAAAGAACAAGATCGCTCTGGTTCTCACAGGCTAGACTGCCCTCTGATGGTCAGACTGCACATCTCCTCTCACAACCTCAATATTTCAAAGTCCTGGCTCCAGCCGTTCTTAATAAATAGTATGATAAGGGCACAGTTAGAATGGTAGGGGCTGCAGACTCAGCAGCTCAATACAGTACAGAAAGTTGTCTCTGAGTGTGATACAGCACAACAGCATTTCCTTTTACAGAGCTGTTATCATATAAAGAACATCTCAGAGCTGTATACAATTAATAGATTGTAAAGCCCAATCATCTAGTCTCATGCAGGCTACAGGACTAGTTGTAATTAATTCCTTTCTGAACTGGAGCATAGTGCTTAGAGAAACACCTGCTCTTGATTTTAAACTTAGCAGTGATAGAGTTCAAGACTGACCAATGGCAACACGAAGGGGCGATGCGCCTGTGCACCCCCTGAGATTGGCAATGCACCCCCTGTGGCAAGTACCACCAGCACTGCCAGTAGTGCTTGCAGGCGGTCACTGCTTGCCACCCTTCCACCCTTTGCCGCCGACACCACCAGCAGCATTCGTGGGTGGTCGCCAACTACTGGTCAGCACTCACCACCCACCGCGACTCCACCACGGCCACCTGTGGGAGCTCCCCGCTCAGCCCGCCCCTGCCACCAATGCCGCCATGGCTGCCTGAGGGACCTCCCCATTCACCGCCACCATGCCCCTGCTGCCAACACCACCACTGCCTGCAGGCAGTCACTGTGCCCCCCAGCCTCTGGGAGCATGTGTCATTCACGATACTGACCTTGGAAAGTTGTTCCAAGAGTGCATTATTGAATTATACAATTGCTAATTGCCAAAAATGTGCATCTTATTTCTAGTCTGAACCCATTCAGTTTCAACTTCCAAGCCATGGGACCTTGTTTTACTTGTTCCTGCTTGACTGAAAAATTCTCCCTTACCATATTTCTCTTTCACTTCAAGGTCCTTATATGCTGTGATCCATTCAAAATTTAACTTTCCTTTTTATATAAGAATCAGAGATTGAGGTCCTGGTGTCCTCTCACTACAAGGCTTTTCAGTCATTTATTCACCTCTGCTGCTCTTCTCTAATCCTCTCCAGTTGTCTTCTGGGGATGCCAGGCCTAGACACAGTCTTCCAGCACTGTTCACACCAATACCAAACACAGAAGTTTGCCCCCTCTGCTTCACCTCTCTGCCTCATGTTTTGTCTTTCTAATTCTACCTATTTACATTTTCACTGACATCCTGCCACCCTTTTAGCTTCTTTCATTTCTTGGAGTCTCCGAACAGTAGGGACTCATTATGCCTGAAGAAGGGTGACTGCACCCAAAAGCTTGCCAAGAAATTTCTTCCAACTACTCAGTTGGTCTAATAAAAGATATCACACCTACTCAAAGAACCCTGACTGCCTATGTCTTTAGACTAACATGGCTACAACCAAAAACCCAGCAACACAGAAGTAACGTTCCTAGGGTAAGTCTATCCTGCTTCTGGAACTGACTTGTGACATTGATGTCAAGCAGGCCCCATCCACCTGCTCCTGTTCTACCCATGCCAAACCCAGAAAGGCAGTGGTGAAAGGCACTAACCTCAAGCACACTAGAGACAGTTGTCAAAAGTGGTGGTAGAAGCACCCCCCACTGCATTTCCCAGTTTGCAGCAAGAGAAGGTAGGTGGGACCTACATGACAGTGGTGCCCCAGAACCCTGGGAAGCAGGACAGATCCATCCCTACTTCATCATCACCTTTTTGTCTGTCCAAGGAACTCATTCGCTCTTCTGCCCACAGCATTACTAGGAGCTCATATTCACTTGATTATCCCCACGCCCCTCCAGTCCGTTTCAGTCACTGCTTCTCAGGATAGAGTCCTTCATCCTGTAGTCACGGCCTCCATGTTTTGTTCCTGGTGGCCTGATTTTCCATTTGGCTATATTGAAACTTTGGCTTACCAAATATCCCAAGATCACTCTGGCCTACATCCTGTCCTCTTTCTTACTGGCTTTTCTCTCAGTCTTTGTCATTTACAAAATTAATCACTTAAGGTTTTATATTTTCTTCCAGTTTAATTAACATGTGTTAATTAGCATTGGAATGAGGTCCCTGCAGAGGCCTGCTGGGAACCCCTCTGGTCAGTGATGGTTCCTAATATACATTTTGAGGCTTATCAGTTAGCCAGTTTAAGTCAGTCGGCCATGCTGATTTTGAACTGAACTACTTTCTTCATCAAAATGTTACATGGTCCCAAGTAAAATGCTTTACAGAAGTCTCCTATATCAAAATTATTAACAACCAAACTTGTATTCTCATAAAAATATATAAAAAAATATCAAGTTCATTTGATAGAATCTATTTTCTATAAACTCACACTGATTGGCAATAATTATATTTCCCTCCTTTAATTCTTTATTAATCAAGTTCCATGTCTGCCGTTCCATTATTTTGCCCAAGATCAATATCAGGCTGACAGGCCTATAATTACCTGGGTCATCTTGTTTACCCTTTTTAAATATTGGCACACTGTTTGCTTTCTTACAGTCCTCTAGAACTACCCCGGGGCTCCAAGACTTACAGAAAATCAACATTAATGGCCAAGAGACTGCTGCAGCCAGTTCTTTTAAAACTTTTGCAAGAGGAATGAAGACCTTATGAGAAAAGACAAAAAGAGCTTGGCTTAGCTTAGCTGAGCTTAGCAAAACAAAGGGTTAGAGGGGAAAGATTACTCTTTATAAATCTATTCAAGAAGTAAATACTGGAGAGGGAGTAGAACTGCTAAAGTTGATGGAGAATAATGGTGCAAGATCTAATTGATATAAATTGGTCATGAATAAGGCTGCTGTTTTGATATGACAATTTTTAGTAAATTTTGTAAGGTACAGGAAAGAACCCAACATTCATTGAAGCATAACCAGGCTGAATGTTTACAACAGCTAAACAGTAACCATAAAGCAAGCCTTTCCCTACTGTAGAGCATTGCCTCCCCAGATCTACCCCTGTTTTTAACTATTAAATATGTGCGTAATAATCTATTGTGAAGCACCTAGAGGAAAACAAGGTGATCAGGAATAGTCGACATGGATTCACCAAGAACAAGTCATGCCTGGCCAATCTAATTTCTTTCTTGATAAGGAGATTTCTTTCTATGTGACATGCTGTCTGGATGTGGGTGGAGAGCAGTGGATGTGATATACCTTGAATTTAGCAAGGCTTTTGATACTGTCTTCCATGACAGCCTCATTAACCAGCTATACAGACTAGTTGAAAGTACCGTAAGGTAGATATGTAACTGGTTGGATCATTGTACTCAGCAAGTAGTGCTCAATGGCTTAATGTGTAGTTGGGAAGAGATATCAGGTGGAGTTGCCCAGGGGTCTGTCCTGGGTCTAATACTGTTCAACATCTCCATTAATTATTTGAATGATGGCATCGAGCAAATTTGTGGATGACACCAAGAATTGTGACACCCCAGAGGGAAGGGCTAAGATCCAAAATGACCTGGAGAAATGGTGCACAATCAATGAGATAAGATACAATAAGGACAAGTGAAAAAGTCCTGCACTTGAGATGGAAGAACTGAATGCACAAATACAGACTGGGGAATAACTGGCTTGGCTGCAGTACTGTAGAGAGGAACCTAGAGGTTACAGTGAACCATAAGCGGAATATGAACCAACAGTGTGCTCTTCTTGCAAAAAAGCCAATAGCATGCTAGATTGTATTAACAGGAGTGTCACTTGCAAATCAAGGGAAGTGATTCTTCCTCTCTGTTCAGCATTGGTGAGCCTCACCTGGAGAATTGTGTTGAGTTTTGGGCCTCATACTTCAAGAAGGATATAGTTTGTGGACAGTTTGGAAAGAGTCCAGTGCAGAGCAACAAAAATGATAAGGGACCTCAGAGGCAAGACTTATGAGAGGGCTGGAAAGTAGAGTTATTTAGTCTAAAAAAGAGAAGACTTGGAAGGGGCAGGGGAGCTTGGTAACAGTCTTCAAACACTTGAAGGACAATTACAGAGAGGATTTCATAGACATGAGGGTTTAAAGGGACCTTGCAAGATCATTGGGCCCAGCCTCCTGCCCAAGGGGCAAGAAGTCAGCTAGGGTCAAATTATCCCAGCAAGATAGGCTTCCAAATATTTCTTGAAAGTGCCCAGAGTAGGTGCTTGCACCAGCTCTGGGGGGGAGTCTATTCTAGACCTTGGGGACTCGGACAGTAAATAAGTTTTTCCTTATGTCCAGCCTAAATTGGTCTTCCAGGAGTTTGTGACCATTGGACCTTGTCTTCCGTTGGGGTGCCCTGGTGAACAGATGTTCTCCCAGATTCTGATGCACATCCCTTATGTACTTATAGGCTGCCACCAAGTCACCCCTGAGCCTATGCTTTTTCTGGCTGAAGAGTCTCATGGCTCTCAGCCTCTCTTCATAAGGCCTGCTCTCTTGCCCTCTGATCATGGGCATGGCTCTCCTCTGGATTCTTTCAAGCTTCTCCACATCCTTTCTAAATTGCAGAGCCTAGAATTGGATGCAGTACTCCAGCTGTGGCCTCAGCAAGGGCGAGTTCAGTGGGAGGATGATGTCCTGTGTCTTGTTTGAGATGCATTGATAGATGCAAGCCAGAGTTGTGTTTGTTTTGCCAGCTAAGGTATCGCATTGGTGGCTGTGAGGGAGCGGGGGCTAGGGGCGGCCGTGAGCTCCCTAGCACCCCCTACCGTCACGTTAGGGTGACATAGCACCCTCAGAATCTCGCCCGCCACGACTTGGATGGTTGAATATACAATGTGGAGGCTGCCAGTTTCCCTAGTGGACAGTCTTCTTGTTCCTGTCCCTATTCCAGACTGGGGTATCTATGAGCATCCCGCCTTAAGGGCTATGCGTGCCTCCAAACCTCCCCCTCAGCACGCCACAAGCTTCGCAGCTGTTCTGGGGGACGTTTGTGTAGTCCCGCGCCCCTCGGGTGCCTTCGCTCCTTCGCTCGGGCCCCGGGGCTCCTCGCCCACCTGGCGCCCCTTTGGGTCGGGCTCCAATCTCTAGCCCGTTCCCCGCGCCCTGGGCCCGTCTTACTGGCGCCCAGCAACTTGCTGGCGCGCCCTGGGCCCGTCTTACTGGCGCCCAGCAACTTGCTGGCGCGCCCTGGGCCCGTCTTACTGGCGCCCAGCAACTTGCTGGCGCGCCCTGGGCCCGTCTTACTGGCGCCCAGCAACTTGCTGGCGCGCCCTGGGCCCGGCTCGCTCTCACTGCCCTAGCCTCGGCGCGCCCTGGGTCCAGCTCGCTCTCGCCAGTTATTCTCTCTCGCTCTGGGTCCTCGCCCCCTTTTGGGGCCTGTACCGCACCCTCTGTGCTTCACCCCTCTGGGGCCTTGCCCTCTCTAGGGCTGACACCGCACGCCTCACGCTAGGGGCACAGGCACTCGCAGCCGTGCCTGTCTCCTTGACCCTTCTCTGGGTCTGGTTGCCTCACTAGGCCTAACACCGCCCTGATGGGGCCAGGGTCTGTAGCCCCGCACACCGCGCCTCCCTGGCGCAATGCAGTGCCTCCCTGGCACCGACAATAGTGCCCCTGGCACTGTGCCCCTACTGGGCACTGGGAACCCCCAAGCTGCTGGGGAGCTCCCGTGAGGCCTCCTCACTCCCCTACAGCCTCACCCGGTCCTCCGGTGTAAACTGTAACGTAAACTCAAGCCCTCTGGCTACAACATAAACAGAGGCTCCACACACCTAACAATAACTCCAAGCCCTGCCAGGGCTCTCAGTCCTACCTCCCATCAGGGTGATCCTGTTCCCCGCATCATCGCAGCCTGTTAGTGGGGTAAGGCTGCGACCACCAACTCAGGCCACTCAGCTCAAGCCGCAGAGCTCCTGCTCCTGCAGCAGCCAGAAGGGAACTGTGAGTCAGGCTCCGGCCTAAGCTGTTTATAAAGGCCGGGCCCTGCCCCCTTCTGGCCATGTGACCCACCTGGTTGCCCTGGTAACCCGGCACCTGAGCTGCCTGGGTGATTGACAGCTCTGCCAATCACCCTCACAATCACGGGGCACCTATGTGACTCCGTGACAGTGGCTCATGTTCATCTTGTGGTCATGACTCCCAAGTCTCTTTCAGTCATGGTGCTAGTGAGTATAGTAGTACCAAGCCTATAAGTGTGATGCGGGGTTTTTCTCCTGAGGTGGAGCACCTTGCATTTCTCCATATTGAATGTCATCAGGTTTTTATCCTCCCGCACTGCAAGCCTGTCAAGGTCAGCCTGGATCATCAGCCTATCCTCAAGTGTGGACACTCTTCCCCATAGTTTGGTGTCATCAGTGAACTTAGCTAGTCTACTTCTGACACCAGAGTCCAGATCATTTATAAAGACATTAAAGAGTAGAGGTCCGAGCATGGAGCCTTGGGGGACACCAGTGGTCATTGTGTGCCATGTTGATTCAGTTCCATGAATTACTACTCTCTGGGTCTGACCTCGGAACCAGTTCCCCAACCATCGGACTGTAGGGTTGTCAAGGCCAGAGTTCCCCAATTTTACCTTGAGTATGTCATGGGACACCAGGTCAGAGGCTTTTTAAAAGTCCAAAAATATTATATCAATCTCTTCCCTTTGTCGAGGTGCTGTGTCACCTGGTCATAGAAGGAAATGAGATTGGTCAAGAAATAGCTACCTGCAACAAAGCAGTGTTGGCTGTCTCTCAGAATGTTGCCTTCTATTAGCCTGTCATTAATGGCTTCTTTGATGATTTTTTCCAAAATCTTTCCAGGGATTGAGGTCAAACTGACTGGCCTGTAGTTTCCTGGATCTTCCTTCCTCCCTTTCTTGAAAACAGGCACCACATTGGCCCTCTTCCAATCTTCAGGTAACTTGCCCGATTGCAACAAGTTCTTGAATATCCTTGCCAGTGGCCACGCTATGATATTAGCCAGTTCCTTTAGCACTCTTGGGTGCAATCTATCCGGACCAGCTGATTTGTGGGTGTCCAGCCTCTCAAGGTGTTCCCTCAAAAGATCTATGCCAATGGTGGAAGTATATTCACCCTTGCCCTGGTAATCCTGCATCTTGTCAGCCAGGGTGGTCCCTTTTGGCTGGTGAAACACCAATGCAAAGTAATCATTAAGCAGATTGGCTTTTTCCTGGGTGTCAGTTATCAGCTGCCCCATTTAGTTTAGCAGGGGTCCACTGATGTGCTTGGTTTTTTTTCATCTTTTTTTGTCTTCCATCCTTTATAAGTTTCTCTTTTTAGACACAGGAGGTCCATGAGTTCCTTATTGAGCCATGGGGGTTGCCGAGTCCTTTGACCACCTTTCCTATGGGCTGGAATGGACTTCCCTTGTGCTTCAAGGATCTCCTTCTTAAGGAGCAACTGCTCATCATGAACTCCCTTCCCTGTCAGATCATGGCCTCTCAGGGCCTTGACCACTGGACTCCTGAGCTTATGACTTTCCTAAAGTTCTGCATTGCAGACTGACTTGCCAGCTTTGCGAAGGATAGTGAAAGTAATCAGTTCATGGTCACTGTCTCCCAGCTTCTCTTTGATTCTTAGGTCACTGACTAGATCATCTCTTTTGGCCAGGACCAGGTCCAGCAGCCCCTTACCTCTTGTCAATGTGCAGCCTCCACCAGTTCTCTGGCAAATTCATGGTCAAGCTCTTGCTCCTGATTTGGAGGTCTGTAGTAATCTCCTACCATTATATCCCCTTCACCAAGTTCCCTTTGTATTAAAACCCAGAGGGTCTCAAGTCACCCTCCTTGGATGCCAGTCTCCACTTGTAGGGAAGTGCACTGCTCCTTCACATAGAGAGCTACAACCCCACCCTTTCTTTCAGTACGATCTCTCCTGTACAAGGTATAGCCAACTATACCTGTGATCCAGTCACAGGTAGAGTCCCACCAGGTCTCCATTATCCCTATGAGATCATAGTAATTTCTGTTTAGCAGAAGGAACAGTTCCTCCTGTTTGTTCTCCAGATTCCTGGCATTTGTGTACTGGCAAATGAGTCTGCCATTGGAGGCCCTAGGCTTCTCTGCACTCCTACAAAAGCCCTGTCCCTGGACTGGGGTAGGAGTGGATTTCCTTGAGCAGCCTGACTTGCTGATTTTGTGGTTAACACTTGGTGGGCTTGCACTGGTGCTCATCCACTCATCCTCTGGCAAACTTAATTTAAAGCCCTGTCAAGCAGGTCAGCCATTCTGGCTGAGAATAGCTTCTTCCCCAAAGGAGTAAGGTGGGGGCTGTCCCTTCCCAACAAATCACTGCCTCTTTCTCCGAAGTGCAGATTGTAGTCGTAGAAGCTGAAGCCTTCACGATGGCACCAGTGCCTCAGTCGTCTGTTCACTACTTCAGTTCATCTCTCCCTCCCCAGGCTGGAGGCCTTGGAAGTACCAGAGGGGAGGGGTCCAGTCATGGAGGGGATCTTTGGGGTGTGGTGTGTTCTCACCATGGTGCAGGTAGTAGGCCGGGCTACTGGTGTGCAGACCCTTCTCTTCAGGTTCACTGCCTAGAGCTTTGTGCCCCTCCTGCTCATCTTCCTGCACAAACTCCCACACTAACTTGCGCGCCAGGCCCAGAGCACATTTGTTTGCAAGCTCTGTTCATGAGGCTCTGGTCACATGGTGTCCTGTGGGGTCTGGGCCAAGTAGAAGGCAGGGGGGTTGGGAGGAGTGTGACCCTCCTCAGCTTCTCTCAGCTGCCTCCCACAGCCATCTAATTCCCACCCACCATGGGCCTCACTTACCTCCCGGCTGTGCTGGGGGTCAAGGTCAGGGTCTGCTGCATGTCTGCTGGGAAACCCTGGGGGTCCTGGGCCCACGGGGATGTGACGGGCTTCTGCCCATGCATCTCTCACCAGAGCCAGACCCCAAAGTGGAGATAGGTTCTTCTCTGTGGCTGTAGGAGACAGGACTAGGAGCAATAACCTCAAGTTGCAGCAGGCAAAATTTAGGTTGAAGATTAGGAGGAAATTTCCAAATGGGTCAAGCACTGGAACAGGCTACCTAGAGAAGTTATGGACTCTCCATGCTTGGAAAATTTCAAAAGCAGTTTAAACAGACACTTGGCTGGAAAGGTTTAGCCACAGGTTATCCTGTCTTGAGAAGTGGGCTGAACTAGATGACCATGTGAGGTCCCTTCCAGTCCAACTTTCTTATAATCCTACGTGTCTGCCACTTATGAGAATCATATCAGGCAAATCACTCTGTTGCTAATAACTGATTATTATAATAGACAGCAACACCCTGCTCCACTCATACAAAGACCAGTTGCCTGTGCCATTGCCCATATTATGATGCTGGGCACCTATACACGAGCAGCAAGGCTGTTCTGACATGCTGTAATTACAGCACATTGGAGCAGACTTGATTAGTTGAGTCTGCTGAAGTGTGATAATTACCGCGCTCCAGCAGTCTCCGGCATCTCATGTATCAGCATGCCCACACTTAAAAATGGTGGTGGGAGCGCTTTAAATAAGCTCATCGAACGAGCTTTAGTTAAAGCAACCCTACCGCCATTTTTAAGCTCGGGGACACCAATACATGAGACGGTCCTGGTGCTTTAATTAGAGCAGCTCTCAGAGCTGCTCTAATTGAAGCCCACCTGCCACACACATGCACACACTCCAAGAGCATGTGTATAAACACCCACAATGTTTCCAAGACCTATTTTTATTGGAAAGTCAAAAGAATGCTCAAAGTTTGGTTGGACTAAGTTCAGAAATCTCGTGTGTGGTTTTTCAGATTGTACCTAAAGATCACAATGCATGACTGAAACTTTGCTGACTGAACAGGCTCAACAAAGAAATTTTCCAACAAGATGTGAAGCCCCTGTCGGCATGTAAGGCTAGTACACATTGCTGACACTGCTCTCTTTGAGATATTACAAGCAATTCATCACTCATGTGGTATACATCAGGAGTTCTGTTCTGACAAGCATGAAAACACGTGAGTAGGTATTCAAACAGGGAGCAGCAGAAAACATTTGTTTTCCTGGTGATCTGCTGCTTAATCTAAACTGTGCTTTTATCAGGTGTGTTTTTATCCAGTTCCTACTGCAGTGAGAAGCTTCTCAGGTTCTTGGTTGGTGGGTCGTGCACACATGCTCAGAGTTAAACCAATCACTGGATTCAGTGTTAGGAAGGACTCTTTCCCCCAGATCAAACTGATAGGCACTGTGAAAGAATCCTCTTCCAGCCTTCCCCTGCTTTGGGGGCTGTCTGTTTCTCTTCTCTCTCCCATGTGTCTATCAAGCTGGTTGCCCCAGGTTACTGCGTACATGAGAAACCTCAGGTAAGAGGGTGTGAACCCAACCTCGTCTGTTGTCATGAGCTCTGACCTCACAACATGGGGGCAGGAGCTTGAATCCAGGTCAAGGGGTGATGCTTTTCAAATCGGTTGGTCCACATCAAACACCACCTGCCCCTGACTGGGTCAAGAAGGTCAGCTCAGAAGGGCTATTTAAAAGGTCCCCTCCAGGAAGAAGAGTGGAGACATTTTAAAGACACACACTGAGCAGCCTGGACTTCTGAAGCCCTCATACTCAGGATGTGGAAGTGCGTAATTTATCAGAAACCTAACTAGAAATTTAGTTGACTGCAATCTAGTCACGTGGCAAAAGGCGAACAAGACACTCGGATTTGCTTAAGCTGGTTTTCTTTCTATATTTTGCTATTGGTATTCCTTCCCCTTCCCATCCCTCTCTGATCAGTAAATCTATCTGTTTTAGCCCACCTCTCTGTGTGGGCTTAAGAGGGAAGGGACCTGCTAAGGTGGGCTCGGCTATTTTACTCTCCTCCCACATGGGAGGCTGGCAGTGAATGCTTCCTGGTAATAGAAGTACCCCAAAATCCCAAGGTCTACAGGGCCTGCGGCACAAGGCCCAGACAAAGACCTGAGTCCAGGTGATGGTGGCAGTTACCCCAGGCTTGCAGGTGTGCTCCAGGAAGGGGTTGGCCTGACATAGGCGCCCAGGGGAGGCACTTGAGGCTTGGTTTTTGGCTGGGCGCAGCAAGGCGGGCAGCTGAGCACAGAAGCGCCCTCTACTGGCTTGTTACATGCACCACTGAAGCATGGTCCCCTTTTAGGATCATTTGGGCATGTTATACCTAACTAATCCCCTGGCACTTCATGCAACCGTGGCACTAATGACGCTTTCAGCACATTGTTGTTTTTGAGGCCTTTGGAGCTTTTCTTACTAAATTTTTTTATAAGGGGGTTAATGAATGTTTGCAGCTTGGGGCTTGTGAGATGGGATGGAGCAGATGTTTTGTAGACCCTTTTGACTATGACTTAGTTGCCTATTATTGTGGGGAGCTGGACTCAGCGACCCAGGTGATCCCTTCCAGTCCTATGTTAGTAGGTATCTATGAGAAATGCTAAGTTAAAACTATACGAGAAAGACAGGGAGGGCCAAAGAAAGAGGGTCGGAGAAAAAGATGGCTTTATTGTTGCCTAATATACAGGGAGGGAATTTGACACTGTGACATATTCTCAATTTACTGAAAGCCTGTACAGGTTTCCCTGGATTTATTTTGTACATTAGGGCTGTGTGAAACACCATTGTTTCATTTCAACATCCATTTCACTGTTTCAAAGGGACAGTGTTTCATTTCATCATTTCATTTCATTTCAAAGCACTGTCCCATTTAGTTTCATAAAAACTGTTTCGCTGTTTGGATGGTAGCCCCTTCTGAGGGTATGAAGCCTGCCATGTGTTCCTGGAAAATGGCGCAGAACTCAAATTCGCATAAATGTGACAAATAGGGATATCAAGACCTCGACTGTACTGACCCCCAGACCCATTTCTACCACTGTTACAAGACAATTTCATACTTGCCAACAGCAGACAGTACACACAAGCACAGGGGATGGCAACTACAGAAACACGTGTCACAGACGACTAGTGAGGAGCACAGATCCACACAGGAGACTATATTTTGGTGCACGTCCCTCCCACAATGCACACACAAAGCAGCTGACTGCAAGCTTCCACCACACATCACATAAGAGTGATTTAACCTCGCATAAAACAAATTTTTGGTATAAAAACGGTCATCACATAAAAGCTAACCTGCATAAAATGAGGGAAACCTGTACATGAAACAGGAGAACAACATGGTTGCCTGTGATAAGAAGAAACTGGGCTTGATGACTCAGGAGTCCTCTGTCTTGTGAATGATATTTGTGGAGCAGAGCTCATCACAGCTATGTGAGGATGGGGTCCAGCACACTGTGGAACACAGACCAGCAGGAACCAAACAAAAAGTCAAGCAGCTGAAAAGAGACTTGTGATTTAGGGGACCTCAGTTTTGGGCAGGACTCAATCTGAAATGCCAAAAGGGGCCTTGTTTCCAGAAGCCCTGAGTACCCAGCCACTGAGAAAAATAACATATATTTTTATATATGGGGGTGGATTTTCACTTCAAAAGTGCTCCCAAGGACAGTGCAGAGAGGATATAGGGCTGGGGTCTTTCTGCGTCCGGTTTAACTAGTGAGAAGCCCCTTCTACTGTAGGGGACATTATTCTAATGCTGCAAGGGAGAATATTCCCCAGCTTTGAATAACTGAACATTTGGCATTTGATCCCATCTGTGAACTGTGAAGTTATATGTGATAACTTTGATTAAAACTCCTGCTGCTGCTAAAACTTGCAATAATATATTTGGAAGGAACATTTTAAACTCTCCGATGCCTTGGTCTACATTAGGTCCATGTGGCTGATTGACAGTCCATACAACTGGTATTCCAGGTGTTCTAGGAAGAAGAAGTCACATTTCTGATTTCTAAGAACTTTTTTCTTGAAAAACAGCACTGTCTGTAAAAGGGAAAGGTTCTTAAAGTTTCCTTGGACGTGTAAGCAGTTACTGAACTTTTGATTGATTATTAACATTTTTGTTCCTGAGTCCCCTTTGCTGTAAATTCAGGTCTGGGTCACAAGAGGGTGCAATTGTCCTATTTGTTGTTTCAGTGCAGGGAGGAGGGGATGATGGTTCTTTGCAGGCATCTGGTCTGGAATTTATTAAAGTCAGAATTTGTCTTTTTCTGTGCACTTAGGTCCTCTTCAGAGACCTGCTGGATGTTGTGGCATTAAGTACATCTCCCTTAAGCTTAGTAATGAAGAACAGTCCTTATCTTGATTTTTGATGTTAATTATTTATAAAGGTCTGTTTGGCCACCCAGGTGTCATGTGGATTCATTGCCTTCATCTTTTCTCCAGTGCCATCCAGGTAGTAAGCTCCCTGGAAATATTCACAGGACCAGCTCATCCCCCTTCTGATCCCTCCTTAAAACTCTCTTCTGCACTGATGTTTGCAGAGAACTCAGCACTGACAGCTGCTATGCAGTCACCTGGCACACTGACCAGAACAGAGTCGTTGCTTCCTTATGCTTCCTTTATCTGCTATCACTTATCTCTTGTCACATACTTGGATGGCAAACTCTTTCGGGGGAGGGACCATCTTTTATTATGTTGGTTTATATTAGTTAGCATAGGAGGTTCCCAATTTATGACTATGGCTCCTAAGTGTATAATAATAAGCAGCATTCATATTAATCAATACTTCTCTCTCTCTCCCACTGGTTGTCCAAACTAAGGATCATCTCCACTACACTACACTGGTTTCAGTGAAAGCCATAATGAAGAAATGTCTCTTGCCTTGTTTCCGCCGTTTGAGTTGAACCAGAATCCCAAGAACAAATGTGCTCGAACTCTACAGGAGTTTGAAATCCAAACCTGGCTCTCGATCCACATTTTCCCAGTGTTCCCAGGTGTGCCTTCCCAAGTGCCACTCCCATCCCTTTCCAGTCCCGATCAACTTCTCTGTTTTCTGTTCTCTTCCCTGTACTTCCAGCCCAACCTGCTCTCTGTTTTCTGCTCCCTGCCCTATCTGCCGCTGCCCTTCCTGTCCCTTCCTCCATCCACCATGTGCCATATACACACAGGCTGCCCATGCCACAGGTTGGCCACCCCTGTTCTGAAGCATCAAAGCCATTGGTGATCAGCAAGGGATATGGATACACCAAGGTCTGGATGCAACAAGTAGCAGAGGACCTAGGAAGCCAGGAACAGTGATGTCTGGCATCCAGCCAAAACTGAATGAAAGAAGATTAGCAACAGGACATGGGAGACACTAGTGCAAATGATTTGCTGTTCCCCTTAGACCAGGGTATCAAACTCACCTGGCCCTGTAGGCTGGATGAGTGGCTCAGGGCCAGTTCATGGGCTGGGTCAGGCCCATGGATCCCTCACCTACATGCCTGATCCAGCACATGTAACAGCTGCCTGAATAGGTCCAGGATGCTAGCCCAAAAGAGCCCCATGGCTAGCACAGCCCAGGACCCAGCCTAAGCAAGTGCCATGAGCAACATAGCCCAGGACCAGCCCCAATGAGCACCATATATGGCATGGGGCCAGTCTTGTACAGCATGTGGATCAGTGGGGCAGCACCAACGGCCAGATTATGGGGCTCCACAAGCTGGCTCCAGCCTATGGGCTCTATGTTTGACACTCCTGTCCTAAGAAAAGCAGGAAAGATTGGAACAACAGGTCAGAGGTGGAAGAGTGAAGGAAAGGGACAGGTACAGGAAGGTGACATTCTGTTCACTTTCTGGTCATCTAAGTGTCCATATTTGGTCATCAACATGGCCATTTTGGTCATATCGGTGTGAAAACTGCTCCTTGTGCACAGGTAGGAATTCTATTCCTGGCCACATCGCCTGTGTGTGAACATGGTCATCTACACATGCAGACTGGGTGCGCTGGCAGCAAAACAGAGGAGGAGGGCTGAGAGGGAGAGATTTCTTGTCCTTTGCCTCCAGTAGCTGAGTGACTAGGATGCTAGCCTGGGAAGTCAAAGAACCTGGGTCTCTCACTTCCTAACACAACAAGGACTTGTAATATTTACACTTCTTAAGTCAGCGGTTCTCGGCCTTCTTAGATTCAGAACACCCTTCCATAATTTCTTTATATTTGGTGTCTCCGCACTTGAGAACCACTATTGTGCTGCCTCCATTCCACCTACCCCATGAACCTCTGTTTCCAAAAAGAGCAATGATCAGATTGATAAGAGTTTGATCAGGAAGAGCTGCAGCATATTAGGTGCTCCTACCACTTTAAGTTAATCAGATAACCCTAAGGCAAGCAGGAGCATGCACTCTTGCCACACCCCTTCCCAGTCAGACTCTGCACAAGGCACACAGAGCAGTTTCACCCAGTTGTATTCATGGCGGCAGTGGTGGCATCCACACTGTGGCACCCCAAAAAACCTCTTGCAGCATTCCAGTTGAGAACCACTGTCTTGCATCCAGGGAAAAATGCTATTATAATGTTGGGTGTCTAATGCAACTAAAGCGAGTCAGGAACTTTCTAGCACAATATTTTCCCTTAGAAAATGTGGATTCATTGAAATCAAAATTGTTATCAGACAGAGTTAGTTGTGACAATCTCCTGATTTGAAGATTTCAAAACAAAACAAAAATTAAAATCTCATAATTTACTGTTTCCACATTTTCAGAACAAAAAATGTTGCTTTCCTGCTTGAAACAACATATTAATTACAAATAGTTTACAAATATTTATTACAAATTCAAATATTAATTAATGTATGCTAAAAAAGAAAAAAATTCAGAGCCTGGAATTGAAATGAAATGCTTTGGATCCAAAAAAACTTCCGTCTTGCTGTTTCATGAAAATTTTGAAGACATTAACTCGCCATCTCACTTTGGGATGGAGAAATTTCAAACTCCCAAAAACTCTTACAGGAGGAGATCATCTTTTCTTGTCCAATTCTAACTGGGAACACACAATATCCATGCTGCTTTACTAGTTGAACTAGCTTGAACAGGAAAATGAGTAGTGAATGTGTGAACCTTCTGCACTGCACATTGCATAGTGCATTAAAGTTCATGGCTTTCCAATGCATAGCTAAAAGCAACTGAGGATTCACGGTGCTGCAGCTGTATAAATATCCAGAAGACCTAGACATTTACCCTTCCTGCAGGAACCCTGGGACAACACAGCATGTGAGAAGCAACTGAAAAAGAAACTCTAGCTTTGCTCCCATCCCCTGCTGGCCCCAGAGTGGGAAGGACTCAAAACTCATATCTCATTGCACAGCAGCTCATGCACCCATCTTGGTTTCTCAGATAGATGGTCAGCTCCTGCCGTTCACTCCCCATCTGAAGCTGTCACCCCTGGTAACAGCAGCCAATTGCTCTGGACCAGGCACCAAAGGATGAGTTCATGGGAGGTGAAGGAGATGCACAGCAGGAGCAGATGATCTCTTGAGCAAAACAGAGTCCATGGAGACAGACAGGAAACACTGGGGACGAAAGGGTTCCAGACATGGGAATAAGGCCCTAGAACCTTTCACTTATCTTATTACAGAAGCACATAGGGACCCTTTTCAAAATAAGAGGCCTGCTGTAGGCACTGTGCAAACACAACACAAGACACTTCTTCTTTGTTGCATCTCCAGTCCACCCTTTCTATATGGTTTGCTCCCAATATTCTGTACAGGCCACTGCTTTTGGTGTTGCCAAATCTTGTGGGGTGCATTGTAGTGCTACAGGGCATCTTAGGAGATGATCCATGGTTTGCTTTTCCTGACAAACACATTGGTTTGTTGTTGTGCAGTGGCAATGCGGAGAGGGTGCATGGGGATGCACAAGCACCCCCTGAGAGTGCTGGTAAACCCCCTGACAGGCAACGCTCCTTGCTTAGACAATGGGGGGAGGAGGCAGGCAGGAGTACTGGTGCCCCCCTGCGAGCGCCAGCTGGGGAGTGGGGGCACCAGGTGAAGCTCCAATTGGCGAGAATGGCCATGACCCCCCCGCCCCCTCCAGTTGCTGACTGGCCACTGGGGGGCATGTCCCTCCGCTGACTCAGGTGACATCAGTCACCCATGTTGCTGTGGCAGGGCACCTTTGGTGCCTGCCACTTTACATGGTTTGAGCAGGCTCTGGAGCAGCCAGCATGTGTGGTGTGGCATAATGGCACAGTCACATGACCACAAGAGGGCTCCTGGATTGGAGAATGGGGCTGGGCAGCCTCAGTATAAAATGAGGCCCTCCAAGCTCAGCTGGCAGTTGCTGTAGGGATGCTGCTGAAGTAACATAGCCCACCTGGAGATCTGCTGCTCCCATGATACCTGGAGGACAGGGTAGGAACTATGACAGGGGCAGGCAAAATACAGCCCGTGGGCCAGATGCAGCCTGCCAGGCCATTCTATCCAGCCCACGGGGCCCCTAAAAAATTTAGAAAATTAAAATTCATCTGCCCCTAGCTATCTGTCATGCAGCCCTCGATGGCTTGCCAAAATTCAATAAGTGGCCCTCCACCTGAAATAACTGCCCGCCCTTGAACTATGGGGATGGAGGAGGTTCCTGGTCCTGGGGAATGACCTAATACTATACCCTGCTGGGGTTGGATGGTGTGGTGGGGCTGCCTGTGGCAGGGTGGATCCCAGAAAATGCCACGCTAGTGCCTCCCTAGTGAAAGGCGAGTATGGGGAGCTGTATAGCCTCAGCCCCCATGAGCTGGTGGGTTACCCTGTAGAGGGTCCAGGCATGTCATCAGACCTGAGACCCAAGGGGTGTAAGGCCCAAAAGCCCCAGTGAGGGGGTAGAGTAGTGGCTCCAGTGAGGGAGGTATCTGGGAAAGCAGTAGGTTGTGTAGAGTAGGGTCCATGTGAGGGGCCTGAAGGACTGCTTATGGGCTACCTAGAATAGGGTCTGTGTGGGTGGGCCTGAAGGACTGCACTTAGCCTGGCCTTAATGATCAAGTGAGCTGTGTTTGGAGGAGCCTGAGAAGGTGGACCTGTATGGGAGAGTAAGGATGAGCAGCTCAATAACCTACCTGGAGTATCCTCGACGGACTCATGTTGGGGCCAGGAGCAGACCAGGGCCAGAGTGCCCACCGTGTGGAACAGCCAGAGCCAGGGGCCTGGAATCTGACTGGCCTAGAGGTGAGGCCAGGGCCTGTGTAGCCAAAGGTCCCAGAGGGGACCCACTGCTGAGAAGGAAAAGGACTTAGGGAGTTTTGCAGCCCACAATGAGGGTAGAGATTAGATTCCCTGAGGAGGAGGGATCCAGGCATAGGGTGAGGCCCATTGTGGGGCTGGAGCATTCTAGTGATGCCATCTGCGAGGCATGGGACACGATATAGGGATGGTACAGAGCCGTGTATTACACCCTTGGCATCAGGCAGTAAATGGGCAGCCTCCTGCCTTATAAACAACTACTTAGTGAGTTACAACAAAGGTGGGGCAGACAAGACAGGTGGGAGGACTGCCTTTAAGAGGTGGGCAGGCCAATGATCAGACTGCGCACAAGACAGCTCCCTGTCACAGTTGCATAGAGGCCCCATGACTTCATGAGAAAGTTGCATCTGCTATGACCCACTCTCAATCTGTTTCAGCTCTGCCGTGTGTGCCATTTGTAATTGGAGCCAGATGTTAACTCCTCACTGAAGGGAATTCCTTGCTGGCTCCATTCAACAGCTTTGTTGCCTAGTTTCTCCCATTCTTTTTGCCAAAGGGTAGCTTTGGCTTATTCTGGGGATGTGGTCAATGGTATGGTAGAGGACAAAAAGCTATTTTTCGAGGAGTGTGCTGGTTGTTGACCAGATAGGGGGTGTCAGTTGTCTGACTCTTGTACACACCAGTCAATGTCTCCTGCTACTTTCCTCCTGATACAAGTGGGCATTATGCCAGATAGTGCAAGCAGGCAGGGAACAAGCAGCCTGTTAGAATTCTGCACGTGTCATTTAGGGTGGTGTCAGTATGTTTACTGTGACTTGAGCATCCCCAGGTGGTAAGAAACAAAATGCTAAGGCAGTAGTGCACAGGGTGAGTTGATGTGCTCCCCACTTGGAATTTGTGAGTTTATTTAGAATATTGTTTCGTGTGTTGATCTTGGCTGTGGTATTTAATATGCGCCTTTTGTAACTAAGTGTACAGTCCAGTGTTACCCCTAACTAAACTGAGTGTTTCTGATATTTGAGACTCTGGTCACCCCAGGTGACATTCAGGTGCCATTCCACATCCTGGTTTCTCAGATGAAAAGCACATATTTGAGTTTTGCTAGGGTTGGGTTTGAGAATTGTTTAGGTAGTAATCTGACACCTCATTCAGTGCCCTCTCCAGGATGTTCTCTGTGTCCTCAAAATTATTCTGTTGCATGGCGATGCAGAGATTGTCAGCATAGATGAAATGCTGACATTTAGCAGGAAGTGGCTGATCCTTAATGTAGATGTGATGGACTTAATCAATTCAGCCGGCTCAAATGGGTTTGGAAAATCTTTGTTTTGATTGGTGGAGCCTGCCCACCAATCAGGTAAGGGCTGGTGGGGCCAACCCCACCCCCTGCCTGGAGGGGAGGAGGGCAAAGAGCCTCCTGGACCTGATTGACGTCTGTGTTCTGCAGGTCTGGCAAGACTTCAGGGGCGGAGCCTTCAAAGTGCATACAAGAAGCTAGTGCCCAGCATGAGGGAGACATTTATATGTATATGTTTGTGTATATATGTTTTTATATGTAGTTAGGGGTCAGAAGAGACCTGAATAGATCATCTAGTCTAACCCCCGCCACTGGTTGGATTACACGCTGGGATTACATGACCCCAACCTCTTTCTGAATTTACCCAAGGTAGGAGCAAAGACCACTTCCTTAGGAAGTTGGTTCCAAATCCTAGCTACCCTGACAGTGAAATAGTGTCTCCTAATTTCTAATCTGATCTAATTTCTATTCTCCAGCAGCTTTTGACCATTGTTCCTCGTCACTCCAGGTGCTGCTGGGGGGGAATAGGACCCTTCCTATTTGCTGCTGATCTCCCCTAACGAGTTTGTAGGCGGCCACCAAATCCCCCCTCAGCCTCCTCTTGCTGAGACTGAACAGGTTCAGGTCCTTCAGCCTCTCCTCATGGGGCCTGCCCTGTTGCTCTCCAACCAAGCAGGTGGCTCTCCTCTGAACCCACTCAAGGCAGGCCACATCCTTCTTAAAGTGCGGTGCCCAGAACTGGACGCAGTACTCCAATTGAGGCCGGACCAATGTCGCATAGAGGGGGAGGATTACCTCTCTGGACCAGCTTGAGATGCATCTTTGGATGCACGGCAAGGTGCGGTTGGCTTTGCTGGCTGCAGTCTGGTATTGGCGGCTCATGTTCATCTTGGAGTCAGTAATGACTCCAAGATGCCTTTCCACCTCTGCGCTCACAAGGTGGGAGCTCCCCAGCTTGTATGTATGCTGTGGATTGTCGGGGCACAACAAAGAGAGTGGGGCAGAAAAGGAGCCCAGTGGGTGGAGCCAGCACCCAGAAAAGCCCAAGAGCTCCCCATGCCACTCCGATGCTCCAGCCCCACACAGGGCCACAGCGCCCAGACTCCGGGAGCTGCTTGAGGCAGCTCAGGTCTGCAACCTCAGCAGGCAGCCAGGAGCGTGGTGCATGGTTTGGTGCATGGAGCCAGGGCCCAGGACCTGTTGAAGGCAGCTCAGGTCCCAACCCCTGACTTGAGCCCAGGCTCCCATTGCATGAGCGGTGCATGGCATGAACCAGGACCCTGGGAGCTACACCGGGCAAGCTCAGGTCCCTCATTCTCTGGAAAGCAGCCAGACTATCAGTGCACAGATGGTACATGGAGAATTTGAGGGCTTGGGAGTAATTTGAGGCTACTTGGGCCTACGGCCACTTACACAGGGCCAGTGGCTTGGTGCAGATGACGCTGCACAGAGGGTCTGGGAGCAGACCCAACCCTGGTACTGCATGAGGTGGCCCAGGCCTCCAACCCCTCACAGAAGGCAGGACCCTTGGTGAATGCTACAGTGCACAGGGCATCAGCAGGCAGTATCCCAGAGGAGCCATTTTCTCTGTGGCTGGGGCTGGTGCACCCCAATGACATCATTGAGGAATGCCAACCGGCGGGGATAAAAGTCAGCAGGTATTTGGAGGAGTGGGGGGAGCACACAGCAGGGAGGTAGCTGCAGGACTGCCCCACCAGGCCAGACAGAGACTCCAGATAGAGCCAAGGAGAGGCTGAAGAGTGACCCAGCCGGAGGGTCCAAGGCCTGATTTTAAAGGGCCCCACCACCCTGGATGGCAAGGCAGTCAACCAGGAGGAGGATGCCGAGGGACGGTGAAGCTAGTAGATGCAGGATGGGTGAGTGGGGAGTGGGCAGAGGACTCTCCCTGGAATTTTGGTTCTTTAGTTATATTTTAGTTACCGTGAAACCCTCCCTCCCCCACAGGGTCAGAGGGAAGGCCATAGGACAGACGCAAAGGGTGAGCAGGCCGAGGCTGCTCAGAAAAGCCCAACGTGGATAGGCTAGGCCTACCAGGAAGGCAAACTTGGGCAGTGGGAAGAAAAACTGTTCCAAGCACCGACAGCCAGAGAGGCAGAGAGGGAGGAGGAAACCACATCGAGGCAGGGCCAAATCATTCATTGTCCACCGGCACTGATAGGCTGGCACATGTCTGGGGTGTAAAGGAAGTGGAGCCCTAGGAAAGCCTGCTAGTGACAATACCCAGCACGTTCCCACGATGGAAGGAAGCCCTACTACTGAACAGAACACCCAAGACATGGCAGATGAGTACCAAGGTATTCCTCATGGAGAACATGACACCGCGTCATGACAACCAGAGCCAGCCATGCAGCAGACCCCTAGCACACACTCCAGGGCCACATGGGAGAGGCTCCATGAAGTCAGGTGGGCACAGTCTCCTCCACCGCCATTTCACTTCCCATGCTGAGCCTTCCAGTGCCAGAGGAAGAGCTGGGGCTGGGGCTGGGGCTGGGGCTGGGGCTAGAGCTGGAGCTGGATCTGAGTGCCATAGCAAGGGAAATTCTGGGGAAGGAGGGGGAATCATCTGAGTTTGTGCTCCACACCCCTCAAGTTTCCTCTACAGCTAAGTCTTCTTCCCCAGAAGGTGCTTTGGAGGAGGTTGAGATAGAGGTTGTGGAGGCAAGTGGCTCAGCTGAGTCCACTCCTCCTGTTGCTGTGCCTCTGCCTGCTGAGGAGGGGGAAAAAGCAGCATTCACACATGCTCCCGCACCTCAGAAGTGAGCAGGTAGTATGGTCTGGGATCATTTTGAGCTGGCAGATGATCCCACATATGCTGTCTGCCTGCACTGCCATGCCCAAATCAGCCAGCACAAGGAAACAAAACACGTGAGCACCACGGGGATGCTGATCCATCCCCACAGGCACCACCCCCTTGCCCTTGCTCCTCCTCAGCCTGGCACCAGTAGGTGCATGCTCAGAAAGAAGTCCCCCTCTCACTCAAAAGCCCTCGTCCCCCTGAAGCAGAGGTAGGCCACCCTGGAACAGTGGGGGAAAGGCGGACAGAAAGCAGGGCACGTTGCAAAGGCAAACGAGATCATCCAGACCATTGGGGTGATGCTTGCTGTGGATGGCTAGCCCTTCTCCTTAGTTGAGTGGCCAGAGTTCAGGTGGCTCATGGCACTCGTGGCCCCATCATACCAAGTGCCTGTATGCACCATCTTCAACAGGATGATGCTGCCCTCCCTGTATGAGACATGCAGGGAGTACTTGAGAGAGAGCTCCGCAAGGCAGGTCTCAGGTGGCCTTGCACATCACCTCAGACATCTGGAGCAGCTGGAGTGGAGATCATGCATACCTGTCCCTCACAGGGCACTGGTGCAACCAGGCAGGCCGTCAGTGGGCTCTCCTTCAAACTGAGGTGATGAATGAGTCCTACACGGCACCTGAGATCATGGGAGCCATGAACCGCTTAGTGCAGGGGTGGGTCATTGGGCAGGGTGAGCTCATCCGCAGGTTCATGGTCACCAACGATGGGGCCAATATTGTCAAGGCAGTCCGTGATGCCAACTTTGTTGGCATCCACTGTGTGGCACACAAGTTGCACCTCATTGTCAGGAACATCTTGGAGGGGAACAGGACTGCTGGTGAAGGCACCAGCACCACCAGCAAGCTCATTTCCAAATGCAGGAAGGTGGCAGGCTACTTCCACCAGAGCATCAAAGTGGGCAAGATGCTGCGGGACGAACAGGCAGAGCTGAACATCCCGCAGCACAAAATAATGCAGGATGTGGAGACTCGGTGGAACTCCACATACCTGATGCTGGAAAGGTTGGTGAAGCAACAGAAGGCCATCCATGAGATGGCTTTGCTTGGGGAGATCAGGATCAGTGGCCCCCTGAACAGAGCTGAGTGGGATACCATCTCCTAGATCTTGCTGGTCCTCAACCCCTTCCTCAAGACCACCAAGAGCCTCAACACTGGTGATGCCTTCCTTAGCCAGGTGATCCCTGTAGTGAGGGAACTTCAGAACCAAATGGAGAAGTTCCAGGAGATCACTGCTCCTGGTTGGGGAAGCCTCTGTCACCAGACATGCAGGCACTGGTGAGGCAGCTGAAGCAAACTGCTTGATCCCCTGTGGTCCGGTAAGGTCCATGTATTGGCCGCCATGTGTGACCTGAGGGTGAAGGCGAGCATATATGGCAGCAAAACCCTGGATCACTGGATGGAGGTGCTGGTGAACCGAGTCAGGAAGGCAGAAAGGTGGAGGTGGGGGGATGTGGAAGAGGGGGATCCACTGTCCTGTGCCAGCATGCCATCCACCAGTCAGTCTCCTTCTCCACCACAGGCATTACCAATGTGGGCCAAGGGCATGGCTTCCATGGTGGAGTCCAGAGGCACCAGACCCCACCGTCAGGCAGGTAGCGCTCAGGCTTTGGTGGCTGCCTATCTCACTGAGAAAGTGGAGGTGCTGCTGTGCAACCCCTTGGCCTACTGGGCAAGCCACAGCCAGATGTGGCTGGATCTGGCCACAGTTGCCCGGGAACGTAGTTTCATAGTAGCTAGGGTCAGGAGGGACCTAAACAGATCATCTAGCCTGACCCCCTGGCACAGGCAGGAATGAATGCCGGGTTCACAAGACCCCAGACAGGTGATCATCCAACCTCCTCTTGAATTTGCCCAAGGTAGGGGCGAGGACCACTTCCCTAGGAAGTTGGTTCCAGATTTTGGCCACCCTAACTGTAAAATATTGCCTTTTGATCTCTAACCTAAACCTGTTCTCCATCAGCTTATCACCACTGTTCCTCATCACCCCAGGTGGTGCTGGGGAGAAAAGGGCTCTTTGCTGTTGATCTCCCCTGATGAGTTTGTAGGCAGCCACCAGGTCCCCCCTCAGCCTCCTCTTGCTGAGGCTAAACAGGTTTAGGTCCCTCCGTTTCTCCTTGTAGTGCCTGTCCAGCTGCCCTCCCACCACGTGGGTGGCCCTCCTCTGAACCCTCTAGGCTGGCCACACCCCTTTTAAAGTGTGACTCCCAGTACTGGATGCAGTACTCCAACTGTGGCCTTACCAAAGTTGCATAGAGGGGGAGTATCACCTCTTTGGACCGGCTTGAGATGCACCTTTGGATGCATGACAAGGTATGGCTGGCCTTGCTGGCTGCGGTCTGGCATTGGCGACTCATGTTCATCTTGGAGTTAATAATGACTCCAAGATCCCTTTCTGCCTCCGTGCTTTCAAGAACAGAATTCCCCAGCCTGTACGTATGCTGCGGATTCCATCTTTCCTGTCCACCAACCAGTGTTCCGAGCAAGAGGGTGTTCAGCATTGCTGGTGATATAGTGACACCCCACCATACCTCCTTGGATCCTGGTTTGGTGAAGCAACTGGTGTTCTTCAAGGTGAACCTCCCGCTTCTAGGGTTCCCCAAGCTCCAGGTGCAAATGGAGTGAGTGCCACCATCTGCACCTATTTCCTTTTGGTTTCTGGTTTTTGAACCATTTAATATCCCACTCTCAGAGCTGGAGGGGGCACTCACTGCATCACTAGCCAGCAGGGGAAGACTATGTCCCTGCTGAGCTCTTGTGCCAGGATGAACTTGGTGGTATGAGCAGGGTCTGTGGGGAAGGAGGAGACCCCAGGTCCTGGGCATGACCACTAAAACTGGTCCCTGCCAGGGCCAGGCGGCCTGGTGGGACTGCTGGCAGCACAGCAGCCCCAGAGAATGCCAAGATAAAGGATCCCCCTGGTGAAAGGAGGGTGCCATAACCTCCAGCCACCACATGCACACGCAGTTCTGGCTGGGGAAAGCCCAGACCCATCATGTCTTTGACAGGCCTGAGGCTTGTTGGCTGCAGTAGAGTTGTGAAGCTCCAGATGAGCTCAGCTTAGCTGCCTGGGATGCCAGCTTTTGGGTTGAAAAACTGAGGCTGAGGTAGCACCTGCAGTTGATGTGTGTGCTCTTCCTGGATGACAGGAATAATAAAGAAGCCAGAAGCTGGCATGCAATGCAAGCAAGAAAGCCAGTCAGTGAAAATGAAAATGGAAATGGAGGCATCAGGGGGTAAAGGACAGGCTGGGGTAGGCGGGGAAGGGGTTGTAACAGCTCAGGTTAAAGTGGAGAGGTACCTGGGGAGCCAGATGTCCAGCAGGATGTAGTGTGTCAGAATTTCAATGTCTATATTGAGTCCATGAGTTTCTGTACCTAGGAGGTTGATGAAGTGCAGTTCATAGGCTTGTCTGCCAGCCTCGACCCCCAGCCCCTCCACGGGTGCCCTGCCTGGGCCAGCTCCGACCCTTTAAGAAGAACAGAACTAAGAAAAGCCTTGGGACTCACTGCTACTGGTGTGGCCTCAGGGCTTTGGAGGGTCATGCAGAACCTCCCACGTGGCACGGGGCAGTGGGGGGCAGCAGGTATCACCCCCCCCAGCTGGCAGAAGTGGTGAGTCTGGGGGCGGTTTCAGGTTGTTTTTTTTTTCTTAAAGAACCGGAGCTGGCCCAGGCAGGGCACCCTGGGAGGGCTAGGGGAGCAAGGAGAGGGTTGGGGGGTCGTGACAGAGCCTCCCATACAGCATGGGTAAGTGGGGGGCAGCGGGGATCATCCCACACCTGGCAGCCCCCACTCAGCTGGGGCTTTTTTTTTTAACAAGTGCCAGGAGCTGGGGTGGGCCAGGTGGCCATTGCCGGGCTGGGAGAGGCACAGGGGATGGACCTGGCCAAGCTGATTTGAATCACCGAATTGAATCGCTGTTCCCTGAATCAGCTGAATCTGAATCCGAAACGAATACTAGCTGCTTTGCACAGGCCTACTGCTTACCTGTTGTTATTTACAGTGGTGGACCGACCTGAGGCTGTAGGGGAGGGGGAGACCTCATTGTTGTACACTACTATGTCATGTAACGGCCCCAGTGCCAGTGAGGGCACGCCTTAACACACACACAAAGTCACACAACACAAGTTTTCCTTGTCAGCAGCTTGAGGTGCAGTTTTCCAGAAACCCCTGCACCTATCTCCTTGAAACCTGGCAGGCTTTGTGGCCTCAGCAGGGGCTTCCATTCCTGCTGTTTTCATTTAAATCAAGCATGAAATAACAAAGTTATAGGCATTTTTGTGATACCCCATTATAGCCTACGGGCAAAATGTCAGAAAACATCGAAACAGTGAAACAGTTTCGATAAAATTAAACACCTTGAGAGGTGGAACAGTGCTTTGAAACAAAATGTTGAAATGAAGCACTGTCCCTTTGAAATGGCGAAATGGAAGTCGAAACAAAACGGTGCTGTTTTGCACAGTCCTAATTAAGCTACCTAAGGCTGGTTGCCAGGTGGTAGAGGAAGCAGGCAGTGTTTGGACCAGCCTCTTATAAGAATAGATGGGTATTTTTTGCCTTGAGATACAGATTGGGGGGTCCAAATGCACCCAGTCTGGAGGCATTTGGGTCTCACCCTTTCTTACATGCAACCAGGCTCCTTTTTCTAAATTTATAAAATTCCCAGGAGGCATCAGTAGCCTTTTCAGTATATTCTGGACCTTTTAAGCAGGATGCCTCCCCTCCCTGGATGTGACTGACAGCCCAAAGTAAAGGAAGAAGTAGAACTTTACAGAGCATGGCAAACTCTCAAGATAGAAACAAATAGGTTGCATTGGCATAGTGGGCAAAACAGCCAAAGCATCTGGCTCTAGTTCTAAGCTGTTGTCTGATGTTTGTCAAGTCACTGATTCCCTCATAAGCCTTGTGAGGAAATGACTGGCTTTCGCTCAGCGTTGTGCTAGGCCTCTACACACTACTATACTGCAAATAACAAGAGAGGGTTGGAGGCTCCATGAACCTCTCATGTGTGTTAGTTTTCAGGGCTTGCAAACTAAGTGTGGAGATGTTTGCCTCTCCAATACATTCATCCCTACTAGAGGGAACTCATAGATTTCATAGATTTTGTTTCATAGACATTAGGGCTGGAAGGGACCTCGGAAGATCATCAAGTTCAGCCCCCCACCCAAAGAGCAGGAAGACAGCTGGGATCCCAGCAAGACAAGCATCCAATTTACTCTTGAAGGTGTTCAATGTAGGTACTTGAACCTCCTCCAATGGCAGACTGTTCCAGACCCTGGGGGCTTGGACAGTAAAGAAATTCTTCCTTGTGTCCAGCCTGAAACAGTCTTGCAGCAGTTTATAACCGTTCGACCTCGTCATCCCTGATAAACTTATAGGTGGCCATCAGATCACCCCTGCGCCTGCGCTTTTCCAGGCTAAAGTGCCCCATGGCTCTCAGCCTGTCGTCATAAGGTGCGTTTTCCCGACCTCTGATCATGCACGTGGCTCTTCTCTGGACTCTCGCAAGCTTCTCCACATCCTTTTTGAATTGTGGAGCCCAAAACTGGACACAGTACTCCAGCTGCGGCCTCACCAAGGCCAAGTACAAGGGGAGAATGACATCTCGGGATTTGCTTGAGAAGCATCTATGGATGCAAGCCAGCGTTTTGGTCGCTTTACTAGCTAAGCCTGTCCAGGTCAGCCTGGATCACTCTCCTGTCTTCTGCTGTGGATGCTTTGCCCCAAAGTTTGGTGTCATCAGCGAACTTGGCCAGTTCACTTTTGACTCCAGTGTCCACATCATTAATGAAGATGTTGAACAATATGGGTCCAAGGACAGAGCCTTGGGGGACCCCACTGGTCACAGGGCACCACAACGATTGCCTTCCATCAATTACTACCCTCTGGGTCTGACCACGGAGCCAGTTTCCCAGACAGCAGATCGTGGTGGAACCAAGGCCACAATTGGCCATCTTGCCAAGAGGTGATCATGGGATACCAGATTGAAGGTTTTTTTGAAGTCAAGATATAGGACATCAATCTCTTCTCCCTTGTCCAGGTGATAGGTCACCTGCTCATAAAAGGAAATGAGATTGGTCAAGCAAGACCTACCCGCAACAAACCCGTGCTGGCTATCTCTTAGGATGTTGGCGTCGGCCAGTCCATTAAGGATGGCCTCTTTAATAAACTTTTCTAAGATCTTCCCCGGGATAGAAGTCAGGGTGATGGGCCTATAGTTTGCCAGATCCACTTTCCTCCCCTTCTTGAAGATAGGCACCACATTGGCCTTCTTCCAGTCTTTGGGAAATTCACTGGAGCACCAGGAGTTTTCAAAGATCTGTGCCAGGGGCTGGGCTATGATGCTTGCCAGCTCCTTGAGTACCCTGGGGTGCAGATTGTCTGGGCCGACTGACTTGAAGGTATCCAGCCTCTCAAGGTGTTCCTTCACGAGGACAGCATTGATGGAGGGCAGGGGATGTCCCTTACCTCTCTGTCCTGTAGTGGGCATGAGCGTCCCACGGACTGACGAAAGACCAACGCAAAGTACCCATTTAATAAGTTGCCTTTTTCCTGGGCGTCAGTTGTTCCATCTGGTTCAAACTCAATTCAAAACAATACCATGCTTTCCTGGTTAGCCTGTAGTCTAGTTTATGGATAGAAAACCTACAATGCCCAGCTGCCATCAGTGAGTCCCTCCTGTGTGGACATCTGTTTTGTCATTCAAATCTCTCTCATGTCCCTTCCCTCCCGTCACAGCTTTCCCTGAGAAGAGTAACAGCTGAGAGGAATTTTCCCAAACCACAACATTGTGGAGGGTATAAAATTAGGCCACACTTGCCCCTCCTCAGTCCAAGCCAATGCAAATAATGAAACCCCCAACATCCTGTCTTCCCAGCTTCTGCTGCTGCTGGGTTTTTCCCCTTCCCATGTCAACTCTCCCTGAGCTAGGCCTGCTGCTCATTCCATGGATATTTCTCATGGCCGCCTGAAGGAATGTGATGCCCTGGGATTTTCACAGAGCACGAGCCAGGATCGGAGCTGCTCGGAAAAAGGACAGTGGTGATGTCAGCGGAAGTATATTTTTAACCTGCATTCGAATGAAAAGGAAATGACCCGGAGGAAACGCATCAAAGTCCTGACAATGAAAACGCCCATTGGCTTTCAAGTTTTACTTTTCCCAGAGCACTGGATTTCTCTCTCCCTCTGAAAAACCCTTGTGGACAAACAGGAAGCCCCAGCTATATAAAGAACAGGCTGGTGCAGCTTTGCATCAGGAGCTAAAGGAGCAATGACTGATCGTGCCAGATCCCTGTCCTCATTCACCTGGGCTGCTAACTCTATTGTCCAAACTGCACACCAAACCAATGGACATTTTATTGTGATTGTACATGCAGATACGGGTAGCTAGTTGGTGTCTCATGTGAGATAAGCTGGCAGATTTCAGGCTGGTTCCCATTTATAGAGATATCCCAATGATAAGTGTCACTTTCGCAACTGGACTTCATTAGTCCACTTGCTGGAGAAGAGAGCAAGGGCTCCAATTAGGCCAGAGACCCATTGTGGGCAACACATCCTGGCTGGTCAGAGCAAGAAGCTGACCCTGTTCCTGTGCATCCCAAACCTGTTCTGTGACAGAACAGAGCCATTAAGCCTCCAAGAAAGCAAACCAGCTCTTCTCCTCAGAACTTCATTGTTGTCAAGTGGCCTTCCTGGGACTGAAGCAAGCACTGGACATATCATTCATGACAGAGAAAAAAGGAATCCATACCATAAACAGAAATGAGGGGAAAGACAAGGTGGTCCTGGAGGACCTCCAGAAAAACCTAGGCCAGGTACCTATCATTCCCTCTGTATGATATGTTATGGAAGCCTCCTTCTTCTTCTCTTAGAAGCTCACAGAAATCTGCTTTCAAACAGAAACAGTAGAAACTTGCATCTATATATTCATTTGTAGCTGTACAGGGGCCAGGCAGAAGTCACAGTTTGGATCCAAGAATCACCAGAATCATTCGGCTTGGGCTCAGGCCTTTACACAAACAAGGATTGTATAGGAAGAGCCCGAAATGCTCAGTGCTGTGAGGAAGGCCATGCACCATGGCAGTATCAAGGCAAAAGCATGTCAGAGGCATAGAACCCATTCTCCCATTCTGATGACAGGCAGCCTTGATGCCAACAGAAATCTCTTCCAAACCCATGCGACAGAGCAGACAGACATACAAAATACTGGAGTCAGACCTATCACAGAACTGGCACCAGAGCTCACTTTGATGGCGGGGAGCACCATTTAAAAAAAAAGGGGGGGGCAAATAAGCTTAATGTTCAAGAGAAGACCCATTTTCCCCTTCATGGCTCTATTGCTAACCCACTGAGCTTCTTCCTACGGGCAGGTGTCCTTGTCCCCCTAATGCTGATACACAGAAATGTGTTCCTGCAGGGCTGCATGTTGTGTGGAATGCCATCTGGCCTCTCCTAGAGCCTTATGGTGCAGCTCAAGCATTATTTCCTTATGGGGGCACATAGAAGAAATGTTAAGTAGTTCATTATGGATGAAATGCACACAAGCTCTGCTCCCCATCCAGCTCTACTAGTGCCCCTCAAACAGCACCTCCCTGTGCCTCAGGCCTGGTCTCCAACCCAACTCAATGCACCTCAGTCCTCACCTGCAGCACTTCTGTAAGCACAAGTCTTCTTGTGAGCAGAGACTGTGTGGTGAAGAGGTTCTCCCAACAGAAAAAACCAGGAATTCCTACAGCTAGGATAACAGTTAGGGTGGATGGATCTGAGGGTCCCTGAAACTTTGAGAGACCCAGCTCCCAACTCCCAATGTTCCTCAACTCCCAAGGCCTTTGTAAACTGAACGAGATCCAAATCTACATTTTGCAAACAGATCCCCTGAAGCCAACAAGACAACCTGATTCCTCACATTCCCTCCCCTCACCCCAAACTTTGGTGTATGGGTCAGAAATGTAGATCTGAATTTGGGAGGTAGACCGGAGGTGTTAGCAACATTTAGCTAGGCTCTTGCTTGGGGAATTGCCACCTTTGTAAACACATCCAGCACAGCAACTTAAAAAGATAAGGAGCCAACAGAGAATCTCACAACCTCTGGAGGAGGGGAAAGGGGAGAGCCAGAGCCCTGTGGGAACTAAAAGGAAGTTGAGAAGCTGAAGCAGCTGCAGAGAGGCATGCCTGCTTATCCCAAGGGAGAGAACTGCCTTGTGCTCCCCCAGGCTTTCCCCTCTCACTGCTTCTGCTCTGGCCTGCATTAACTCCTCATTAGGAAGAGCAGTGAAAGACTGGTGGGTTTGTTCCAACTTGGGGTCAGCACCACTTCCTCTCTCAACAGCTTTCCAAGATCCACTCCCTTTTGGCACTAATCCACCCCCACTCATACACTCTGCCAGACATGGATGTAATTTATGTTGAAGGGAGGCTGGGGAGTGCTAGCAGGACCCCTCTCAGCTGTGCTCCCTGCCCTCTGGGAGAAAATACACCTCATTCCTAGCATTCCCAGTGCCAGCTAGTTCCAGGATGCCTCCGCTGTTCTTCACCTGCTCACCAAGTACAGCCTTTCCCTGTTCCTTCCCCCATCCTCTCTGGGCTCTGATCTTCCACACTTCCCTACAAAGGACATAGATGAATGGAGCACTTCCCACTGGATAAGAAATATTTTTAAAAATCAGAGCCCTATCCACTCAGCCCAGCACCAACTCCTATGGTCAGCCTATATGGAAGAACCTAGTCAGTCAGGCTATCTAGATGGCAGAGTGCCACACTGGTGTTCTCACTGCCCCCAGAAGCAGGGCAAGATTTTCCAGTCATTCAGAGCCGCTCCAAGTGCCAAATTCATACCAAATGTCTATGGCCTGGACAAAGATGACCTTGTTTCTGTCCAGGCCATAGACCTGGACCATCTCTGTGAGATGGTAATGGGGCAGTTTCTCATAATGGGTCTAGTGCCAAGAGGTTTTGAGGAACCACAACTAGCATTAATCTCCAGGGTCATGCCTGAAAACTGTAAAGCTGGTTATGATGACATTGTGCATCATGATTGGGTTATCTTCTCAGCAGGGTAAATTAACCCACAGCCACAGCTGCAGTGCCACCATTTACCTAAAGCTAGCTCAGGTATGTCCACCCCAAATGCCAGCGTGTACTTATCCTATATCTTTGAGTATGAGCTACGGACAGATAGTACTCTACACAGTTCATCCACATCCTCCTTTCCTGCTCTGCTGAGATAATAGAGGCTCATCTGTACTGACTAGCAATTGCTAGGCACTGGCCCAGTTTTCCTTGTAGATGTGGTAATGTCGGATATATTATAGCAGGGCAGGGCAAAGTGCCAGGGATGTCAGTGGCATCTAAACAACTTTGAGACTCTGGACTTTAGTCACTCTGGTTGACATTCTATCCCTTTTCCTGGTCATCTAAGCATCTAGATTTGGTTATTTACATGGCATTTTTGGTTAAGTGCCAAAAATACCACTGGGGTGTAGGTTGTAGTCATATTGGGCTAAGGACATAGGCAGACAAAGTTCTTTGGGTGAATCTGATGTCTTTTATTAGACCAGCTAAATAGTTGAAGAACTATTTTTAAGCAAGCTTTCAGGTTCAAAAACCCTATGTCAGGCTAAGGAAGTTACAGCAGTTGGTGTGTGCTCTTCCTAGGTGGAATGCAAAGTAAAGAAGCCAGAGGCTGGTCTGGTATGCATACAAGACAGGTAGTCAGTGAAAATGTAGATTGAGGAGTCAATGGGTAAGAGACAGGCTGGGTGTGGGGGGAGAGAAGGGGGATGAATAGTGGAGAAGTAACTGGGAAGTCAGATGTCAGGCTATAAGGTTATAATCTGCCATAAATCCAATGTCTATATTTAGTCCATGATTTTTAGTATCTAGAAGGCTGATGAAATGAAGTTCATAGCCTCATCTCTGAGAAGTGTTTGTAAGTTTCCTTTGAGGATCAGGACTGAGAGATTGGAGAGAGAGTGGTTTTCTTGTGAGATGTACCCCCATGGGTAATTGGCTATTCCTGTCTTTGATAGATTTCCAGTGTGCATTCATTCTGGTGCACAGTTGTTATTTGGTCTCACATAAGTACCTAAGAAAGAATCAGGAGAACTAGAAGGATTGGTAGGTGTCAATTGATAAGCTACAGACTGGACTTATTTTTCCAGTTTTGTTTTCTCCCTGCCTTATTATGCACTTATGTTTTCACCGCTTGGATTTTCCTCTGTGTCCCATTGCTCACAATCTCTTCAAAGCAAACCACAAATCCATTACCATACAGGTTTGGTTTGAATTTTCAGCCTGTGACGCTTGAGAGCTAAATTAGACAAAATGTGTTTACACCCTTCTCAGTCTAGCTTTACACATCAGACAGTAAAGCTACTTTCCAAACATGCTACAGCTTAATGCAAGGCCTGTAGTGATTGTCTAAGTCAAAAGAGACATCTCGTACTCTTTTAAGTATGGCCATAGCTTCTTATTTACATGTTGTGCCCCTTGCCAGAATATGCCAGGAATGTACTATAGCTTCCTGTTTTCTTCCTTCTCTGACAAGGTCAAGTCAGCCTGAGAAAATATAATTTTCCAGCCACTGGGTACCATCACCAGTGGCCCCCTCTGCCTCCCAGCACTGCACGCATGGCCCACTTGGGATATTTCAAAACAACACCCCTCCTTGAAACTATACAAATATTCACAAAGACTTCAAGAAGTCTTCAGGTGAAAGATTGCCTCTTTAATTTGAGTTCAGATGCCTGCATAATGGAAGACTGGGCCTAGTCTTAAAACCATTCAGTTCAGTTTTTTTGGGTGATGAAGGCACAATTTCTTGAACATGGAGCCAGAATTAAAGGCTTCCATAATGGCACCACTCACACATGTGTATAATAGTAATTCAGTTCCTTTTTCTGTCAAGTGATTCATCGATTTTTAGGCCAGAAAAGTCTTCTGATAACCTACTCTGACCTCCTGTATTAGATAAGCTACTGAATTATATTGGAAAAAAGACCCAATGATTTTTTCCATCAACTCATTAACATTTGGTTTTGCTACATGCAAAATTACTTTGTAATCACCATTATTTTATTTAGTCTCACAGCCTCTATATTCCAAAAAAAAAGCCTATAGCGGACAATTTTGTGAAATGTGGATAACTGTCTGGATTTTAACCCTGCAAAGTGGATGAAATTCTAAAATTTTTATTTTTGTTTTTAATCATTATTCTATCAGCTCTTTGGGGCCAATACAAGAGCTAGCCAGAAAAGAGGGTCATTTTTCATAATTTTTTTCATCTTAAAAGCAAACCCCAGTTTCTGTCCAAAACAAAAATATCTAACTCATTAGAATAGAAGTTTGGCTATTGCGCATCCCTTGGATATTATACAATGGCTTCCCTCTTGCAAAGCTGCATCTTGGTACTCCCATCATCAGTTTACATCATTCAGCTGGGCAATTTAGCCCATAAGTGAGGCTGGAGTCTGAGGCAACCCAACTGCAGTTTTCATGCTGCAAAATGTTTTATAAATATTGTTTTCTTGAATTTTTAAAGACATTTGCCTCTTGTGTACTAGTTTTATGTTATGTTCTCCAGAGAAGGAGTTGGCAAGCAGGGAACCACAGAAAAACAATCACAGAACATTTTCAGAAATCCAGGTTTAAGTTAGGTGTCACAAAGGTTTAGCCAAGCACCTCCATTCTACCATCAGAGGAAAGAGAAAACACTGTTTGATCCCTTTGTTCCATCAATACAGCTTAAATACTGAATAGACAAAGCTGTTTGAGTGACCCATACTGAAATATATGCACATAAAACTTTAGTTGTAGAATTTGTTTTAATTGGCAGACAAAATTGTGTTAATTGGCATCTGTTCACAGAGAATTCACAAAACAGAAAATGCAGATGAATTCAGTTACTACATTGTTAGTGTTTCTATAGATAATAATCTTTCTTATTTCAAAGACAAGAAGGTCTAAGGGCATTAACTATGGGAGATCTGCACCAAAAATAGAACCTTTTTCAGTTCTCCATGAGATGCAGAAGACATAAGAAACAGAAAGGAAATATCTTTCCAGGAAATTTTTCATCACCTCATCAAATCCAACAAGAACTCCTGGAGACCTCCCCAAAGATTCCAGGGTGGGCAAGAGGAGTGACTTCTGGTTTCATTCTGTGCTTTTCAAAAATGACCTGGACTACATCAAGTTCACTGAGGATGAGAGAAGCCATCATTGCTTACTGAGATCTGTAGCCAGCTCTGTCAAGAGTGGACAACATAACCTGCCTTACTGTCCTTCATATCCATGAGCCTGTGCCACATCCCAGGCATACAGATCAAAGGACAGTAAAAGGGCTATTCCCTTTCACTGGATTCAAGCTGGACACATGATAAAGCAATACAGCACCTCTTCCATTCCCCACTGCTAGCCTGTGATGCAGGATATATCTAGTAGGCTCCAATCACAGATGTGCACAGGGTGTATATAGTTAGTGACACAGCAGATATCTTGGAGCAGATGGGGAGAATAAAAGCTCAAGAGGGTAGAAAAAGGAACTTTTCCCCTGCACTTGCAGCTTAGCTAGAGCCAGCTGAGTTCTTATTGCCCAGGAGGCTATACATCCCCACCCCCACTTCTAGTCAGCCTGTGATCCCTGGAGTTAAAGCCTCTGAGTAGCCATAAAGGAGCTTGTCTCTTGGCTGGCCTGACAGCTGATCAATACACAGAGGAAGCAGATTTCCTTGAGCCAGCTCATCAGCCTGACGCACAGGCAGCTTCCCCCTCCCTTCCTCCCTGAAACAATCCATTCCCATCCAGCCGGCAGTGGAAGATCCATTTGTTGTAACCTCCGCCAGAGATGCCCATTAACACCACTAAGTACCCCATTTCCTGGAAGGCATGTGGTTCCCCATCAGATAAGAAGAAATGGCTGCAGGGAAGATAAGGCAGCTGTACCAACAGTAAGTGGTACTAGTCTGCACTCCAATGGCCCAGTATGAGAGTGGAAGTTGCATGCTGGTGAGAGGACAAGCAAGTACCTCCTCAGTCATTCCCAGTACCAGGCTCCCACAAGCCCTGGGTCAGGACATCATAGAAGACCTCCAACAAATATGCTACAAGTAGATGACTCAGTAGTTGGTGTGCTTCTCCCATTCAGTACTGAAGCCGTAACCCCTGGCTGTGTGTAGTGGGCTCATAAGGGAGATGTAAGAGTCTCATCTATGTACGTTGTGTTTATATATGTGTGTGTATATATGTATATGTGTGCGCCTGTGTGTATCGTTAGTTACTAAGCAAAATACCAGTAGATGGCGCTCAAGATTGCATAGGTTTTATAGGACTGGTATAACTTTTCTCACTGTGAATGACTTTCCCTGTGCTGCTCTTTATATCAGCTCTTAACAAATTCACAGTACTGCCAACCCAGGATTGACAGTAAATCATGAGATTGATTTAGAGATTGTGAGTATTTCTTTAAAAAAGGAGCGGATCATCTATTTTTTTAATTTGCTTTCTGGTGTGTGAGTGTTTAGGGTACAGTCAGGATAGATTTTCATATTCTTTTTTAAATGAAAGATGAGACTTTAAAATCTGCAAGGCAGCTTATTTCAAATTTTAAGTGCATAATTTCATAGGAATAAGTCACCCATGTACCTTTAAAATTCTGTGCCCAACAGCTCGAAGAAAAACAGCAATTATTACAAGACTTAACAGCAATAAAATTACAAGAATTGGCAGTGCTGGAATTAGTATGTAAGGAAAGGGCATAAAAAAGGCCCTGCCCAGCTGGTTATCATAAAACATTCATACAATGAGGACAGTTATTATTATAGTATTAGCTAGTAGCACTGCACTCTCCCCACTATAAGATCTCATTTAATTTGCTTACAGTTTGCCAAAATTTAGGTTCGGGGGAGGGGCATTTAAAATTAAAAATGGTCAGATATCTCCAAACAAGCAATCAAGCCATTCATGAAAAATGTATGGTTTAAAAAAAATCTTGCAAACATTCAACTGAGAAGTTGTGATACCTTCCTGTTTTGGAGCATGGATTCAGAATTTGGCCATGAGATCCTGCATCAGGGATGTGCCTTTTGCCCATCATATAAAAATGCCTACATTTCGAATGTTACCACATTAGCCTTTGAAATATCATAGTTTGCACATGCTCAGCTGACTTGTTAGAGTGGCTGGTTGTTCTCCAAAGACTGAAAAAGCATGGAGCTTGCTCAAGCCCATGGCTGTAGGAGCTGGTCAGGTCTTTCCCTGTTGTTCCCAGCTGCTGCAGGTTGATGTGGGAATAGGTGCTGACACTTACTGCAGCAAGCTTGTCTCACCTGTACTTTCAGTGTTTCTGTTGGTGGTCAGCAAGGGACTCAGAAGCTCAAAATCAGAGGGGACAAATACTAACCTGGGGCTAGGGAGGAGTAGAGGGAACAACAGACTGGTAATAAACCATGGGAAGGAGGATGGAGACTGTGACTGGGAAGGACAGGGGAATCTGTGGAGTGGGAGAGACAGAGGTCATATAAATTGCTGAAGACAGGAGAGACTGAGACTGAGCAAGGAAAATAAGGCAAGAAGTCTGTGCTGGTGGTACTGAAATGAGGAGCCTGGAGACAAGAAAGCAGACCTGAGAACAAGGCTAGGCAGGTTGGATCTCAGATGGGAAGCCCAAGTGTCAGATTATGCTAGACCAAGTGATGAGGACTAGGGCCAACTTTTGGTGAGGAGAATAGGACTGAGATTAATTGGAAAAGGAGTCAGAGGAAAGAGGCAAGGCATGATTGAAACAGGTGAAAGAGGTTAGGCAGAAGTGATCAAGATTAGGAGAAATAAGCAGAAACATCTGACACTAGCATGTACCTCTCTTCAGAAGATGGGTTGGAACCCAAGATTCCTGAACTTCACCCTTCCTCTGCTGGCAGCAAACATCAGATAAACCCACTAGCAAGGTGTGCATCTAGTTACTAGTGCTGGTTTACATTTAAGATGACAACCTGCTACTACTGCTACCAGTTACTCCATTAGCTAACATGCTGAGGTCTGTGTAATGGATTTGTGAGTTGTACCCCTTCTGATGTTAGCAGGAATATCTACATGTGCCCATTAATGCGCAGCAGTTTATTGCTGCCAGGTACATGTCTACACATGTGCCCAGGACTGCAGCATGTTGAGCTGCAGTGGAGCAGCCCTGGCTGGCAGGGGGCCCATAGGGTTAGTTTACCAGCCTGGGGCTGCCTCCCCCATGGCTCAACGTGCTGGAAAGGGGCTGGTTGGGGCACAAGGGTGCTTTAGTGCGGGCTAACCAACAGGCAGCCCTCACACTGAAGCATCCAGTACCCCAGCCAGCCCCCCCTCACTCCCCGGGATCTACATAGGCACAGTATTTATAAGTACTATCCTGCTGCAGAGTAAATTATTTTACTCCAGCCTAATAGGGGCACACAAGTAGATACCAAGATGTTTATTGTGCTGTCAATTAGTCTACTGTGCAATAAATGTCTTGTGTAGACATGCCCAGTGGGAATCAATATAATGCCAAATGACTGAGTTTTCTTTTTACTTTATTCCTTTTTAAGAACTTAGGAAACCAAATGCACATATGGACAAGCTATGTGAAACTCTGCTAATATTGCAGTGCTGAGCTCTAAAAAATAAGGAAATGCAGTGCTATGGTTGTGATTTGAGTCTTCCTCTCCTACCACACATGCATGGTGATACAGTCTTAAATTACTTGAACACCAGGGATCCAGGTTTTCCATTTCCCATGGAAAACTGTGAAAAAACATATATTTTCCCCTTTAAAGGAGAAAAACCTGAATTTTCCCCTTTGAAGCAGGAAACCATGGGTTTCCCTTTGCAGGTTGGCAGAGTTCCAGTCTGCAAGTGCTGCTTTGGGTTAGGGGGAGTAGAGGAGGCTGATTAGTAAATGAGATGAGAGGTAGGAGGTGCCATGTGCATGCACAAGTGGCTAGCAATACAGCTAGGCAGGAGGATGGGACCAGGTCTCATAGCTGCCTGCAGATAAGTCTATAGTGGGGGAGAGTAGGCAATGCATAAGGAAGCATAGTGGAATAGAAGGGGGGCAAAAAGAAAGTCTCCCAAGCTTTACCCATCTGGGCAGGCCGGGCTCAAGGAACCAAATAAGTAGCACCCTTTTTTTAGGGCTACATTAAATTACTTACCCTTCCCACCTACCCAGCACCCAAGAGAAAGAAGGGGAAAGGAAAGGAGCTGCAAATGATTCACATTTCCTTCCTCAGGCAGCTCCTAGCGTCACAACTTCATGCCCACAGAGGCAGGAACAAGTCTGTAAGGTTCCATCTAGCATCAAGTTAGCAATTCAATACATTCCATTTACAATGTTAATAGTGACATACTGTTGTTTTAGCTGTGATGTTCTGAGGAATATGGAAGAAACACAACTTGTTTAGTAATATATTTTACTGGACCAACCATATGGTTGGGAGAAATGTTGGACAAGCTTTCAGCCACAGAATGCTCTTCCTTAGGTCATAGATTTTTTGGAAATGTGTGTCACACGGAAGCAAAGCAAATGGCACTCCCCCTTAGCAGTTCAATCTGCTGGAGGATAATAGTCAACTACGGTTACCAGCTTATAAAGTTATGCTTTTAGCTAAAGTGATAACAGTTTGTGCTACTTTGTAGAAGGTTGTGTGTGTGGTAGGTTTGGCCCACTGCCTTCAGCCTGTGGAGGCCACTCCTTTCTGCCCTGACCAGAGGTTGTCCTGGAGCCTCAGCTCCAAAGCTGAATCTGGATTCATACAGTCATTCATGTTGTTAGGTAATAAAGACCCCATTTTCCATGGATAAGTAGCATTAAAATGATGTTGTAGCTGTTGATAGTCCAGGAAATCTGCAAAAGGCACAGATTTATGTGGGTGATGCCTGTTATTGAACCAACTGCATGACTGGGATAGACTTAGACAAGCGTTCAAATGCAGTACAAGGGTCCTGAAGAAGAATGCATTGCCTTTGGAATCCTTCTCCACAGACAGTTGTTCAGGATAGTCGCAGGGAACAGCAATGTCCCCCCACAACAAACCTCCCAACCAGGGAGAAGAGCTTGACCAGGAATTCTCGGGTCAGCTCACAGAGGTAGTGAAGGCTAAGGATGTGGTAGTCATGGGGGACCTGAATTTCCCAGACATCTGCTGGGAAGAGCAGTCAGCCAGGTCTGAACACTCACGTAGGTTCTTGGCCAGAGTGCAGGACCTCCATCTAACCCAGGAGGTGCACAGCCCCACCAGGGGGGATGCCTTGTTGGACCTAGTGCTGGCCACAGGTGACGACCTGGTGAGGGGGCTGCGAGTGCTCGACCACCTGGGCGACAGCGATCATCGCCTGCTGGAATTCACCATCCAGCGCAAGGTGGCAAAGGCGTGCAGTAAGGCACCGGCCCTAGATTTTAGGAGGGCAGACTTCAACGAGCTAAGGAGGATAGTTGGAGAAGTGCTGAGGTCCCGGAGGGGAGGGGAGCCAGGTGTCCAAGGAGAGTGGTCGCTCCTTAAGGAGACAATCCTCCAAGCCCAAAGGAAGGTAATCTCAACGAGGATCAAAGGGAGCAGGAGAGCACACAAGCCTCTGTGGCTCACCAAAAGAATCCGGGAATGTCTTCTTGCTAAAAAGGAGGCTTATACCCAGTGGAAAGAAGGGGTCATCACCAGGGAGGACTATTCTGTAGTTGCTCGGGGATGTAGGGGGTAGTTAGGAAGGCCAAGGCAGAGATGGAACTGGGACTAGCTTCCCAGATTAAGGACAATAAGAAGTCCTTTTTTAAATACGTAGGGGGTAAAAAGAAGGTCCCGGGTAATGTGGGGCCCTTGCAGGACGCGATGGGAAACTTGGTCGTCACACCAGATGGCAAAGCTAACATGTTTAACGATTTCTTTGCCTCCATCTTCCTAAGTAGGGACCAGAACAGCCACCTCCCTGCTGGGCCCCCCTCGGGCCCCGGGGGAGGCACACCTGGGCCACGGGTTAGCGAGGATTTAGTTAGGGAGCTTCTGGAGGGGTTGGACATATTCAAGTCAACCGGCCCAGATGATCTCCACCCTAGAGTTCTAAAGGAACTGGCCGAGGTCATTGCAAGTCCCCTGGCACGGCTTTACGAGCACTCGTGGTGCTCTGGTGAGGTACCGGAGGACTGGAAGAGGGCCAACGTGGTCCCCATCTTCAAAAAAGGCAGGAAGGAAGACCCAGGAAACTATAGGCCAGTTAGTCTTACCTCGATCCTAGGCAAGCTGTTCGAGAAAATTATGCTGGCACACATCCAGGAGGGGCCAGCAGGGGACTGCATGCTTAGGGGCAACCAACCTGGGTTCATCAGTGGCAGGTCCTGTCAGACCAACCTGGTGGCCTTTTACGATCAGATCACCAGATGCAAGGGTAGCAGTGGATGTAATCTTCCTGGACTTCCGGAAGGCTTTTGACACTGTCTCTCACCCAGAGGAGGTTAGATGAACATCTTGCTGGGGTCATTTGACCCCAGTAGTCTTTCCTGCCATGGCAGGGGGTCGGACTAGATGATCTGCTCAGGTCCCTTCTGACCCTAGAAACTATGAAACTATGAAGTGTGAACAGAGGCAACGACTGAAATAGTCACGTCAAAAGAACCATACCTCCTACTTGCAACTTAGATGGGGATCAATAGCTTGCCTGTGACATAAGCAAGGATCTGGGTTTTCCGTTTCCCACGGAAAAACAGAGAAAACTACAGATTTCCTATTTTTATTAGAGAAAACACAGATTTTCCATTTTAGAAGTGAAACCTGTGGATTTCCCCCTTGCGCAAAGAGCTCTGTAGACTGGCTGACTTTCAGCCGGCAAGAACGGTTTGCAAAATGGGTGGGGAAACCCTCAACCCTGCCCAGAGGGGAAAGGAGAGGGAAAAGGGTGGGGCCCAATGGCTGCTTCAGGCTCACTCTTCTTGATGGAGGTAAGGGGGGCTTGGGGGTTGCGGGGCAAGGCTGGGGAGGGAAGCTGGCTATGGGATGAGAGAGCGGGGAGGTTTGCAGCTGGATGGGCACTCTGGCCAGGAGGGGGTTTGCAGCCTTCCTGCTCCCAGCCAGAGTGGTAGACGGCTGCAAACCCCACCTCTGAGTGGAGTGCCCGGCCAGGGAGCGCCCAGGCTGGCTGGGGTCTGAGAGACCGGGGAGGCTGCAAACTTCCCCTGCTGCTGGCTGGAGTGCCCAAGCTGGCTGGGGCCTGAGGAGAGTGGGGAGGTTTGCAGTAGGCCTGTGCGAAGCGGCTGGTATTCACGTCAGATTCAGCCGATTTGGGGGACAGTGATTTGATTTGGTTATTTGAATCACTGTCCCAATTTGATTTGGGCCAAATCTGACTCAGAGATTCCCTCCCCTGCCCCACACAGGTGCCCCCCATGGGCCAGCTCTAGCCCTTTAGGAAAAAAAAAACCTGAAGAAACCCTGGGACTCACTGCTCCTGCCGGTGGGAGCAATCCCCACTGCCCCCTGCTGCCCCATGCCATGTGGGGGGCTCTGCACAAGCCCCTGAAGACCCAAGGTTGCACCAGGAGCCCCGAGTCCTAGGGCTTTTCTCGGCTTTTTTTTTTTTTTTTCCCCTCCTTAAAGGGCCAGAGCCCTGGCAGGCGGGTCACTCATGGGGGAGCAGTGGGAGCAGGAGGGGGTCTAGGGAGTTCATGCAGAGCACCCCCATGCAGCATGGGGCAGTGTGAAGATTCGAAGAGCTTTGAATTGATTCGGGCCTTTTAATTGGTCCCCTGATTTAATTCAGATTTGGAGATTCGGCCACCAAATCAGGCCAAATCTCCTCCGAATTGAATCAGCACCCGAAGCTTTGCACAGCCCTAGTTTGCAGCTGGCCAGGCACTTCTGCCAGGACAAGGTTTGCAGCCTCCCCTGCTCCATCAGCCCCCAGCCAGCTTGGGCACTCTCTGGCTGAGAGGGAGGGATTTAAGGGTTTGCAGCCAGCCGGGCACTTTGGCTGGGAGTGGGGAGGCTGAAAACACCCCATCCCCACCCCAGCCAGAGTGCCTGGGGGTTGCAAACCCTGGGTCACAAATGCTGCACTCCCCACCATGCTGCCCTCCCTTAGGCCCTCTGGAGTGCAACATGGGCGACTGGCACAGCAGGGTACAGTGGGGCCATGCAGGAAAATTGACTGCCGCTGCAAGCTCTGGGCTGCCCTGGTCATGCTTCCTCTGTGTGCACAGGGGCAGTGCAGGGTTGTGCCTCTCGCTGCTGCCCCCGCCTGCAGGGGAAGCATGGCCAGGGCAGCACGGAGCTTGCAGCAGCAGGCAGCTGCGCGTTTCTCCTATGTGCTGCTGCACCGGGTTGCACATGTTGCGCTCCGGAGAGCATGGGGCAGGGCAGCAGGGTGGGGAGCATGAGCCCACAGTGCACACCCACCTTGCTTCCAGCCCCCACAAAGATCTGGGGGGCATGGGTCCCCTCTGCACCCCAGGAGTGCACGCTGCTGCCAGGAGCCAGCCTCACCTGAGTACACAGCAGGCAGGCAGCAGGAGGGGACCCAGCTTGTGCTCCTGTTGCAACAGCCTCTGCCTTCTGTTGGGGTCAGGAGGGCTGGGGGGCAAGGGCACAAGCAGGGCTGGGGGCTTGGGGGAGGGGAGACTGAGGGACACCAACAGGGCTGTGGGGGACATTTAATTTTAACCATGGATTTGGGGATTTTTATGAGAGGATTTTTGTCAGAGAATTTGTGATTTTTGTATTACAGAAAACCAGGATCCCTGGACATAAATCAGAATCAGTGGCCAGTGTGTGTGCTAAGCAGTGCATGGGAGATGTGCAGTTGAGGGTTGCTGTGGTGTTTGTGTGGACATGTGATGGTGTTTAGCAAGAAGGTAGCCGTGGCAGGGTTAGTGGGTAGATACAGGGTTTGTGCACCATGATATGATTGCAGCTTCCTGCACATACCTGAGCTAGCTTTAAATGAGCTAGTTGGAGGTCTGATAGCAGAGCAACTGTAGTAGCATGGAGCCCAGCCTAGATTTGCTGCCCAGGCATTTGCCCAAGCTCCTAGGCAGGTTTTAGAGCCTGTGCTAATCCCCTTCTACATTAGTATACAAACTAGTTTATATAATGCTCACACAAGTATGACTGAAGCAGGGAGAGAGAAACCTGGGTCAATTATAGGATGGCTGTGAACCACAATCCACCTGTGAAAATGGCAAATGTGATCCCAGGATGTTTCAACTGAGGTATTTCCAGTACAGGTATTTCAAGTATATCAAATGAGGTATTTCCAGATGGGGAGACACTAGTGCTGTTGTACAAGGCACTGATGAGACCTTATTTATTTTGAATGCTGTGCTGTCCTCTTTGCCCCGCCCCACCCCCTTCTCCAAGTAAGGTGAATTCAGACTGAAATAGCCACAGAGATGGGCTGCTAGGGTGATCAGGAGAATGAAGAAAGTCTTCTGAGATTAGACTAAAACTGTTTGGCCTGTTCAACCTGGAAGAATGAAGGCCTAGAAGGGGGTACACCCATGAGTACAATGTTGGGGGGAATTAACACCAAAGAGAGACATGAATTATTTAAGTTAATAGCCAGTTTGGGGACAAGAATAAATGTGCAGCAGCGTGTGGGAGTGGAGGGGGTCATGTTTCTTCATTTCTAACCACATCAGGATCAAAGTCCCAGACACAAAGACCAGAGCTGCCTCCTGGGAGAGTTTAAAACCCCAAGACTTAGACGTTGAACGCCCTTAGGATTTCCATGGAAGAAACAGAGTGACAATGCCCATCGTCCCCCAGTCACCAGGGAATTATTGTATCTGCGTGGAGAAGGCAAGAGCCTTCTTTCCCTTCTCCAACACGGGGGTACCTGGTGACAGGGACAGAGAGTCTGTTCCAGCCAAGGCCCTGCTGCCCTGGGATAAGTCAGTGCCAGCAGTTCCTGGAGCCGCGTACATGTGTGCGTGTGAGGAAGAATGCATATGTCACTCATCTCACCATTGTGCACCGCCGCTGAACTCTGGTACCAGGAGCTGTTCTGAATACACGACACACAAGTTATTTTTAGGTCCTGGAGTAGGACAGGGATAGGGAGGGGATGTTGGAGGGGGAAAGCTGATGGGAGCTTGGAATCACACTCAGGAAAGCAGAGTTTAGCATGGCAGGAAGGAGCTAAAGTGTGGAAACAAAGAACCCACTCCCGGGCTGCAGCCACCACGGCTCCTTCCTCTCTCGTGCTGCAGAGTTCCCAGAAACAGCTGCCTGGAGGAAGGCTCTCTCATCATGGTGTATCCACATATATTTATTTTTTCTTGCAGTGTGCTGGACTTGGAACTCAGCTAGCCACAGGACAGCAGGAGCACAGGGGAGGGGTCGGCAACAGTGAGATGTGTGCTGGTGGCGCAGGAGTCAGCACCAGGGACTGGACCTGTGTTTTGAGAGAGGGAGGCCGCAGGTCATCAGCAAAGGGAAGGTGAGTTAGGCAAAGGATCAGCAGTCTGGGGAGAAAGTCAGGGAATGCAAGGGGAGATGGAATAAGCACAGAGGTAGGGGACATTGAGAAATGATTTATTGATAGGATGACCGCAGCAACAGGGAGTTCTGGGATCAAACAACACCATCCAATCTGGGTTAGGATCCAGACTTGTCAGTGGTTGCTGAAAACTCCCACATCTAGGGAGTCAAGTTTTGGCCCATCTCTAACATAAGCACAAGGCCTAAGGACTGACACACACTGAAGAGAGAGAAGCCATGTTATGAATATTTTGAATGTTGTACTGTTTTCCCCTCTAAGAATAACCCAGTTCATTTTCCCTGCTGCAGCTCTGAGTAAAAGCTTTGCTTTATCCAGCCACTGTCTCTGATACTAGATCCAGTTGACCCAACATATACAATAACAGCTGTACATGTCATTCCTAGAAGCACCATTCTCCAGAAGTAGTATTTCCAGGTGACTAAGCAGAGATTTCTATGGCCATGAGGAAGACTGAGTTTATATTTAGAACCTGCTTTTTCATTACCCCGAATTTCAACCCAGATTAATTGTACATGACAGAAATACAAAACATATTTTATGAACAAAGCAGGTGATGGGCACACAAGAAGGGTGAATGTGGGTTTATTAGAATCATAGAAATTAAGGGCTGGAAGGGACATCAAAAGGTTGAGTCCAGTCCTCCTGCTCTGGGGGGAGATACGGCTGAGACCAAATGATCCCAGCAAGGTGTCTGTCTAGTCTCCTCTTGAAGACTTCCAAGGCTGGGGACTGCACCACCTCCTTGGGAAGTCTATTCCAGATTCTGGTCACCCTTATGGTAAAGAAGTTTTTCTTTACATCCAACCTAAAACCATCCTCTAACAGTTTATGGCCATTGCTCCTTGTCCTCCCCTGGGGCACCCCAGTGAACAGTTTTTCTCTCTGCTCCCAAGATTCATCCCTTACCTGCTTATGTGTGCGGCCACCAAGTGCCCCCTTCAGTCTTCTCTTCTCCAGGCTGAACAGTCCCAGATCCCTTAGTCTTTCCTCATAAGGTTTGTCCTCCAGGCCCTTAATAATTCTTGTGGCCCTTCTCTGGACCCTTACAAGATTCTCCACATTTTTTTTTTCAAGTGCAGCGTCCAGAACTGGACATAGTACTCCAGCTGGGGTCTCACCAGCACCGAGTAGAGAGGAAGTATCACTGCTTTAGCCCTTCTTACGATGCATCATCCCAGTATGCCATTAGCTGTGTTAACTATAGCGTCACACTGGCAGCTCATGTTCATCCTCTGATCATGCTGACCAGGACATCTCCTCTTAACCTATATTAATGTTGCTGGTTACTTCTCCCCGGATGAAGCATTCTGCATTTATCCTTATTGAACTACATCTGGTTCTGCTCCACCCACCTTTTCAGCTTGTCCGGGTCCACTTGGATCTGCATCCTATCTCCTAGCATGACCGCTTTTTCCCATAACTTAGCATCATCCTCAAACTTGGCCAGTGCACTTTGGACATCCTCATCTAAATTGTTGATAAAGATGTTGAACAGCATGGGGCCAAGAACCAAATCCTGTAAGACACCACTGGCTACCTCCCGCCAAGATAATACAGACCTGTCCACTAACACTCTCTGGGTTCGACCCCTTAGCCAGTTCCCAACCCTCCTGATGGTGGACTCTGCCAGCCTACAGTCCCCCAGTTCTTTATAAGATCATCATGGGAGACCATATCAAAGGCCTTTTTAAAATCCAAGTACATGAAATCAACTGCATCACCCACATCTAAGTGGTTCATTACCTAATCATAGAAGGAGATAAGGTTGGTCAAGCACAACCTGCCCACAGTGGAAAGCATGTTGGCTATCTGTTGGCATCGTACCTTCTGCCAGTCTCTCACAAATGGACTTCTTGATAATTTTTTTCAAAATTTTACCTGGTATGGAGGCCAAACTGACTGGCCAACAGTTTCCTGGATCCTTCCACTTCCCTTTCTTAAAGATTGGCACCACATTGGCCATTTTCCAGTCTTTTGGGACCTCTCCCAAGCACCACAAGTCTTCAAATACCTTTGCCAATGGTCCTGCAATGACTCCAGTCAATTCCCTCAGCACTCTTGGGTGTAGTCTGTCCGGTCCTGCCAACTTCAAGACATTCAGCTGCTCTAAGTGCACCCTCACCAGTTTGACACTGACCATTGGTTAACAGTGCCCCCCACCCCCCCCAATCCATTCGCTATCCAACCAGGCAGGTGATCCACCATTTGTATGCAGGAACACTGATGCAAAGTGTTCATTTAGCAGTTCAGTTTCCTCCTTACTGTCTGTTATGAGCTGTCCCGTCCCATTCTGCAAGGGCCCTACATTTCCCTTGGTCTTTCTGCTGCTCCCTACATACTTCTCATTGTCCTTGATTTTGGTTGCCAACCTGATCTTGGTCACTGCCGTTGCCTTCCTTATCCTTCCCCTACAAATACGAACTATACTTGTGTATTCCTCCCTGGTGACTACCCCTTTTCTCCAGTCTGTAAGCTTCCTTCTTTTTAAGCACTCCTTGGCTCGTCTGGTGAGCCAAGAGGGCTTCCCAGGCTCTTTACCACCTTTCTTGCGTACGGGAATAGACCTTTTCTGTACTCTGAGGATTGCTCCTTTGAGGAATGATCACCCTTCCTGAACTCCTTTCTCCTCCAGTCCCTCTTCCTATAGGGTCTCTCTCACAATTTTACTAATCAGCATATGAAGTCAGCCTTCCTGAAGTCAAGCACCTCTCCCCTATTGGCTGACTTCCCTGCCCTAAGGCAGCTAGTGAGTTCTATCATCTCATGATCACGATCTTCCAGATTATCCTCAATTCTCCCACCAGGTCATTCCATTTGGCTAGAACCGAATCCAACAAAGCCTTTCCCCTGGTCTGCCCATATGAACACAGATCAGGTAATGCACTTCTCTTCTCATCTGAGTATCCCATCCTAAGATACAGCGCTTTATCTTACGTATGTATCCCATGTATCCTACATATACAGCTCTGCCAATACCACTCTCTGTCAATGGCCAGTGAATTTCTGACCCTGAAAGGCTGCGATTGCCTGGAGGGATGGGATTTAGAATCAACTGGAATTCCTATGGGTGACATGGTAGCCACATATCTGCCTTCAGCAGAATTTTGGGGGCAAATGTCAGGCAAAAGGTCATATCTAAGTTCAAGGCTAAAGAAAAAGTGTTGAAATGGGGAAAGAAAATGTCTCAAGCCTCACAACGTTCAGAACAGCAACATTTAGGTATCTTTACAAATCTGGGTCTGAGATATGATAGTGATGAGCACTGTAGTAAAATCCAGAAGGAAATTAATAATGTCTTCAGAAAAGGGCTTGGCTAACGTTCAGTAAACAAGGCCTGGGGTCACACAATAATGACAAGGAGAAAAGAAAATATTGACTAGCTGCTCATTAAGTGCACACCAGATGAGATTGGGATCCTATGGAAAAAATAGCATGCAATCGTATAATTAGAGGCTTAAATCTAGTATTTTTTTTACCTTTTGAGTAGTTGGCTTTGCAACCGTAGTGGCATCTTAATGCAGAGTCAAGCATTTCATGGTAGTGCCTACCACACTAGTACTGTCCAAACACAAATTGAAGCAGTCAATACCCCAAATTGCTTGCAGTCTGAGTAGAGGCGCAGAGACTTACCCAAAGGTTTCTCTGTAAGTTGGTAGTAATTTAGCTAAGTCTCTGTGCCTCTAGTCAGACTGCAAGCAATTCAGAGCATTGACTGTTCTTCACTTCCCACACTACATCCCTAGCCACTGAATCATGCTGCCTTCAACTTAGCATCATTTTTTTTCTGTTTCCCACAGATGGGTCCTTGAATCCTCACTGCTTTCCCATAATTCGGATCTTATTTTTCTCCCCACAGTAACAACCCACAAAAAGACAGACATATTCTCACAAAATCGTCCTTTTGCAGTTCTGCAAAGCAAATCTGACATCTTAGGAAAAAATGCAATGTCTGTACCAGATATTACCCAGGACTGATACTTCAGTTATGAAGTATGCCATGTACACTCATCATAGTTGGTGTCCTATACAGTTGTAGCTATTTTAAATTCTTTCGTGTCTCATATTTTTGGTAACATGCAATTGTGTCACTTGTCCGTAGGCTTCAGCGATGTTTTGACTTCCTGTGCTGTATATCTGAATCATCATATAACATCTTTTATGTTTTATGCCCATACTATTTCTTTCCCTTCCACGGCCATTGTTCATATCCGAAGAATCATGCTTATTCATAGGAGCTGTCATAATTTAGTAGACCAGTGATGCATTGAGTTTGGTATCCTGCCCCCGTTAGTGGCTAGTAACAGATGCTTCAGAAGGCATAAAAAAGCCTATAATGTGCATTAGTATCCCATTAAGAACCGAAGGGACATTTTATCATCCAGTGATCAGATTATGCCTTGAAGCAGGTAGCTCATTACTCTTATAGTTTTATCCAAGCTTGTGCTGTATTTCACGACCATACCTGGGGGGGGGCAAATCAGGGCAACCACCCCAGGCCCCATGCTTTGGGGGTCCTCACGGGGCTGGGTGGAGTGGCCACAGCAACTCTGTGCTGCCTCCAGCTTCATGTGTGGTCGCTCGGCACCCCCCCCCCACACTGAATCTGCTGCTGGCTTCTTCACGTCCACAGGCAGAGCTCCGCACCGGCTGATTTGGGTGGGGCCCTGCACCCTCCTACGGTTGTCTCTGCTGTATTTGTACAACTCTCTAATTGTTTCCAATATTTTTTCCTCCCTACTACCCTGCAGCAATGAGTTCCATAAGTTAGGCAAACACAGGGGGTACAATTTGCACATCACCAATGCACGGGATTTAATTCTGCAGATTCCAAAGGCTGTTGTGTGCTGCTTTGGCTTGGATCTTTGAAGAGGTTCCCATCTTCTGGTCTGCAAACCCTCCTCAGGTATTCCCACAATCCCTGTGGCATTGATAGACAGCTTCCTTCATCCTGAATGACACTTGTGGACCCAACAGTGTGTGTGAGGGGTTTTGAGGACAGCTGACCCGGTCTCCACCATGCAATTGCAACAAGAATGGGCCCTTACCCCCTCCTTAATCCACCCTAGCTTCATAACTAAGAGGAGTCAGTGAACCTTGTCCCTCTGACCCAAAGAAAGCTAAAAAAACAAGGCAGTGTGGGGGAAGAAAGTCAGGACCCTTGAAGGTTGGTCAGTATTTGGATTCTTCCTGCTATGCTGGGCCACCCCCAGCACTCTCTCTCCTCACATTGTGTCCTCTGAGAGAGGGGGAAGGGGATTGGGGACGATTCAATCCAATTGGTACCATGAAAGAAGCCTTTGTTCCAGCACTGTCACTCTGGCCAAGGTGTCATGGCCTCAGTTTCCAGGACAACGGGCGCAGGGTGGGTAGATGGGGAGGAAGGTGTAAAATGAAGTGAAAGTTTTGACAGCATGGAAATTACCAGTTAATAAGAACAATTCATTAATAAAAGAGAAAAAAAGTCACCCTTTTAATCAGGATTTGTTCCTGTTGGAGGGGAAGAGTTTGAAGCTGTCTTCCAAATGACAATGTTTCAGTGAATCTCACAGACAACCTCTGGACCAGCATAAGTTTTGAGAGCAAAAAGAGTTTTTTTACTTAGTTACTGGAATTTAACCAGATCACCTGGGCTAAGGTCTGTGAGGCTTATCCAACCTCTCCCCCCATTGCATTCAGCAAGACTCTCTCTAGTCACCTCCCTCAGTCTTGGCTCAGACCTGAGATTTTTAAAACAAGACAGAGGTGCACCAGTTCTCAACCTTTTTAGATGCAAGGCAGCCCTCAGGAAATGCCAGCTACTAGGTTTTATTTGTTTTTTTAACTATGGAAAATTAAGAGAGCAATTCTTCTCTTGCAAAGAACTCAGAAAGACCACAACATGTTTGAGTGTTTTTGACACTGTGGTTTTCTATTTGAAATGTTGGGGCTTATCTGGTGAATGGAGAGGTCTGAACAGCCTCCAAACACTGGCCCATAAGATTAAAGTTAACATGCAATTGTGGGGATACTCTAATGATGCAAACACTATGTGCAAACACAGAGAAAACTTTCAGACTTTAAATCCCTATGGGGCTGCCCATGTACAGGGAAGCCATGCAGCAAAAAGCACCTCACTAAGACTAAAAATCAAGCAATAGTATGTGCCCATTTTTTTATTCAAATTTAAACATGGTGACAGGACCTGAGAAGAGCGTCCTATGAATCATGTGTAGGTGTTGCACACCTAACAGTGCTAATATTGTGCAGCTTCCTGTAACACCCTGAAAAGAATCTCATGGCATCTCAGCATTACGAATCTCTGCAGAGAGGGGGAGCCTTCAAAAGCAACAAATGGAATTAGGGGAACAAGAACCACTGAAAGTTAATGGGGCTTGTGTTCATAAATACTTTGGACATCCCTTTTTAAAAATGCTTCTCCATAGTTACTTGCAAAATAAGATACCAGAGGTAACTTGATGAAATGAAAACACACATGGGGAAAATGTGACAATCAGACCATAGACATCACATGTAATGCCATTCACCCCCATAATGATTATAATTCTTATGTTAACCCCATTCTAGTCCAAGGGAATAAGTGAAGTTTGTGTAGCATATGGAAAGCTGATCCCTTACCCATACGCATTTTTTGCCAATAGAGACTTCTGTCCTGCAGCCTGACCATACAAGGGCCTTGTTGACCTCTGTGAGGTTCTGGACTAGGGCTGGAATCTAAACTACAGCCAAAATATATAGAAATTAGGTTTTATTTGCCATTGAAGTGCCTTTTGTCCAAGGCTTTCATAGTATTGTTCCAACTACACTGGATTAAGTATGACAACAGGCAAATATTGTTATGTCCCTAGTACATTTATAAAAACTGAATCTTAAACAGGTTAAGTAACTTGCCTGAGGTCACAAAGAAAGTCAGTGGTGAGGCTTATAATGGGATGCAGGCATCCTGATTGCCAATCTCCTGCTCTTACTGATAGCCACTACTGCTTCCCACCCATTACCCCCATGCTACTTACAGGAGACAGACCATGTATATGTTTAGAAAAAATATTTATGATGTACCCTTCCACTGAGCTGTCCTGTTCCATCAAATTTCAGTAGAGTTCAAAGGACTATTCCTATTTTCTATAAATATATGCACTCAGCTATTTATAGCTGTCAGATGTTGGCAGTCCAGCTTTCATGAACAACTATATGAAAATAAACGAGTGTGTGAGGCTCAACACTTATAAGTAGTCCCAACATTAATCAAATTCTTGAAGGAGGGGAGATGAGAGATTATTTAGTCATCTGAAATTAGATAGAAATTGAATGAAATTTGGAAAGCACTCAATTATCTTCCCAGGAAAATGATGACCCCCCCTCCCCCTTGCTTCCTGGGACATGTAACACTAGAGTGAAATAATCAAGTAACATAGTCTAGATAATGTACAATAGTGGTTCATCTGGCACCATCAGAGTACAGAATTGGAGCATTATTCTGCCACTATTTAGAGATACCTAGTAACAGAAACTTAGGTCCTTTTAGATACTGTTATCTCATAGCTTTCTTTCTTGCACAGAAAGCAAACATGTTAAAGAGATACAGTGATGTGGGTCCAGTAATGACAACATTTGAAGAACAAAAGGAATTCAGTTGGATCCTCTATGAAATTGCCAGTTACATTTTTTTTAGTAGAAATTGATGTAGACCTCTGAGCAAAATACAGATTTCACTTGATCAGATTTCAACGGAGCTATGCCACTTTGCCAAAGTAGAATTTCTGGGCCATCACTTAAACAACACTATAAATATGCAACAGCACTTCACCACACAGTTAGAGGTGAATTCTCTGCCCTCAAAAGACTTGAGCCATCAACTGAGACTAGAACAACCAAGAAAATCATAGCAACTGGGGATGCAAGAGCCCTCACAAGGTCATCTAGTTTATCTCCCTGTCTCAACATCTTAGTATTTTCAGTCTTGAAGGTTCCCAAAATAATTCTCAGCATTAGTTTAGGACAGGAAGTGAGGAAGAATACTATTTTTCAACTGAAACTGCACAGGAACTTTTAGGGAGAGAGAATGGAATTGTCCAAGCTGGAATTTGGCCAGGACAACAAGGGCTAAGACCCTTAAACTCAGGAAAAGTCCAGGTGATTTTTCAATCACTAAAACAGGGCAGAGTCTCCACTTTGCATCTCATCAGAGGAAAAGCAGTTCACCTTCTTGTTTGTGTTTTGCATACACGTCTCCCCTTAACGTCAGCCGCCTGCGTGTGAGAACGTGGCAGACTATTTAAGGAAAATGCCCAATAACATTACAATTACTTACCATAAAAGCCTCCTGTTTCCAATAACAGCTTAGTGTTCCAGGCAGCCATCCAGTAAGTTCACAGCTTTCTTACCTGCCCATTGCAGCCTTCATATCCCCAAAAAGAATCCAGAAACACAGTCCTTTAGGTGAGGAAAAACTCAGTAATATTGAAGGATATGTAAGGTCTCCATACTGCTGCCTCCATATAGTTCACAGGAAGCTTAGCTCAATCAGATGGATTTGCAGTCTCTCACCATTATTCATCAGTTTGAATCTAAACTGGGTTAATAGCAACCAGGATTACCATCTGATAGGTATTCAACAGCAGGTTGTGCAATGAGCCTGTGTTAGAGAAATTAATCAGCTCCAGCATTAATTGGATGTGTTTAACAAGATCCAAACAATAGTCAGCAGCTGGCCCCCAACCAACACAGTCCCAGCCAGTTCCTAGTGGGAAAAGATAACCACAGCATAAAAATATTCCAAGTCAAACAGTAGTCATGGCCTCTAATATCGGCAGGGAGTTTGACAACTGAATGATCCATTTCAGACCTTAATATGGTCACTCCAGGATGGTGCTGAGGCTGGCAACAGACAAAAAAATTTCCTAAATGTAACTATGAATAATATCTCATGATCCTGTTCATCAGTATTCACACCCAATTGTACATGAACGTGCTCGTAAGCACGATTTTAGTCAAATAACAGGTGCTCCAAATGCTTGTGTGAACATGAGTCGTCATGCAAACACCCACTCCAGCATTAATTCATACACCCATTCAAAACAGAGATGTTTGCCTTGAAAGCTGTCTGTGTGCTGGGGAAGCATCCAATGAGACATGATACCATGGTACACAGTGTCCAATCACTCAGTGCTGGTAGCAAATGGCAACAACTTGCAGCTAGCAATGCAGAAGTTATCATTTGCATAGACTAAAGCTTTGTCCAAAATTTGTGAATGGTGAATAAATTGGTCATAATTATAATATAGCCACAGGTAACTGACAAACAGAGGAAGGGATTACACTTGAGGAACAACTTATTCATTATGAATTATTCACTTGGCACTGACTGAGGATCACTGGTGGAAGAGCACGCAGGAAACTTACACTGCCGCTGTCCATTTTATTCAGTCAGTAATGGAACACTTCATTCTCCAGGGCAAGCTCATAACCCTCTCCTAGCAGTAAATTCATAAAGAGCAGAAAAAAAAACCGTGGTATTTAAGCATTAAGTACTCCATGGATGTGCCTACATGTTCATTAATGCGCCATAATTATGGCACATTAAGTTTAGTACCTGTAATAACAGGTTATAATTTAATGTATCATAATTGGTGCTACTGCACATTAGCACTAATGAACATTTTTTCTGTGTATTAGCACAGTTTTTGCCAGCCACACTAATGTGCAGTAGAGTTAGACAAATGCACATTAAGCATCTCGTGTAGACATGGCCACTGTGTAGTCAGGGCATAAGAATCTAATATGCATAAGAACCGGAAGAGATTTACAATCTAATACTGACAATTCTAACTGTAAAGATTATTCAAACTGTAAAGAAAGCCTAAGTTGCAGAGCTGAACTTGATAGCTGAGCCTTTGTTGGTTAATCAAAGCATAGGGCTCCTCTTCATCTGCAAAGTGGAGTTTGAAGTATTCTGCCCCTTAGGGACTGGGAAAGGAAAAGGCTTTCACATGTGGTCAGCAATTTGGGAAGTTTGGATGTTTGCATGTCCAGTTTGAGACACCTGAAGTAGATCTGAGAATCAGAGCCTTAAAGATGTATCAAGGTGGGCACCCAAAAACTGAGGTGCACAAAATCACAGGTCACTTTCAACAAGTCTTAGGCAAAAGAACTTGCTAGGTTCCAACCAGATGGAGAGTTTGGATGTTACAGAAAGTGACTGTTTACGCTGCATAAAACAGCAATTAAATGAAAGCCAGAGGGCTTGCTGCCCAGGTGGGTCTCTAAGCACAGCTCCACTGAGGTTACTGCAGCTGTGGTGATTCACTGTGACAGCTGAGAAACTGGTCTAGCCACTTGGAAGCCTTGTTTTAACAGAATACTCCAAGAAACAGTAACTCTGGTCACTAATGTCTAGTTTCCCGGGATAATCTATGGTCTGTTCTGTCAGAGAGCAGAAAGTGGAACACAGCCTGTGCTCATTGTAGGACTAGGATCCACAATTTAGGAAGGACGTGGAGAAGCTTGAAAGACTCCAGAGGAGAGCCACACGCATGGTCAGAGGGCAAGAGAACAGGCCTTATGAAGAGAGGCTGCGAGCTATGGACTTCAGCCTGGAGAAGTGCAGGCTCAGGGGTGACACAGTGGCAGCCTGTAAATACACAAGTGGTGTGCATCAGGATCTGGGGGAACACCTGTTCACCAGAGCACCCCAGGGGAAGACAAAGTCCAACAGTTACACACTCCTGCAAAACCATTTTAAGACGGACATAAGGGGAAATTTCTTTACTGTCTGAGCCCCTAGTGCCTGGAACAGACTCCCCCCAGAGCTGGTGCAAGCACCTACTCTGGACACTTTTGAGAAACATTTGGATGCTTATCTTGCTAGGATTTTTTGACCCCAGCTGACTTCCTGCCCCTTGGACAGGGGGCTGGACCTGATGATCTTATAAGGTCCTTTGCAAGGTCCCTTGCAACCCTAATGTCTATATTAACTGCAAATCATGCAGATGGCCACAACTTCACATATGCACTGGACACAATATTCAAATGATCAGAGGGCATCCAGTCATCCAAGTAAAACACATAGCCAAATCAAAGTAGCAACAAAAAAACTTCTGTGCCCAATCCACTCTGGGTGTGATTTGTTAAATCTCCAAAATTAATCTGGAGCATGAGTCTCAGTAAAAGTCAACAGGACTTGTGTTCCTAAGTCAGTGGTTCTCAGCTTTTTTATAGACCCTTTGAAAAATGTCAACTCTTAGTTTTCACTCTTCTTTTGACTACAGAAAAATAATATAGCAATTCTACTGTTGCAAAGAACTCAGACCACAACAGGTCAGGACGATTTTAACACCATGATGCATTCTTATTTAAAATCTCTGGATTTATCACAGGAATCATGTTTGCACATGTAATAGTAACAATATTGCATGGCACCCTGCTGCACCCTTGAAAGGATCGCCAGGCACGCCAGGATGCTGTCTTAAGTCTTTATGCATTTTTTAAGATCCTCTCTTCTGACTCCCTAAATATGGTTTTTACTGACTCCTGTTTGCTGTCCCAAAGTAGGAGAAGCTGAAGCTGAGTGGTGGTACTTCAAAGTAAAAAGTGTGAGAAGAGAATCAAGCATCTGGGAAGCGCTTTTGCTGGAACTCATAGTTACTATACTGCAGACACACTTCAGACTTACTTCCACTTTAAACTACCTGTACTCTCTCTGTGCCCAGCTAATGACCCATACACTGCATGGAATGTTTCCCTTTATCAGAAAAAAAGCAGATGAGAAAACAAAAGCCGCAATGGAGAGCTGCTTCCCCAGCAGAGCTACGAAATGTTCAGCTAGAATATTTTAACTGAATACAAAGGACATATAGGGAACCTGTAGCCTTGAAAAGGAGTACAATAGCAAAGAAGTTATAAGGGGAAACACTGTTTAACATGAAGTGATGATGACACCACATTCCCACAAGCTTTTGCCTTGTTATGAATGCACAGCCAAAGCTAAGCTTGATCTTTTTTTGGTGCAACTGCCAACCTCTAAACAGAAGGTAGCACAAAAGACATAATCTTCAAATGTCCAATGCAGCAATAAGGAAAGAAATCTGCCCATCTCAGGAACATCTAGGATAAGCAGAACCTCAAAATGGCAATCACAGCCACAGAGGAGTTTATTTAGACCTGCAGATTCATCAGCCTTATTACTGGTCAGCAGTTTAATCACCAGTTTTTTCTTTGGCTTACATATGTATTCTGTGCTTCTAGATGTACTTATTTAGTTATATGCCTTCTAATACAAGAGAGCTTCATGAATATGCCTGAGCGCAAGAACTAGCTTACTCTATTTTTCTCAGCAACATATGGCCCCATGCCATATAGCATTATCTGGATTTGACTGAATAAAGCAATCCAGTATGCAACTTCTAATAAAACTACTCTTTCGCTAATTCTAACTTTATTCCCTCTTTGGCTCTTGCCATCTCTTCAATGAATTTGTGTTATAAAGCAAGTTTCATATTTCCAACCAACCCATTCAGTAAAGACCAGTGACAACCAAATTTACTGGATCTTCCTTCCTTCCCTGCTTCCTGTGGAAAATCTATCCATGATAGATGGATGCTCAGATAAATGAAAAAAAAAACCCCTGCATATAGTTTCATACATGCTTCCCTTCACACATATACACACATCACACAAGGTCATACCTGTACCCATACATTTGCCAAAATACGTAGCTCTATCCATCTGTATCTCCACCAATGTTTTTAATAAATCATTTTCTGACATTTGAGCCTCAGCTAAATAGTTTATTTTCCCTGCAGTGTATTTTTAATGTTTATTTATTTATTTATTTTTGACATTGGCAGACAATTCCATACTCCACATTATGCACCGAGGTCTTTGACCCCTCCAGGTCAGGAGTTCAATTGGTACGTTCCACTCTTTGCCCCCACTTAATTCTTTTTGAGCTGCTCTTTCTTTGAACCCCAGTGCCGTACACCAGCCAAAAAGATTCCTAATCAATACTGAGTGACCAAGTCTCTGTGACCTTGCAACCTGCATCATAAATGTCAAAGGGCAGATCAGAATGTTGTCCATATTTTCATTGCTAGATTTTGACTAGGTTGGAGGTTTTTTTCTTTTTCTTTTCATGCATTCAAGCCCAGCTGGTTCATGAATGATTCTCTGTGTATCTTGGCCTCTCTGGTTGTTTAGTTAACCTTGTAAAAGAGCTACTGAAAAATAAGCAACAAAAATAGAATTGATGTAAGATATATTTCCAGAATCTGTTCTGTTGAGATTACTGATGCTAAATTCATTTGCCAAGTGGGACCCCCCCCTTGTGTAATGGCTGAACTCTGCAAATCACAGTGAACAGGGCTGTAGTCCATCAAGGAGCTAAGAACCAGAATACCCACCACATGCGTTGGGTTTAGTGAGCACCTGATTTCTCTAAACAAGTGGAAGATCAAGCCCTTAGTGAACAAAATTAAAGAGCAAAGGTGGTGGACCACTAAATGCAGCCTGTTTAACAGCTGTAGCAAAGCTTTTATTATCTGTCATGCCACTCCGCTGGTCTGTTTTGAAGGGAAGTCACAGTGATGTCAGATCTCAGCTGGTTATTTTTTGCTGAGTGATTGGTGAAGCCACAAACTTTTGATCCAAATAATAAGCCCTGCAGATTGGTGAAGTTCTGCTCTATGTCAAAATGGTTCCTTTTAGCCCAGTTTCTGGGTGTTGTTTATTTTTTCATAAGTAAAGAGCATAAACCTGTGTAGTTTCAGCATAGATTGTTTTCATTTTAGATTAAGGAGAAAAACAATGAAAGAATAAGTAAAAAATAAGACATGTGAAGGAGGAAACATGATCTCTCTCAATGGTTCTCAACCACTTCAGGCTCAAAAGATTCCATTACACGCAAGGCACCCCTCAAAAAATGCCAGCTCTTAGCTTTCATTCATTTTTAACTACAGAAGAGAAATAGAGCAATTCTTCTGTTGTGAAGAATTCAGAAAGACTATAACAGGTTTGAATGTTTTTGACACTATGGATTGCTATTCACAATCTCTGGATTTATCTTGCAAATCACGTGCAAGTGTTTGAATACCTAACAGTGTTAATATTGTGTGGTACAGTACAGTATCCTTAAAGGGATCTCACAGCACCCCATGATGCCATGCCGCCCTGATTAAGAGTCATTGGTCTCTCTGACAATGATCCAAGAGACAGAAGACCTCATTTGTCATCTTGGTCCTGCCACCAACTTGAAGCATGACCCAAGGCAAGTCATTTAATCTTTCTGTAGCCACACCTACCCTTTGGTTCTTTAGATTGTGAGCTCTGTGGACCAGAACGTGCTTCCCAATGTGTTTGTACAGAGCCTTCCACATAGGAACCACAAATTTAGTTGGGCCCTCTAGGTATTGCTGTCTTACTGCACTGATTAGAGGGAAGTGAGGCACATAGGCCAAAGCTGTATAGTGTGACTAGTAATTTGAGGTATTTCCATTTTTGGGTGCCACTTGAAGGGACATTCAGGAAGTGCTGAGTTCCCATTCCTCAAAAAGGAGGGGCAGAAAATTTCTGATCCTGTCTGAAAATCTTGGCTACCATTCATTCCTATCTCAACAGTATACAGTAGGCTGAACACAGAATAATATAGTATACAGAAGACAGAATAGCAATATTCCACACTGCACATCTTTAAGTCATAGCTGTTTGTTTGCGTTACTGAAACAACCAAGTTCTCAGCCCTGTTAATGTGAAAGATCCCATAAAACTATGTGAGAGTCAAGATTCTAAACATCAGTTAAGTTCTGCCTGGAGAATATAAACTATTGGTAAGTAAAAAGCTAGAAGCTCAGTCCTGGAAAATTCTGATTATTTGTGCAAGGCTCTGGGCAATCTAATGGCTTTCTGCACCTTTCATGATTGAGTCCAGGATGAACCCAGCCAGATTTTCATAACATAGGTTCAGTGTGACAAACCAGCAGGTAGCAAAACCTGAGCACTGACAGACATCCGCCACAGGGTTCCCCAGGCCTCCCTACCATCATTCTCTCCAGCTCAGTTTTTTAAAGTAGCTCTCTGGAGGAATCTAAAATTTCCCACTTGGGAAACTATCCATATAAAAGTAATAGGCTTCAGACATAACTGCATGGAAAGGGAGATTTAATCAATCTTCACCTCCACTGCAGGAGGAGGGAAGCAAACCCAGTACTTGAGTCTCAGCTGTAAAGTTCATAAGAAAATACTATGTCTAAATGTTCTCTAGGGATAAGATAACTTGCAGGTAATGTGGTTTAGGAAGAAACTTTCCTGTGGTTAGGTTCCTAGAATCATAGAAAAGTAGAACTGGAAGGGACCTCTGGAAGCAGGATCTCCCCATCTAAACCAACCTGGCCAAGTGTTTGTCTAACCTGTTCTTGAAAGCTTTGGGAAAAATCCTCACATACATAATGCCTGAACCACCAAAAGGACCCTTTAACTTGTCACAGGTAAAGCAGAGTAACAAGGTCACTGTCAATGTCCTGTCACTGCAAGGAGAGGAAGTAGCCACTGTAGGGTTTCTTGACTCTTCTTACCAATTACCTCATGCTAGCAACTTTCAAAGACAGTATGCTGGGCTAGATTTTCATAGACATTTGGGCTGGAAGGGACCCCGGAGGATCATCGAGTCCAGCCCCCTGCCCCAGGGGCAGGAAGTCAGCAGGGATCATAGGATCCCAGCAAGATAAGCATCCAAATGTGTTTTGAAGGCGTTCAAAGTGGGCACTTGAACCGCCTCCGGTGGTAGTCTGTTCCAGACGTTGGGGGTTCGGACAGTGAAGTTCTTTCTTATGTCCAGCCTGAACCAGTCACAGTGGAGTTTGTGACCGTTTGATCTCGTCATCCCTTGGGGGGCTGTGGTGAACAGTTGTTCCCCCAGATCCTGATGAGCACCCCTGATAAACTTATAGGTGGCCACCAGATCACCCCGAGCCTGTGCTTTTCCAGGCTGAATAGCCCCATTGCTCTCAGCCTCTTTTCCTGACCTCTTATCATATGCATGGCTCTCCTCCGCACCCTCTCAAGCTTCTCCACATCCTTTTTGAATTGCAGAGCCCAAAACTGGACGTAGTACTCCAGCTGGGGCCTCACCAAGGCCAAGTACAGAGGGAAAATGACATCCCGGAATTTGCTTGAGAAGCATCTATGGATGCAAGCCAGCATTTTGCTTGCTTTACTAGCCGCAGCATCACACTGCAGGCTCATGTTCATCTTGTGGTCAATGCTGACCTCCAAGTCCCTTTCATCTGTAGTGCTAACCAGCGTAGCACTACTGAACCTATAAGCATGGTGCAGGTTTTTCCTCCCAAGGTGGAGAGCCTTGCATTTTTGGGTGTTAAACACCATCAGGTTCTCATCCACTCATTTCATGAGTCCATCAAGATCTGCCTGGATCACCCTCCTGTTCTAAGGTGTGGATGCTTTACCCCAGAGTTTGGTGTCGTCGGTGAACTTGACCAGTCCACTTCTGACACCAATGTCTACATCATTGATGAAGATGTTAAAAAGTATAGGCCCTAGGACAGAGCCTTAAGGGACCCCACTGGTCACAGAGCACCACAACAATTGACTTCCATCAACCACCACCCTCTGGGTCCTACTGCAGAGCGAATTCCCCAGCCAGCAGATCATGGTGATGTCAAGGCTGCAGTTAGCCAATTTAACCAAGAGGTGATCGTGGGATACCAGATCGAAGGCTTGTTTTTAAAGTTGAGGTATATGACGTCAATCTCTTCCCCTTTGTCCAGTGATAAGTCACCTGGTCATAAAAGGAAATGAGATTGGTCAAGCAAGATCTACCCGCGATAAACCCATGCTGGGTATCCTCAGGATATTGCCTTCAGCTAGTCTGTTAAGGATGGCCTCCTTGATAATCTTTTCCAAGACTTCCCCCAGGATAGAGGTCAGGCTGATGAACTGAGTATTGAACCTGGTGTTGTTTGTTGTTCCAAATCTGTTATGTACTACTTAGCTGAGCCTGTCTAGCAATTTCCATGTTCCCTCAACATTTAACAAATAAGCTCAGCTTCCCACTCTCCCTCTCCACTTTACACTAGTATACATCAACAGTAACACAATATCCAGTCTGTGTAAAGGAGAAGAATTTTATCTCCTGGCACAGGGTCTTTCTCACAGTTAAAGAGCAGAGTTGTGTGATCAGATACAAAGAGCTTCAGACTGGCCCCAACAAAAACCTGGGACTCAACTTTGAGGAGGCCTAGGCTTAAGCTTCACAGCTGCTGCTTCTCTTTCTAATAGGTGAAACCCAAACTTGTGATCCAATCCCTATTCAACTCGGAAGTATTCAGATTCAAACCTAAGCTTTACAGCTGACAGTGTTGTTACAGAGCACGGGGCTAAACCTCACCTGGTACAAAGTAATGTCATGGGCAGCGGCCATAACAAGGCAATGCACTAAGAACTGTGGCCAGGAGAATCTAAAGGTAAGAATCTTAAATCCATATTTGAACCTCTAAGCAAAAGAAACCTGAGATGCTGAGCAACTAAAGCTGCCCGCATAGTTGAGGAACTTGTACTGGATCAGCATTTTGGAACATCATGCTAACACTTAGAGAAGGATAGTCTTGTGGATTAGCATGGCTTACTGTTCAGAAGATTGGCAGTGCAATTCCTGACTTTATCACAAACTTCTTCCATGTTGCTGGACTAGGCATTTATGTCCAGGGACTTCCCTGTGCCTGAACGTCCCATCTGAAGGTGATAGTCAGTTATAAGCTTTGTATCTTGCTAGATGCAAGCCTTTAACATAACTGAATTCTGTTATTTGCCTGTTGGCACTGCTTTAATAACAAAAATGGATTTAGGTTCCTAACCTTAAACCTTTGTGATTGAAAATATTGCTCTGAATAACCTTTATATAAGGGCAATTTTCATAGATGGACTTCTAATGAAATGTCAGCCTCTTGCATCCTCTGGATATTCAGACTAGCACTTAGAGGAATAGAATGAGATCACATTCATTTACTTAAGAAGTGATCTGATAACCAACATTAGGCAACAGGAATTCCTAGGGGTAGCAATATTTTTGAAGGAGGGGTTTTGAATGCACTAGCTGTAAAAAGAGAGAGAGAGGAAACCAAGCTCTTTAAATCTTTAAATGAGACATTGAGACCTCTGAAACTGACAGAGCAGCCAACCATACAAAAGTGATTAGGGGGATTTCAAGCTTAGAGGGCAGGCTTGTTAAGAAAAATAGTCATTGGTCATGTTAACCTAAGCCCCGATGGGGTAAAAGCAATGCAACTCTCCTCTTATAGAAGTGTCTGGTCATTAGCTGCAAGGCTGGCAGAGTTACAAAATGGAGAGGGAGAGGGCTTATTATTTGTGCTCCATGGACATACCTGAGTGCTTCTTCAAGGGCAAAACTTCTCAATTCCTTTGATGCACTGCACAATGCCTACTGATGTCAGTGGAAGGTGATCATACCAACTGAGGTGATATGGCCCTTCCTAATTAACCCTTGTGGTGTCTTCAGTTAAAAATAAAAAGGAATTTCAGCTCCCTGCTGGAGTGGCCTATTTTATGTATGTATCCCTCTTTGACTTCAGCATATGATGTGCAGGAGGCAGTTATTTTGGGAAAGGTATGCTATAGATAACTGATCTGCGCGCAAGGTGTCATGTTCCTTAATTTATTTTCAATTAGTTGGTGTCATTATCTCCGGTGAGAATTTCCCGGTGTCAATTCATTTGGTCACCCCTGAGCTTGACACGCAGGAAGACTCTTTTACAGAGAGTGGTGTGATCTATTCATTCCCTGGGTGAGATTGTTACAAAACAGTTTGGTTTCTTATTCATATCTTCTCGCTTCCCTCAGGCTTCAGGCCTGATCCCAACTTTCTTTCATCCAGCCAGAGCAACAGATCATTTATGGGAACAGTTATGACTCAGGCAGGATTATAAGAAAAGTTCCCTCCTGCTTAGGATCTCCCAGCGCTTTGCAAATACAAATATAAATGCAAATATAAACACAAATGAAGTAAACCTCCCAGCCACCATGTAATACCTTAGCAGTAGCATTAAGTGCAATGTTGGCTTGGTAGGGTCAGGTGGAAGGGATCAAAACACATCTCTGCTGCTTGAGTTCATGGAATGGCTCCTTCAGGAAGGAGTCATAGACTCCTCAGTCTCTCTACATGATCTAGCCATTGTGGGCAACACTCAGCTTCACGGGGGGCATGCCCATCATATCCAGCTTAACCACTAGTACAAGTTTTCCTCAATTTACGTGAGTTACACATATGGGAATTTGCTCTTATGTGATCACCTTTTTTCTACCCAAAATGACTTATGTGACAGGTAAATTCACTCTGATCAGGGCTCCTTTTATCCCCACTCACCCCAGCCCCTGGGCTGTGCTGTGATGTGGTGCAGGCAGGTGGGGTGCATGGGGAGAAGCGGAGCCCTAGGAGGTTTGGGGCACGGTGCAGCCCAGCAACTATAGCCAGCTGGTGTAAGCTGCTCCTGCACAGGGTGAGCAGGGAGAAGCAGAGGCACTGGGCTACAGCAGGCAGCAAGGCAGTGGGAACTGTAAGTGAGTGGAGGGCACGGGGCAGTGGGATGTAGGATGGGGCCGGGATGCAGCTCTTGCTGCTACATGCCCCTCGGGAGGGCTGTGGGCTGGGGGGCTGCGCTGGGCTCTTCCCAGGAGGGTGCAAGGCTCTGGATCTGCACGCAGGATGACAGCAGGCTGCCACTTCAGGCTGGGGTGGCGCTGGGAGGGGGGCTGCTGCCACCCCAAAATTCACCATAGCCTCCCCAACCTGCTTGCCAAGCATCAGGAAGTGTGCCCAGTGCTGCCACTGGCCCCAGCCTGCAGTGGCAGCCTGCTGTCTTCCCATGCATGGGGCAGGGGGCTGCTGCTGTCTGCAGGAGCAGCCTGCTTTCATCCTACACACTGGGGGAGAGGCTGCTGCCACCCCAAAATTCACCAGAGCCTCCCCAACCTGCCTGCCAAGCGCAGGGTGTGTCCAGTGCAGCCACCAACCCCAGCATGCAGTAGTAGTCTGCCATTGTCCCGCATGCAGGTCCAGTGGCCCACACCGCCCTGGGAAGAGCCCGGCATAGCCCCCCAGCCTGCAGCCCCTCCGCCCTGCACCCAGCACCCACTCACAGTTCCCGCCACTTTGCTGCCTGCTGCAGCCCCAGGACTTGCCGACAGGCTGCACCGCACCCCTCCCATCCCAGCTTCACTCCCTCCCTCCCTCACCACCGTGGGAACGTATCCCTATTTGTTACATTATAAAGTGGGTTTGCTTCGTGCAAATTCACTTTATGCGCCATTCTCTGGAAACACATGTACCACATAAATCAAGGGAAATCTGTAATGAAGGAGGACAAGGAGAACTAAAGGAGGACAAGGATTCACACAGTTATCAGGAATTACTTAACCCTGATTATCTTCACCTTCTGCTGAAGTAAACCAAGCCCTGCTAGGAACCCCATACTGAGTCAGTAGCAGGGCCACAAACAAGGCCTATATGTATACCTCTTAGTCCCAACACCTGTGTTTTGGCTACAGAATTACCCTTCCTCTTGTATTGCTGGTGCTTTCTTAAGCACTGCTTCTGTAGTCCTTATTCCAGCAACATAAAACCACAGAAAATATGGCTGGCAGGGACCATGAGAGGTCATCTAGTCCATCCCCCTGCCAAAGGCAGGACCTAAGGCCTTCATGAAAGATGTTAATCTAACCTATTTAAAACCTCAGGTGCTGGGATTCCTTAGCCTCCCTAACTATGCTGTTCCAATGCTTTACTTTCCTTACAATAAAAATGTTTTTCTTCTTCTATCTAACCCAAGTCTTTGAAAAGCTGTGAATATAGGCCCTGAGAAAGGTACAAACAAGTACATTTATTCTTAGAGTTCTCAGTTGATGGCAGGATGGTGAAAATTCAACTCCAGTCTCCCAAATTCCTATACCAAGTTATCTTTTTTAAGCATATTTCTCTTTCTTTTCTCCTCACACCACATGTCAATGCAATTCTTCCCCAAAGCTTCAGCAGTATATAAAGCACCCCTATCTCCTTGCCAGGTATCATCTGAGCTTGCAACTGCTTCCTGACCCTCCTCATGCCTGTTTTGCCCTGTCTGCTGCCTGATCTCTACTTCCCCTTGTCATGAGGCAGGGTCAGGATTCACAGCAAGGAGAGGTGGATCAAGGCAGAAAGTAAAATTAGTTGGCAGGGGTTTAGGATATTTTTTGATAGAAGGGAGACAGGTGCCTTTGGCCACTTTTAATCATCTACCTTGAAGAAGCCATCTAGTGTCCCCCTGTATCCCAGATTCTTCCTCAATCTCTGGTCCAGTCCCTTCTAAGTATGGTCAGAGCCAGACAAATTGAAACTCCCCCAAAACCCCAGTCTGTGCCCAGTGTGTGCAGTTATGAGTTATGGGTTTGCCCCTGTCTCCAGTTCAAATTTTTCATGGTTAACTAGTATCGTACTGGCTTCAGTACCTTTATTGTCACAAAAACAACTCGATACCTTTTTACCAAATTGACCCATTCCTTGAATGTCTTGGAGTGAGTTCTGATTTGTTACATATAAACTCAAATTCTGATTCCTGTTCGCACAGCTACAGGGCAATGGGTGGAAAGCAGTGTGGGGAGGGAGATTGCTGGTTTGCTTTGGACATCATCAGTGGAGCTGCCAGGTAGGTCCTAATGGCTGAAACAGGCCTACAGCTGGTGACATCAGAGACAAAAAGTAGCATGACTGAATTATCAGATCGTTGGTGAAGTTTGCAGTCCTGGTGACTGCAAAAATCCCCATTTGACTTGTGAAAGGAACAGATCAGCTGTGATTCAAACCAAAATTTACATCCCTTCATTGTTTAGTTATTTTTTTTCCAGATGCTGCCTGCCTGTCAAAAAGTAGGAGGAGGTCTCTTCTCCTGTCCCATAGAAATAAAACATGCTTAGGGAACTGAATGTTCACCCCTCAATGTGAGTTCAGGGCTATGGTTTCACTCCAAAGCAGAGCTGTCCAACTGGTGGCCTGTGGACCACAAGACATGCAGTCCCTGAATGGTTGGAGTGTGGCCCACAAGCTCCTACCCAAACACCATGCCCCATGACTCCCCAGTTGCTTCTGACCTGGTGGCTGGGAGGGGGCTGAAGTGCCCAGGCTGCATATGTGGAAAAGAAGGAAGCCAGGCTGCAGGTGGGTAGTGCATGCAGCTGGGAGAGAGGGGGAGGTGGGTTGTCCTGGTTGTGGGAGCAAGGGGCACTGAACAGCCTATGCCATGCCAGGGGAGGGGAGGTTCCTCCTGCCTGTGTGGCACACCCCCCAACTCAGCATGTCCAGAAGTTGGACAGCCCTGCTCCAGTGTAACAACATCTCTTTTGATGCCCATCAAAGAATATTCTAATCCTCAGACACTATTGACACCAGACACCTGTGGAAAGAGACAAAACCACAGGAGCATTAGCCAGAATAAAGCAAGATGAGGAGCAGCTGGTAACTGTCCCATGCAGCATGGATGTGTCAGCATCCGCACAGCTACTGAGTATGCTCGTAAAGCCACTCACTGACTGGGGAGGAATGTGGCACCCACTGGGTGAGTGGAAATAGATGGCAGAAATCCATGACTAACGGGTTAAATGGAAGAGGTTGGGGGCAGTAGCTGAGTGGTTAGGGCACTTGCCCAGAGAACAGCAGACTCAGGCTGTAGGGTCCTTCCCTCCCCTGCCAGACTCTAGACTCCTCCCCTCCCCTGGCACTGCACAGGCTGCTCAGTGCCCCTTGCCCCCACAACAAGTACAACCCATCCCTCCCTCTCTCCCAGCTCCATGCACCACCCACCTGCACTGCAGGCAGCCTGGCTTCCTTCTTTTCCACATATGCAGCTTGGGCACTTCAGCCCCCTCCCAGCCACCAGGTCATATGTGAACCTGCATTTCTCAAACTTCTTAGCACAGTGCTATAGGTCAGATATTTTCCAGCCTGCCTCTAGCACTCCGTTTGAAGCTGGCCACCTGCGCAGCCAAAAGAGGGAGCTATGTGGGGCCAATGGGAAGAAAAAAAGTCAGGTAGGGTCTATGTCAATTAAATGGATCCTGCTTTCCGCAGCTCTGGAGACCAGGGGTTTAGTGTCACTGCCATTCATCCTCTCTATCCCCTGCTACTGAATTAAGCTAAAGAGGAGAGAGGAAGGATAGAGAGGAGGGAAGATAGCAGTGGCACACACACCCCTCAGGGGAGTTACATAAACGCAGAAACTTCAGCCAGATCCCACATTGACTATCTGGGAAGCCCACAGCAGGAGCTGTGCTGACATGCCACACCGACTCACCCCCCTGGATCCACCCTGATTAAGTGTTCTAATTTGCTGGACTATGTGAAATAAATTCAGTGTTGCCTCATCTCACAACTTGATTATGAGTCTTTAGCTAGTTAGTGGTGCTGCAAAGCCCCTGCTACCAAAGTCGCAAGTGATTACGTGAGAATCTCAGCTTTTACTTAAGTAAGAAGGTATGTGGGAAGGAGAGCAGTGAAGACACAAACTTGAAGGACTTCAAATTCCATGGTTATGAGGCTGACCACCTATGGCACGTCTCTTGTTTTACCATTTCTCCACTTCTGCTTCCTCCATCCTCATGCTCCCTAGCCAGACCTGAACCCCTTACCTCACTGAAGCCAACTCATATTTATTTCACTCACTGGATTTCATTTGTGTGGGTAAAAGGACATAGAAAACCTTAAAACTCTTACTGACCCGTTAGTCTTTCAGCATCTTTTGGTCCAGATGTGAAAGGAATAAGGCCTAGAGATTATATGGTAAATGCCAGTTCCCCACACTAATTAGATTCTTTCCAGGTTAAAAAAACTCCAACTGAGACAGTCTTTTAAAATTTCTTTCCCAGTGTTGTCACCATCATCATCACTGATGAAATCATGGGTAGCATGTAGGAAGCCAGATTTATGTGCTATTCTGTGTTGCCCCTGTTGGCTGACTCTACAGCACCTAAATAACAAAGTTGTCTTCGTGTGGAACTGCCAAGTACCTGAACTTTTCTTGTTATTTTCCAGCAAAAATAGCAAGCTTTAAGTAAGACATAAATGTTCAAGGTGGGATTTTCAAAAGCTTTCAGCTTCGGCTTCTAATTTAGGTCCATCATATGCCTAAATGCTGCAGCTTATAGAATCCCTCAGGGCTGTTTAATTGCTCCAGTGGGGTTTATGTGATGAATCCTGGTACATCACAGCAGAAAGAACAGCACAGTGGCTGGATCCTTGGGAACTGTGTGACTGACAGGGAATAGGAGATTGTAGCTTGAGAACAGTTGTACGAAGACGGAAACTCCTCCTGACCCCTTCCCTCCCCCCGCCTTACTCCCCAACACACGCACTTAAAATCCTGGCATTTTTTACTTGACTGTAAATGGTGCAAACTTTCAAAAATAGAAATCCAACTTCCTGGAACTTTGAATTGCTGCTGGGCATGTATGGGTCTGCAGTGAACTCTTTCCCATAGTACTGATATTTAGCAAATAACTGACTTCTAACACTAAACCAGTGATTCTCAACCAGTGTAAAAAGTCACCCTGGTGTGTCATGAGATCCTTTTAAGGATGTAATTTGATATTAGTAGTGTTAGATGTGCAAACAGATACACATGGTTCACAAGATAAACTCAGAGATTTCAAATAGGAATCTGTAGTGTCAAAAACATTCTGACTTATTGTGGTCTTTCTGAGTTCTTTCCAACAGAAGAACTGCTCTGTTATTTCTAGTCAAAACACCAGTGAATGCTCAGAGCTCCCATTTTCTGAGGGGTGCCCTGAGTCTAGCAAGGCTTGCCTTGAGTCCAAGAAGGTTGAGAACCATTGCTCTAAACAGCCTTTTTATGTCTACTAAAGTCCTAATGTTAGGTAGTTATCTAGCAATCCCTCCCTCCTCTCTCCCTCTGTCTCTCTCTGCACCCACCTCTCTCTAGTCTAATGCAATCGATCCATGTAGCTGCATTTATCTCAGCTAATATAATATAGCTAGCCAGCTATCATCTATCATTCATGTATAAAATGACTGCTGTGGATGACACAAATCCCAGTAAAGGGGTTAATAATGGCATGCATAGGGCAGTTCTCTGGAGTTGCTTGGTAACCTGACCCTATTTAAACAAAATATATTTTAAAATAGTCAAAGTGCAACATCTAGGACTAAGGAATGCAGGCTGGACCTGCAGGCCAAGGGGCTGTATTCTGAAAAGCAGTGATTCAAAGGATCTAAGGATCATAATGGAGTGAAGTTATTATGGGCTTCTTATCATTCTCTGACAAAAAGGGGATAATCCTATCCTGGGATGCATAAACAGAGGAATAGTGAGCAGGAATAGGGAGGTAACTTTACCTCCGTCTTCAGCATTGTTGAGATGGATCTGGAATGATGCAACCAGCTGTAGCATACCCATTTAAAAAAAAGATGCTAAAAATTAGGAACCACTTGGAAAAAAAGACCCAAAAGTAATTCAACAGCTAAAGAAAAGCCTTTACGAGAAACCTTAAGAGCACAATCTATTACCAAAAAAAATAGAAAGGTGACTCAATTATGATGTACAATAATCGATTATTTGCAATGAGAAAATACCAACCTTTTAGCCCAACAGAGAAAGGCACAGCTACAAACCACTGGCTGACAGCTGGAGTCAGAAATTCAAATGAGAAATCAGGGATGTTTTTAACAGTGAGGATGATTAATCATTGGAACAATCCAGCCATGGAAATGGCAGATTTCCCATCTCTTGATGACTTTAAATTCCAGATTAGATGCCTTTCTGGAAGATGTGGTTAAATCAAATACAAGTTAACTTTACTCAAAGACAAATGAGTGGTTTCAGTACAGAAGTGGGTGGATGAAATTCTCTGACCAATGACATGGGCAACTGGTGCCTCCTGAGTCTGGGAGGGTACCTGCAGAAGCCAGCGCAGCAGCAGAGATGAGGCTGGTGAGCACCCACAGAAGCTGGTGGTGGTGGTGGTGGCAGCAGGAATGGGGCTGGCGAGCACCCACAGAAACCGCTGGTGACATTGGCAGCAGATATAGAGCTGGCAGCCACCTGTGCCCTGTCAGGGATGGCACATGCCCCCCTGTACCTCCCTACCAGTTGCCTATGACCTGTGATATATATGTGTAGCCAGTATAGATTATCTGCTCTGTTCTGGGCTATGGGTCTATAAATGCCCTGTCTTTATCTGGTCTAATCTAATCTTTCTCTTTCTACAGTCACCCTTAGTATCTGGTCACTGTGCTATTCTTTTTGCTGTGATGTACCAGAATTTATCACCCTGTGAAACCACAGAAATCCTGCTGGAACAATTACAGACCCATGAAGGATTCGGGTAAGCTGCAGCAGGTAGGCATAGCATGGGATGTTCAGTGTTTCTTATAAGCTGCCTGTAGTGGTCACATGGACTCCAGCACTAAATGCAGGGTTTCACTGTAGCAACATGGTCTGTGCCAAGGCAGAAGCCTGCCCTCCCCTTGCTTTCAGCCTCCCCTGCTTCCAAGACAAGAATGAGAGAGGTTTCAAAATTAATATATATTTTTTATTGAATAGTTGCTCTAAGTGGCTTGGGCAGCCACCAATAGAATTACTTCTTCTATTTCAGCAGTGGTTCAGTATCAGTTATTAGCTTTGCAAAAGAAGAAAACTAAACCAAACAAAAGAGGGTGCTCTAAAATAAATAGGTTATTTTTTATCTTTAAAATAAACTTTTCAAATAAATACTTTGGTTTTTCTTTTTTCTTGACATGAGTATGAGAATATTGTCAAAAACCAGCAATAAGATTATGAGCATGTATTATAACTTCTATAAAGGAAACTAAAGTAAAGAAGGTTGGGAAGGGAACTTTTTATGTACTGTACAGAATGCCTTTTGTACCAAATAAAGAATTAGATGCTTCAGTTCTTGGTACGTGATTCCCCTTTGAAGTCAAGAAGTATGAGTCTTCTAAGGCGGAGTTTGTGCTAAAGACAGCTGTGGTACAAAGAAGAAACAGCCTTCTGCCCACAGAGCATCTGATATATTTGAAGGAGCCTGAACAAGGGTAGGTACTGGGGAGAAAAGGGTAGTGAAAAATTCCCCTGGGTAGGAGCAGCCATGCAGAAGAACCAAACATGCCACATCTATGAATGATCATGCTCATCACGGACATCAGGGTTACAGTGGCCTTGTTCTCCTCCCCCATATAGGAACTGTACCCCCTTACTATGCAGGTAAGAGAAGCTGTATTCCTTACAGATCCCTGAGTTCTCTGTGCATGGGCCCAGTCCTGCTGCCATCAAAGCTGGCTTGCCTTTTGCAGCTTGCTTTAATGAGAGTGGTGTCTGGCCTTTTTTCTCCAAACCCAGTTACACCGCATGCATAATTGATTTCCTTTGCACAGCATTGATACATTCAGTGGTCCGTACTGTGAATGGTCTGCAAGAGGCTGACTGAAAGATATGTGATTCAACCTAACTCCCTTCATCTGAAATCTTTCCTGATTGCAGCCCATGCCATAAGGAGAAATCTTTGGCCCTGGCCCTTTCCCTTTCCCTCGCCCTACTAGACATACACTAGATTGGACTCTTCTGAAATAGTCTCCAAGGAATGGTAAAAATAATCTATTTCATGTAAGCCCCAAACTGCTGTCTAGGTTTGATCAGTGGCTACCAGTGACAGAAAGCGTCTGCAAATAATCTCTGCTCTAGTGTCTCTTAAGAAGAAGGATCTCTAAGAAATCTGAAATCAAAAAGAATTTGAAGAGGATTGCTTTGCCCACCTGGAATGGATGCTCTGTGCCACATAGGGAAGAAATATTTCAGTTGCATGCGAGTGTCCAACAGAAATGGCACACTGCATGGGCTCTACATGGAGGGGATGACCCTGAACAAGTTTGGTTGGCCATCTGGAATGGATTACTGAATACATCCACTCTCCCTTTTCCCACCTGTGGAGCAATAGAAGTCAGAATTCTTAATACACCCATTCCCTCTTGCAATGCCCTGGCTTTTGTCCAGGCTTAGTAAGATTGTACATGCACCATCTGCAAGACACAGCTAGTGGCATGAGCAACAAATTTATGTACTGAGGGAGAACATTGTAAATGGGTTGCTTGCTCAGCCTCAGGCCATGCAATTCTTGCAAATTCAAGGAGGGGGGTGGGGAAGGGTCATTTATCCTTGTTTTCTGTTTTTGTTTCTTTTTCCTTTTTTTCTTTATTACACCCAAGCAGTAAAACTGGAGTTGCTCTTGTGAGCTTTTGATTACCTTTTGGGCAAAGGGCCCCCAAATTATTTGGGTCAAAACCACAGATAAGAATATGTCAGATCAAAGAAGTGGCTGGCAGGGATCTAAAACAAATACTAGCAGTGAGCACTTGTAAGATCCCATGAGGTTCTCTGTTAGAAGTCACAATTCTGAAATAAGGACAAGAATCTCTCAATTGGTTAGCATGGCGCAGACCATGAATATAGTCCTATCCCTCTCAACCAGAGGAGTCTAGTAGGACTGTGGAGAGTAGGAGTACTCCATATCCCTCAGCAGTGGCCCACTGAGTTCAAGAGTGCTGCAGATGGCCCCTATGGTGGATAGCACCTCTACAGAGGGATAAGTGCTGTAAGGGGTAGCCTTCTGAGGGGTGTCTGAAACTCAGACAAAGACTAGGAGACATCTAGTGCTTCTCAAAAGCAAAGCAAAAAGCTACTTGATCATCTACCCTTCTTGGGGCTTGCTTCCCAGGCAAGTTCTGCACTCACTGGCCAGGTTCACCTTCCCTCAGGGAGGAAAGAACTCTTGGCCATTTTCCTTCCTGCCTCTTCTTCAAGTCCGGGATCAGGGAGGAAGGGAACCCCTATGCTGATTGTTCCCCTTTCAAGCACCGTAAGAGTTTTGCCACTGTACGCAAGGCTCCACCATAATGGTCCTTCTAAGCTTATCTAAGCATGCTGTAATGCCTTTTATCTCTCTAATTTCAGCTGGAAAACATACTCTTCTTAATGAGACCAAAAGCAGAATACCATATGTGGTGAATATAGCATTCCACAAAAGGGCCTCTTCACAAACAACGCGTGCCTCCTGAGGCTGGGACGGCATGGTGACCATTTGCAGGTGGCAGCGGCAGTGTCTGCAGTGGGGGCATGGCGACAGCAAGCAGAGACAGCCGGCTGGTGGCTGCAGCAGTGTCATCGGTGAGGGACGAGGGGTGGTGAGCAGTGGGTGGTGACCAGGGGCCACCTGAAGGCATCATCCATGCTGGCAGTGGTGGCAAGTGGTGAACAGAGACCACCTGCAACCACTGGCAGCTGCATTGACAGCAAGTGGGGGAAGCGACTGCCCGCAGAAGCCAGCAGCAGCCGCTCTCAGAGGGGGCACATGTCCCCCTTTGCCCCCCACCCCATGCATCGCCTATGGGCCTCTTTGACAATCAGCCCTTGGGAATGAAAAAACACTGTCTTGGCATAATAAAATCACAAGTGCAGAGAGAGACCTGGAGAGCCTCATTCAAAGCTCTTACTCCCAGTCAGGGGGTGGCTGGAATGTAAAGTTGGACACAAAGTCCAGGGTGACCAGCTCCAAACCTCTGGAGCAGATCTTCTCTTTCCCATGTTGAAACAGACCCAGTAGGTACTAGTTTCATATCTTACAGTAAATTGCATGTTCTGACAGATAAAAAACATCAACCTAGTCTGCAGTTACAAAGGGAAGTCATAAAAAGACCTCCAGGTTAAGGGCTTTCATCTCCTGCCTGATATTAACTAACCCACTTGGCTGATGTTGCTCACCTTGGACAGTTTTTGGTAAATCCTGGCCTGGTGTATTCTGTCCTTCTCTAATAAACAGACTTTATGGATGGATTCTATGGACAAGTCGCAGCTAAGCCTTGGGAACCAAAAAAATCTGGGTCTGCATAATTCAGATCCTGGACTTTAATCTGAATTTCATAACTGACATTCACAACAGATTGAACCAAAATCCTTGGGCAGAATATTTCTGAATCTGAGTTTTGTGACTCAGTTCCATCTCTGATTTCCATTCATGTGTTCCATATTTCACAGAATGTATTGCACAATATCAAAAAAATGAAAAAGTATAAAATACATCTAAAATGTTACTGGCAAAAACTGGTCAGTAATCCATAGCACAATACCAAGCAAAACTCCCAGTAGGCTCCCAGTCAAGAGATGTTTTGTTTGCATAGGGGCTGGAAGATGAGTACTTTTGCTCAATGTGCAACTTTTCCAGCACTCTGCCGAGGTCACCATGTGCTCATGACATCATGAGGCCTTTCCATTAAAATGATCAGGAAGTCTCATATGTTTATTGAGTTATTCCATGATCAAGTGAAAGGAAAAGGTAGGTCATGAAGGAAGAAACTGAAGAAATTGGCATGCACACCAAAACCTTGGGGAGCAGAGCATATTGAGGACATTTTGTTTGTTTGTTCACCATCAAAAATGTGAATTATTCATTTTTTCTGTTTCCATCAACATTTTTTCTTGGAAAAATATTGGGTTCTCACTAAAATAAATGCCTAAAAATCCCTAGCACTTTGTTTTTAAAAAGCAATGGGATGGAAGGGACATATTCTGCCAAAAACCATTATGACCAAAAACTAGCCCCAGTAGAAAGTAAGTGGAATGATCAAAAAGTAAGGTGTACCTTTTTACAGGAGTCCCACCAATATAGATTTCTTGCTGTACTTTTTGACATGACTTTTATATGACTATGGATCTTGAAAATAGGATTCTGCCTGATTATCTTCATAGACAGTCAGATGTTTGCAATACATTGTGTAATTTATGTAACGAAGAAATGGAATGATCATACAGATGTATATACCCCACCCCCCCATCCCACATAGTGGAATTCTGGAGAAGTCATTATATTTCTCACAACACTTTTCCTCTGAACAGAATGATGTGGTCATCAGAAACTTCAGTGGGTGCATTCATGACTCTCCTCGTTTAATCTGAAATAGAACACCACTATAAATGAGTTTTGGGATGCATGCGTATCATACGGATTTCCTCTGCTTATATAAAGGGGCTTCCATCTTCAGATGGGAAAAGCAGATTCCCACAGCATGGTTCTAGAGTGAAACGTGACAGTATAGCAGGATTCTAATCCACTGGTAGAACTCACCGTGGGATAAACTGGTTATGGAAACTCCTGCCTTCCACCCTTTTCTGTCCTTGCCCCACCCCACAGCTAGCAGGTGAATTGAATTCACCAACCTGCCTGATGAAAAGCAATGCAAAGCCTTGTTAGCAGGCCCTTAAAATACCTCAAATTGCCTATAAACTAAGGTCTAAGAGAAGCATAACAAGAGTTGAGATATTCCTTTGGAGTTTGTAAATGTACCAGGAAGCCAAACCTTGCATATGGCACCATTCACAGCAGTATCATGAATATTATTAATAATAGTCCTAGCCATCATAACATTATATTTATATATACAAAAATATATCAAAGTAATTCTAAACAAAGAGAAGGAGTCAGTGGATATGCAAGTGCGACATTTGTGCCGTAAACATTGGAGTGCCTTGGAGAAAGCTTTGGGGCAGCTGGGGTTTTCTTGCATATGTTTCTCTAGTTCTTACATGTCCTGTAGTCTTCCTGAACCATTTGCTCCAATGGAACAGGAATGTTTTTATGCCCACTGCCCTATACACACACACGCGCGCACACACACACACACACATACACGCACGTGTGTGCCTTGGAGGGTGAATGTGATGGTAGAACAGAGCACTTGGTTAATCTGGCTTTCACTCCATTGCCAAGTTTCTGGAGTCAAGGAGGTTGTAACTGAGTTTGGCACCTGACATTTACAGCAGAGGTGGACCTGAGCCAGAAATTTCTAGCTGGATCTGAGCTTCCTCAAGGAGCAGGAATGTTCAGATAGAGAAGGTTAGCTCATTGTAGACAACCAACCAGGAAACACAATCTGGACCTAAGATTCCTCCTTGTCTGAAGATGTCCAGATCTGGGGGTTTGGTTTAGACCCATCTCTAGTTTGCAGCCAACATTTCCTGTCTCAGAACCCCTGTATCAACATCAGGCTTGCCTACAGGGTGCAAAGTTGCTCAGCTCAATCTTGCTTTTGTGTAGCGCTCTCTATCACAGCAGAAAATAAATGAGGCACTTTAACTGGGGAGGGTGAGTCAGGTATTACCCACTTCTCTTACCCATCTAGTTCTGTCTTCTGATAAACAGCTTTCCTTTCCCCCTCCAGCCCAAAGTCAGGACCTCAGCTTATCTCCATTTGTAGACAGAGACAAGCATGTGTAACTGTCTTAAACCATAGTAAAGGTGGTGTCAGTTGGCAATTGTTCTTAAAATTTCATTCTGTTTTTCTCTCTTTAAAGTGAATTCAGTGCTGGTGAAAGGTACTGGATTGGCAGCCTTGGAGACTGAAGGCTTCTCTTTCTCAACAGGACAGGGCAGTAGGGTGGGCTTCCTATTCATCTCCCAACTAGTGTACCTCACCCAAAACGTAAAGGGACAACCTGTAGAGGTGAAAAGGTAGATCGAGGTCCATGGTCTACTTAGTTCTTGGCCTCTCTAGTGATCCTGTCAACAGGAACACCAACTGGGGTGACAGGCTTCAGTTACATCAATATGGAGATGGAATGAAATTACCAACTCACCGATAGGAGGCCATCAGGTAATGTCACCTTCCTGTCAGCACCAACCTGGGCTGGTTTGGCACTGGCAGCTTAGAAGGGTAAGGCTTTGCATGCCAGACTTTACCATTCCTTCAAGGCATTTTTTGTTGTGTTAACTTTCAGCTGAGATTTAATGTTTTGCTCTTAGCCAATTCTACCCTGGAGTACCATACACTAGCATGAATTTCCTCTAGCTACAGATGTACAAAGTGGAAATGGGTCTCTTCGCTACCCAGACTATCATGTTCTTTCCATGCCAGTGTGATTCTTAATTCAGCAATGCCCTATTTCCACTAACAAGTGAGCCCATAAAAATTGACATTTGGGTTTGCTTATATTCCTTTTTTACCTTAAAGTGATTAGAAGCTTCATCTCTTATTTTGCCTGCGTGCGTGTGTGTGTGTGTGCACGTGTGTGCACACGCGCGTGTGTAAGGTGTTGCCCTTGGTTGGTTTACTGCAATGGCCCATCTCTATTTGAGAAACTGGCACCTAGTACAGCAGACTGGAACCAAGTAAGAGCCTTTGGGAGGTGCCAGTCAGGAAAGTGCCATAGAAGGAAGGAATGAAAGAGAACTGAGTTAAGTGGTCTGGTCCCTGGAGGATTATAGTGCTAGGACACATCACCATTTTAAACCCACCATAGAGGAACTCCTAAGGTATTCTGAGGTCACAGAGTCCTGAGCCATCCAGTGACAGGTCCCACACTCAACCCCCCTGTTGACAATTAGTGCCTAGTGCATGCATTAGCATTTGGCTCCATCTGTCTTTGTCCTTTGCTGAAATGTGCAAAACCCAGACCGTTTGGCTTGGCTGCAGGAGCAAGATTCCTTTTGTCTCAGAACATGCTTCGTGCTCCCTGGCAGGACTCACTGACTGACTGACTGACTGACTGATTAACTGTTCATCTGTTTGTTCTTTTCCCAAAGGGGTGCCCAGCAGAGGGAGCTGAAGGAGAAGAAGAGCCCATTTCCCTCACCGATGGAGGTCATACTGGCTTATCCAGGGTCTTAGGAAAGGGATTCCCGCTGGAAGAGGAAATCTTCCTACAGACGGTATTGGTGTGGTTCTGGCAGCGGCAGCCAGGTCGTTTCAGCCTGTCATAGCCCCGCTGGCAAAGTTTGAGGCACCCCAAGGTAGGAAAGTAGCAGCAGAGGCAGGGCATGAGAAGAGAAAGGAAGCTCATGGCAGCCCAGCGGGCACAGCAGGACCCTGGGCCACAAGAACAGGGATCGTCAGCACAGGTGTCCTCATCGTCAGTGGAGCAGTGGTAGAAGAGACCCTTGACGCAGCAGAGACAAGTCCCATAGTCGATGAGGCTCTCAGGCGAGCAGAGGCAACGCTGGTTGCAGAGCCAGCAGGAAGGCAAGGTGCGGGCAGTCGTGCAATGGACGCACTTACAGCGCCCACATTCCTCACAGATAAAGAGGTGCCCAGAATGAAGGCTGGGCTTCTCTGCCACCCCCTTTAATGGTTCCTCGGGCTTCAGGTCAGCCACTCTGGGCGGCGTCCGGATGATGGAGTGCCCGGACTGTGAGGGCGTGATCCCACTCAGGAGCCTCTGGTCCGAGGCAGTGGTGCTATGGGACATGGAGCTAGCAGTGCTGGAGTGACTCAAGTGTGGCTGTAGGGGTGGTATCTGGTGGTGTTGACTCTGGCTGCGATGTAGGTCCTGGAAAGTGGAAGACACCAGATGGTCCTGAGACCACTCTGTCTTGTGGGAATTCTGTGGCAGGGATGGATTGGACCGAGCTTGCATGAAGGAGACAGCAGGTCTCTCTACATAGTCATTGCTGGCACGAATGGAGCGGATCTGGTCAATGGAGAGAATCTGTTGGAAGTCCTCAGCAGGAGGATCCATTGTCTCTTCACGACGGAGTTCAGCCACGCTAGAGGAAAGTTGCATTCCTGGAAGCAATGAGTGCTTATAGCATCAGGGCACATCTGAAAATCCTAAAGAAGAGGGACAGAAAGATAAAGTATTCACGTGAATTATCACTGCAATTGCACCTTCAAAGCAAACTGGAAAACAAAGGACAATGCCATGTACAGGTTACCAGGTGGGTATTCTAAAGAACATAACCTGGGAAAGTGTGAGCACAGGGAGATGAGCAGGAAAACTAGTAGAAAAAAGATCTTGATGATGAGGTCTACCAGATTCATCTTAGGAAGTGGTAGATGCTATGATACACGGATAGATGCTGTGATACCCGAGTCACTCAAACAAATAGTAATATTTGGACCTTTTCTAGTACCATCAATCTAAGGAGCTCTGGGTGTTTTGTAAATGCTGATGAGCTGAGTCTTCTAGTCCTCTAATCCCATTTTGTGTTGTAGGGAAGTGTCAATAGGGAAACTGAGGCACAGACCTATGAAGTGACTTGTCCAAAGCCACACGTAGAGTTTGCAACATAGCTGGGAGTAGAATGAAGTAGAATGACTGCTGCCTTGTAGGCTGACATTTCCCTACCATGCTGTTCTTCCCTTCCAAACTTCAATATGCAAAATGATCAAGTTGTGTGGGGGAGGGAATGACAAACTACACTAAAATATACCGACAGGTCTCTAGATGTATCCTTTAATTCAGACTCAGTTGCCTGGTCCTTTGTATCCAGAGCTTTCTGACTTGGACTCAGTGACACATAAGGGTCAGGCTTACCACTTTCATGAATACTCAGAGAAAAGCGTTGTTGGGGGGTGTCTGTTGACAAAATGCTCAAACAGGATCTGCTCCAGGAAACCAGGGCTTATCAGAAGAGATGAGACAAGCCCGTTCTTGTTACCTGCATAGATGTTGCCATGAATTTGTTTTCAGGAAGTGGTACTTCCTGACTCTTATTGCAGCACTGGAAACACATTCTGGCCTTATTCCAAAAGGGTTGGTGCCTTCTGAAGGCCTTAAGGAAGGCAAACGAACTTGAATCATGCTGCCCAGGGGAGCCCCAAGGCAAAACCAATAGGCTGGGGAACAGCCAAGAGGGGGCACATATGTGCTAGTGGACTTGACTTCAGTTTAACATTGTCTCACAGAAACAACATTTCAGCCTGTAGATATGGCCACAGAGGACCAGAACCAAAGCAAACCCTTCTGACCATCTAGGAATAGACAGTCCTTTGAGGAGGAGAAAAAAAATATGAACCAAACTACTACACCTATCTGGGACAGAATCTAGTCAGACACTTTGGCTAGGAGAATTTTAACTAAATAATTTCTACACCTCTACTGTGTGCAAACTGTGCTGCAATTGGTGACATGGGAATGCCTAGTGAGGGTAAGTTAGTTGTTTCATGCTTTACACACAAAGCAATCCAAGTCTGCCTTGTGAATCATTTTAAGTCAAGATGTTTTATTGTTCTTAATACCCATATATATGTTCCATTGGCAGCAGACTGTCTCAGCCATAAGCAGCATGGATATTTTTGCAGCTCCCAGCCCTGCTGGAGGGAATTTTAACTATCAGGCCTTGCCCTCAACTTCAAAGCTGGTCAGCAAGCCAGTAATATAATGACAGAGGAAACATTCATAGAGGCTAATGGCCATTGGTAAAAAATGCTACCCATGCAGTAGAAAAAAGCAAGGAGAAGATTGATTTTCATTAGCAAGAATAACCCTGAAGAGCAGAGAAGAGCAAAGGTAACTTACTTTGATTGTTAAAGTGCGATCTGTCCTGTCCTATTTCCCCGAAGGAAAAGAAAAGTCAACCAATCTGATTACATTTGAATTTTATTGTGCTGCCAGGATCTTTCTGTCCTAGTCAATGAGAAGAATGTGGGAGGACTGTGAGAAGCTTCTTAATGGGACCTTAAAGATTTACTGGGGCTGCCACTGGCTAACAGTGGAATTTCAGCACTTCTTGATAAATTTGGACAAATGTTCTGAGTGCGTCCAGAGGAGTGTGCACGTGTAGTTTGCAGCACCTCAGAGTTATTTGAGGTGCTGCAAACTGCATGTGGCACATGTGCAGCCATTCACTGTGCTGCAAATTTGCGGTGCGGCACCAAAATTTGACACCAGAAGAGCCCAGTGTAAAAAAAAAACACCACAAAAAGGGGGGGGGGGCCGGGGCAGGGTGCACATGGCAGCAGCTGCTCCACTAGAAACAGAGCCTGGCCATCCAGATCCATGCTCTGTTTGCTGGCCAGGCTCTGTGCAGCCAGCTCAGCATTACTGCTGCCCCGAGAGGCCCCCAGAACCCTAGGTAAGGCTGCAGGGGCCAGCACAGATACTATTTGTGCTGCTTTTTGTGCTGTGGCAAACACATGCCCCTGCATGCGGGGACGCACCCTCTGAGTTTATAAACCTCTCCTTTAAGCCACCAACTCACCAGCTCCATTTCACTTGGCCAGTGATCTGGATTTGGTCAGACAGCACTGAAACAAGAGACTTTCTAACCTTCCTGGCCAAAGGATGGAGAAGGGGGTGAAGGAAAGGATAGTGGATAACAGGATACAACAAATGTGATTAAGAATACAGAATGGGCCTGGAGCCCTCCAGACTCCCAGCGTTCTGCAGAGAGATGCTTACTCCACCCACTGCTGTAATGGAGAGTCTGAATGAGCTGCTCTTCGGAAATATGTGTTATCGATTGAATGGGTACGGAAGGATATGGATTCATTAGGCATAACTGGCAGGCTGATCTGGTAAAACACAAGGACGGCTAAGTAGCAGAGATACAGGGGTGACAGGTCCACAGGCACCTCAGTGAGGAGACTGCTGAGTGTTAGGCTTTCCAGCCCACTGAAAAGGAGGAAATGGCGGGATGCAGGCAACCCAAGGAAGTGAAACTATCTAGGGAAATTTGTACGGGAAAAATACTGAGTGCACAGGATAAGACTCTCATGGTAATGCAAAGACTGGACAGCGAGAACCTTTAGAACCAGTGGGTCTGAATGATGAATCAGATCAGGAATGCAGTCATGAGGACTATGCAGTAGTGAATGGACATCACTAGAACGGGGGTGGACTGGCTGAATCGGAAGGGACACCTACCGATGCCATGAGAGCTGTGAGCCTCCTGATGCAGTGGGTGTGAATCAGCAGAGTTTCTGAGCCCAGTGACTCCCCTTCAAGACTTCGAGAATGCTAGGCACCACTACAAAAGCTCTAGATCCCATAGGACACCAGTCCCAATCCAGGTAGCATGAGCTGGGGGGATAGAAACAAGAGCCAGTGAAAACATGGCTTGAGACCCCTGAAGAACTAAGACCAAACAGGCTGAACAAGGAGTCAACAGAGCATTAGGATGCAGAAGGCTGTCTTGAAAGTGTGTGAGACCTAAAGGAAAGGACATAGAAAATGGATCAAACTGAGGCTCTAGTATTAGGATAAAGGACTGAGATAAGGGGCAAGGATTCTGGATTGTGCTTGGACATGAGCACTTAATGGATGGGACTGGGATCTAGTAAGCACTGGGATTCAGTGGACAGGGTTTTAGGACTTGGAGGTGACCAGGGCACAACTGCCAGAACAGTGGGCCCAAGGCAAGCGAGAAGGAAGCTCTTCTCAGATGCAGGGTCTACTGCACACCAGGGCATTGCAGAGCTGAATCCAGGTCCTGCCTGGGAGACCACAGCAGAGAGAGCTCCAGAGTGGAGGTGGGCTTGGACTCACAACCACAGGACAGTTGCAGAGGGGGTGGACAAACACTCTGGGTTTCTAAACCTCTCTTTTTAGCCACCAACTCACCTATTTAGTGTCATTTGGCCAATGATCTGGCCACACAGCACTGAAACGAGGAGCCTTCTTAACCTTCCCCACCAAAAGCTAGTGGATAATAGGGTCTAGCGAGTGCAAGTGTGTTTCCGAGACTGGTGGGACTTCTCCCGGGGCTGCGCGGGCGCGGGGACGCAGAGGACCGCGGCCGAGGGGCACTAGGACCGAGCAGGGCCCTGCCGCCCCCAGGAGCAGAAGGGCTTCAGCGACAAGGAGCTGCCTGCGGGGCCGGCCGCGCGGAACCGCCCGGCCGCGGCACGGGCTGACACAGCCGGCGCGGCCACGGTCCCGGCGGGCGGCAGGGCCCCGGCGGGGAGGCGGGAGCAGCGGCAGCCGCCGGGCTGGGGAGGCAGCGGGGGCGGCTGCGTGCTCCTCCCCCGGGCGGGGGCGACAGCCGCGAGCGCCCCCGGCCCCGGGACAGCTGCTGCGAGTGCGCGGCCGCGGCGCCGCGCCGCCATCCCCAGCGGAGCCGACCGGCCCCGCGCAGCGCCTCCGGGCCGGGCTGTGGCCCCGGCCACCGCTCCGGGCTCAGCCCGCGGGGGCGCGAGCCCGCATCAGCGACGGGGCAGGCCGGGTGGAGCCGCCGCCCCCTCCTTCCCCGGCAGCGCCCGCGCCCCGAGCCGCCTGGCACCGCGCGGGGCAGCGCACGCCCGGCCCCGGCCCCGGCCCCGGCCCCGGGCAGGTGTCGCTGCCGCCGCCCGGGCCCGCGCTGCTCTGCCTCCCCCCTCGTGGGCATCCTGCGCGGGGCGCCGGGCACGTCCTCCAGCGCCTTGCCCCTAGCCCGGCGTCCCCGCGGCCGCACGCCCGGCCCGGCCCGGCCCGGCCCGGCCCCGGGCACTTGCCCGCCCCAGCGCATCAAGTGTGTGCGACCGCGAGACGGGCCGAGGCGCCGAGGGGCCGCGCTGCGCTGCCCCGGCCGGGCCGGCTCCCCCGCCGGGCTCGTCGCAGCAGCCAGGCAGCCGGCCCCTGCCCCTGCCCCTGCCCCGCGCCAAGCCCCGCTAGCGCCCGGCCGCGGGGGATGCCCGGGCAGGCGCGGGGGTCCCGCCGGCCACGCTGCACCGAGTCGCTCCCAGCTGCGGGGGAGCATGGCCCCGTCCAGCGCGGCTCCCCTGTCCCGCGCCTCCCGGGCGCCCGCGCGCGGGTCACTTGCAGGCGCACTTACCCCGCGCAGACGGCAGGGCCATGCTGGGCGACGTCCCGGCGGGTCCGGCGAGCCCCTCGGAGCCTGGCGGCGCGGGGCGGGGGGCAGCGCCCGGCGGCCGCCGCTGCCCGGCCGGCCCGGCGGGCTGCCAGCTGCGAGCGAGCGCGCTGCCGCTGCCCGGCTTTGCCCGCGGGAGGGGAGAGGCTGCGAGCGGCGACGCTGCCTGTTTTGTGAATGTAGCTGTTCTCCGGAGCGCTTGTGAATGGGCGAGCGTGGAGGACGGGCGGGAGGGAGTCCTTGCTCCTCGTTATAATCACTCTCTCTCGCACCCTCTCCCTCTCCCTCTCCCTCTCTCTGGCGTTTGCCTTCCCGGAGCTGTAGCTCTTAATGCCTGGCTAAGTGGCGTCATCCAGTTGAAATTGAATCGGCCCATTAGAACTCCCCATAGGGCCCTGTGTATCCGCTCCCTGGGTAATGACTGCAACAGAATTAGAGAGAGAGAGAGGAAAATGCCCAACAGTATTAAGGAGGCCCGATTTAAATATTTCCGTCTGGATCTGGCTGCACTCCCCGCTCCCCTCTCCTCTAGGGCTGCACCCGGGCAATGGGGCACCTATTTTGGGCAGAAGCCCATGGGGGCACAAGGAGCCTCCACGGTCATCAAGCCCAAGGCCTGTATGGTCCCTCTCAGCCCCAGCAAAGCCCCCAAGGGCTGAACTTCACTAGTGTGCTGCTGCTGTAGCCCCTCTGCTCCCCTCCTTCTCCCTCCAATTTCTTCTTCATCTCTTCTCTTCCTCCATCTTCCCAGTCTGTTGGGGACCCAAGAAGGAGAGACCAAGCCCTTGCTTGCGATCAGGGCAGACAGATGTCTCTGATCATGGCCATGATGGGCCTTTTGGACCCATTCACTAACCCTGTTCTCCTGAACTCTGAGCTGAGCTACCCAGAGTCCAGGTCTGGCTTGGTAGGGCCAGACTGCCAACACTACCCTCCAGTGGGCAGCTCTGGTTGGCACTACACCCTGGAGCTCACAATCTCCATTGTCTCCTGCACTGGGGGCACAGTGAAGGGCTTGATTCCTACTGGACCTGTTGACTCTCATGTAAGTGGTACAACTCCAGCCCTCTGACATCAAAGTAACATCATTTGGGCATCAACCCAAAGTTTATCCCAACTTGCCGCTGAATGACTGTATCACCCTAAATTACTATATCCCACTAGGCCTCGGTTCCCTGATTGTAAAATGGGGATAATGAGCTTTCCTTTCTTTTGCTCCTTGTCTTGTCTATTTAAAATGGAATTTTTCGAGGCAGATTTAGTGGCTATTTGTGCAAGGCCAAAAAAAGTGGGACCCTAATTTTGGGTGGCATTTCTAGGTGCTTTTGTAAGACAGATAAGTCATACATTGTACCTGAAAAATTGCAGTCTCAATAATAGAAGCCTGGTTATAGCCAGCTGGAATGTGGCTCTTACATTTTTTGGCCACTCCCCACCCCTTTGGGGAAAGGAAAAGAAATCCTGCAATTAAAGGCTGAATGAAAATCTAAATGATTCTGTCCTGGCTGAGGGAGTTTCCACCTCCTCCAGTGCTGGAAGGAGTCTTCTATATCCCTTCTCTTTCCTTGAGCTTCTCTCATTAACTTATATATAATAATGGATCTCTACCTATTCAATGAAAGGTTGTCACAGGGGGCAAGTGTGCTGGCATCCCAACCCAGTCGTTTATGGAATGGATCCTAGATTGATAGACCCAGAGAAAAGAGCTCCTTTCTACCTACGGAAGAGGTACAGTCTGAGCCCCAGGAGATGCTGGATTGCATTGCCTGTCACCTCACCCCAGTTTTAACAGGAGTAGCTGTACAGGCTGATGACACATTCTGTCTTGGTACCTCTTGTTGAAGTTGCTAAGGGCATCCATCGTACCGGTTGCTGGTAACTGAATTCCTGTCTGCAAGGAGCTGGACTGAGGTCATCAAGCTTATAACCATCTCAATCATCAAAACGTAACAACGTGGCCACAGCTAGGTTTGAACCAGTGATATGAAAACCTCATAAGCCCTTGCCTATCCCCAGACTTATCCAGTCCTTCTCAAGCAGCCCCCACTTTGAATTCCCCCTTGTCTCCTGAGCTCTCTGTGAGGCTGGGCACTACCTTCCCCTGATGTCCAAGCAGCTTCCAGCCCGTATGTGAGCATCCACATTTTTGTCATTTGTTGCTGATGTTGCGAAGATCATATGGGCTAATGCAGAATGCAAGCCACGTGAGCTCTGGGGGTTGTATGAGAATGGGGATGCAAAGGGAAGTAGTAGGTTGGGGAATCCATATGGAGAAGGGGATGTGCTCCAGACACCAGATGTTCAGCTGTTTGCTATAAACCAGGCTAACTCCATTCACTTCAGCGGAGCTGTACCAGTTCACACTGCAAAAGCTCTGGTCTGTATCCAGATTCACCCTCAGGGGCCCACAAGGCCTATGTCACAACCCCTAACCAAATTCAGCCCTGGTCTACTACCACCCTCAGGGGCTCCACTGCAGGAGAAGTCCAGGGCTTTTTTTGTGGTCTACAGGTAGAGGCTGCCCAGAGATAGTTGGGCAGGTGGATGGCACTGAATCACCCCCAGTCCTATCCAGGTTGGCCCCATATTCAGTTCTGCTTTCCAGGCCAGGTGCATTGAGACCTTTTCCTACATATGTTCCACAGTCAAGAGTGTGCTTAAGCCTGTAGCTAGTGGGGGAGATATATTTTAACTTCTGTATTACATATACTTCAAATAGCCACTCCAACCCTTCTCCTCAAAGCATGCATCACTCCAAGCTAAGTTATTCACAAGAGTCAAAGGGAATTAGGAGCCCAGACTGTATAGACTTTCTATTGAATTTGGGCTCCTAACTCCCAAAGGCTCTTGTGAAACCCCCTGCCTAAATCTATAACCTGGGAGTCTGATGATTCAGGCTTCCCTCGCAGATCACAATGTCCCTATTACAGCATATTTTGTGCTCAGCCAGAGCTCCATTATTCCTCACGCTCTAATGAGGGAGGCCAGGAGATGAATGCAGAGATATTAATACGAGTGGGAGGGGTGGGAAGACGAGGGAGAATAGCAGCCTCCTGGAGAGTTATTGAACATCCCTGTCTGAAGAGCCAGGCTGGGAACCAGAGATGAATTTACAACACACCGACACTGTCAACATAGAAGCCTCCGGCAGATCCCCAGCCACTTCAAACCTCCAGGCTCCCAGGGGCATCTCGGTTGGGTCAGGGGCATCTGTGCTATGCAGTGGAAAACATGAGTTGGATCAGAGGACAGTGTAAGAAGCCTGCAGCATGCAGATGCAGGAAAATGTGTCTCATGCCAAGCCTCATCCTGAACTCTAATACAGACAAGCTTAAACCCTGATGTATGAGGTTTAATACCCCTGCCAACATTTGTTACCATTAACAATGGCAATGGCAGATATTATTACGATGCATGGGAATATTCAATTTCCCCTTGAATCTTGCTAAGTTCTTGACTTCAGCAACTTCTGGTGGCAGTGAGTTCCACAGTTTAAGCACAACTTATCAAAAAGTGTTTTCTCTCTTTTTATTTTTTCAGTTTTGAATTTGCCACCTTTTAAGTTCCTTGAAAGATTTGTAATCTTGTTAAATCTTGTTAACTTTCATCACCTATTGCAAGCCTCCATCCAGGAAAAAATGACAGCTGAATGGTCAGTTTCACTTTCAGTTTCCAGTCAGTCCCTCTCTAGCATGTGATGTTGTGTGTGAATTCTCAGTACTACAGAGGGAGGGTTAATTGTCCTCTTCCACATTTCTCACCACAGAAGATGTTTTCATTGATATTGCAAATAAATGAGAATGTTAAAGAAAACAAAATAGGTGCATTTGGATCCTAAACTACTTACTTACGAGTTTCCATTTTAAAATAACAGAGTTAAGGCAGAGCCTGGCACTATATTTCCTAGACATATTGTCCATTCCCCTCCCAAGCTAACCATCTCTGATTTTGTCTTTGCAGACAGTCTAAAAATTAACCACTGTGATTTAGCCCTGAGGCACTGAGGAATACTGGGCAGTGGGGAGTGACTAGTCCACAGTGAAGCAGAAGACATCTGGCCTCTTGTGATGCCCCGAGGATTCATTTTCAGTTAAAGAGAAGGGGGGGGCACATTTAAGGGTTCCCCTAATTTTTTAACCTGAAATGATGGGGTGAAGCAGTCTCCCAATTTTTAGCAGGCATAAATTTGCAGACTGTAAGCCCACGATAATCATTTACTCCCATATTCTGTATTATGTAAAAGCTATTTGAGGCCAGACAGGGCTACTGGTTTTGGAAACTACCACTAAATGGGATGCTGTAGAGGACCACAGCTGTGGACTCCCGCAGCCCTGATTAGAAAAATCATCTAAGAAGACTGGTCAGGCAAGCCCTGCCCTGGGTATGAACTGAACAGACCCCAGGGTGGAGTGGAGAAAATATAATGACTGACTAAATCCAGGTAATATTAAATCCACTTATGACTGTAACTAGCAGACAGAAGATATGGAGCCACTTTCCACTGTTTCCTTCAAGCCCTGCTCAACTCCCTTAGAAAGACATCACCTGGCAAGCACTCCAGTTCCAAATCCTCTGCTCAGCTGTTCTGATGTAAACCCATCCTCCATTAACAGCAGTGGAGTTGAGGCAAAGTTATTTCAGGCTAACTGAGAATAGTCTGGTCCACTGTTAGGGCCGGAGTCTGAGTTCCTTAATCAGTTTGCACCCTGCCATAACATTGAGTCATTGACTGCAATGGGAATTTGTTCTGCATTAGGAGCCAGACAAAGTAAAACCTCAAATAAGGATCTCAGGATTTGTTCCTTAATGGTTTGAGATTGTAACAGACTGAGAGTTTGTCAGAAACTGTCCATCCTGTTAGGAGGTGTGGATCCTGCTGGAAAAGAGATAAGTGTGTTCTGCTGACTCACTGATGCAGATGGCTCAGTACCCACCGAGAAATAAGGTAGGTGGGAGGTGCTCTCTGGGGAGAGAAGATCTAAGGAGTGGGCTGAGCGGTCCAGAGGGAGGAGCTCTCAAAGTAATCAGTCTGAGAGAGCTGTCTTGGGCTGAGATTTCTCTTAGGGTTGCTTTATTAATGAAACCAGCCCTCAGGATAGGGGGTAGTTCTGCCTTATCACAGTGTGTGGATGGAGTTCATACTGGAGATTGTAAAAGGCACTTGCTCACAGAGATCTTAGTAGACTTCTCTATTTGCCACAGCATTTCGCTTCCATCTTTAATAACAGCTCTGGTATATAAGCATAAGCAGTAGCTGAATGCATGTATATTTGATGGCTTGCACAAGACTTTACCAAAAAAGAAAGAATCAGACACAAAATATCCCAGTGGTCCCCTCCAGGTCTAGATACCCGCATTTTTATAGGGTTCAATTTGTTAGATAATTGGTGCTAAGATACTCTGCACTTAGGGAGCCCTTTTATCTGTGGATCTCATGGCACTTTTTTAGATAATACATCTGGGCTTCCAACCCCCTCCGGTAAGCTAATATTACCATCCCCATCTTACAGATGGGGAGACTGAGGCAGAGAAAATAAATATAACTACCACAAGGTCACACAGCAAGTCTGTGCACATCCAGATTGAGAACCCAGAGCTTCTAACTTTCAGTCACCTACTCTAATAGCTATATCCTGGTTTTTCCTTAAGTACCTCCAAGTGGGGGCTCCATTTGCCTTCTGATTGTCCTTAATTGTGGATTAATCCACTGGACTGGACCGTTTCACAACTGGATTCCTCTCAGGTACATGATACGTTGCCAAAATGAAAGTGACACTGAGGAGTTAATCTGTCCTGGCCATAAGACTTTTGAACCACATCTTCCAGTCCATGAGACAAAACTTCCATGACCGACACTTTTCAGGCACACCTTCTTCCAAAATGCATGAGGCATGAGGTAACCAGTTTCATGAGTTAATCCTCTGGGACACATAAATGCACCCTAAGGCTATGATTACTGCATGGGGCCCTTGTGCATGTTAGTGAAGCCTGCTAGTCTGTGGTCTTGATAAGCTGTCCTTCACTGCAAATATATCAACCCTGAGCTGGTGGGACCATCACTAGCAAGGAGAAGGGAGTTTAATTTCTATGCCCATCTCCATTCTTGGTCTCTCCATGACAAATGCCACTACAGAGATGAGGTAATGTCACCTATGGTGATTTGCTGATAGGGACACTTGTCTCCACTAGAAAATGGACTGTGGTTGTCCTTGTTAGAAAGGCCAAGGATGGAGAGAGCAATGCAGGGTATCCAAAAGGGAAAATGATGCTTTCTATGGGTAGTGGATGGCAGTTTCTTCCAAGAGTTTTACCCCAGGCTCTTTCATAGGTGGATGCTGTACCTGAGATATCTCAGACTTGAGGGCATCCCAAAGAAACCCACCAGCAGTACTAACACACAGTTTTTACAGCAGTAACCTCTAACTCCTACCTGTTCCATCCCCACTGCTATAGATATTCACTCCTTGTAAGTAGGTGCCCCTGTAAATCATTGAACTGCATTTCCCAAGGCTGGGACTGCTGGGTCCCCCACTCAACAAAGAAGGTGTGGACTTCCTCAGCAACGTCTCCACATTGCCTGTTCCAAACCCTATGCCTTCCTTGCATGGCCTACCGCCCTGCTCCTGGGTCCATCCCTAACTCCCAGGTACACGACCTGTCCATATGACCTGCACCCACAAAGTGGGGGGGGGGGGGGTTGTCAGTTCTCATGGGCCTTTACATCCCATGCATCCTGTTTTCCAAGTGCCAGTCCTGTTCCTGCCTCCAAGTGCTCCACATGACCTGCTACTGGCTTCCCCTGCAGGCCTGGCAGATCTGTGCTCCCCTCACAATCTACCTCCCTGCTCACTGTTTCTCTTAAGCCCTCAGACACATCAGGCCTTATGGAAATGCAACCTGTCTCTTTGCTCCCACTTTCCACCCCAATCCTTGTGCTCCTGCCAACACTGTCCACCTGCCCAACTGGCGCTGTGTCCCATACAGTCTGGGCTGGCTGGTAGCCCTGCTGCTCCCTGAGGGTAGCATAGTGGCTTTTCTGAATTTCCTTGCTTACAGAACTAACTTCCAGTCTCAATGTCACTCTAACTTCAGTGTGTGTGTGAGTGTGTGTGTGTGTGTGTGTGTGTGTGTGTGTGTGTGTGTGTGTGTGTGAGAGAGAGTGAGAGAGAGAGAGAGAGAGAGAGAGAGAGAGAGAGAGAGAGAGGGGTGTGTGAGAGAGAGCGAGGTTTGGTATTATATTGCCAGTCTGGTCACATGTTGCCTGGGATTTGGCAGTAGCTTAGCAGCACCTCCCCCGCATTCACTTTTTTGGCCGGTGCAACTCCTCTGCTCAACGTAAGGCAGGAGAAGTTAAGAATAGGAGAAACCGGAAAATAAAAAAGGGCGAGTCATTGTGAATGTCAGGAGCTCCTCAGCCGCGGGTGTGATAGTGTTCCAGCCCTCCCCAGGCTGCTCCATGTGACAGCAAGGGAGAGGATTTCATTAGGATCTGGTAGCAGGCTATTTTCAGAGCTGACATCCTACCCACCACTAAATATAGACTGTCCCCTCCTCTCAAACTAAGGTTTCTTTTCTTTAAACTTTAATAAACCTCTCGGTTGTGTATCACAGACTTTCCTTCCTTCCTTCTTTCCTTTTTATTTTATTGTTCTCTCTTTTCTCCCTCCTTTCTTTCTGTCTTCCATTTCTCTTTATTCCCTCTTTTCTTTCCCTCTATCATTCCAATCTTTCACTTCTATCTTTATTTCTTTCTGTTTCTCCCCTCCCCTTCCTCAGTTCAGCTTTCATGGCCACCTTTCCAGAGTATCAAGAGTCCCAGAAAGGGCAATAGCAGCCCAAAGTATCTGGCTCATCTGGATGAAGGTCAGAGGCTGTTTGGCCGCCTGACAGCAGGGGGACACCGGGTGTGAGCCCTCTGCTCTGCTTACCTGATGACAGGTCAAAATGCTGCACAACTGACGTGGTCTGGTTGTCTGCCAAGTACAGAAGAGGGTATCCGGACCTTCCAGCTCAGGGATTCAGCACCTTCTGGTGGCAGGCAGCCAAGCAAGCGGCAAAGGCAGCTGCCAATCTCACCTCCTGCCCAGAAGAAAAGTGTTGGGTGAGTGGAACCAGGGAGACGAGGGAGCTGAGAGGCTGGCCTCAGGAAAGTGCTTTAGACTGGGATTTAGATTCCCAACCTTGCTCTTCCTTCTTTCCCCACTGGCAGCCCTCCTACAGCCCCTGGGGGCTTCCCACTGTGTCTGACATTGGGGATCCCTGTGGCACACCCCCCGTGGTGGCTGTAAGACCTGGCACTGCATTCCAGAGGCATATGCCAGAGCTCTTCATGGCAGCACGAGAAAGGAAATAACCCCATAAGAAACAGGAAAGTTCAACAGCATCCTGCAAAAAAGGGGAGTCCCAGCAGCTCCCCCAGAAGGGAGAATGAAGGAGAGCCTGCTCAAGTCCACTAAAGGAATTGAGGTGACAAAAAGGAAGAAAAAAGTCAGCAGCAGAAGGACCAGGGGAAGCCCAACTGTGCACCCCAGTATAAGCCTTTTCTCTTCCCCTTTCCACAAGATCCTGCCAATCTGCCTGGGAGGTAGGTCCTCCCCTGCCCCAAATTCAGAGATCAGTTGGATCCTAATTGTATCAGCAAAACACCTGAACCAGGAACCTGGGAAAAAGGATTCTCAGTATCGCTTTGAAGTACTGGTGTCCCGTCCCCCTCCCCCAGCCTGTGTCCTGTCTCAAGCCATGGCCAATCTCTGATCTAACCACTTGTACACCACAGCAAAATACTCCTTCCTGACCCCTGGTGATCTGCTGAAGCCCTGAAGCTGGATCTATAATCCTTGTCTTGCCACAGAGCTGCAAGTGTGAGGACCATGCTGAGGGCAATACAGACAAAACTAAAAATTTGCAGCTGTGGCATAACCTTCCCCCCTCCCGGTTATATCAATCATAGCCAGAGAGCAAACAAAAACGAGACCCCATTGCCAGCAATGAAAACATGCACAGCAGCAAGCAGTCCCAAGAACTTATGGACAAGATAGATTCAGGGGAGGCAAAACAGCTGTAAATCACAGACAGAGGGAACAATGTGATGGCAGGGGGTAGCATAATGGAGCCATGATTTTTTCCCTGAGTTGCCTTGGTCCAGCCCTTAACATGGTTTAAAATTAAACATCAGGGAAACTTTCTAACTGCAGTAATAGGTGAGCACCAGGAGAAACTATACTGGAAGGTTATGGAATTGCCATCACCAGAGGTTATTAAGAACAGGTTACACATGACTCTGTCAGGACAAAGAGAACAAATTAACTGACCTCTTGATGTTCCCTCCATCCCTATTTTCCATGACTGTGGAATGATGCATTGTGGGAGTATCCTGGAGGAACTGAGCTGGTGTTGGCTGACTTGGCTGTAGTGGCACTAAGAAGTTGTCAGCACTAAGTTTAGAATACCTGTCCCCGACTCTCTGCAGCTAATTCAGCACGTGGCCACGGTCACCTCTACAAACTCTCCCTTCAGACTGCACCTAGCCTAAAAACTTGTCCTTGCCTCCCTTGGAGCCATCGCTTCTTGCCCTGCCATCTCTCAAGGCTGTGTGTAATTCCCTTCCTTCATTAGTGCTGTTACCTTGAAGCTATTTATAGACAGTGATCCTGTCCCACCTGGAGCCTTTTCTTTTGTAGACAATGGAAATTTAACTCCTTCAAATGTGCTTCCCCTCTTACTGCTGGTCCAGTTTGGTTGCCATATCTAGACTGCAGAAGTGCAGTACGTGAAGTGTATACCTGATGATGGCTAGTGTTGTGATTATATGAGAAGTCTTAGCCAATTTCTCTTGACTCTGGTTATCTGGGTATCATTATATCCACTGACTTTACTGATACAAAAACTTCTGCCTGTGAAGAAAACACAACTCTGGGCTGGATTTTAGTTTCCATCTCTCATACAAGAGTTTCATGGGATCATTAATGGCAACCTCTAATCCTGAAAGGAGGATGCTCTTGGTGTTCAGCGGCCAGTCTCTGACTTAGGCAGGTTAGGGCTGCATTCTCAACTCTATCACCAATTCCCGTTTTGACCTTGCATGAATCTCTGTCTTTCTGTTACCTGGTTTCCCCATATGTAAAATGGGGGTACTGTTACTTTAGTTTGGAGGAAAATGCATTCATGTTTGTGAGGCAGGACCTTCATCAGGTCTAAAGAAGAATCTCCAGTACCGTCATACACCTCCTAAAGATTCACCTGCCAGTCAAGAACAAACCAGCCAATGCTGCACTGGCTCAGTGAGTCTCATTGGTAATTTTAATTAAAACTTAAATCTGTCAGAGGTGAAGTTATATGGATACAGGCCCACACACGCTTCATTAAGGCTATCCATTATGAAGAAGCCTGCTGTGATGCCCATAGCAGCATAATTTCTATGCTACTCCAGCTAGAAAAGTCTGCCCATCACGTGGGGATTGGGACATGGCACCCTTTCACCAAGATGTCACGAGCCCAACTGGAGGGTGTCTGCCAGTTTTGAGCCAGCATGTTAAGAGCTGGAAAGTTGTACACAGGCCAAGCACTGGAGTAGCATGGGGGCTGTAGATCAGGTATGAGGTGCATTGCCAGAGCTGTGCTGAGAGCACAGAAATGAAACAGCAGAGCAAGCTGCTAGTCAGGATTAATGGGCATGTGCCTGGAGGGAGTTCAACCACTGGCTTGTCATTGTATTCCCAGGTGTGACCAGGTGATCTTTAGCACCAGATTAGCCCCAAACTAAGCAACTGGGATAAGCCAAACCTGCCCTTTCCCTAGCCACCACCAGCGCGGTAACTTCTTATAGCAAAGACAGTGACTGGCCTTCCTGCTGCATACGAGTTAAACTCATTCATGAATCCAGATACTTCATCTGTCTCTCCCCTTGTCCCTCATCAGCAGCTGCAAGGATTCATGGTGCCTCAGCAATGTATCCATTAGGACGGTGCAGTTCTCTTGCTTTTCTTCTCCCTCTCTTCCTCTGGGTGTGTTCTGGCCTTTAAGTAAGAGGACCTGGCTGCCTGCCAGACAGCCATTTCCTGGTAATCTAATAGCTGCAGCAGATGAACTGAAAATGCATTTCCTGCCACCATGCTGTAAAATTTTTATTAATGTAACGGGAGAATGCATTGCTGGCTGGAACTGCAATGATGTTTGTGGTCCTGTGGATGGGAGGCAGAGGGGTGGAAAGTACAGTAGGATGCATATCAAGGAAGGTGAAATAGCCATGGGGCTCAGGACTGGAGAGGTTCTAGGTAACATAGAGGAGAGGGGATGCACTGATGGGCCTGGAGATTCCCCTTGCAGAGCTGTGCTACAAAAAATAGATGAAGCAGTTGTATGTCAGTGCCAGAGGTTGCCACTGTGTGATATGATACAGAGGAGATAATGCAGTCATGGCTCAGTGTTGAAGCCTGCAGTGCTGTAATATGGCAGAGGGGATGCAGGGTTTCAGGACTTGGTGGTGGGAAGCGGGGTGGTCCCTGGATGTTATGTTGTGATATAGCCAGGAGGATGTAGTGGTATCTTGGTGCCAGGGGTTTATGGATGCTGTGCTGTGATATAGCAGGGGGAAACTATGATTCTCACTGCTGGAGATTTCTGGGACCAATGCTGTGATACAGCAGAGGGGATGCAGTGACATCTCAGTGCTGGTTGCAGTGTCATGATACAGAAGCAGGTATGTACTGGTATTTTGGTGCTGGGAGTTCCTGGGTGCAGTGCTATAATAGAGCTGAGGGAGAAATCCTCCTGTGAGGTTCCCAGGTACCGTTATGTCTTATAGCAAATGGCTGAGCTAGAACAGGGGACTAGAATCCTTATGGGAGTGGTACAGAGGGAAATTATTCTCCCTAGGGTAGGTGGTTCATTTACATTTGTAGGATCATTAAAACAAGGGGTGGCCTGAAGCTGTAGAACTCAGGTGTAGATCTGGGGCCTGACAGTGAGATGGCATAATGATGGCTGCACTGAAATAGCCAGAACTGAGCAGAAGAAATTATGGGCATTCTACTTTCCTCTAAAATTTCAGCCTTTTCCTAGTGCTACACAGGGTAAAAGCACTGTGGAGACATTACACAGCCATTCCCATTTCACAGCCTCTCTCAAACACTATCACTGGGCAGCCTACACACAGGTCAGTGATGGCAGGACTCACTCATGAAAGCAGAAGCAGCGAGGTCCTTTGGGAGGGTGGCATGGAGAAGGCGAGGTGCAGGGGACACCAAGGACATGATGGGACAATGAAGAAGTGGTTCAAATACTTGCATCGCAGTGGATGCATCTACATGAGATACTGACTGCACAGTAGATTGTTACTACTGCGCAGTTACATATCATGGCAGGAAGCATGACATGATGCTACTGAGTAGTAGTAATGAGCTACTGCTCAGTCAGCATCACTTAAAAACTGTTCAGCAATGTTACTACACAGTAGCTCCAGTTACGGTACAGTAACAACTGCAGTAACAAATGCAGAGTCAGCATCTCATGTAGATGCAGCGAGTGTCCTGTATTTATCTACAACCCTTTCCTTCCCTGAGAGAGGATTCTTTAGGCTGACCTGCTTAAAATGGAGCTACTAAAATGCAGCCACCTCTAGGCAGTTTGAGGAAGCTGAGTTAGAACACAAAGCCTTGTCCCTCTGTCTCTCACTTACTGCCTTCCTCCCTCCTTTAGCTTGACTTTAACACAGGTTTACTGTGTTAACAAATTGGGCGGTAGCCCTTGCCAGCCAGAAAGAGGTGAGTCTCCTGTGGCCGTCTCAGTTACACCATGGCAAGGGGGCAGGGGGAGCAATTTTCTTTATTTAAATGTTATTAGTCTGGTTGTTCTGTGAGCCATTCTGCTGGGGGAAGATAGATGGGACTGAATCTCCTCACTATCAGCCATGAATAATTTAGTACCGGCTGCTAACAGAGCAGCCACACTTCCCTTGCCTCTCCATCCAAGGAAAGCTTTCCAGTCTGTGGCATGCAGAAGCTGATTCAAAGGTTCCAGTTTAAGCAAGAGACAGAAAGGGAGAAATCATGTTACTTATGACTTTGCATCTCCATGCTTTGCAAAGCAAGGTCAGTATCAACGTCCCTAATGACAGGGGATACTGAGGCATAGAGAAAGGAAGTGGCTTAAGCCATTAAGAGAATGCAGGCTCTTGTAGGATGCAAGTGATTCCAGTCAATGTGTCCTGTAAGGCAAGAATTAGACCCACATCTCCAGATTTCTGACCCAGTTGCATGCTCATCTGCTGGACAATGCCACCTCTGAAAGACGTTGTGGGTGAGAGAGGAGTTGAGTGACCTGGTTGTATTGTTAGGGTTGTGCGAGAGGCAGAGACAGACAGGCAGATGGATGGATGGACACAAGGACAGAAAGAGGTCTCTACAGTCCATTGAGTCGTGGGAATGCCACCCATTGGTCTAGGAAGCTTTGGATCAGCTCCTAAGAGGGTGAAGATGGAAGAAGAGCTTAACGATGGAAACAGCATTTACCTGAACCCGAAAGAGGGCAATAAAGAGTATAGGGAAGTGCTGATAGACTTGAGCAAGCCTGGAGGTGACATTACCCCTCAATCAGACAAATGGGTGGGGCAGTAGAAAGGTGTTAGGCTAATTTATTTGCCCTTGTGGCAGCACATGCCTTTAAGTGTCTTCATGTCCTGAGCCTGCCAAGAGATCGGAGCAATCTGGCGGTGACTCACTTAATTTTTGGCTGATGGTTCTCAGCAGCTTCCATGCTGGGACTATGACAGGATGGGATGGATGAAAACAAATACAAGCTATGCCACTCAGAAAGTAGGATCCTTCCCCCTGCAGAGCTCATTGTCCCTGCCAACTACCCTTATCGACTACGTGCAACAGAGATCCAGAGAGTCCCCATCTGAGGGGGTCCCTTTGGAGTTGGATCAGTGGAAGAGATGGTGTTGCATACTGCCCTATACACAGATGCCAAGTCTCCCTGCAATAATGGAGCTGTAGGTCTTGCTGCAGGATGGATCAGGCCCTGACTTGAGTTCAATTCCTGGCTCAGATATAGACTCCTTATGTGTCCTTGAATGGATCACAAACCATCCTGTGTCTCAGTTCCATGCCAATAAAATACTCCCTTCCCTCAGAGAGACATGTGTTAATAATCCAGTGTTGAATACAAAGAGCAGAGGTCATGGTAACAAAGAACACAAATGTCCCTGCCTGGGCGCTTCAAAGATGGCCTCACCTAGACTTGCAAGCAAGCCTCCAGTATAACAATGCCCATGAGAACCATGTAGCACTTTCCTTCTCTAAAGAGCTTCACCACTTTTTAAGCCATTCAACAGATTTGCAAGCTTGACCAATATATTGCTACCCCTGTTTCACCGAAAGGGAAGCTGGGGCACAAAACCAGAGAAGTGACCTATCCCTCATCATACAAGGAGTTAGAATTGGGACCCCCAGAATTCTTGACATCTGTATCTGTGCCCAGGCCTCAAGACCACCCCTCCCTCATCACTTTCCTCCAACCTCCTGCAGGTAGAGGCCTCCACATAGCAGAACCGAAGAAAACAGCTGTATTTTTCAGCTGTCCGGAATGTAACTGATTGATTGGGAGAAACCCAGTTTGTAGAGCTCATGAATAAAATCTTAACTGGATTACACTGAAGATCCTTGCCCTTCCAGAGAAGACCTCTTCCAAGAAATGATAGACAGCTGCCGAGGAGTAGCAGACCCGGCATGCAGTGAGATCACGAGAAAAGGGAACAGATTCTTGGCTACTGCAAATCCCTGCAGCTGCTTCATTGTGCCCTAGCAAAGTCTGGCACAGGAAGGTGAATGGTCTGGAACGTACTGGCAAATCTGTGATGCTGAAATACAGCTCCTGATCTTGGATCTCCTGGTTTATATAAGTGTAACCACAACAAAGTCAGTAGGTGAAACTTCTCCATCACCACTCTCTGTGGGCCTCCCAGCAGCATAAGACATGTGGCAGTCTTGGGAGAACTCATGCTCCCATGGGTCTGAACTACAGCCCTGGACCTGACCCCACCTTCTGAGCTCAACCCCTGATCCAACCGTGACTGGCCTCCATTAAGAGCTACTACTACCTCAAAGTAAGTGATACTGCCTTCTGGTGGTCAGCCCCACACAGAGGCTACAGGATCTGTTAATGCAATTAGAGGAGCTCTACTTTAATTTCAGCAGCCCCAGTTTGTGTGCCTGGCCCTGTAGGACAAGACATCTAGTCCCATGCCCCAGCTGCAAGAGTGTGCACAGTTGCATCTGTCATGTGAAATGCCATCTCCCTAAAACGGCCAGATCCAAACGTGCCTAAAGCGTAGAACTGGTTCTGGATCTAAGTGCTGTGGCATGGATCTTCCTGCAGCCATCAACAGGGTTGACATGCGGCAATGCTGGGTGACTTAATGGTGGTTTTTGGTTCTATTTTGGTTCTGCCTCCCAGATCCTCCTGCTTGCACAGATGCCCACGCCCCACTGCCTGAGGTTAGAGCTTCCCACGCTTCCTGCCGTCTGGAGACACTGGTCCAGGGAGCTGAAGATGTTGCACAGCCTTTTACCACTCAGAGTCTGCCTCCACTGCCAAGGCAGAGCTAAATTGGAAAAACACACACAATGACCTCTTGTGGAATGTAGTATTAATATTTGATAGGCCTAATGTAATCATATACAATCAATAAAGGCAGGAATATCTCTCCCCCTTTGTGCTCTCTTTCTCTGCCTTGTCCCTTCCTTTCTTTTCCTCTCCCTCACTTTCTCTTTCATTAATGCATTCTCCATTTTACATTATTTATTAACTTCCTTCCTTTTTTATTTTGAAAAAAAACCCCTAAATAACAGTGGTTATCTGTAGTCTCGGACCTTCTGTCTTAGCAATTTTGTGCCAGGCAGGAACTTTGCTAACCTTCCTCGCCCTGCTTTCCTTGTGTTCAAGCAGAGCCTGTACAAAGTGTCCATCCTCCCTTTCCCACTAAGGCTTTTTAAGGGAATTTCTTGCTCTCAAGTTTCTCTGCATTAGAGAACTGATCTGCTGTTAACTGAACTGGGGGAGCTAGTACCAATACTAATACCAGAAGTGCACTGAGTCTACCCCAGCCATACTGTTTTGGAGGCAGATAGTACCTTTGCTCTGCACTCACACTAGCAGTGCTTTATTTCTTTCCAAAGGACCCCAAGCAGCTCTCAGAAGCAGTGCCTTCTGGGAAGTTTTGAAAGTCATTGGGGAATTTTGATAGAAATGGTCAAATTCCCAGCATTCCCTAGGGGAAATCCCGTACGTCCTCTGGTACAATTGCTGTTTCCTAGGCCTTTACTCAGAGTGGAGGCCAGAGGGAAGGCTCAACTCTTGTTTTTTGCTAAACAGGAAACAGGTTTTCCTGCTGAAGCTTTGAGAAATCAATTATGAGGTGTCTGTGAGGCAGCTTCCACGATGGTGTTGGGGGTGTTCCAGCAGCACCTGCACAGAATGAGAGACTGAGAGGACCAGGACATGGCATTCACCATGCATCCTTCAGGCACTAGACAGGTGCCAGCTGCACTTCCAGATGACCCCCAGTGGAGGAGGCACCATCCAGACTGTGATCACAGACAGGATGGGACCAGTTCGTTCTCAAGGCCTAGATGAGTAAAAAAGGGGATGCAGACTTTGAGGATAAACAGGGAGCCTTTCCTGGAACTATGTGCTGGCCAGCACTGGCATTGTAGCAGTAGGCCCTCAGGATAAGAGCAACCACAGCCTTTTCAGGTCTAGCTAACCTGTTGGAACTTCAGTTGGCCAGGAAGCCCACAGTCACAGCTTTTGAGGGAGTGGTGGACAGGTCAATACACAGGGTGTTGTGGGGGCATGTGCAGGTGATCGATATACCAGTAAGAATGGAAGGACTGAAGCTGTCAGGAAACTTGCATTACCCGAGAGCTGCTAGGATGAACTGCAATATTTGAGTTGTTTCTAATAAGACTAGGGATCCACCGACACAAAGAACGACCAATCACTGATGAAGCAAATGATGGAGGGTATCTAGACAGGACAAGAGGATGGGAAGATACCAAGTGAGATGAGAGAGTTTTCAAAGTCCTGGACTTTCCATGGGCAAAAAGAAGGGAACTCTATCCCCAGTGATACACTAAGACTGTCTCTTGTCCCCTCTGGGATTCGGAAGATGCTGACCATCTACTTTTGCTTAGGACATTTTCTTTTTCTTTAGAACAGGAGTGGGCAAAATGCGGCCCAGGGGCCAGATGCGGCCCACCAGGCTATTCTACCTGGCCTGCAGGGCCCCTAAAAAATTTAGAAAATTAATATTTATCTGCCCCTGGCTGCCTGTCATGTGGCCCTTGATGGCTTACCAAAACTCAGTAAGTGGTCCTCCACCCAAAATAATTGCCTGCCCCTGCTTTAGGAGCATAGGAAACACTGGATTGGATCAGAGTTGAGATCCATCTAGTCCAGAGTCCTGTTTCTGGAAATGACCAGTACTAGCTGCTTCAGAGACAGGTACAAGAAACACCCTCTAACAGGTAGTCATGGAATAATCTGTTCATTGGAGATGCTCCTTCCTAAATTCTGTTTTCTAGTGATTAGCTTATGCCCTGAAGTATAAAGAATTATCTGTCTCCTAACATTGGTCCTTATAAATGTTTAATCCTACCCAACTCTCCCTGGCCTCACCACTATCTAGCATCAGGGAGTTCCAGAAGTTATGTAACAGACTTAAAGAGTATCTCACAACCCCAGAGCAGTGCAGGGCATGTCTACATCACAACACAGAGATTTGGCTTACTGCTGAGGCACTGAGCTCCAGGTACCTGTTCCCATCATGCATGCATCAGCTCTGAAACGGAGGTAACGAGGAGACTGAAAGCAAAAGGGAGTGTCTCTCATCCCCCAGTAATAAATGTAAGCAGCACAGGTTCTGCTTGCTGTGTTGTGCAAAACCTGTGTAACATCAAAGCCAAAATCTCCATGGCAAAGCCATTGCTAAAGCAGCTAGAATGGCACCAACTCACAAGCAAACATTTGCAATGGATACCGTCAGCTCAGCCTGCAGCTGGCAGGCTACACAAAGCTGAAATGCTCTGGGCATGTACTGTTGGGCGGAGAGTATGGAACTGGGTGCAGAGTTGTTGTGTAGCTCATTGCATTACATGCTGCAGCCTCATTTGTTCTTGCATATTAAGATCCTTCATTAATGATCAGTGCTTGGTCTGAGGCTTGGTTTTGGGTGGTAGGATGTTGGATGGTCTGTTGGTGGCAAGGCTGTGCATAACTGGTCACTTAATTGAAGTTACTCTCCTCAGAGTATATATGATGCTTTATTCATCTCCCATTGTTAAGCCTTACTGGCACTGGAAAACAGGTGCTTGCTGGAACAATGCACCTGGTCCTATTACACATCTAAGTGGACTTAGGCACCTAACAGTGGTTATATTTGACCCTACCTAAGTGCCTGGAAATGCATTAATGCACCTACTTCTGTAACATAGTGTCATCTTAGCTTTAAGACTGAATCACAAAAAGCAGGAGGAGGACTTGCCACCTTTTGCATTAAGCTGTTTTTCAGGGACTTGAGCAGGATAGAGTAGGTTCACACTTAGACATCTCAGTCCATGTAAGTCACACCTGGAGCTCTCACTGAATGGTTTTTACAGCCATTTCTGTGAAGATCATGTGTCTCCCAGACCTGGACACTAATGCTGTAGAATAGAGCATAATCTGATTTTGGTTGGTGGAGTGGTCCAGCAGCCACCTTGTGTACTGAGAGATATTACAATGACTATCACTTCCAAAGGGCATTCAGAACAGCAACTGCATTATAGAGGAGACCTTTGCTGAGCACACCAGGCCCAGCTTTAGTCCTTCCCATAAGCCTTATTTTTAACAGCAGCCCTGGCCAATTTCACCCCAAAACTACATAGGGCAAGATCCATCAGGGGAGCCATATCCATTTGCTGCAGTTGGGAACCTGTCCCACCATTCAGGGTATTGAGTCTTGGAGTTCAGGGGCAGCAAATGCAGCCCAGCCATCCCACGGCACAGCATCAGCTTAAGAGTGACACAGACACAGTACCCCCAACTTCCCTCATGACCTCCATGAAGAGAAGAGAGAAAGCAAAATGACTGTGGAGGGGAGAGTTCACACATACACACACACGCAATCTTTTAATTCAGTTGGGTTTTAACAGCATATTGAGTTCCCATCAGACCAATTGCCACTGTTCCACCAATCTCCCTGCTATGATCTTTCAGTTAGCAGCACCTGAGTCCAGACTGGGGCAGGGAGGGAGGGTGAGAAAGAGCTAAAGTTACACCAGGCAAGCAGACAGCTGTGAAATTGTGCCTGCAAGAAGCAAGAACTGTAGCCCAACAGTGATAGCTATCTGTAGCCTGTACCTGCCTAGCTGCATGTTCCCTGCCATATTTCATCGTCTGATATAGCTCTCTGAGTGTATGTATGTGTATGCCTGTGTATTTGTGAGTATACGCTGGACAGGAAGAAGGTGATCCCAGCACAGTTTTATTGTACTGAGTTTTTAAAAACAATGGGCTTTTATTAGCTATTGTCTTGCCCACTTTGTCACCTCCCAGAGCAGTTTTAGGCCTGCATAATTGCTTCCATTCTCATGGACTGGACTCATCCTGCTCTGGCTTTGCTCTCAGGTAATGATCACTTATGGTGCAAGCCACTGGTCCAAAGATCCATACATAGGTTCATCAACTTCAAGATGCCACAAGAGCGCATTAGATCATCGAACTGGCCCTCTTGCATGTCACAGGTCAGGGAGCTTCATCCAGTTACTCCTGTTTTGAGCCAAATGACTTGTGTTTGGCCAAAGTTCTTCCCAGAGAGGCACTCAGGCCCAATATGAAGACCACAAGAGACCGAGACTCCACCACCTCCCATGAGAGTTTGTTGCAATAGTTAATGACTGACACTGTTTACAACTTGCACCTTGTTCCTAATTTGAATTTGTCAAGCTTTGCCTTCCTCTGGTGAAAGACAGGATGGTGGGAATCAAGATGTGTTTCATGCTGGATTGTCCCTGAGGATGCCAAGGATGGAGCAGTGGGAGTTAAAGATAGACACAATAGCTTTCATCTTACATTTGCTATTTGTTGCTTCCAGCTCCCTGTTCAGCTCCCAGAATTAGCCACACTCGTTTGTGCACATTCTGAATTGGACCTACACTTTGGTGGCAATCCTGCTTTACACCCTCCACAGTCTAGATTGTGCAGGATGATTCATTTACACCACTTGTTCCATTACTTTGGGATTTGGCCTGGAAAGGTCCCTGGGAGCCCGACGGCTTGCCTTGGGTTGCATTTGGCCTGAACAGCGTGAGTAAATCCGGCGGCAGAGCAGTTTCACATCCCAGCAGGGTGAGAGAGGCCAGGCCTAGCAAGCCCAGGCCTAGAAGCCAGCCACCCCACACAGAGCAGTTCCATCTTGGGCAGGGTTCTCCACAGGTTCAGCAGGGCTCTGTAGCAATGACTCCAGAAACCAATAGACCATGATTCTTCCTCTAGCCTTCCTGGAAGCACTGTAAGTCCTTCTTGGAAGCACTGTATTTCTCTAGCAGTGGCATAGCTGTATAGAGGGGTTACAAAACTACAACAGCCCAAAGAAGGTTCTCATTTTCTCTGAAATTCCATTGGGGCCTGCTGGATTAAATGTAGTATCTCCAATGTGAGGTACTAAATTAATGCACATTAGGCTGCACTAATTCACAGTAGCACATTTGCACGCTTTTTTAGTGATGCTTAATACATAGTAGACTATTTTACTGCACATTAGCATAATGTCCCCATTTTTATATGACACTGATGCATAGTAAAATAGTCTACTGCACATTAAAGCGCAAGTGTAAACACACCCACCGGAACTCACTTTGTACACTCAGTAAGTCACATGTGCCAGTAATACCACCCTAAAGAGTCCCAAGTGAGGGACCTGAATCCACAGTTTGGGAGTGGTCTGGAGTTCAGAGGTGCTGATAAAAAACGCCGTCACGTACTAAACACTTCTCACTTGCTTCAGAACAGCTTCAGTGTCTCATACAGCAACAGGCAACAACTGAGAAGCCCACCACAGCACCCAAATTGGCTGGTGGCAGAAACAGATGTCTTCTTGGAATGGTCGGAGCAGGGGGGCACCGAGTGGAATAGCCTTTCTCTGAGATTGACCAAAACCAGATGCTTGAGAGAGCACTATAAGAACCATATCATGGTGAGATATTATAAATCCCCTCCACAGGTCTCATTGTGATCTCCAGCACCAGCCAAGGGGCATAATCCTATGAGGTCCTTGGCACAATCAAATGTACCTGCTTCTTTTTAAGTCTTGGGAATCATTTTTTGCTTTGCTGCAGCAGTGTGGGAGGAGGCTGTGAGCAATTTGTGGTTATCAAATTCGTCACAAGAATGTAGTGCAGTGCTTTCATTTACTGGGTGCCTGGGTAGCCTCATAGAAGGTAACTAAAAATGGTATCCATGTCGATGATACAAAGGGGATTCGTCTGAGACCTGATAAGCCCCCACCATCAACTTTGTGACGACTTCCTGGAACCACGTATATGGGATCAATAGATCTGCATCAGCAATTGAATTGGGGACTTCTCAATCTATGAACCAAGGCCCAGAGCTATTTAGGCCTCCAATTCCTATATATGTACCTGTATGGACTGTATGGCATCCATTCATCAGTGAGTGATGGTGGATATTACAGCTGTTCTACTAAATGGTGGTACACTTTCTCTTGTAGCTGTAAAGACTGATGTTAGACTTGCAGATCTCCTGCTACAGTGGTCACAGTTGTACATTAGGGGCTACTGTACTGACAGGCTATTTCCTTCAGTCACATTTCTGTTGTAATCTGAGTGACCATTTTTTGTTGTGATGTTGTACTTCATGATTGAGAAAGGAACATCACTTCGTCCTGTCTCCTGCTAAGGCAGGGATGGGCAAAATGCGGACCAGGGGCCGGATGCGGCCCGCCAGGCTATTCTATCCGGCTCTTGGGGCCCCTAAAAAAGCTAGAAAATTAATATTAATCTGCCCTGTCATGTGGCCCTCGATGGCTTGCTGGAACTCAGTAAGCGCCCCTCTGCCCAAAATAATTGCCTGCCCCTGTGCTAAGGCCTCCCAAAGGTTTCGGTTGATTCCAAAAACTGTCATATCCTGCTTGCAGATGTCTTTGAAATGCAAGACTGGGCACACTTTGGGCACACTTTTAAGTGCAGTTAGGCACCTATATTCCAGTTAATAGCAGTACAGCCAGAGGTGGAGCACCCACCAATGCTCAGAGCAGTGCCAGCTCCTTCCAGGTCAAAAGCAGAAGCTGCTTTTGTCTGTCCTCCCCACAACCGCAAAGGCACCACCCAGTGCATCTGTCCCAGTCATTCCCTGCTTTCCCCTCCCCACCCAGTTACACTACTGAGTATGGTCAGTGGCAATGCATAGGGGGTGCAGGGTGCATGTGCACCCCCAAGAAGGCTGCACTCACTGCTTAGGTGTCAGGCAGGGGGGGCAGGTGGGAGTGCCGGTGTCCCCGCTGCAAGCACCGGCCAGTGAGTGGAGCGCCATGGTGCTCCCAGAAGTGGCTGCAGTGACCACCCACTGCGACCCCCTCCCCGCCATAGGCGAGCTTGGCCACAGGGGGACCCCCCCACACACCTGACTGGTCACCAGGGGGGCACATGCCTCCCCTAACTAAGGCAGCATCAGTTGCCCATGAGTATGGTACCTGAATGCCTTTGAGGATCTCAGCCTAAGTTCATTAGTTGGAAGCAAAAGTGGATTCACAAACCACTGTGCAGACCTGCCACTAGACGGAGACATAGACATGGCCGTAATCAGAATGGCACCTTTAAATGGGTTGCATGGGTGTAACTGAGCCCAGAGCTTGGTTGAGAGTTTTCTCTGGCCACAGGGTGCTATGGAGGAGGACAGGGTGATAGCTGGTCATTAATAATGTGGATCATGTGCATTAATTTCTCTATGATGTCTTATATCATCTACTGTCTTTCCTGCCTGGTGATGATCTTCTGATGTCCCTTCCAGCCTTGCAATCTATGAATCTACTCACCACTTTCTGTCTGCCCCTTGGACCCTGAGAGGGTGATCTGAAGCTTTGAGGCCTGTTCAGGTGGATGCCTCAAGTAAAATCCACCTCTGCTCCCAGGGCAGCTGGTGGTTCTTCTCTTCGGAAAAGCCAGTGCTCTGTTGCAGACTGAGGGAGCTGTGAAATGAAAACCTGTTCTACTGGTGTCAACAGCAAAGTACTTATTGGCTTCATTAGGGCCAGGAATTCACCCATGGTCTCTAAACACACCACGGGGAATCCAAGCAGATCACTCTAATCTGAATTCAAGAGGGAGAACAAGAGGCCCCATAGTAGAAGAGGGGAAATGAGCCCAGCTGACACTGGGGGGGTGAGAAAAGGCCTCTCCCTAACCAGAGGCAGCTGTATCAGATCTTCCAAACTCTTAAGTTGCCAGATCTCTGGGCTCTAAGAGAAACACCCAAAATCTGGCCTGTGCCAGTTGTCCTGCTGCTTAGGACACATGGCTGCAGGAGTGGGGAAGGCCTAGATTCTTGCAGGGGGAATTAGAAAGGGGATAGGGGGAGGGGGTCAGTAGGAACACCAACATTTCAGCCTGCAAAATTCTTCTGACAATAAGGAAGGAGAGAATCAGGTTAGAACAAGCAGCTGTCTCTCTCCAAAGAGCCCCCTCTGCAAGCCAGATGTTCTCTGATCCCATTGGCACTCTGGCCCAGACCTACCCACAGGCAGAAAGGAGGGGGCTGGGCTGGGCTGAGTCAGCTGCAGGGAGATCTAAGGTGAGTAACTGACAAGTCACAAGCTGATACCAAGCCAAGCTCCATGCGACAGAGGTACCGGAGTCACCAGGGCTGCTGCGAGTCTCTGTGGAGGGTCCTCTCAGCCTCCCAGCTCAGAGGAGTCCCAGCCCAACGGAGAGTCACATTCTTCCGGACTGAGCCAGCACCCTGTGGAGATGGAAGGAATGAGGGCCAGGCACAGCTTCAAGGACAGTGGGAAAGTTACAGTAGATGGAGGGAGGGAGAGAAGAATAAATGGCTCAGCAGATAGAACAGTGACCTCGGGGTCAAGGGCTCTACAAGGAAGGAAGGAAAGAAAGGGAAGTAAAGGGTCCAGACAGCAGAATCCTGGTGACACCTGGGCTGCTGAGCACTGGGGTCAAATGGAGAGTGTCTCCTCTGGGGAGCTGGCTTTCTCTCTTCCTTTGGCTGCTGTTGAGATCCAATGAGTAGCTTTCGCTCAGGGATGGGATGGTGAGGCATGCTGTAGGTCTAGATTGGCATAGCTGTGTGGGGAAAGCTGAGAGCAAGACAACAGCTGCAGGTCAGGACAAAAAGACATGGGCAGGGAAGGAGTCAAAGTCACACAGCAAGTGAGTGGCAAAAGCCAGAAATAGCAGGGGGAGTTGGGAGGTCTGAGTTCTAAGGCAAGGCTGCTTTGCTTCTAACAAACCAAAGCCTGTGTTTCCAGCCCTACTGGATGCTAGTGCAGATCCACTGCAGCAGGACCCTGGTAGTTAGCAGAGACCAGTTGGGTCCTACAGTTTCTCCCCTCCTTGTAAATATAGACTATATCCTGGGATTTATTAAACAAAGGCCCAGCCCCTGGCCCCTATAGTTTTGCTTTTTCCCCCTTTTTATTATTTTTTTCCCTCTAAAGCAGAGGAAACCATGCAGCTAGCAGAAACCTCCAGACCAAACTGTCTAAGGAAAACAGTGGTGGAACTTGGAAGGGGTGAAAGAAAGAAGAAGGAGAGGAAGAGGGAGAAGGGAAATGGCCTGTTGTTTTCTCCACCCCAGCCCCCATCTTGATTCTTTAGCCTCATAGACTCCAAGAACTGGTACCTTTGAAAAATCAAACTGTACAGTGTGTCCAGAGCCAGCAACACAGGCTTTATGGCTTCACTGGGCTGCTGGGGTCCAGGAGGCACTTGAGTTCCAAGTAGAGATAAGAACAAAGCAAAATCCCAAACCCAGACACCTCCTTACCATTGGGATATTCAAATCTTGGACCTAGATGTTTGTGGCTCAGAGGAGTCATAGGTGGTTGGGCATAGTCCTAGTCATCACTTCACATTGTCTGTGTGCTTTTGGCTATAGAAACTGCTGAGCCTTGATGGCCATTGACAGCGGTAGACCTTTGACTTGACTTAACCTGCTCTTTTCCAGTTATGAATCACTGCAGGGATCAGTTCTGAACCAGGCTGCAGGAGCTGGAAGACGTTGGGTGCCAAAGCAGATGTGCTGGCCTCCCTACAGCCAGCAACTTTGCAGTAGAACAGCACAATGGAGCAAAGTGTTGACACACAGCAGCTACAAGTGACTTGTAAGGGCAGTGGGACAAAGCTATTACAATGGTTACTCTGTACAGAGGTCATAACAGGATGCAGCAAGAGTGCATGGAAGGAGCAAAGCAATAACCACGGTGCACGAAAGAGAGTTAAACCCCTGGTATGACTTGAATGGACTCTAAAGAGCTTCTCACCTGACTCATACCCTCTTCCCCGTGGGAGACTAACTCTACCAGCCCCCCCACCCCCAACAGCTGTTGTGGAAGGACAGGAAGAGCGTCTGCCCGCAGCTATGACACATGGTAAAACAGCTAGTTGGGGTTATTTTAGCTGTGTAAACAGTTGTCTTCCCTTGATCCTCCTGGAGTGGGGCATGAGGATGTTGTGATGTCCCTGGAAGTATAGGCAGGGTACACGTCCTCCCTCCCCAAGACAAGGCATAGCCATGTGACTGTGTGCAGAAGCCACACATGGGAGGCAGTGCCTCACTGCCCAGCTTCAATCAGGGACAGACTGTCTCCCCCAGGTTTCATTGTGAGGCTTGGGTCATGTCTCTACTGCCCAAGGTGGCATTTTGCTGTGGGGCACTAGCAATCTTTCTCCCAGCTGACTTTGCCTGATAGCCTCCTCAGCAGGGATCCTGGTTTTCTATGATAAAAAATCTTCAATCTTCGAATTTAAAAAAAAAAAGGTATCCCAAAATCCACATGCTTCCAAGATTAAAATGAAATGTCACTAATATATAAAGCTATGTATAGTGGTGTTTCATTTTAATCATGGAAAAATGTGGATTTTGGGTCACTTTTTTAACCTAAAAATTGGGGATTTTTTTCATCAGTGAAAACTGGGATTCCTGCTCGTCAGGATTTTCCAGCACTGCCTGCCTGTGTCCATCCCCAGGCCTAGGCTGCTTGCAGACCCACACAGTCTTTTATAGTGCACTTCGCTCTGGGGCAAAGAAATGGACAGAATCTTAAGCAGGTCCTGGTGGGGCTGTTTCCAAAGGCACTGCATTTCACATTGCTGTGCATGCATCCCCTTATGGCCAACATATACAGGCTCCAGGAGGAAGACCACAGTACTCGCCAGTTCAAAATCCTAACCTCAGAGGACCTTGCAGTGCTGTTTGGACGCATGTCCAAGCACCTGGGACCTCACAGCCCACTTTGATCAATTCATCTCCTACTTCAGAAACACCCTGTGGAGGACCAGGAACCTGTTCATGTACAGGCACACAAACCTTTCAATAGAAGCCTGTGTCAAAATGGGACCTGTAACTAATATTCACATGCTTTGCAGTAGCACCTGAATGTCCCTGTGGTGATAAGGGACTTATCCTGAGAGATACTGGGTGCATCTACAAGATGTATTAGGCTAATGCATTAATGCACATTAACCTAATTTAATATGTATTACAGGCACACATCTACATGTGCACGCCCTTAATGTGCATTAAAAATGGCAAAATTAGGCCAATCATGCCTAAATTTGATACCTGCAAATTCAGGTATCAAGTCCTGCATGTGTAGACACTTGCCAAAAGTCACTTAATGCATATTAGCCTAATGCTCATTAAATTTAGTTGCGCTTAAATGCACATGTAGATGCGCCCATTGTGTATACAAACAGTATGATATCCCTTCCTCAAACAGCTCATTAAGTCATGTTAGTGCCCTACCCCTATAAGGCAGGGGTGTTTTGCACATCAAGTTGGTAACTGGGAAAGCGTCTTTTAAGTAGGGTCAGAGTTGAAATTTAAAGAAATGTGGTCTCAATTGCTGGTCTTTGCCTAGTTTGGACTGCAGTTCCTTGGGACTGGACCATGAAAGCTGGAATTCACTAAGGAGTGCATAACAACTCACCTGCTGAATCAACTAGCCCTGAAAATGGATGGCGCTGGAGCCTGGACCCATACCTGTGGCAGATGGGCAAGGTCAGAAAATAAATATGTAACACAGAGGTTGGCTGGATATGATGGGACCTTATACACTCATCTTTGGCTGGGCCTCCCAGGTACTTCCGTGTTTCTGGAGTAAGGGTAATTTGAGATTATTCTCCTATTTAGCCTAATATAAATCACAATCTAACCTACTCTCTGTATGGACAGTGTTCTTGTCCCTTTCATCATGTCATGCCATGAGTGGGGGCTGCCAAGCAACCCTCTAATGGATCTTTGTTAAGATTATGCAGCACACTGGAAAGGATGGTGGCAGGGGCAGTGCCAGCCTCTTCCTGGTGAGGTGGGCTAACAGAAAATTGTGCGGGGGAGGCTGCATTGTACATCTTCTGGCCAAACATACTTATTCATTTTGTTTAACAATACCCACTTAAGCATGTGTTTTATCTATGTTATTTGCAGAAGGAGAATATATATATATTCCATGCAAACAGATGGTCTGGTCAGGGCTGGGAGTGCCACGCCTCTGTGGGCTGCAGGTGGGAGTGGGGCGGGCTCAGCTACACAGGGTGGGTGCTGGTGGCCCAGGGTGGAGTCAGGGGGCTTGGACAGGGGCAGTGCTGGGAGGGGTGGCTATGGGGGGCTAAGATAAATTTTGGGGTTGCTATAGGCCCCCCAAGCCTCCCCCTAGTGCCACCCCTGGGCAGAGAAGACTCCCCTTAACTGTTCCCTAAGAGTCTTCCTGGCCACCCCCTCAAAGCTCCCTCAAAGTATGTGGGATTTCCTCTGGGAGTGATCTTAAGGTAGGGGTATCAAACATTACCTGGGGTAATGTAGGCCCAGCACTCTTTCCTGCTTATGCAGGGGGTCGGACTCGATGATCTATTGAGGTCCCTTCCGACCCTAGCATCTATGAATCTATGAATCTATGAATATGGCCCATGAAGCTATATTATCTGGCCTGTAGGGCTCCCAGAGGGGCCAGATATTTGGGGGCTGGGCAAGCAGGGGCAAGGTCCACAGCCAAAATCCCAGAAACTGAGCCCAGTTGGGTCAGCAGTGGGAGGGATGACAAACAACTGTTCATGGCTGCTACTGCTTGTCCCACTGCCCCATCAGGATCCAACCTGCAAGGAGGATCCCTTTTCTCAGGAACTCCAGGGCTTTCTGGATGAAGAACTTCTGGGTTTTCCAGGATTCTTCTGAAGGGATCAAGGAATGACCGGCATTTCCCATCCTCCAAGAATACTTTACAGACTTCCTGGATTCCCTCTAAAGAGTTTACACAATCCCCAGGGGCTTGAATTACATAATTCCTGAATCCCAGGTCCCTGGGGTCTGGCATGAGAAGCTACAAGTCCCCTAGGTCTCCAGGGTCCATAGGGAAAGCTAGTGGAGTTCCCACATGATTGCCCTCAGAAGAGTTTTAGATGAATCCCTAGCCTCAGAGTTGCATCCTGGAGTAGTGACAGCTCCACGTACCCCCTTTCTCCTGCACTAGCACCTAAGCCTCTAGATGAATCATTTAGGTCTTCACTCTCTCACCTGGAAAACCAGCTGGAGTTGAAACTGTCACCATATGAATTCAGTGTGATTGAACCCAGCTGCACCTCCTCCTTGGCCAGCTCTGAAAGACACTAGGATGACTCAGATGTATCTAATTAGTGAGGGGCATGAGTGACTAGGCATGAGGGGGCGGGAGGACGAGGGAGACAATTTTCCCAAATATACTAGAGCAGCATTTCTCAAAGGAGGAGCTCATCCAAAGGAGGAGTTTGCTGAGCCCATGCCATGGGCTAAAGGCATGGGCAGAGAGAGAGAAAAGAACCTCAGCAAGCATAAAAAAAGTCCTTCAACACCAAATGAAATACAGGGGGATGGAAACAGTCACCCATAATACAGCTCCCAGTTCACAAGTCCACCACCTTTTTCACAGGCAGCACCACTGTTAGAAATGCAGTGGCTGCATTTTCATATGCCCTCCCCCCTCAGAAAAGATTCAGTGCTCCAGTGTGGCAAGTAGGCCTGGGGACTGAAAGGTAGGGGAGCATGTATTGTCTCTAAGAGTTCACAGGGCCCCATACAACAGGGAGTAAGTGGCCTTGCCTAACGGCTGGGTTCTGCTGAACCAGGAAAATCAATAGTGACTGTCTGCTGATGGACGGAGTGAGTGAGACAGAGAGAAGGGGGAGGGCAAGGGCAAAAAGAGAAGGAGCCTGCCAGCTTGTAGTAAGAGAAGCTGAGGGGAGTCGCTGTAGTCAGAGGGTGAGACGGTGGCCTGTGACATTGTGGGAACAGACTCTGTACTGGGGGATTCTACAGGGCTCATCTTCCTTCCCTTCCTCAGCCCCCCAAACCACCTGGGGCATTCACCTTCCCAGCTACAAGCCCCATGCCCCACACAAATCAGAGGCCATGGCAGAGGCCTTGCTGCATTAGGCACATGGGAACCGAGGGAGAGTCTGCCCTAATGCAAGTCACTTATTGACCCTGCAAAGCTGAGGGCAGAGGAAGATTGAAAGGAGGAAATGTAGGGAGAGAGCTCCTATTAGCAGCATCAAAGCTATATATTATCATCTGGAATGACTGCACAGACCAGCAGGCAAGCAGCCAAAGTGGTGGCTGCTGTTGCACCCAGCATCAGCGGTGACCTGGGCTTCCAATGACACGGGGTCTTTCATGTGGTGTCCTTGGTCTGTCAGCCGGACAGCTCCCCCACACACCAATCTGCTGAATACCATTGGCAGGCAATTTCAGATAAGGATTGAATGGGCACTAGCAATCAAACAGCATGCGTGGACACTAGAATAATCTGGCAAAATGGAAACTGAGGCCCCAGTCATCAGTGTTGTCTTGGGTGGTTATGGAGCAGGTGGCTGGAAGACAGGACCCCTGGGTTTTAATCTGTGCTCTTTCACTGTATAATGCTAAATGAGTTACTTGGGGGCATGTCTCTTCTGTTCCCATGCCCCTCACCTCCCCAAGAATGCCATCAAAAAGTACACCCTGCCTACCTGTATATGCCAAATGTGCAGAAAAGGCAGAGAAGCTGCCTTGAGGGCACAGTCCCCTGCCCTTCCCCATTCTTAAGCATCGTGGAAACAGGGATCTCAAGCTGGTGTCCTGAGGTGGGCTTCCCTGTCTTGTTTTGAGGTTTGGGACTTGCAAGAGCAGGGGCAGGTGTTCTTGGGGGCAATTGCAGAGCTCTGCAGAAGCGCTGTAGACATACCCTTAGGGACTGTCAGCATGCACATGGCAGTGCCCTGCAGAGATACCCTGACCTAGCTGTGAGAGAGCTAACTTAGGGACCAGGAGCATACATAGGTTAGCACAGTGCTGTACCTGGGCTAATCAGGCCTTGCCAGTGAGGCTAGTTAGTCTGGGTGGAGCATTGTATTAACAGCTATACTGCTTCCAGCTCTGGAGACTATGCCTGCAGAAATAGCTCAGGTATCTTTGTACAACACTGCCTTGCCCTGTATGTGCATGCTCTTAGTGCCAAATGCTGTTCTCTGAAGATAGTGGTGCAAATCCAAATGAAAAACCTGGCTTGGCTGGGGTCATTTTGGGTTTACACCAGGATAATGGCAAATGGAATTTGGAGCATGATCTCTCTGTACCTCGTGTTCCAGCCATGAGAATGAGGGTGATGACATTCACTCACCTCTCAGGGGTCTGTGAGGTTTCAGTCATCGGTGTTTATAGAGTGCTTTGATATCCTTGCATGAAAGCCAATTCTGAAAAGTGAAGCAAAGTGAAATGGCACCAAGACAGTCTTGGTACATCACAGGGGCTTTGTGAAGCTTGTCTCACGGCCCTCCTGTGAGAGAGAGAAGTGTTGTCATGGAGGTCCCTAAAGCTTAGAGAGACCAGGGATATGGACACATGAGAAATTTACCACTGAATGAAAGGGCTTTATTGTGCATCAGCTGCTCTGTGATACCTGCTCATGTGTGCACTCTTAAACCGTGGGAAGTGGAAGTTAAACCATAATAGCTTAGTCCATAATAGAGGAAGGGGAAGTTACCACAGTTTAACTCTCATTTACCATAGTGAAAGAGCATGCACATGGGCTGTGGCTGAGAAACAGCTGGCATGCAATCAAGCCAGAAGAAGCAGCTGGCATGCAGGAAAGCCACTGTGGAATAACTTGTTTGTGTTTCCAGATACTGACTTGCTCAGGGTCACAAAGAACACCTCTGGCAGAGCTAGAAGTTGAACCCAGATCCTAAGCTAGCTCCTTCACAAATGGCAGAAAGTACAGATACATCTTGCAGCTTTTGGGCAACCTCAACCCCAGTCCCCTATGTGCCTGTTTCGTTCTTTCTGCCAAGAAGGGTGAGAAGGCAGGAAGATCTATCCTGTAAAGAAACCCGTTTTCATCACCCAAGTGGTCCTCTGAGGCTGGGATATGGCAAGCAGCCACTGTAAGAAAGAGCTTTGCAACAACTCCCAGGATTCCTGGTGTCATGTGAAAGGAGTGATCAGCAAAAACAGCCAGACCACAATGCACTCAGAGCCATTAGATTCAAAGTTTGCTGTGCCTGGGATTGCCGCTGCTGAAAACCCACCTGGTCCAGCATCACCTGTTTAGTCACAGCGTGAAATGAACAGAGCTGCTAGTAACAAACATTCTTCCTTTCCTTTCTGTCCAAGTGTTTCTACAGTACCTCTCACAACAGCATACTCTGCACCTTCTGCCTGAGGATCCCAATGCACTTTACAAAGAATTGCACTTCCAAACCATCTTGAAAGGTCCACGTTTTTATCCCCATTGCACTGATGAAGAAACCAAGTCACAAAGAGGGGAAGTGATTTCCCTAGGATCAGGAAGTGAGTCCCAGGCCAAGCCAGGAGCAGAATCCAGGAGTTCCATCTTCCAGCCCTGCCTGTTTGTCATTTGGGCCTTACAACAGGATGGTAATGAATTGAATGCGCCAGTACTTCATATTCTCAGCTTTCTTGGAACTTAGTCCCTGTGTGCTACTGGACACTGCATAGGAAGTGAGAGAAGCAAAGAGCCTGGCCTTCCAGCTCAGCTGAGTGAGTTATACTCCACTCATCCATTCATACATGGCATATATTCAATACCCCATAAATATTTGCCCATTATGGGCCATGTCGAACATATATTATAGCTCATAGGAAACAGGGAGTTTACAACCTAATGGCTCAAGTCAAGGGCTGAAGAATGAGTTACAGACAGACTTGCAGACTGCATGGAGCTCCTCTTCCCATGGCTTTTAACAGTGTTTAAATCCAGGAGGTCACCTGGACAGGACACCATTAACCAGCCACACAGTTATACACTGTATCCAGGCTTTAGAGGGACACTGTAAAGCTCATGCACCAAAACATATTTCCATAATGTTTGGATGCTAACTGTGTCAGGCTGCAGAAGCACTGCTAAGGTAAACTTGTCAGGAAAACCATCTGTTTAGGATAGGAACTTGCTGCACAAAGGTTTGGACCATTTTGAGCTGAGGCAGACTATCAGGTTAGTATGGGTAAGGCACATCAACATCAGTTTCTGTAACCAAAGGCCCACAAGGGAATGAGGTGGCTGATATACATCCAGTCACTGACAAGTGGGTCTGCTAGGGACTATCTTCAGCACAGACCTAGGGCAAAACCTCAGACTTCTGGAGGCACAGCAGAAAGACTTCACTACTCTGCCACTACCCCTTTACCCAGCTGAATAATACACTGTAATACTATCTGGCTTTTATCACCACCCCACACCACAAATGTTAAAGGACTTGACAAAATGGGTAGGTATCTTCTTTCCACAGATGGGAAGACTGAGGCACAGGAGATGAATTTCACTTTGGCACAGTGAGGGAAATATATGGCACCAAAGGGAATAACAATGTTGTCTAAGCCCTGTTGTCTTGGAGTTGTGGGATGCAATTCACCTCCAAAATGGGGAGTGGTGACAGGTTGATTCAGGTATGCTACAGATCCAAAAGCAGGAGTTTGGGCCCCGCTCTGAACAGGTGCTGAAGGTTGCAGCTGGGTTTCTGATCATTTGGGCTGAGGAGTCAAAGACAGTAGATGATGAAAGCCACATTACCCCCTTGTGTGTTATCAGTTACAGAAACTGGTGTTCTTCAGCCATGCTAGCAATGAACTGCTAAGCTTGGGACATTTTAGAGCTTGACTGCCTGTAGGCTTTATGCAGGCTCTCTCTCTCTCTCTCTCTCTCTCTCTCTCACTCAGGGAACAGTCTCTTCGAGGTACTAGGGCCTAAGCTTTTTAGAAGAAAAAACTCCGTGGCTTTACAGCATAGAAACAGGACCTCCAGCACCCCTCTTGAGGAAGGAATGTGACATCATGCACTGCTTGTTAGGGATGGAACCATGAAGATAACCCAGAAGTTCAGTCTCCCAAGTCCCTGTGCTAATCATTAGACCAAACTGCCACCCAGAGAGAAGCTCCCTAATTTAAACTGTAGCAGAGGCTGGATGGAGTTCTGGGAGCTTCTGCAGTGCAATGGGCTCTGCTGAAAGGTATTTCCATCGTCCTTTTTATTTCGTGCTCACTGCTTATCCCACAGACACCAGGGTGACATTCATTATCAACTCTCCTGGAAAACTGCAAAAGGAAGAAGAATGTCCAGTGTGAGGAGTGCTGGGAGAGAGCATCCCCCAGGCTGAGCTAATCATAGAGGGGCCATGACGCAAGGACGGGGGGAGATCAGGGTCCTGACCTTTCCCAGGCTCTGCTGTGCTCCACGCTCCAGTTCCCTGCCAGTTTATCGGCCACTGGAGTGAGACCAAGGGAACATCAGCCAGGACAGAACGAATAAACATCCGAGCCTGGGCTTCCTTCCTTCCTTCGAGTAACACAAAAATGGGAGGGAAGATAAATTAAATTAAATGTAAAAAACCAACACAAATAAATAAGCAATTGTGTCTCCATGGTGATGGGAGAGGAGGGAGTCCAGCGGCAGAGCAGTGCATCTCAGAGAAAATCTCTTGAATAGCAAGACCCTGTATCTCTGAAAAACTGGTCCAGGTCGCATTCAGGGTCCTGAGCCTACACTGATAATAGATCATCTCCTCCTACGAGCTTGAAGTAAAACACCCATTGTAGTCAGTGGGCTGACACCCATTGATTCCAGTGAGCTTTGGAAGGGGCGGGTGGGTCTGTCTATATGGCATCCACAACACACCTCACTGTGTTGCCATGACGGGTGCTTCGCCCCCTTGGTCCCACTCAGAAAGCACCAAATGCTGTAAAGATCTGATAGCATTCCCACTGGAGCAGTGGTGGGTGCATGCCAGTAAACACTGGCAAGACTGAGAGACTAAAGTGGGCAGGGCACACCCTGGGCACATGCCAAACAGCAGCTACATTCCATGTTTTCAGGCTCTGGTGTTTGTTTCATTCAGGCACTCCCTAGCATGATCGGAGGTAGGGAAACACGCTCTATGCCTGTGTGGGTGCACAGCTGCTTTAGCCATGGATGACATTTGTGCTGATCTGTCTGTAGGGCTATATCAGCCCTTGCAAAACTGCCAGGAAAATTTGCCATCCAGGTACAAGACCTCCCTGAGAAGGCAGAACATGTTTCTGGCCCATCAAAACAATTACCTGATCCATGCAAGTCAAACCTGGCAAGCCTTCTGTAAATACTAATTGTACAATGGACTTCCCTCTCCTGTGATCCAGCAGTATCAGAGCCTCATGCAACATCCCCTTGGATTTACTTAACTGGTGCTTCACTTCTATTGGCAAGCAGAAAAACGTTTTCAAAGACTCAAAGAGATAAAAAATACCCATCTCCAGGTTCAGGAAATGAGCACAGGTGGACATCAGCTGGACTGATATGTCAGACCCTATGTCAGCAATCAGCCCTCTCCAGACAATAGATGATCAGGTTGGGGGCGGTTAGGTGATCCCTCCACCCCACCTCTTCTCCCCAACAGGAAACTTTTTTTGTTGGGAACGTGGTGGGACACCCTCTCATTGAAAGCTCGGCCCTATAGGCAGAGACCCCTTCCTGCTACCCTGTGGGGCACTGGAAGAAGGATGCTGATGAATCAGATCTATCCAGCATCCCTATTACTGGTATCAGAACATGTGGCACCATTAGATCCATCCTACTCAGAGACCTGAATTTTCTCTTTGCTCTTTTTCGCCAGTTAAGTGAATTCTTGGGGAAATGAAGCTTAACACCACTACAACCCTGCACAAGCAATGAAGCTTTCCTTGACTTTTCCCCACAAAATAATTTTGTCAAAATTGACAAAAATATAAGCAGATATTTTGATGTCGATGAAACTATGTATTCTGGTGGCAAACAAATCTGCTGGAAAGGTGTGACCATCTTGAGTGTTAGTTCATCCCCAAAGAACCTCATCTCCTTCACCTTCTAAAGGTGCTGCTGTTCATCCTGCAACCCTGGATGAATGGTTACTGGCATTTCTACTCCATTCATAAAGCTTTGAAGCATGCATATTTTTCTTGGCACTTGGCTTTAGTATTCTGATGCAATTCAATTCCAATGAAAATGCCAAGCATGACAGATAAACAGACACAGATCCTGTCAGGTCCTGTTGCTCTTAGAACTTCTTAAAAGACAGCAGCTAGGTAACTTCTCGGATTTCAGAACCATTTGAGCATGGATGTGCTATTTCCAGCATCCATGGACACTGACCAGAGACTTAGAGCCAGGTCCTGTCCTGCCTCCAGCAGCACCATCCAATTTACATGTTCATCAAAATCAAAACCATGGAATAGATACATTATTCTGTTTTCTGAGCAACTTTCGTATTACCAGCATTTTAGAAATGAAGGAACTGGGTAGACAGAGAGGATTGTGACTTGCCAAAAGTTGCCCAGCAAGACAAGAGTACAGTCAAGCATACAGTTTCTGAGTCCTTTTCTGTCATCACTGTGAATTGTTTTCACCCTGTTGCTATGTCGTGGCCAAGTATGAACTGATGTCCGAGAAAGAAGAATTCCTCTGTCCTCTTCTTAATCAGACTGCCTGTCTTCTTCTTAATCACGGTGCTTATTACACTGGGTTGTGTAATAATGCAGAGCTGGTCACTTGACCTTCAAGAATGCAAATGTAAGTAAAACAAGGAGATAATTATCTTTTCCATGGCGACCTGTCGCACAGGGCGTGAGCCAAAAAGAGGATACATCTGTAGGATATGGAAATGCTTTCCTACCAGCCCAGTGATGTGCCGCTGACCTCAGAACCCAGGAGTGATGGATCTGCAGACAGGGCTGTCAGTGTCTTTCCCAAGCAAGAGGCTAATTCTAGAGGCCGGATATAACCTCCAATCATTAGTCCTCAGCTGAGAGGAGGAAAGAGAAGAATTGTGTAGGCTGTTGCTTTTTTTAAACAACTTGTGACCCATGCATTAGCATTAGATTAGAGTAATTTAAAGGAGGAGGGCAGGGGAAAAAGAAAAGTCCCAGGTTCTGAGTTTTAATGGGTACTCCATAGCAAGTTTGTGTGTCCTGGTCAACCCTAGAGGCAACCATTCACCTCTCCATGGTGCCATCTGTGACCATAATAGTGATATTCAACCCCAGGCTCTAGCAACATATGCCTTATATATGGATCTCTTCCCTGCTTTGAATTACACATCCCAGGCTATCCTGATGCTGATACAGTGGCCGCCCAGGAACATAAGAATGACCGACATGAAACTTCATGGAGACAAACACAGACATGTGAAAGTCCCCATGTTATCATAAGCTTACTATGCCTAGCAGCTGTGCCATTGAGCACACCATCCTGCTTGACATGGGTTGCCTTCTAAACTGGCAAAGTATACCCTTGTCTACACAGCATCAGAGCTGGGCTAATTAGCACTGCTGAGTGACATCAATTAACCCAGTCCCATGATAATAAGCCCACCTCTATCACTACATAGTTGTAACTACACTGCTTCCAGTCTAAGCAGCACACAGCATGGTCTCAATGACATAGGGAGAAGAAATGTCTCAAATAATGACTGTTTCCTGGTGCCATTAATTATCTGTCAATTTTTAGATTATGGCATTTAATATTTATATTACTCTGTAACACCCAGAAGCTACAATCAGGATTATGTGTGTGGAGCTATAAAAACATTTGGAAACCCATTTCTTTGAAATGTTTTAAACAATGATGGTGTAAATGCTAGCAATCCCCTACCATTTCTATGTTGTTTTGATGACTTTACAAACTACTGCTATATAATAAATCTGTTGCCCATATCTCTGCACTCTAAATGTGTATTCATTATTTATGTCACATAGGCCTTACTGAATTTGTTTCAGTCTCTCTCTGCATTTGTCTTTGATGACAACGTTGTTCAGCAGAAGCTGCAGGTCTACAACCATTGGTTTATGGCCTGTTGGATCTAGCTAACATAAATGAACATTGCAAAGACCTGTGACATATGGATAGAAGTGATAATGGGGTGAGAGGGTGATTAAGTCAAGACTTGCATATTGAGCCTTACATGTTGAGTGTCTCATATACCGAGTCATAGGTTTCCTAACTTTATCAATGTAAATCTCACATTCTGTCCCTCAGGCTCGACCTCAGCTTGACTGAATCCTGAAATACTTTTGGACCATGACATTATGGATCAACATGACATTGTAGAATCTCTCCATGAGGATGCATCTCAATGAAACACCATCAGGTTGCAACACCCTGGCATTCTGCTGTGGTGCAACAACATGCTACTGCAAGCTGATGTCCCTACTGCTTACAGAAGGGAAAGATGATAGATCTGTATCATGGACACAACCAGTAAGATTTTCTTTAATCTTGAGAATTCTGCACTGTTGTTGCTGAGAACACTGGAGCAAAAGAGAGAGCTGGGCACTTAGCCAAGTATATGACAAGCAGGAAAAGGAACAGGTGGTTGGGCTAGACAATAGTGGATCATTCCTAGGAACACAGGATTTGTCATTGTCCACAGACATCTTCCTCAAGGTCTCCCTCACAAGCTTTAGCTTGTTACACATGGGTATACACACACGCACACACTGGAATCCCAGGAAGGGGCTGCGACAAATTCTCATGGAGGCTGAAATACCGTGGCTCTGAGCTCACCAAGTGACTAACTTGTTTATCTCCTATGGGAGCTGCTCCACTGCAATCTAGCATTTGGGAAGCATTAGATCTCAGCCAGCTCCTTTCCAAGTTGCAGTCACATCCCCCACCCTCAAAAGAACACACTCTAAAAATACAAAGCAAAAAATGACACATCACCCTGTTTCTTCTAAAAGAAAGTCATTGCTAATCACTCCATTACTTTACTACATCCTGTTGGATTAGCACTAGAAATAGTTCAAGTGGTTAAAACAAATGGCAGATGTCAGGGAAATCAGAAGGCTTTTTGTAAGAATCAAAGGCGTGAATTTCAGAAATTAATGCATGCAAATTGTTGCTGTTGCATGCCCAAAACAGATACTGGCACATACAAAAGGCTAATTGTGCACATAGTTGGCTGCCCGTGCAAGCAAATGCCCAATTTGCATATGCAGTCCCTGTAACTATGCTTACCATTTAAGTACACAATTGCATTTGTATTTTTTGTGTGCGCCAATCCATTCATTTTGAAAATCAGCCCCTACAGATTTCTAATAATTTTTTCTACAGGGTAAAGTAAAAGTTCAGGTGGCAGTAAGTTACTCACATTGAGACGTGCTAATTCTATGCATGGTGCCAGAGAAACCCACCTTAGAGCCATAACTTAATAACAGTTCTTACAACAATAAGGGTTCATTTTGGAATGGAAGGGGTCAGTTTTTCAAGCAGCCTTCAAAGCTATAACTTATGTCCATACCTCTTCAATCTCTAGATATTTCACAGACAATGAAGCTTTATGAGTTACCCAGCCCAATCAGGTTAACAATAATGATTTTTTTCAAATCACCCAATTTATTTCATATCAATACAAAACCCTGATGATGTAAAAACAAAAATGATGGGAACAGCTATGCAGCCCTGTCTTAATCTCAACCATAAAAATACAGGGGTTATCAGCCTTGCTGCTGCAGCTTTCAGTCAAAGGTATGAGGAGTGATACAGGTATATCTAAATCACAGGGGCCTTTATAGGTCAGAGCCAATAATTTGAATTCCACCTGGAAATAAGCTGGGAGCCATTTCAGTCAATGCAGTACTCATATCATTCACATGAAAAGGCAGTATCAGTGTTTTTGTGTTCTGTGTTTGTCTTCCCATTACAGATGAAGATAGAAAAAGCATCCATGGACACTGCTACTACCTGAGCTTCTACACTAGGACTTTAAAGATTAATTTTATTGTCTACACAGAAAGTGCCTACCACTTCTGTATTTTCTCGCAAACAACACAGACCTTTTCTCATAGGCAACGTGTAGGGATTGGCCTTCACCAGCCAGGGAATGGGGGTGCCCAGAGAAGTGCCAGCAGTACTTCTGGTTTTGCCACCAGGACTTCCAGGATCAGCAATCGGCCACTGGGGGGAATCAGCAATAGCCACTGGTTCCCACCCCCTGCATCCCCACGACTTTTCCCCAAAAAACAGCTGATGGAAATTTGATTGTGCATTATATGCAAGAAATATGGTAAGAGCAGGTTCTGTTGCTTACCAATTGAAATCAAAGTAAAATCTGCAGTGATCCACAGTGGGTGCATCTACACATGCATTTGCTCTCAAGGAAACTACTAGAGAGTAAACGCTCCTGGGCACACATCTACACATGCAGGGACACAGAAGCAGACTTGCTGTTCCTAGCAGCAAACTGCTCCTACTCCTTCTGGCCCTACAACAGGCCTCTTCTGCCACCAGGGGGACCTGGAGGATCCAGCCACGGCTGCCTGAGGCTAGCAGCCATCTTTAAAAGGCAGCCCACTCCCTGCTCCCTTGTCAGCCATTTTTCTGGCCAGAAGCAGCTGAGGGACAGCATGCAGCAGTTCTCTCACCATAGCTTTTACCCTCTCACGCCATAGCTGCTCCACCCCCTGGCCCTGGCAGTGACATCCAGTTCCCCAGGCTCCTGGTCACCATGGTGCTTGCCCTGCTGGTCCACCATGGACATTACCATCTGGCCCAGAGCAGTCTGAGCCCTACCAGCTCCCCCATGCTCAGCATCTGCCTGGCGAGCCTCACTACACTGTCCCAGGCCCTCAGCCACTGTGCAGCTGCTGGCGAGACCCTTTCCTGCTGGCCAAACCCTGGCAGGGATGCCAATGATGCGTTCCTGGATGCAACTGCCAGCTCGGTCCGTGCCCTCCTGGGCCTCCAGCCCAGCCTCCTCTGGGCCTGCCTGGCCAGCCAGGACTAGTGGCTGCACATTGTCCAGACCAATGGAGTCATTCTGGATAACTGGGACCACCTTCTAAGACTTCCTAAAGCAGCTTCACCCACACCTGCAGTGGCAGGACACCACCATATAGCAGCCACTCTCTGAGTACACCTAGCAGGCCCTCACCCTGCTCAAGCTGACCACTAGAGCTGTGCAATATTTGGCCACCAGTCTTGTTTCGACTTGTCGAAACAGCAAAATCAAAATGAAATAAATATGGTCAGAACAGCCTTGAAATGAAATGAGGCAAGTTGAAATATTTCACCGTTTTGATGCTGTTTTGACATTTCGCCCATAGGCTATAATGGGGAAGGTCAAAACAGCCTATAACTTTAACCTAGCTACTACATAATAATTTAACGAGAATGGATTAACACTTACAAAACCACAGACAGACTAAGGAGAGGAAATAATCAATACAGACAATCAACTGCCCCAAGACAGACACAGTCAGTTGCACAAGCAGTCAGTTGTCACGGGTTTTGTCTGTCAACAGCTAGGGGTGCAGGGCCCCAGAACCCCTACACCTATCTCCCTGAAAGCTAGCAGGATTCATGGCTGCAGCAGGGGCTACCATCCCTGCAGCCTTGACCCTGCTGTGCCTTAACACACACAGTGTCACCCACATCATGATTTTTACTTTTCTGCAGCTTGAGGTGCAGTTTCCCCCAAACCCCTACACCTATTACCTTGAAACTTGGCAAGCTTTGTGGCCTCCACAGGGGCTAGCATGCCTGCAGTTTTTACCCTGCTGTGGCTTAACATGTATACATGACATGAGTTTTGCTTTCAGGATTTTGGGGTACAGTTTCCCCAAACTTCCTGCATCTATCTCCTTGAAACTTAGCAGGCTTTGTGGCCTCCACAGGGGACAGCATGACTGTAGTTTTGACCCCGCTGTGGCTTAAAACATACACATGACATGAGTTTTGCTTTCAGGATTTTGGGGTGCATTTTCTCCAAACTCCCTTCACCTATATTCTTGAAACTTGGCACACTTTATACCCTCAGAAGTGGCTATCATTTTTGCAAGTTGTATCCAAATCTGTCCAGAAATAACAAAGTTACAGGCTGTTTTGACCTTCCCCATTATATCCTATGGGCAAAGCATCGAAACAGGGTCAAAACGGCAAAATGTTTCGATGGAACGAAACGGAACAGCCGTTTGAACTTGACGCAGAAGTCAAAACAAAACACTGTTCTGTCAAAACGCTAGTTGAAATGAAATAGTTCCATTTCACACAGCCCTAATGGCCACACCTGCCAGCCTGCAGTAAGTTGGCCACCTCTTCAGCATGGGCAAGGCAACCTGTGAGGAGGCCATCCTGGAGGTGTGCAGCACCCTCCAGGACATGAAGGGGCACATGGTGCTCCACATGCATAACCCCCTGGAGGTGTTGATGGGGTCCTGTGCCCTGTGCTTCCCCCAGTGCATCAGGGCCCTAGAAAGGACCCACATCCCCATCTCCTGCCCACCCCATTTCAACGGCCCTTTCTACAGCTGGTGGGGCTTTCATACCATCATGCTCCAGGCCATCATTGACCATTGTGGTGCCTTCACAAACATGAGTGCCAGCTGGGCAGGCAGCAGCCACAACACCCATATCTTCCACAACTCTGCCCTGGCAGCCCTGGTAGACAGGGGGTGCTTTGCTCCAGGGATGCTGGACCTCCAGCTAGGTGCAGTGATGGTCCTGCTGCTCCCCATTGAGGACTCCATCTACCCACTCTCCCCTAGCTCATGTGGCCTTACATTGGCCAGCTGGGCCCTGCCAAGCACACTTCAACCAGTGCCTGAGCTGAACCCACACCCTTGTCAAGTGTGCCTTCGGCCAGCTGAAGGGACACTATAGCGCCCTCACCACCTGCCTTGAGGCCACCAAGGCCAACATCCCCTGAGTCATCATCACAGCCTGTGTGCTGCATAACATCTGTGAGGTCTAGGGAGAGCTGTTTCAAGAGGCCTGGGTGGGGGAGGTGCAATGGGCAAATGCCTGGCACCAGAACCACAAGCTGTGACAGAGATGGGCCCTGTCCCACCACCACCCAACTGAGGCCCTAGATGATCCACATTCCTGCCAATGGGGGCCTGGACACTGGGTGCAAGAGATGCTGGCCAACCACCTCTTCCTGCACTCCCTGCTGTAGCCTACCTGGACAGCCACCCATGGACGCCCACCCCAAGTGCTGTGCGTGTTCCGTCCTAAATGAGGGGCCATGGGATGGAGGTGCCTAGGGGATGGAGCCTAGGGACAGGTACCCAGCACCTCAGCCTCTGGCCATTCCCCCACAGATGCATATGCTACAGCAAGCCCAGAAGGTATGGGGCTCATCCAGGGATGACAGCAGACACTGGTCTTCCAGCACCCATGTCCCCCTCCTGCAGCCAGTGGCCAAGGCCAGCAGGACCAGTGCACAGTCCTGGTCCCACTGCAAGTAGGTCCTGCTCCACAGCCATGTGAAGTGGGGGCAAGCAGGGGTTGGGTGGGGGGGAACCTGGGGCGAGGGCCAGGGCAGGGGATCCTGACTGGTGGAGGGGGCACAGCAACTGCATCTAGGCCCAGGGAGGGGCCTGGTGCTGAGCAGCAGGAAGCTGCCATGGGGCAGGCAGGGCTGCAGCCGGGGCCAGAGCAGCAGGTGGCACAAAGGTGACCACTAGGGCAAGGATGGTGTCCAGCACCCAGTGGTCCTCCTCAGTCACCTCCACTGCTCTGTCCATAAGCACAGCCTTCCACTTAAGGGCCTCAATGTGGTGCTCCACCAGGGCCAGAAGCCTCCCCTGAACACCCGGTCTGCCCGATCCCTTGCCTCCTCACAGGTCACGTCCGGTGCCCCCAAAGCATCCTGCTGGCCTATGACCTCCACGCACCAAGCCTCCTGCCAGAAGACATCCTCCACCTGCCAGGCCCACTAGTCCACCAGCTGCTCCTTGGACGCAGTCACCAGGTGGTCCAGCAGGAGGGTCCAGTCCTGGGTCCTCTTTTGCCTGAGCTGATGCATACACATGGCCCCACCTGAGGCTGGAATTGACCCTAAGCTGCCATCCAACTGCCAACTGCTGCCTTTCCCCCATGTGCAGCTACAGAACCTGCAGAACCAGGAGAAAGAAGCTTTTGTGAGAGTTTGCAACATTTCTGAGATAAGACGTTCTGTATCGGGGAGCATGTGCTGCCTGGCCTCAGATTGGGGGTTGTGCATGCATGGGTGTCCATGGACCATGGTAGTTAGATGGCCAGGCCTGGGTCCAGGCAGTCACAGGCTAAGCCCCCCATCCCCACTTCAGGCATGGCTGGTGAACTCAGACTGATGAGATGGTAGAGGATCCCACGGGAGTGGGGGTTGCAGCTGGCTGGGAGTGGGGTGGAGGTTGCAGCCTCCCCACTACCAACCAGAGTGCCTGGCAGTCTGCAACCCCTCTCCCCCAACTCCCAGCTATCTGCAAACCCCACTCCTGGTCAGCTGCAAACCACCCCCCTGCTCCTGTGGGATGTTCCACCACTCCACCAGTCTGAGTTCACCAGCTGCGCCTGCCCCATGCACTCCCCAGAGGCTGGTAGAATGCCCAGTGCTGGCTGCAGGAAGCCTGCCTCCCCCACCCCCTTCCCAGGCCGGGTCAGGCCTGGGTCCTGGCAACACCTGCTGCCATGGCTCCAGACAGACTCCACCTGTTCTCCTCCTGCAGGCCAGCCTGTCTCCTGTGCTGCTGCCAATCACACAGCACGCAGGCTCAGGAGTCACAGGATTCCTGGATGACTGGGACATGGAGCTGCCGGTGCCCCTGCCCTCCCCACAGGGGTCCAAGGAGATGCCCAGGGGACAGCCCCTACTCCTGTGCAGACTCAGCACCCTGAGTATGCCCCTTCTGCAAGTGTCCACGACACAGTACGAGGAGCTGTTTGCACAAACCAAGAGGTGCCTGACCTGCAGGGAGCAGATTAGAAAAGCAAAGGCAGAAACCAAATTCAAATAGGCAACAAAAATCAGGAACAATAAAAAGTCCCCCCTAGTGAGTTTATAAATGGTCACCAGGTCCCCTCTCAGCCTTCTCTTGTGAAGGCTGAACAGGTTCAGGTTCCGCAGTCTCTCATTGTAGGGTCTGCCCTGTTGTTCCCAGATAATGCGGGTGGCCCTCCTCTGGACCCTCTCATTGTTGTCCACATACCTCCTGAAGTGGGGTGCACAGAACTGGACACAGTACTCCAGCTCTGGCCTCACCAGTGTTGCACAGAGGGGGAGGATCACCTCCTTGGCCCTACTTGAGATGCACCTGTGGATGCACAACAAGGTCCAGTTAGCCCTGCCAACCGTGACCTCGCATTGTCGGCCCATGCTCATCTTGGAGTCCAATAAAGTCAGTAGGACCAGATGAACTATGAGCCTGAGAGTGCTGAAAGAATTGGTTGACGTCCTCTCAAGACCAATGGCAAAGCTAGCTGAGAACTTGTGGCACTCAGAAGAGGTTCCAGAAGACTGAAAGAAACCCAATGTGGTGGTGCATGGGTGGCATGGCCCTAGCTGCTGTGTGGCTCTGCAGTGCCAGAGAGTAGTGTCAGGGTGCAGGCAGTCTGATGCCACTGCTCTGGGGCCTCTGCTGGGGGATGTGGTGACCAGCAGTGGCCACAGGCTGCCAGCACATGCCCCTGGGCCCCAGCATGCCCACAGGCTGTTAAGGACTTGGGGTTGGGGTTGCCAGTCCTAGGGCAGAAGAGGCTCCCAGACCCAGGGCCTAGCCTGTGGCTGGCCCCCTAGTGGCAGGGCTGACCGGGAGCAAATTTGCTCCCAGTCAGCATCTACACATGCATTACTACAGTTACTACTCATGAATAAAATCTGCTATTTTCATTTGAGGGAGCAAATGAACTCATGAATAGAGCAGTGTACTGTGCAGTAAGCATCTGCACATCTAGATGTGGATGCTTACTGCACAGTAAACTGCTCTACTGTGCAGTAGCATGTCTCATGTAGATGTGCTCAGTTAGCAGAACAATAAGCTGGCTCAGATCCCTAGCTGCTGCTACTCAGTTACTTACTACAAGGAAAGATTTTTTTTCTTCGTTCTGCCTTTCAAAAACAAATATTATATTCTGGAGCATATTTTTTCTGAGAAAATACAGTAATAGAATGAGTCATATGTTAGCAGCAAAAAACCCCAAAGCATTGTACTTCAGGCATTTTCTACCTCCTATTAGAATCTTACTGGGCATGTCTACATGTGCATTAATGTGCAGTGATTTACTACCTGGAAGCGTAGTAATCAGTGTTCCTGCACAGTAGCGTGCCGTGCTCATGCACAGTAAAATGAGTCTACTGTGTATATGTTGTCTCGTGTAGGTATGCCTACTCAGTAGAATCAGTGACTTATTAGCACCAGAATCTGAAACCACACTCTATGTTTATAAGCTTTTTCCCCACTGATTACTAGAATCAGATCCTTGCACACACCTATTCACTGTGCAGGTAGGTTACTATGCAATGGCCAGTGACTATCAAGCACATGTGATTGTGGTGTCCACGTGGTCTTTTTACTCTGCTTTGCCGACTTCTCTGTACCTTGCCCTGTGTGATTCTAGCAAGCAGCAGACACTGTAGTGGTAGTGCCACTCTATCCATTTAAAGCTACACGTCCAGCTGAACCCATGCAAATCTGTGTGTACATCAGGCCTTGGTAACAAAATATGGCCACATCCCTTCAAGTGAAGGAGTGGATATCATCTCAACCACTTTGTTGTACCTCCAATCCTACCATTATCCTCTTGGTCCAAATTACATTATGCTTCTTCCAGCCAGGTTCTCATCCAAATCCTTTCCTAGCCCAGACCCAAGTAAAGTGACTAAACTGTCCAGCCCTGGTCAGATAGAGATAGACAGCTAAAGAATAATAATAGTAGTACTAACAACGACGATTATGATTGTTGTTACTGCTATCTTTTATCACCATCATAAATAATTATCATTATTTATATTCTGTTCTTTCCAGAAAGGCTCTGCGTGTTAGAAACAAGCAGTACCCCTTTCTTATCATGATACTGGAATGACCTGGTCTCTTTGTCCCTGTTAGGGTCTGCAGACCATGGTATCAAAGTTAAGCTATAAAAGAAACATGGACATTTTGTTATCATTGGCCAATGAAAGCAGCATTGTTTCTGTGCTGCACCCAGGTGTAAAGCCATCATAAAAGGGTTTAAAAAGATCTGAGGACTCCAAATGCTGCTGGGAACATCTCACTACAGCTTGCACTCACTGGGAGCTGCCCTTCCATAGGAAAAGGAACCCCGGCAGCAGTGGGCAGAATGCCTGTCTTTTGGCCTTCACCAACCAAGGTATCAATCCAGATTACAACAGGCAGTTTGAAGAACTTCAGAACCTTGGTGAATGAAAATCCAGGAAGCAGCAAAGACTTCACATTTGTCTCCCCCTGCTACATTTTCACTGTAATGGAAGGGATCAGCCTGATTGAAATCTGCGTGAAAGCAGATATAAAACTCTGCCCAGAAAGAAGCATTCAGTACTGGTTTGAGCAAAGAGAACTGTAGTTCACTAGGCTGCCCATTATTTGGTGCAATGCAACTGAACAGAATATAAGTGGATGCTTCAGCATGTAAGCAGAAACACTTACTCACCTGTAGGCATAGGAACAGTGGTTTGCATTCTCTGACACTTGCATGTTAATCTTTCAGCTTTATCTGTCACTGTCATTTTATAGTAAGGTGATGTCTCACAATAGCGAAGCAGAAGGGCATTTCTGAACTACCTCACAGAAAGGTGCACACAGGAAAGAAATCATGCTGTTCATCCAAGCCATCTGCAAGTTTATTTTTCAAAGTAAGAGTCCTGTTGTGCCATAAGTGAGGTTAGATGTTTTCAGCCCTGGCTTTGTGAACATAACAAACCTAATGTAGACTGGCATGGTTTTTGGCCCCTGCTGCATAGATGGTAGATACCAAGGGGAAAAAGACTGGATTATGTTGGCCTCAAGACTGAAGTGCAGCAACAGTGCATGTGGGGGAGAACAGGGCAGATAAACTAAAATGTGCTGAAGGTCAACACTGAGGTGTACAGGTAGAGTGTGAAGAAAGAGAAGTGAAAGAACAGGAGAGAGAAAGAATGCAGGTATTCAGCAGTTTCACTGGAATCCATTAGCTAAGTGAACGCTCTGGAGCCAGCAAAATATACCTAATTTCAGGAACAGAGAACAATTGACCAGTAGGCCAAGACATCTCTGTTTCTGACTGCATTATTCAGAACTGCAGGTATGTGTCCTCTTACATGACGTGGTATGCAAGCCTACATAAACTTCCCCTGAAGAAACATGGAAATCAAATCTACCAATCCTTGGACAATGAAGCCCTCTAGTGGGCAAACAAAAACTTCACAGTCGGTTTGCACAGAATCCATGTCTTAGGCACAATTGATATTATCATTTTTTGTATTATTAACTATTTGTATTGCAATAATGAGTTGCATCTTCATTGCTTTTCTTGCAGCCAAAGTCTCTCACCTTTTCAAGTTTCAAAAGCTCCTCATTTGTTCTCTGACCTATTTTATTCTATAAACATAACCACCTGATATACCAGCTAGCTCTCCTTCTCTAAGTAAATTTGGTACTGTTTGGTCACCCTTGGAGACCAAAATTATCAGGCTGAGCCCAAGGCAATATGGGCTGACACAGTGCAATATGTTCAAAACTGTGAAGACTATCCTAAAAACTGTGAGATGTGACCATGGCACAACATAATGTGTGAAAGTGCAATATTTATCTTTCAATCTGTGATTCATGTGGGATCTAAAACAATGGGGACACAAAAAATGAGACTTCAAGCCAAAATATATTGAATAATTGTTCCTTGATGCCATAATAGAAGCAAGTTTTTTTCTTGGCAAATTGAATCTGCAAGTGAAGCTAAGGGAAGAGTGGATTTTTTTTTCAGTTTTGTAGCTAGAGAGAAATATCAGAAAGAAAAAAAATATCAGCTTGGGTTTAATAAAGCAAGATTTATTTGTATTTTTGTCAAAACAAAAACAAAACCATTCTGTATCAAACCACAATATTGTCCTCAGACCAAAATGATTCTCTCTCTTATTTCCTGGATTTTTATTTAGAAACCTACTTTCTCCTTTTTTAACGTAAACTTTTAAAGGAAAATTCCCTATTTAAAATTAAAAGCCCAAACGTTTCAAAACTTTTAAAATGTTGAAATGAGAAGTTTGAGCATTTCCAGAATGAAATGTTTCTTTGAAAATGGCCAAAAAGAAATATTTGTTTGCCTTTTTTGTGGGTGCAAAATACTTCACTTCCTTTTAATTCCACTCCACCCCCTTCCCCCCCACACCTCCCGACTCCATTTTTTAGAAAGTTAAATATGCTTGGAAAAACATTCACTAAGCTCTACCTGCAACCCACACTTTGACATGCAACACACAGACTTACATTACATTTAGACCATACTAAATGTTAAGCAGTGTTATAGTTATATAGTTAAGCCAGGCTGTGAGCTGTTGCATGTGAAGGGTTAATACAATGTATTGCCTGCACAGCTCTGATTTGCCACTAGAGGGTGCAGCTAGGAACCAGGACACCTGGGCTTTATTCCTGTTTGGGGAGAGAGGAGAAGTGGGGATAGGAGCAACGTAATCTGGGCACCTGGAGACTGCAAATTGCTTATCTCCATGGAGCACAGTGAAGTTACCCCAATATAAACTATGCAGCACAGCCCTACATTAACTCTTGCCTGAAGCAGCAGAACTCAGACTTGCAGAGCACACTTAGCATAGTTAACGAGCTTTAACTTGCAGATGCTAGATAGTAAGGGCACATAAAATGCTGAAATGTGCCCTTAATGTCTGTTTGGTCTAAATATAATGTGTCCCCTCACCTTAGGGGTGTTCAGCTTAAAGTCTTAAACACAAGAAAACAAGCATTCAAGAAGTTCAATACTTCTTACATGCCCTCCTAGCTTTGCAAAACTGCTCCCTTTCAGACCTAGGTTATTGAACATACCAACTTCAATAGGGCAGGCCACTGTCTTTCAGTGAGTTGCACCAGCTGCCAGTGACCCTGTGACCACACCCGAAGGGCATTCAGTGGCATCACGCCTGAATTCAACTGTTTTGACTGTAATGAGTAATGTGCATAACAGCAGATGGAACCAGGGCACAGCCTGAACAGCTGTGAAGACCCTGCTCATTCAGATTACAGCTCCCAAGAACGCCTGTGGGGCCCACAGTGCAAGGGAAGGAGAAGGTGCATGTGGCCAGTTACAAGAAAACAGTGTTTGCAACCCCTGTCTGGAGGCTGGTCTGTCTTGCATAGGTTGTCAGTGGCAATCCCTCAACTCAAAGATGATCTCTACCATGGCTCAGTGATGGGTCTTGTGGTGAGTTAAGAGCATGGGCAACTGGTAATACCTGTGTCGGCAGGGCATGTGCCCCCCATGCGACCAGTCCCACAGACCAGGGGTGGGGGAGGGGCCCCCATGGACAATCCCGCAGTGGCCGATTGCTGCGGCCAAACACTGCGATCGCTGCAGCCGCTTCTGGGAATGGCTGCGGCTATCACAGCAATTGGCAAGTGTGGCTGGTCAGGGGGTGCATATGCACCCCCTATGCATCACCACTGCTCAAGAGCCTCAGACCTGTCTGCAGAAGCTGCAGGTCTTTCTGCAGGAGATTCCTCTCCTTTTTCTTCCCCACTCCCTCTTTTCAGCTTTGGGACAAGATGCTTCACCTCAAAACAGGCAGCTGCTTGGTTGAGGTTGTGGCACCATTGGAGTCAGTTGGCAGCCAGCTCCTCCCAGCTCTTGATGCACCCATTTTCTTGAGATCTGCCTTCAGCATGTCCTTGTAGCATTTCCTCTGGTGCCTGTGAAACCTCAGGCCCTTGCTAAGCTAGGATCAGAGCACCTGTTTCAGGAATAAAGTCTCAGGCACCCACACACCACGTCCATGCCAGCAAAGTCAGTGCTTAAGGATGACTGCAGGCTGGTACCATAGGCTTCAGCAAGGAGGCTGGCATGTGCCCCACAACCTTCCCATTTGGGTCAGATTAGGCCCTGGTGTGACACCTCTCCAGGCCCATGAGATGGGGCCAGCAGGCCAGTGCACCGCACCTGCATAAAGGAGGGTGAGGGTGAATTACCGGGAGGCCCAGGGGCCGCCTGGGATGCGGCCAGTTGGTCCACAGGCAGGCTGCAACAAGGGAGCCATGGGCCCCACAGGAAACTCATGCTGGGGAGGGGACAGAAAGGTCCCAGATGCATGACCTCAATGCATGCACTCCCCTGTCCCCACCCCCCCAGCACTCACACACAGGGTGGCACCAGCCAGAGATGGAGATGCAGTGATGTCCCCTTACACTAGGCAAGGGCAGTGTCACAAGACACCAATGACCCCTCACAGGGACACCTGGCACTGTCATGTCCAGCATGCACCATGAACTCTACGTAGGCTCATACCCCGCCCCCCCCCAGAAACAGTAAGGCAATGCTATTCACATCATGCTGCCCTCGCTGGTTTGGAGGACAGCCTGGCATGACCTCTCGTAATTGGGAGGCCCCAGCCTGTTGTAGCTGTTCTGGCCAGGCATCTCCTTGGAATCATGATAAGGTCTCTGCCACACCTAGCTGCTGTCTGGTAGCGCCATGCAGTGGAAGGGTGAGGGGGCTGAACACAGGTGTGCTGCCCCCCCACAGAAAAGTCTGAGGCAAGAAAAAGAGGGACTGGGATGGGGCAAGGATCAGGAGGGAGAGGAACTGAGCTGGGCCAGAACTGGGGCCCACTGCACCTGTGCAGCTGCCCCTTCCCCCATGCCTGAGGTCAATACCCGGTGCCAGCACCAACAGACCGGCTGCCTGTGTCACCATATTCCCAGGTCCAAAGAGGACACCTGGTGGGGGGAGCGGGGAGGGCAGTGACATGCCGGTGCCCTGCCCCTGCCCCCTCCCCCGCAGACCTGCTGCTGCCCCAGTCCCGACGCACTGACCCCAGCCCCGCCAGTGCCTCACTCCCAAACTGCAGTACCCCCTCCCGACCCTCAGCCCCCTGGAGCTGCCAGTGCCCCGCACACCCAACCCAGTCACCTGCCCCCCGTGCTCCTCACTCCTGGCCCCGCAAGTCCTGCCGGTGCCCCTCACTCCGGACCGCAGCCCCACCCCCCGGCACCCCCCACTCCGCGCTCGGCTCCCCGCCCCGCCCCGCCGAGCACAGCACCATCGAGCTCGGGCCGCGCGGGGTGCCCTGGGAGCGGTAGTTCCGCCGAGCGGCGCCGTCCTTGGCCAGAACGGGAATCCTGGACGTTTGCCTGGATTTAAAAAACACGCCCGGACGCAACACAGGGGCCAAAAACCGGGCATGTCCGGGAGACCCGGGCTTACAGCAACCCCGGCACCGCCCGGGCCGGAGGAAACGGAGTCCCCGGGACCCCCACGCCGCCCGCCGGGCCCTGCACAGCCGGGGCGGGGAGGGGAAGCTCGCGGAGGCGCGAGGCCAAGATCTGCGCGGGCCGGGGCCGGGGCCGTTCCACGCTGGGGGCGCGGCGGCACTGGGAGGGGTCTGGGCAATCCACCGAGCCTCGGGGTGACTGCAGCCTCCGCCGGGAAGAGCCCGGGCCGATCCTGCCCCGGCGTGCCCCAGCGAGCGGCTGCCAACCAGTTTCACACGCCTGGAGCTACCCCGCCCAGCCCGCTCGCCGCCGCCGCCACCGCTCCGCCCGGTCCTCCGCTCTCTATGGTCTGGCGGCGTTCTTGCCCCAACTGTCTGTGGTGCGTAGGCTCCGCCCCTGGGCGGGGCGCGGCCGCTCTCGGGTCAGCGCCGCCGGCCCGTGGCTGCCGGTAGGTGAGTGCTGCCGCTGGGGGAGGCTGCTGGGCGAGCGCGGCCGCGGCGGGGCCGGAAGAGCTGCATCCTCGGGGCGGGGCCGGGCCGGGCCGGAGCCCTAGCGGTGTCTTCGGCCCGTCTTCCCCGCCCCGTGCTGCTGCCCTTCCCCCCTCGGTGGCCCTGCGGCCTCTCCCCGCTTCTCCGCGGCCCCCGGGCTGGGGCGGCCCCGCCGAGCTCGCCTTATGCCACCGGCCTCGGGGCTACCTCCTCACTCGTCCTCCTCAGGCCGTAACCGTCGCCCTTGTTCGCACGCGGCCCCAGGAGGAACAGGCAATGCAGCTGCAGCTGCTGCGGCAGGTCGGGCGGGGAGCAGAAAGCCGGATTGCGGAGCAGGCAGAGATAAGGGCCAGGAACAGAAAGTAGAGCAGCAGGGAAGGGGATAAAAGTGGCACCCCGGGAAGGTGAGGAAACTGTTTTGTGGCTACCAAAAACTTTGGCTTGTGCTGTCCTAAGGCTTGTCGTGGAAATCATTATACCTGGCTTGTTTTAACTGGTGCCCTATTCTGCAGTGTGGTGTTTTTAATAAGAAAGCCCATTGCTTTCTTTGTAGGTGAGAAATGAATGGGCATTCTCCCTAGGATCTAATACATGTGCTACCAGAGTATAGAGCAGGGGTGGGCAAAATGTGCCTCCCAGGCCAGCAATTGACTGGATCTGGCCCATGGCTGCACTTAGGGCCAAGCCCCAGCCAGCACTGTGCCTGGGACGACTTCTCTCCCTGCTCCTCAGCTCCCCTTGCCTCCAGTATTGGCTCCTCCCCCTGCCCCTGCTCTGACTGCTCTGGGTGAGGGGGTAGCCATAGCTAGGCAGCTCCTGCCCCTGTGCATGGGGCTCTCCACCCACTCCACCCTCTGGCTTGATGAGCAACCAGCTGCTGTCAGCCAAGTGGATGGAAGGTGGCTGGGAGCTGAAGCCTATGCACTGGGGCAGGAGCTGCCTGGCTGTAGCTTCCTCCCCTCTTGGAGTGGGGCAGGAGGAGGGGGTGCTGCTGCAGGCGAGGGAGATGAGCAGTAGCAGGAGCAGCCCTGCCATTAAGCAGTGCAGGCTGGCCAGGGCAGGGTCAGTGGGAGTGCGGGGCAGGGGCAGGCAGAGCTCTACCCTTTGCAGAGCAGTGCATGGGTAGCTGCAGACCACACCGCCCGGGGCAATTTCTGCATGCACGGCCAGCTCCCATGACCTAGCACCTTGACATTCCTCCCTCCTACCCCTCTGCCCCAGGCCCCAGCCCTGCATATCCCTGCCTGCAGAACTAGGGCCTTGGCCCTGCCCCCTGATTCAGAGTCTCCATAGTGACTGGCTAGGAGGTGCACCATCAGGGTCCAGGGCTAGACAGGTGGGGAGCTGCATCCGGGGCCGGGATCTTGGGACAATGACAGCGTGAGGCTGGAGCCCGAGGCAGAATCACGATCTGTTCCCTGCCCACCCCCGCCTGTGCAACCTGCACCCATCAGAGGGGTGTGTGGGTAGTGGATTGCAGCTCTGCCATGGGCCCTGGCCGTGCGCTATCACAACCCTGTGACTACTCCGTGATCCCAGCCCCCCCGGTGGTCCACCCCATTCACCACCCACCCACAGCCCCATCCCACATAGGGAGTTTTGGTGAGGGTTGTGGGATGACCCAGCCTGTAACCGCTCATCAAAACTCCCTACATGGTTCACAGGCCCAAATAATTGCCTACCCCAGAGATATAGACTTCTAAGGTCAGAAAGGACCATTGTAATGAAGTAGTCTGACTTCTTGCACTGCATGAATCTTGGGAGTGTATCAGTCCAATATGTTGGCCTAAAAGAGTATAAAGAAGCAATTCCAGACCCACCCATAGTACAATTTAGGTATAGCTGTTTAAAAAAAAAAAGATGACCTTGTCTTGCACATTGGGAAGTATTTCTTGTCCTGCCTGACACAGGCAGGGGGGAAACAAAACAATGGCAAATTCTGCAGGAAATCTAAAGGTTCTAAAAATGGAGTTGCAAAAATATAAGGTCATCACATTTTTTAAATGGCTTTTTAGTTTAAAAAAAATAAATCCCTCTTGGTATGAGAGTTTTCCATAATTGAAAAGTAGGGCTGGAAAGACCCCAAAAAGTCACTTCCTTCTACTCCCCCACCCTTGCTGAAGATTTCACAGCCTCTCTAGGTAGCCTATTACAATGCTTTATCTCTTGTTGCAACAAGACCATTATTTCTTATCTTGTCCCCTGTACCTATAGAGAATAGTTTACTACTGTCCTCTAAATAACAGTGTTTTAATCTTCTCATAAGTCATGTTTCCTCGATCTTTAATCATTTTTGTGGCTTTCTGATGATCTCTTTCTAATTTGCTTGCATATTTCTTGAAGTGCAGCGCCCGAATCTGGACACCGTGCTCTAGGTAAGGTCTCATCCACACTGAATAGAAAAATAATCACTTCCTTTGACTTGCAAATGACAGTTCTGTTAATACAATCAAAAAAGCCGTTGGCGTTACATATATATATATATTTTGCTTGAGCACACTGTTCGCTCATATTTAGCAGTGCAGCCTAGCCCATCATTTCCCAGTCTGCCTTTGTTCATGGGATTGTTCTGTTTGGCTTGTAGAACTTTATAACTGTCCTTTCTGAATTTGGTTCAATTAATAGCAAATCACTGCAACTTATCTGTAGTTTGTGAAATACTTTTAAGGTTTTTTTACTTCTAGCTAATTTGCTTCCCATCGCTAAAAGATCAGTTAACTAGTGGTTGATCAAGGTTATGTAAAGTACATCTCTTGGCTCATTTGGTATGCTAAAGATTTATTCTTCTCATGTGCACATATTTAGCCCCTGGTTATTTGGTAGAAGTTGAACTTCCATTGAGAGGAGAGCAGTTCCTGACAGCTGTTAATTTAATTCCTCACTGTTTCCAGTGCTAGGCTCAGGCAAACTTTTGCATCTGATAGTACAGTTGATAATATATTTAATTTTCCTTTCTTCCTGCTTCACTAATGTTATATAGGTAGCCAGGTTTCAAGTGAGAGTGCAACTATATCTTCTTTGTGTTACAGAGCTATCACATCTTTGAAATCTAGGGGGCCCCTATTTTTTAAGAAGTATAATTCTGATTTGGATATTTGGCACAGTTGTAGAATTAGTTCCAGAAATGACCAAAGACGGGTCTGCAATTTCCAGTGTACTGCAAGAGCCACATAAGTGCATTACAAAATTGGTTGAGAGACTTGCCTAAAGAAAAACAGATACAGCTGTTCAGCTTCTGAGCAGTTAAATGTGGTTAATTTCTGTCTGCTTGAGCTGTTTTCAAATGTTTAATATCCAACTGCACAGCCTGATTGAATCCAGGACACTTTGCCCATTGTCTTCATGTGTCTTCCAGACACCCCTTGCTAAGTGCCTAAAACAAGGTCTGGCAGCTCTGTCTGTGACTCTTGATGTCCCTGCAAAGCACTAACTGCATCTCTTGCATCTTGATCGTATTTTCTTCCAGTAATCAAATAGCTCTTCCTTTTTTAAAGGATGAATCAACAGACTGTACCTGCAAAAACCAAAGGAGGCATGCAAATATGCTTTGGATGTGAAAAATAATTCCTGTGTGTATTGATGCAGCGCATATTGTTCATATGGCTCAGAAAGATTTCTTAGTTCAAGTTCTCCTCAGAATTATTGCAGATAATAATTCTTCCTGGCTGAGGCAACTAACAAGATTGTATCTCTTAATGAAAGGAATTTCAAATAGCCCCTAGTAAAACTGCATGGCCAAAACTTAGTGGCAGAGAAAATAATTCCCCTTTGAAAGATCTAATTGTGTAATTAGGAGTAGGGCATCTTTTGGATTAAGGGCAATGTGGTCAGAATTCAAATGACCTGTTTTCTCTTGTTTAGCAAGCAAGAGGTGTAATTCAAAGGGGTTAACTTTTCTGGGCATGTACGTGCCAGTGGCATATTATAAGCCCCTTTCCAGATGCAAATATGTGAGAGTACTGTCTGTTGACCATTTTCAGTATATTCCCCTATCTTATGCAGCCCTTCCTTTTCCTCAAAGAACTGTATCTTAATGCTTCCCTTTTTGCCATATCTCAGACTTCAGAAAGAAAAATGCTGTTTAATTCTTGCTCTTTGTGGCTTGAAGGCTCAATTTCAATAGTAAAACTAGTTTGTGAAAGTCTGTTGGTTGTAGCCATGTTGGTCTAAGGACATAAGCAGACAAGGTTCTTTGGGTAGATGTGATATCTTTTTTATTAGACCAGCTAAGTTGTTGGGAAAAATGTTCTTTGCAAGCTTTTGGGCACAAACACTGAAGAAGTGTGTTTTTGCCCAGAAGCTTGCAAAGAACAATTTTTTCCAACAATTTAGTTGGCCTAATAAAAAAGTTATCGCATCTACCAAAGAACCTTGTCTGCTTGTGAAAGTCCGTTAGTTTTTCTGGCTCTCTGATCAGGCACGCTGTTATCATTCTAAAGTTATTGACTGGAAGAAACATTCCATGTATTTTGCTGAAACTGTTGTGGTTTGTAATAATTTTTGTGTGGCCTGTTCTGCAAGTTAGCAGAAGAGTTGGAGCAATGAGAGAGAGAGAGAGCCTGACCTCTTACTACCCTGAAGCTCTCCCCAGTGGGTTTAAACAGAATCACTGTCAGAACTAGATTTAGCCACTTTATCTGATATTTTGAGTCCTTTTCATTGGGTTACACTTCAGGGAGGGAAGGAATTGCTAGCTCTTTGAACTATCTGATAGACTGACTACCTGAATCCAGACAGCACTACTTTCTGAACTTAAATGATAGCACAGTTTTTACAGAAAATTGCTTTAGTCATAGCAGCAGATTATTTGGTCAACATGCATCTGACTGACATGATTAATTCATTGGATGTATTTTAATCCTTGAAATACTAGTATTATCCAGTCTCAGCCAAGTGATTGCTTAGGTGATGTGGGTAGATATATAATGTTGTCTCTGTAGACTTCAGCTTTTTCCAGCAGTATCCCATGGTGCTAGTATCAGAAGTATATTATCCTGGTCTTCTGTTTTTAATACACTTTTAAGATTCCTTAAAATATCAAGAATGATTATGAAAGGGAGTCTCAGCCAATTCTCTGTAGATGAGGGACTATAGTGAAGAGATGTGTGGGAAAGGGATTACTTGACCTTTCTTTCCAAAGGAAGCTATGTCTTGCCAAGCAACATAAATGCAGACCAGTTAGCCATAACTGGCTGTGGGAGCAGGATTACCAGTAACTGATGAGGGAGCTGAACTGTCAAGTAACAAAATGTTCTGTTAAAATGGCTGGCTCACTAGTAATGTGTGTGTGTTTCCCTACAGTCAAGTCAGAACTATGGAAAAAGAAAATCAGTTTACATGGCTTCAACAGAAGCAGAGAAGCCTTTATTCACATATTCCTCATCCACTATGGACAACTTAATTTAATGTGAAGCACTTGTACATTACTTGCCCATCCTCAAAATATTGTGCAAATTCTAACCTTGCCAGAACCTGTAAGAAGCAGATAAATTGCTTACAGAAGAGAAAGCTGAAACATCTTTTAAGGCCACGCTCTTTTTCAGTCCTTAACTCAGTTCACTGCTATCAGATCATTCTTATGCCCTCTGCTCAATCATGAATTGAATCCAGTCCAGTGTAATATCTGTTTATTGACCATCATGTATACAACAGGAGAAAATGGTGGGGGGAGATTACCAAAGTGTGTAATGGGGGGGAAAAATAAAAATAACTTAAACCTAGAGTATATTTTGATATGAAGCTATAAAACTAATGCTGAAGATTCTTTAGGAAGTTAGAGTTATAAACAAATTAAATATTTCTGTTTGTAGAAGTAAAAGAGGCAGGAGTGGGAGAGGTAATAACTATCACGTCATTGAACCTGCACTGATTTATATATATCAAAACAAAAGTTCTGGACACAGATCAGTTTTTTTACACTGTTTTCTGTGTGCTTCAAATCTTTGTAAGCACACTTCTTTATAACCTGATGTGACCCAAAGTTCAATCAGGGATTAAGACTTCAAATCCTGCTATCTGTAAACAACAGCAGACATCTCTGTGCTTCTATCAGGGAATGATTGGTCTTTTTGTAAGGTGTTTTTTCTTTTTCTCCAGAAGGGGGGCAGTGCATCCATGTCATGTTAAGAATGAGCCTCTGTGAACATAGCTGGGATATTCTAGTAGATGTCCCAATTTAACAGGGCTCCATTTTTGCCATTCCAGCCACATAAGCGCCACAGTAAATGTGCCCATGTACAGAAGAGAGAACAAGGGTGTTTGATCAGTCTGCTGGAAAAGAGAATTGTAGGGAGAGTTATGTGCTTGGGGATTTCAACAGAAATCTGGAGATGAAAGTCTTTCTAAAGTGATGTGAGTTGGCAGATTTCAGTAAGATTACCAGAAGGCAGGCTTTAACTCAAGCATTTGGTGCTGTATGCCACATATTCAGTATGTTGCTTTTATTCCTAACAAAATTAATTATAAAACTGATACTCTCTGTCTTTATCATTACCTGCTTGATTTTATTATAGTAACTTTTGTGGGTGGGGCAAGAAAGGGGGTGGATGGATTTTTTCACCTTTGAAATCCAATGCTGAAAGCAGTCTGTTGCAGCAGTGTAGTACAGTAAATGCAGATTTTCTCTACAGGGAAATTAATCCATTTTGATACAAGAGTTTAAGTCTTCTGTTTTGTTTATAATTGGTGACTAAACTATGTTACGTACAGATATGCTCCATACTCCCTTAAAACTGCTGACACTTTGCTTTAGAAAATGCACTGTGGTCCTTCAGGTAATTTCAGATGTCCATCATTTCCAAGGGGTCTATACCTAAGGATTATTCCACCTAGTTTATGATTAGTTTATTGGCACCTGGTATGATTTAATAACAGACTCTCTCATTTATTTTTATTGCCGGGTGGCAATTTTCAAGATGTTTCCTGGTCAGTCTTTGGAATGATCTTCTTTTTAATAGTATTCCCTTCACAGAGATTATCTTAATTCTAGTGGTGCCAGTTCAGGATAGCTGGTTGCATTGTGTAAAGCACTATAAAAGTACCTGATTTAAGATGCAAGTGTCTTCAGGAAACTGGTCACAAATGTTTATCCTCTCTGAGACTTGCAGACAATGTATTTTTTTCCTCTGATTGCTTTACAGAAACTTAGTTTTTCTCCCTTTCTCCTCTCCTCCTCCCTTTATGCAAATGTTGGTTAGGCTTGGTTTCAATTCTAAAATTATGTCTTATTTCCTGCATTTAAAAAGTCACTAATTGGAAACATTTGTTTCTACTGGACAATTGTAGACGAGTGAAGGATGAATAAATATTCATCAGCCACTGAATGTTTTGAAATGACTGATGAAAATTATTTTAGAATTTTTTAAAAATGTTTTTAACCAGATTAAGGTTTGCAAAGTGTGCTGGGTTGATGGCAATGAGATGTGAGATCACCTTTGTCCACAAACATATTACAACGTAGGTGGTAGCAGTTGGAGCCAGTGCCAGCGTGCCATTTGTGACCTGTGGTTTTGTGGTATGGCTGGCCAGCTGCCTAGAAGCTGGGCAGATTTCATAGATTCACTTATTACTCTTTAAAAAAATCTTTAAAAAAATATGGATGCTAACTGATTTTGTTCAATGTTTTTCTTTCCTTGAAATGAGACCTGCTAGCATTTTAATAACTGGACTGAAAGATCAAGTTTTACTTGTTGTAAACACCTTGTGCATTGCATGCAATTATCTAACTATAGCAGCTGTCACTGTGCTTCCTTAGGAACATGTTCCTATCTGCCCTCTCCTGAAGCTTATGTTGTAGTACTCTCAAAAGCTCCATGCATTTAAATGTTGTCCTTTTTTTCATTCTTTTCGCTAGAAGCATCTCCCTTTCATATTTATACCTTTTATCTTGGCTTAAGATTCAGAGGATGTGTTCTAGTCTCTGTCTTTTTTTTTTAACCTTCTGGATAAGATAGATAAGTTAATATAATCCCACACAGAGGAAGGGCTATCTTGCCTGGGCAGAGGGACGGACTTGATGATCTAATAAGTCTTTCCCAACTCATATGCCTGTAGTTATGTGAGTTCAACCACACTGAGATGGTCCAGGAGCTTCTGACACCTCCCCACTCTTTGAATCATAAGGGAAGTTTGATTTGAGGCTCAGATGATCTTAGTCTGTAACATGAACAATCTAAACATCAACAACATATAAAGGTAAGAGGAATACAAGAAAGTTTATCTGTTTAAATGACTAATAATAACAATAAGGACAAAGCTATTGTTGTGCTTTCAGTCAAGTTATTCAGCTGTTACCCAAGGTAAACTGTAAACCCCTCTTGTTCCACATGGGTATTTGTTTTCGGTTCCTCAAACACTTTTAGAGACAATATCCGTAAATGAGACTTGAGTTTTACTGAGTGTACTGCCTATTGCAGTGTCTGTCTTCAGCAAAGAGCAGATACTCAATACAGTGCTAGCTGATTAGATTAAATGTGTAGATCATTTACCTATTAAACATTTTTATGCTCTGGCAACCTTGGATATTGAAAGTGGTGAAAGATAAAAGGAGTGTGTGTGTACGTAAGAGATAACTGCAGCTTAAGCTATCAGAGGCAGAGGCCACTTTCTAAGCAGGTTTGTCGCAGCAGTTTTCAGAATTGTCTTATGCTCTCTATCATTTTCTCTGTGAATATATACACCTTGTTTTCTTTCTGTTGAACATATAGATTCTTGTCAAAAGGTACACAAGCTGAAATGATCCATCATGCTCTTATATTCTGTATCTTCTACTTTAGGAATCAAAGTTCATGCATTTTGTGAGTGGAATGTTTGTGAGATACCTAGTTTATATATTTTGTATCCCAAATTATATTTTCTTATTCTTCTGAGTCTGGGCCAGCTTCAGGAAAGTTGTTAACTGCAGTTTAGCTGTTCTCCAAGCAGTCTGTAGTTTACAACTGAAAAACAGAAAGATGATTTTCTTCTCTGGAAAGCGTTTTAGAATAGAATGTGTTTGGTTTACTTGACACTTGTATATTAGAAGTGCCTTACCCATAAAGTAGGTAGGTAGGAAGAAAAAGCATTTTGTCAATCTGCAGCAGTTCAGAAGTAATACAGAAGTTTGTTATCTCATAATATGAAGCAACTGAATTCTGGATCAAGCTGTTAGCCCACTTACAAAACAAAACAAATAAAATCAGCTAAGTTTCTAGTAATATCTTAAGCTAAAATAAGTATATGTTGAACATGGAAGCAAATACAGCATGTACTACCATACAAAAGAGTATATTTTAAATAGTATGTAGCATGTAAAATACTATGTGATACAGCTTAGTTTTTGTAAACTGCCTTAGTGCCATATGGACAGCTTCTCATTTCATGTAGAGTTTTTTTGCAGATTGGTTTATTCTTTCATTATTCAAAAGCTTTTTATCAGGTATGGCTGGTTCTCTCTTTAGGATTTGTTTCAGGACCACTATATTTTTCTATAAGAAGTGCTTACCCCTTAAAATTGGCCAGACCTAGGCATAGTTGTAAAAACAGGCATTGTTATCTTCCTTAAAACAACTTTGCCAATGTCCACAAATTCACTGATTCTTCAACTGCAACATTATCAATTGCCATTCTACTCCCAATGTTTTCTTGTATGTATTCAGTAAACTGTCTGGTTCATAAAATTGTAATTAAGGGATAGAATGAGATGTGCTGAACTCTATCATGTGTAACCACTGTTTCTAGATATGGGAATCCATTGTACTAATATACTGTACAGGCAGTCCTCGAACTTATGACACAATTGGTTCCTGAAAATCGCATCTTAAGTTGAAACTTTGTAACTCAGAACCAATTTTCTCATAAGAAACAATGTTATAAATGGGGATTGGTTCCTGAACCAAGGCCCAAGGCCCTATTTTTACCAAAAATACCCCAGAATTTTGTACTTGATCAATTATAGATGAGTAATATAGCTACATTAATATATTTATATTGTATAAAGCAATCATATTGATTTGGAAGGACTTCTTTGAGGTGACTTTACTGGACTCTTTGTAGGGCTCTTGGTTGGACTTTTTGAAGGGTTTTTCTGGAGACTTGGCTGCTTTCTTAAAGAAAGTGTCTAAGGAAGTTTGGACAGATGTTCTCCAGAGAGATGAATGATGCAGTGAACTTGTTTGCTGGCATGGCGTTGCATCAGATCAAGCATTGTAAATCAGAACTGGCGTTGTAAAATTGAAACAGTGTGTCAATTTATAAAAGTTGTAAGTGCAAAACATAACTTGCAATGTTGGAAGTCGAGGACTGTCTGTACTGCCTAGCTCTTAAGAACTAACTAGCTACCCAGAGTACCAATCTGATATAGTATTTTTTTTGGAGGAGGGAGTACTTCCTTGCAGCCAAAGCAAGGGAGGAGAATTTAGATCTGCTGAGCTCTGTTCTCTGCTTAACCTCTGACTGTTTGTTTTGGATAATAAGTATTTAAGTTCACTTTATTATGTAATCCATTTTTTAAAACCTGGTATATAGTCAGCCCCATTTTAAAAACATTGGGCAATCTGCTCTACTTTTTAAGTAAAAACATATCCCAGTGCAAGGATGAAGTAAACAGAGAATTTAGTTACTGGAGGTATCAGGAGTGGGAAACATAATGGTATTCATAAGAATTAGGGGACAACAAATTAGTGCCTTTTTACCTTGTGGTAAACTTTTCTACACATGTTGAGGCAGGAAACTCAAAATAAAAATAAAAATGACACAGTGGGAAAATCACTCTCTGATTGTCTCCCCTTTGGCACAGTTTTATTTCCAAGTATCCGTATCCTTAGAAGCAACCCTAGGGAGCTCCTCAGTCACTGAAGCTAGTCCCTTGTTTGCAGGCCTCTACGTCCATACAGTCCATTCTGGAAGTTACCAAGTTCCCTCCTTAGATGATAGGTTTTTTTGCCATCACTATTCCTGTTGAACATCTGTTCCAGAACCTGACTGGTCTGATGGTTGGGAACCTTTTCATTTCCAACCTGAATATACTCATAGTTATGTCCAGTTTATACACACTTACTTTTGTGCCTGTATCTTTCTTCATTTTAAATAGCTATTTCTCTATCCTTTGTTTACCTCCCTGATATGTTTGGGGGGTGACCAGTATTATGCATGTATTTCAGAGAAAGTTCCATATGTGCTCTGTATAATGGTATTAATACCCCCCTACTTATGATGGAAATACTATGCCTGGTGCATCCTAGGTTTGCGTTTGCTTGTCTCACAGCTATATCACATCTGTTGTTCATACTTGTGGTGGGGTAAACTTAATGTGCTTGGGTCCTCATCTTCTGTTTCCAAATGTCCAACTAATTAACTCCCAGATTATATAAAAAATTGCTGTTAATCTATAAATCTGTGACCCTGCAGTTCATATTACTGCATTTACTCAAATCTAAGGTGACCTTGAATTTAAGATGACCCCCACAATAATTAGATTCTATACATGGAAAATATATGAATGTGCTATAATTTATAAATGTGCTATAATTAAAGAATTCACCCCCCTGCCCCACTGCTGCAGCAAGGAAAGTAGTGACTGGGGATGTCGGGCAGCTTCCTTGCCCTCTGTTCTCCCCCACCCCACACATACTTCTTCCTGTGAAGCCTTCCTGTCTCCCCTGCCACCTGTACTTCCCCACCCCCAGCGCCCCAAAGCCTCTGCCCCCCTACCATTTCCAGAGCTCAGCCTGTAGAAGTGCAGCCTCTGCCAGCCACGCAGCAGCATCAGTGCTGCCGATTGGCCCGGCAGGGGACAGTGTTCCATGTGCTCTGTGCCGGGGGGATCCAGCCTGAACCAGAGCTGAGCTGCTCCTGACAGTAAGGGGAGGTGGGGGGCAGAAGCTGCAGAGGGCAAAGTGAGGGAGGGAGGCGGGCAGGGAGCCACTGTGGTTCTGAGTAGGGTGGCCACTGATGCATCCCCAGAATACAGGACATCACCTTGGTCAGGGGTGGGGCCACCATCCCCATCAGCCAGTCAGCAGTGAGGGGTGGGACCACTGCTCACCTTGGCCATTCAGCAGTGAGGGGCAGGGCCACTATCTCGGTCAATCAGCAGCAATAGGTGCAGCCACATGGACCCCTAGCCAATCAGCAGCAAGGGATGGGACCACCACAAAAAGGCCGCCTCCCTCCCTCCCCAGCTGGCTCAGAACCCTGGTCTTCCTTGCTGTGCAGTGCCCTGTCTCTAGGCACAGCCAGTAGAATTATGAGGACAAATAATTGACGTGTTTCCACCAACGAACTAAAAACAGGACTTCTTGCAATTCATTCCTCATTCAGAAATAGACAGAGGACAGAGGTTTTAAAAACAGGATGGTCCAGTCTAAAATAGGACCAGTGACCACCTAGGTCTAGACCAGAGGTCAGCAATGTTTTTGAGCTGAATGCCAAAAAAACCCATGACCTTGATGTATAAGATGTTGGCATGCCAGGGCGGAGGGTGGGGAAGCCATGAGAGGCCCAATCCCTACTGGGGCAGTGCAGACCCGGCCCCTTCCCTTCCGTCCGCCCCAAAGTGCATGTGCCAAGCAAAATGCTTTTGAGTGTCACACTCTGGCTCTTGTGCCGGGGGTTGCCCTATCCCTGCTCTAGATGCTGGCCCAGATCCAAACTCAGGGCCAGGGTTAGAGCTGCAGCAGCCAACCAGTCCCCTGTGCCCCTTCCCCACCAGCTTTCAATAGAAATCTGAGAGAAAGGTTTTTTCCCCATGATGATTGGTGGGGGGGACCTTGTTTTAGCCAAGTAAATATAGAATTAAATTTCATGCTATTTTTATTGCTGCAGATTACAAGGTCACACAATTCTTCCTATCTGATATTCTTTTTTCTCCTTTATATTGGGGATTCTTCCCAACTTAATGTTATTCTAGTACAGTTGATAAAAGCCATGGCAAAAGACATCCAGATACTGCTGTTACAGATGGTTTGTCAGTGTTTTAATAATAATGCAGACATGGATTTCAGGTACTGTGAAACAGCTGAGTAGAGTCTGGTTTAGCTTGGAAACAGCACTGTTGTGCTATAATTGAGAAAAGTATCTAGGTGATGGTGGTTCAGAACTGAGCAATAAGGCTATTTGGTATGTGTTTAAGTCCAACAAAAGTGTATTCAACCACTTCTTACTGTATGAGATGATTGCTACTCAGGACAAGCTGCCAGGGTCTGTACAAGTGTTTTCACATTTCTGACTAACCAGGAAGATGAGAAACAAATGTGTAGGGAAGAGAAACTGCTTTTCCTTTTTTGTGCCCTTGTATGACAAGGTGTTTAACAGAGTTTAAAGATTTGTTGGAATCAGACAGGGCCACACGATAAGCGCTTCTGCTGTGGCCTCAAACTTGCGACCTATCATCTATGTGTCTTAGCACCCACACCACAACAGCCCTGGAACAGAAATTAACACTAAGAGACTGAAAACCCTTTGGGGCTGGCACTATCTTTTCATGCGTGTATGGCACCCAGTATATGTGGATGTCAACCCATGATTGGGGTGTCTGTGTTCTTCTTTGGAATAGATCAGTCATAATGCAGAACCACCCATTGTAATGATATTCTCTCCCTCTTTGAATTCCCTCAGCATGTGGTGCCGTAGGTTGATGCATGTATTCCCCAGCACCCAGTGCCTGCTGAATAGAAATTATAGACACCAGTCATCGTGGCATCAGTGTTTCAGAAATGTCTTCCCGACTACTACAGCCCGTTGGCACCACACAGTCCCAGAATCTCTGAATTGTATCTGGCAGTTGCATAACGATCATTTGGGTAAGCGCGCACACACTAGCATGCTTGGCATGGGGGGCAAGAACCTCTTTTGATCTTAGTTTACAGTTGCAGTGCTCCTTCAGTGGAATTATTCTTCATTTTTGATTGCTTAAACAAGAATTCATCTCTGTAAATTTACTATATGGTTTTGGATCATAGACATTTGATGTAATATTTCCAGAAGTGTGCTGAATCAGGTTATCTTCTGGCCCTGTGTGTTTTGCAGTAGTCAAGCATAGTAGGCTGAGATGAATTAAGTCGAGAGTTTAAAACAAATTCCTGACTTATTTCTGTCTCAGGATTAACTTACGATGTGTAGCTCCAAGCTAGTCATTTAATCTTGTGCATCTCTTAGCCTTCCTGGTAAGGTAGCTGATAGATGGATCAGCTTGTTAATTGGTCCAGTTTTTAAAAGCTATCTAAGCTAATTTCTGCTTTGTAGGTTATCTGAAGGCAACTAACTTTCTGTAAACTTCCAGCACAACCTACGAGGGTGTGGTTAGGTACCCAGTCAAAACTCACCTTGGGAATTGCCCAATGTTAAATGCACATTCAGTCCAAAAGATGATGTGTTTCATTACATGTAGGATGGATTCAAAGAATCAAGTGGGACTAAGAGAGGAGAGGCCATTTCATTACAGTAAGACACTGAGAGAGGTCAGAACTGACAAGGACAGTTTTAGCTGTTTGGGCTTAGAGGCAAGGAGACTGCTCTTGACCCTGCTGTAGGTCAGGGTAAAGTAACATTTCAAAATCCAGGCTTTGTGCAAGTGTAATGAGGTTATCGATAGTATTCAAAGGGGGACTGGTTGTTTATACCTCTCATTTCACTGGTTCTTTTTTCTTTGTATGTTAGTTGCTTATAAGCACTAGTCCAAAGAGGACATCTTATCTGTGGCAGTTGCAAAATGGCACCTCTGTAAAAGAAGTGAAATACTCTAGTCTGTCGATAGACACTAAACAAATAAGTAACCATCTACTATAGTTACCAGTAAGCCTACAGCTAGTCTTTTTCCCCTGACACACCTTGGGAATAGGAACACTGTGGGTTCAGCGAGTACAGCACCTAGGACCACAGTTGGTTCCCTGACAGCCAAACAAGCTATAGCATACTAGGCACTAGTTAAAATAAGTTGCCTAATCTTCACTGCAGATCTGGGAGATGATTGTAACTTGTGAAATAGTTAAAAATAAGTGCTAATAGACTTTATAGCCTGTGTATGTGGGGTTGTGTGTTGAGGGGGTGTGTTTCCAATTTGTTTGTCCAAATCTTTTAAATATTTTCCCAGAGCTCAGGTATGCAGATACCCTGATGCGCTTTGACTATGTGTGGCTGCGTGATCACTGCCGCTCAGCATCCTGCTACAATGCCAAGACTAATCAGCGCAGCCTAGATACAGCCAGTGTGGATCTGTGCATCAAACCAAAGACAGTCCGAGTAGATGAGACTACACTCTTTCTAACATGTAAGTGAAGGGAGTCTGGGCCCTAAGTGTTTTGAAATGACCTGGCTGCACTGAAGGCAATGTCATTCTCTAAGATGTCCTCAGATGCATTCCTAGGCTTACATTTGCTTTTCACCAAGCAGAAGACAGTTAATTCATCAGCAGTGTTTCTGAAACTGACTTCAGAATAATTTCATGTCCTATGACAAGTCATAGGACATGTGTCAGCTTTTGTAGTTTTTGGATTGTGTTTTTTCTACTTCATATTGTTGTTTGCTCTTTTATTGTCAGTTGCTGGTGTTGAAAGGCAAAGGCATATCACTGATAGCACTTCATGTATAGTCATTGTACAAAGTAGGAATAAAAAGCTGATTTTCTCTTCTCTGAATTGTTACTTCAGGGAAGTAACTTAGATTCAGAGTAGTGATTCACAGGAGCAACTCTTTAGAGTTGAATGTGTCCTTTTAAACAAAATAATGAAACCATTTGCCATTTAGTAAATCAGTAATGTTCGTCCTTTGTCCTTTCCTCTACCCCTGAAAAGAATTAAATTTAAGAAATGATTATGGGTATTTGGTAAAGGCTTACCAGTATCCCATGGATGTTTTCAAATTCTGTTCCTGGACTACCTGTACAGCAGTCCCATTAGGGCTTGCAGATGGATCCCAATGTGGGCTATGCATTTTTATTATGTTTACTGGGAGAGGCTAGACTTATCTCTACATCTAGTGTTGTTTTGAGAAGCAGCCTAGCTATAAACAGATGACTTCGGAAAACCATGCAAATGCTGCCTTAAAGTCTTAAGGCCAGTGTCCCTTTTTTTCAAGTCTGAGCAGACAACTGCATTTTTATGTTTGTTTTTGTTTAAATAAGAGAACAAAGCAGGCATTGAAAGAATAAATTTGGACATCAATGGTTTGCTTTCTTCTATGTTTTTGAATTTTAACAGGAGGTTCTGAACAGGACTTCTGTCTCCTGTTTTACGCAGTAACCTTTGTTCTCTGCTCCACAGCTTACATCACCTTCCTCCTCCTTTAAGAAATAATTATAAACTCATTCCTTTGGAGTTTAGCAAATAATCATGCCATTTCTCTTCTCTAAAGGTATGACTCCCAGTGGGTTAGCTCTTTTTGTATTTTTGCTTTTTTATTAATGATTCTGTGATTTCATAGATTTCATAGACATTAGGGCTGGAAGCGACCTCGGAAGATTGAGTCCAGCCCCCCGCCCAAAGGGCAGGAAGTCAGCTGGGGTCATAGGATCCCAGCAAGTTAAGCATCCAATTTGCTCTTGAAGGCGTTCAGTGTAGGTGCTTGAACCACCTCTGATGGCAAGCAGTTCCAGACCTTGGGGGCTTGGATAGTAAAGAAATTCTTCCTTATGTCCAACCGGAAATGGTCTTGTAGTTTATGACCTTTTGACCTCGTCATCCTTTGGGGCGCTGTGGTGACCAAACATTCCCCCAGATACTGGTGGTCACCCCTGATAAACTTATAGGTGGTCATCAGATCACCCCTGAGCCTGCGCTTTTTGAGGCTAGAGAGCCCTGTGGCTCTCAGCCTGTCATCGTAAGGTCTGTTTTCCTGACCCCTGATCATGCAAGTGGCTCTTCTCTAGACTCTCTCAAGCTTCTCCACATCCTTTTTGAATTGTGGAGCCCAAAACTGAATGCAGTACTCCAGCTGCAGCCTCACCAAGGCTAAGTACAAGGGGAGAATGACGTCCCGGGATTTGTTTGAGAAGCATCTATGGATGCAAGCCAGCGTTTTGTTCGCTGTACTAGCCACAGCATCACACTGCAGGCTCATGTTCATCTTGTGGTCAATGATAACCCCCAAGTCTCTTTCTTCCATAGCGCTAGCCAGTAAAGCACTGCTGAGCCTGTAAAGATGCTGTAGATTTTTCCTCCCCAGGTGGAGAACCTTGCATTTTTCGGTGTTAAACACCATCAGGTTCTCATCCGCCCATTTGCTGAGCCTGTCCAGGTTGGCCTGGATCACCCTCCTGTCTTCTGGTGTGGATGCTTTGCCCCAAAGTTTGGCGTCATCGGCGAACTTGGCCAGTCTACTTCTGACTCCAATGTCCACATCATTTAAGAAGATGTTGAACAATATGGGTCCAAGGACAGAGCCTTGGGGGACCCCACTGGTCACAGGACACCATGATGAGTGACTGCCATCAATTACTACCCTGTGGGTCTGACCATGGAGCCAATTTCCCAGCCAGCAGATTGTGGTGGTTATAGAAATGCACTGCTAAAATGTTCTGTTCAGAACTTTAAAAGGCAAGTAGAAATATTTTAGGATATCATATTTTAGGCAAACTTATCAACTTATAATGTATTCTGTGAGGCTGCTAAACTCTATAAATTGCAGAAAATATACTTGATAATGCAGCAAGTTTTTTTTTCCCCATTTTCACTGCTGTGATTTCATAAATATTTTACTGAGTGCCTCATTGAGTTAGACTCAAGACACCTCTCAGAAAATGTCATCTCTTAGCTTTTGCTCATTTTTTGACTGTGGGAAAATAATAGAATAATTTTTTGTTGCAAAGAACTGAGAAGGACCACAACACATCAAGATGTTCTTTACACTATGGACCTCCTGTTTGATGCTTGTGGGTTTATTTTCTGACTCGTGTAGGTTTTCCACACCTAACTGTACTAATTTTGCATGGCAGTCCACAGCACCCTTAAAAGTAACTTATGAATTACTGATTTTGAGAGACAACCCTTGGGCTTGGCAGTAATTTAGCTGTGAGCCAGAAGTCCTGCAGCAAATCAGAAACCCCACCAGATACACCCCAGAAAACTGAAATATGAAATAACAGAGTATTGTATTAAATGTTAACTTGTTTCAATGTAACCTCTGATAATTGTTTTTCATGTAACTTGCCCAACAATAATCTTGGTCATCAGCAAGAAGCTGACGTCATCTCTCAATCTGGTGTTTGAACTGGCTGGTAATCCTAGATCTCTACAAGTTCTGTTTTCAGTGACAATAACTCTCTTTTTTAATGTTATCGCAGGGCCAGATGGTCATGTGACCCGGTATGGGTTAGAGTGGCTGGTGAAGAACAGCTACGAGGGGCAGAAGGAGCAAGTCATGCATCCTCGAATTCTCTGGAATGCAGAGATCTACCTGCAAGCTCAGGTACCATCCACTGACTGCAAGAGCTTCCTGGAAACAAATGAGGGCCTGAAGGAGTTCCTGCAGAACTTCCTGCTGTATGGGATTGCTTTTGTAGAAAATGTTCCCCCAACCAAAGAGGACACACAAATCTTAGCTGAGAGGGTCAGCTTGATCAGGTAATTAAAGATGTCCTGTGGAAAACCAAATGTTTTGCCTGAGTCTCAAACACCACATGCTTGACAAGGAGTGGGTTGTAATCTTAGTTGAGAATGTGAAGGTTGTTTTTCTATACTAGCCAATTGCCCTTCAAGAATGACCGGGGGCGGGGAGCAGGTGGGGATGGAGCCCCGTGCCCCCTGGGCCTGCTTCCCCTTTACCTCCTGGTGCTTGGGGTCTGTGCCCACTTCCCCCCGCCCTGCCACAGAGGGTTGGGTTGGGGAGCCGAGGCCAGCAGTGCCCTCTGTCCAGTCCTCAGCACAGCTTTGGAATCCATGGCAGTGCTCCCCCACACTTGGAGCACTCTGATTGGCTGTTTCCATCAGCCAATCAGAGTGCGAATAAAGCGTCTTGGACAGACTGACTGAAAGACAGACAGACTTCGGCTTTTATAATATTAGAATTCTGTAAATCCAGGGACATAATCTAGACACACTGACACACTTCATACACATAATCTAGACACACTGACACACTTCAAAATGAAGCATGGCATGCTGACCTGTGGTCTTCCTGCCTAGTCCATTTGCCTCAAGATGGAATGGTGAATTGTGGAACCTGTCATCTCCATGGACCCACCTGCTTTCTTATTAAAGTTTAGGATCTGCTTAGGCAGCATCTAGTCACAATGGTGGTCATGGGATTATGCTGAGCATTGAAGGAGTGGAGGGTATTTTGAAAGCTGGGAAGACTTGAGCTATGCCAGGAGAGGCATTTCCTGTTTTGACATGAAGGGTTATTAGGGCAGCCTTGGCCCTGGGAGCCAGAAAGATCAAAAGAGGCCTGTAGTTGCCTTTCAAGAGAAAAAATGGGAAAGAGATTTTTTTGTGTGTGTGAAAGAAAAAAACAGATTGGGTCAGTCTGGGGGTGGGTTTCAGGTTTTCTTCAGAATAAGCAGAGTAGAAATGCTTTGACTTCCGCAGGCCTCTGAAGCAGAAGGATATATACTGTTTACATTATATATTGCATTGTATTTTATTATGTTAATCCCATGGTTTGGGACTTCTGCTAATCTACTGCCAGGGTCAGGAAAAACTTGCACCCCTTCCCCTTTTGCTTTCATTACTCGTTTTTGGATGAGGGTGATTAGCCTTTCTCAGGCATTGAATGTTGGCTGGGGTGCTTACTGGTGCTGAGAACCCCCACCCCAGATGACTAGCTCTAGTCAGTCTTGTTCACACAATCTTGGTTAAAACAATTGTCATGTCTGGGTTCAGGGAGGAATTTTAATAGAATTATAAAGAAGGTCTGGAAGCAACCTCAAGAGGTCATCTAGTCCAGGGGTTGTCAACTGGGGAGGTCCTAGGGGGTACATGTGTGCAGGTGGGCAGGGACGGAGTGCCACCACCCCATACCACCACCTCCCAGGAGCGGGGGGAGCAGGGATGAGGACAGCACTGCCCCTCTGCAAGCCACACAGGCGCTGCCCAGCCAGCCAGATGTGGGGAAGGTTGCGGGGGCTCGCTCATGGCAGCTGCCACCCGCCACACTACACTGCTGCTGCTGCTGCTCCACGACCGGCCACTGGGAGTACACTTATTTTAAAAGGCTGAAAACCCTTGTTCTAGTCCAGTCCCTTGCTCAAGGCAAGATCATCCCTATCGAACTATCCTATACAAGTGTTTAATGTATTCCTAAAAATCTTCAGGAATGACCCTCACACACAATTACCAGGCATAATGCCTGCAATATCAAAAACATCCTTTAATTTGCCACAAGTAAAACAGGGGGATGAGGGCACTGTAAATATGGTGCCACTGCAAGGAATAAAAGTAGTTAAAATACTCTTAGAGATCTGAGAAAAAGGACTGCGCCCCCCACTACAGAGTAAGCCAGAACTCCCACAATCCATGCAAATGTGACTTTGTTCTTTTTTTACAGGAATGGTGTTTAGTTGTGACGGGAGATCATTCTTCTGCTAGAACAGAGATGGGCAAAGGCCAACCCATGGGCCAGATCCAGTTGACAGTGGACTCCATTTCCCAGCCACCCTCACGCATGGTTGGGGTCAGTCTCCATGGAGAGCCCAGCCACAGCTGGGCTGTGAAAGCTCAAGGCTGGGGTTGCCATGGAGACCAGCTCCAGCCACTCTGGCAGGGCGTAGGGCAGCACAGGGCGGGGGCCTGCTCCAGAGCTGCTGGGATCTTGCAATGGGAGCAGCTTGCTCCGGAACCAGGGCAGAGCTATGATCCATAGCCTGCATGCTCTGGGCAGGGGCACACAGGCAGGGGATCACGGCTCTGCCCTGACTCCTTGCAGTGGTGACAGCTTGGTTTGGAGCAAGGGCAGAGCCACAATCCCCTGCCTGTGTGCCCCTGCCCAGAACATGCAGGCTACAGATTGCAGCTCTGCCCTGGCTCTGGAGCAAGCTGCCCCCATTGCAAGGTCTCAGCAGCTCCGGAGCAGCTGTCTGTCCTAATCTGTCGTGCCCTGCCAGCACAGCTGGGGCTGGTCTCCAAGGCAACCCCAGCCTTAGGTTTTCACAGCAGTTGTGGCTGGGCTCTCCATTGAAACAGGTCCCAGCCATTCAGGCAGGGGCTGCTAGGAAATGGAGCCTGGCTGCTGGCCAGATCAGCCATTTTGCCCACCGCTGTGCTAGAAGGATAGTGGTCACGGAAGTTCACAAAGCAGAAGTTGGGGCTTAGCTATGATGGACAAAAACTAAATTCTTGAAGTGGCAGAAACTCCATCAGCACTCGACTTCGCTTAATGCTGTATACTGTAAAGCATGCATCGTGCCATATTATTTTGTCTTAGTAATTTGGATTCTTTGAGGGCTAGATTGGAGTACGTTTTAGAGGAAGGGGAAAACATACTTAAGAAAACAGCAAGGTTGACAGTCATTTCTGCTGCCCCAGTTGCACTGTGATATACACCTGTTTGTGTCCCCCCTTTTCTGCCACAGAGAGACCATCTATGGTCGAATGTGGCATTTTACCTCTGACTTCTCCCGGGGAGACACAGCATACACAAAACTGGCTCTGGATCGTCACACTGACACCACCTACTTCCAGGAACCCTGTGGGTATGTACTTGCGCTGCTTGCCAAAGGTACAACAGAAAAGGCAAGAGCAATTCATTAGTGAAAACATTTGAGTGGCAGAATGTTTCTCTAAGTGGGTTGATTGACTCTAACAACATATTAAAAAGACATGTATGTTCCCATTATATGGCAATGCTGAACTGAAATCCTATGTGATTCTGGCATGCTTTATTCCCCTTTTTCCCACCTGAAGCTTTTTGGTCTTTCAGGAACATACATTTAAGAAGGAATTTGCCAGCAGCCAAGTTTCAGTGTTTCCCAGGTGACCAGGTACTCTCTCCAAATCCTTCTGTGATGAAAGTGAGCCATGCAATTGTATGAATTAGTGCCAGTCATCCAGCTAGCCTTTGTAATACATGTGTGCCCCGTTTGACAGAGAAAGGTGGAAGGCCTAATGGTGGTTATACACACACAGTTACAGACGAGGCCTAGGTCTGATTACTTAATTTGTTTTTGTTGAAGGGAAGTGCAAGGACTGCAGAGGTAACATCCATCTCTGGAGGAGGACTAGGAGAAGCGGTTAAAGAGCAGTGACCTTGAGTACCAACTGTCCATCTTAGAGGGTAATGGCTGCAGGGAACAGCTTTTGAAAGGAGAGGAAGAGAAAGAAATCTGAATTGCAGAGCACCACTTAAGACCGGTACAAAAACTGCTAGCTGGAAAAGAAGTCAGGATTCCTAGTTCACGTCCCGAGTACCTCCACAGCCATTTTAATATAAAAATTTGAGGTGGCAGAGTTACTTGCATAGCAACCAGAATTTTAAAATTAACAATTTATTAGTATGCTACAGTTGTGGGATGGAAGTGTCTGCATACAACGGCGGTGCTGGCATACTTTGACACAGGAATAAGGCTGCTTTATTACATTCTGTGAACATCTCAGTGTTATTTTCAGGCTCTCTCTTGTACGTCTCTGCCAGAGCTTTGTACATTTCCCTCCATTTCCCCAAGACAAATACAAAAAAAGTCATTAACAGTCACTTTTATTACTATGTACTCAATAGCCCATTAGCTATTTTATACTTTTCCCTTAAGCCTTGAAAGAAAGCCTTTTCTGTGGTTTAAACATGTCTGTCTGCATAGACTGCAACATTATTTTAAGCCATGGTAGCATAAACTAAGCAGGCAGGTTTATATGTGAGCACTAGAGTGTGCAAGGCACTGCACTTTCTAAAGTCAGTGTCAGCATTCTTTCTTCTTGTAGTCCCTATGGTCCATCAGTAGCCCTCTTCCAAGTATCAGAAGGCTTGCCTTTGAATGGCTAGGCCTAGTTTTCCAGTCATTTGCAGCCTGTTGTGGGGATACAGATGCAGTCAATGCCCAGCTTAAACTGCTGGTGAATAGTCCCTACCCATCTGTTCATGCAGCGAGTCAGAACTGGTCTGTGATTCAAAAAGACACCCTCAGGGAAAACTAAGTGCAGAAAGTGATATAGGTTATTTCCTGGGTGAAATAGTTGCCCCATGAAAAGGTCAGTAGTGGCTCTCTGCATCTGGAAGGTGCTCTGAGAGGGCTACATCTTGCAAAGTCGGTGGGAAGGGAAAGAAAGGTGCAAGATAAACTGCTAGAGTGGCAAAGTTTAGATTCTTTGTGTGACCTTGGCAAAGCCGTTCCACTCCTAATATTTTGTGAAGGGATGTCCCTGGAGTGAGGACATTAGCCAGGACTCAGAAAACCAAGGTCCAATATATTGCTTTTCAGCAGGCTTCCTTAATGACTTATATCTATGCCCCAGTTCTCCATACGCAAAACAGAGATAATAGCAGTGGCCTGCCTTAGAGGTGTTGTGAGGGCATGAGTTAAAAACAGTAAGGAGCTTAGATACAGTGGTGATATAGGTACAGTAGGTAGCCAAGAGAAAGAGGTTTGTGTTTTCTGTTACATGCAGCTTTAATTTTTCATTCTGAATTTTTCTTTCCTTTTGAAGTTTACTTTTTTATTTGTTCGGGTTTTTTACCAAAACTGTTTGAAGCCATCTTCTAGAAGTTAGCTTTGTGCTTGTTGAACTTTCTAGTTCAAGGTAAATATTTTGGGATTGTGAATAATTTATATTCCAGAGCAATTTGATCCAGTGAAAACTTCCATAAAAACTGTAATATGAGAAATTCTTTTTAATTCATCCAAGGCCCTGAACAGTCTATTTTCAGGAGAAGCTATTTTAATTTTTTAATTGTGAGATATGCAGGATGGAAGAAAACACTCCACCAAATGCTTCTTATTGAGCAACTCTGGTATCAAGACTGTGTCTAGCATTTCACTATTACTGCCTTAGCATTAAATGCCACTTAGCTTTTTGCATTGGTTGGCTCTGTCCCCATTAAGTGAAATGTACACTGCTAGGCCTGGTGAAATAACATCTGCTGTCAGTCACTAATGCTACCTCCACCAGTGAATAAATATAGCCTAATTAAGCAGAATATGAAACGAAAGAGGTTGGCCCCCTCACGTACTTCATCCTCTCCAGATTCATCTTCCTGTGTTTGAGAGTCATTACTACTGTGTGGATCCAGTGTATCCCACATGACGAACTGACTGGCTTTTCCTTTGTGGTCCTGTCTCTCTCTCACCTCATGCAGCATCCAGGTGTTCCACTGCCTCAAGCATGAAGGGACTGGTGGCCGGACACTGCTTGTGGATGGGTTCTATGCAGCAGAGAAGGTGCTCCAACAAGCTCCTGAATCTTTTGAGCTGCTCAGCAAGGTGCCATTGAAGCATGAGTACGTGGAAAATGTAGGAGGCTGTCACAATCACATGATTGGTGTTGGGCCTGTTTTGAACGTCTATCCTTGGAACAATGAGCTGTATTTGATCAGGTGAGACGTAAGGGCTCGCATCCTGACCACAGACCTCCCTGTTTTGTGGGGAGTGAGGCATCCATGCAGGTTTTTAGTAGAGGTGCATTGATACATCCGTCTAATATCAGATCAGCACCTATAAAGAAAATTCTCTATATCAGAAATCGGCCTGATGTGGCTGATAATTTGGCCAATAAATGGCCTGTCCACGTGCACAGCCGCAGTGCAGCATGTAGACAGTGAGGAGCACAGCTGGTAGCATGGAGAACTGCGTGCAGCTGATAAGGCTGGCTGGTGTGGTGGAAGGGGAGGGGCACGTGGAGGCAGAACAAGGCCACTTGCAGTGAGGAAGGAGTAGAGTAGGGGCTGGGGCAGGTGCTGCCCAGCTCGGCGAGGGGGTGTGGGACAGAGCCGTGTCTCGTCCAGAGAGCACAGGGATGGGGGAAGGGGGCAGCTTCCGCTGCTGCGCACCACTTGTCTGGTGGCTTGTCCGCTCATTTAGCAGCTCCTGCCACTGCTCCCACCACTTGTCCAGGAGGGCATGGGGAGTCCCCAGATCTGCACAGGTGGGTAGCAGCAGCACTGGGAGGGGGGGCTATGGGGTGGCTACGGTGATTTTTGGGGTGGGTACAGGGCCCCTGCCCCCTCCCCCCCATCTCCCTCCCAGTGCCATTTGCTGCCTGCCTGGCCTCACCCCAGCCCGCAGCTGCAGTCCGTGTCCCACCTCCCCCCAGCCCGCAACCCACACAGATTTGTGGGGCACACACCCTTCCCCCCCCATGCCCTCCCAGGGTGCATGCAGCAACAGGAGCCATCCCCTCTCCCACCTCCCAGACAAGCTGCAGTTCTGTCTCTCTGCTCCTGCCCCGCCCCAGCTGGGCAGTGCCTCCTTCACCACAGGGTGCTTGAGCTTCCCCCCCACGTCCCTTCCCTTTTCTCTCCCCTTCCACCACAACAGACTTACCAGCTGTATACAGTTGCATCAGATATAGGATCAGTATTGGCCAATACACCTCCTTAAAAATCAGCTACCCATATCAGCCCCAGAAATCTCTATTGGTGCATCCCTAGTTTTTAGCACATTTGTTTTATCTAGCTATCACTGAAAGAACTAGCGCTCTCTACAAAACATTTTAAAAAGGGGAGGTGAAAGGTGGGGGGTCATGCATTTTTGTCTGGGCCCTCCCTACTAATGATTATGAATTGTTGCTCCCATCAGGCTTTCTGACTCATACTCCAGACCCCCTATCTTTGGAAGGGAAGCCTCTAAGCTGAGCTTTGATGTCAGCTCCCTGTTCAGCTGTATGCTCTCCCACCTACAATTCAGCCTGCTTTACAGTATGGTCAGCTGAAAGGGAAAGAGTAAGCACTGACTCCAGCTAAAGCCCTCATCTGAAAACTGAGTACACGTGCTCCAAAAGTGTAAAAGTCACTCTTGGAATCTTAGTATCTCCCTCACATCATTCTTACCCACTTCACCACTTCTAAAGTGTTTCTCCTGAAGTACATTTCAGACCTTGAGTGCAAGCTCACATGAGAATTCTATGTCTGCCAAATTTTTAGACTGAAAATGTGGGAGTCTCCAAGTGGGGAATGAATCCAGAGAATTCTCAGTGTATCTTCCTCTGTGCAAACAGCCAACCTCCCGGGACTCGGAGTCAGAACACTTGAATCCTATAAACATCAGTAGCTTTAACATCTGACTGTAAATACTTACCAACTCCACAAGAGCCACCAGATCACCCTCAGTTTTCAACAGTATATGACTCAGATCCTCCTCTTGAGTTTGATCTCACACCATTTAAAAGTCAATGAGAATCATGCCATTGACTTCAGAGGCAGCAGTGTCATATATAAAGACCTTCCTGGATAGCAGCCTATTATTGAATGAACTGAGGTAAAAATTTAATCAGATATTTTCGAAATTCAGCTTCAGCCAGGCTCTTAAGTTTCAGTTCTGATTTAAAATGGAGGCTATGCAGCCAATATCCCTTACTTTGACTATTGGTTAATTTTACTTGTCATAGATTCCCTTTAACCTTGCCTAACAGACTATAAAAACTCAGTCCTGTTCCCCTGGCCTTTGCTGTTTCATTAAACGTGCATAATGTTGAGGCAGGATTTAACTGATTACTTATTTCAAGTACTGGTAGAGCTAAATAGTGTAGAGCTACTTACTGATCAGAGTGTATGGTGGTAGATCTCATGTACTTCCAGCACAGTGTGTCTTTGGTATGAGTTGTTTAAGGTTCTTTTTGATGAGTCAGAGTTGATATTTTTCAAGCTAACAATTTATACGTGTTTCTCCCTTGACATGTACATCAGTAATCATGCATTGCCTTTGTGTGTCCCCCTCCTTTTTGTGGGGGCTGGAAAATAGTATATCATTATTCCAGGTTTCTGTCCCTCTGCATAGGGGCTACTGTCTGGCAAGTGAATGACATGGTTATTTTAAACACCGGTGCTCCCCTTGTCCTTGCTTGTTCTGCAGCACTGAAATCATAAACATCAAGAACTTCTTCACCCTGAACAGCCTAAATTGGCAGCTGTAATTGTAATGAGTTTTTGGTAGAGAAGGGAAAGAATAGGGCATCATTTAAGGCCACAAAATTTTAAAAGAGAAAAATGATTTAAAAGGGGAATAAGAGTTTTATGATTGAGTTTAAGCTTTTTATTGCTCAGTCCTTGCCCCACTGCACACAGCAACCTCTTTTGGTTTTTTGCGGGGGCCCTCCTAAAGAGGTCCATTATGGTTAAACATGTTCCCTGTGGGCATAGTTGATTCTTCTCTACTCACAGACCCCTGGTGACTGTCTGTTCTTTTTCTCTTCTCTCTTAGGTACAATAACTATGACCGAGCAGTCATCAACACAGTGCCTTACGATGTAGTGCATCGCTGGTACACTGCACACCGAACACTCACCACAGAATTAAGGAGACCAGAAAACGAACTCTGGGTCAAACTGAAGCCAGGCAAGGTAGAGTCACGAGTTCAGCCTGTGTTCACGAGACTATGACTGCGTACATTGAGGAAGGCAGGGCACCTGGTTTTAGTTAGAGTGGTATGGCACTCAGGGCTGCTGACTCTTGTCACTGACTTGGTGTAATACCTTGGGCACATTTGCTGGATGTTCTCCCTCTTTGTAGTAACTGCAGTAAGGGGTAATGCATCATATCACATGAATCTCTATATTTGTTCTTATCTCTGAAAGAGGGGGCAGGTGGAGAATAAATGGCTCCAAGACAAGAGAGAAATAGTGGAGTTTCACCAAAGAGACAATTTGGAAGGATGGCTGTCACCTGTGGGAGGGAATAGATGTCTTTATCTGTGAAATAGGCAAATAAGCTTCCTCTGTCAGGTAGTGTGCTGAGACCTGGTAGAAATGGAAAGTCTAATGGAAATATATTCTAATGGAAATATGTATGGAGAGCATCTGAGGAAACAGATCAGGCTAGCTAGCCTGATTAAGCATGGTTTATATGGCTGTGTTCTGTCTTACTCTGCAAAAGAAGAGATTTATAAAAATCAGATATTCCCCAACTTACCCTCGAAATGATTGAAGTGCCTGGTGCATCAATTGTGAGCACTGAAAGAAAGTGGCATGTTCTAGACTTAAAATGCTGGTGGGATGTGTGTGTGTTATGGTGGAGTGCTTTAAACCTGTGTCTAAGATAAAAACTGCATCATCCCGATCTGAACCATGTTGTGGGTATACAGCTCTTAGCTATATTTCCCCTGGAGCTACACCCATCCTAAGCCAGGTGAAAGGGTTTACACATAAATGGGCTAGATTTGGTATAAACCTAGGTTCAGGGCCCCTGGAATTGGAAAATACCAGGCAAGATTGCAGGGGCAAAGAGCAGTTACAGCTTTCCGGAGTCTGTGTTGGAGAGGAGAGAAGAGGGCAGGGCAGGGCAGTCTGAAAAGTGAGTGATGATGGCCTCTGAGGTCAGAAACAGGGTGTGTGTGAGACTGGCCCATTACTGCAAGACAATAGCAAAGCCCAGTCAACCCCAGAGGTTAGGGTTGCAGGTGAAGTCTGCCAGCCAACTGCTGTGGAAGGAGAAGTAAATGGCACAAGGTGGACATTTTCTGGCATTATGTGTAACCTTGGGGTTGTTTCTGCCAGGAGCTGCCATTGTGCTACTTGTCATAGCCTTTGGGGGTGGGGGTGAGGGGAGACAGTGCCCTAGTGTGAGATCTCACATGGCTTCTTGTTCACTTCCTGGTCTGACTGCTTTTCTGCTTCCATCCAGGCACTGTTTGTGGATAACTGGCGAGTACTTCATGGGCGGGAATCATTCACAGGATACCGCCAGCTCTGTGGGTGCTACTTGTCGAGAGATGATGTGCTAAATACTGCACGGTTCTTGGGAATGAAAGCTTAGCATGGACTGTCTGCAGCTGAGAGGCAGTCAACATTTGACAAGCTGCTATGCCCCAGGATTGTATATCACCAGGATGAAAATGGTCTGGATACCTCAACCCTTCCATCCATTCTAGACAGTCCCTGGTGCCTGAGGGAGCACTCCGAGGTCAGAGGGCACCAAAGCATTGCCTGATTGCATTTTCCCATTGAAAAATCACACTGCTCTTGCTCCCTCCTCCCCCCCGCCCCCTTGCCATCCAAGGACCTTTCAGCACAGTCTGGTTCAGAGTCACAAGAAAGACATTGAGGCAGAGCTGATCAGGATACTGTCAGAAATTCTCCCACTCAAGTGCCTTTTGGATTATAAATGAGGGTATGAAAGCCTCATATTTCCTCTGTTCATCAATTGTTGCTTTTTTCAGCCACTAGCTTAGGTTTTTATTGTACATGGCAGAGTTGATTTTTTTGCCATGTCTTTCTCTGAGCTACATGAGAGCCCCTTCTACAGAGAGGATTTCAGTGATCGTACTTGAAACAGTGTAGAAATCAAGTCACTCCAGCTTGGGATTGGTGATACACTTCAGTAACTTCTCTTCCACTCCTTACAGACACCCCACACCATGTAAACATAGAAATAATAGGGTTGTAGAGACAGCATCATATTTCTCCACTATTTGAGAGTAAGGCGTGCTGACTGAAGGCCCGGCTGGATCAGCCAGTGCAGCTGGGACATCTCCAAACAAGTTTTAGAGGAAGAGTAAGTTAAGGAGAGGGAAAAGTGATCCATGAGGGGAGGGAAGCAAAGCACAGTCCCCCCGGTGTGTAAAGTGAGAGCAGTATTTCCCATGTTTCATAGAGTGGTAAAAGGTTTGTGCCCAGCATTCCTGCATCCTACTCCACCAGCCGCTTGGAGCTTCCCTGTATCTACAGTGCAGGTACAGCTGCTATAGGGTTTTCCTGAAGACTCTGCTTGTGTCCATCTGTCCCACTATTTTGAAGCCTACAAGCTTTATGTAGGAGAACTCTCCATTTGCTACTGGAGAAGGCTTGGATATGTAACCCATGTTTTTATACCTGTAGGTACTTAATGAGAGGTGCTTGTCAAGCCCCCAAAAGAAATGAACAAACAGGGGTGACTGGTTTTGTTTATCTTTACAGTTGCCTCTTAAAATATTTATTAAGCTGTTTCCTCTTAAGAACACCTGACTGAGAACCAAGAAGGGTTTTTAAATTCTCATTCCCTTTTCATTCTTTAGGCAGTGTGACTGTTTTTCTGCTTCACTCTGCTTAGACATAGAAGCTAAGTTTGGTTGCTCCCACATCCTGGTTCTCATGTTCTAGGAAGATGCTGTTGTGTTTGGGTTGCAAAAAGTTTTAAAAGTTAGATTTAAACAGCAAACTAAAAATGTCATATTCTGTGCCTCCCACAGGTCAGTCAGCAACACCAGCAAAAGTCAGCTTTGCCTTCTGGCTTGCAGTGTTTAGTACAATGACATCTCGGGCTTAGACTGCTGCATGGGGGTGTCCAAAAACAGCCCATAGTATTTTAATTGAAATGGGTGGAAAAACCCAATTATATTCAACATCTTAAAATATTTAAAATATTTATAGAGTGGGAAGGGATCTCTGCCTTCTAAAAACTGAGCCTGAAACTTAAATGAAAGACTTGTGGGGAGGAAGTGAAGGTGATTCCAGAATCCCTTTGCTCTGTATGGAGTATTCTGTAGGTTTAATTTAATTCATGTTTAATTGGGACTTTACGTGTGTGACACCCTAGTCTAAGTATCCTAATCTCAGAAGGCAGCACTGTGGGCTATGCAGCCAGTGAAGCTCTGCCCACTGTAACAAAGGAAAATGCAGAGATGGAAACCTCGCAGGACATGCTACTTGCCAGAGATTTGGTGCTTTACATAACTGGAGCTTCCGTAGTGAGGATTTGTATGTTGACAAAAGACTAGTGCAGTTTGTGCCTTTATAATAGGGAATGGCATTGCTGCAGGACTAGTGGAATTCATACGTAACTGCCAGTGAAAAAGAATGGGTTATGGGTCTGCTAAGGAGTGATCTAGTAGAAACTGAACCCTCCTTCCAGAGTAGCTGGAAGTTGCTATCCATTCATTGCCTGTAAAAATAACATGGTGCTGTTTTGCTTTGTCTGGTTGCAGAAAGTGGGGAAAGCCATCCAGGCTAAACTAGGAATGTATTAATGTCTGAAACATTATTTTTCTTGTATGTATTTTTCAACTTTTCAGAATCCATCCTCAGCAGTAAATGTGGAAGGAGAGAACTTTTGCTTTAAGTTTTGTTCTCCATCTTTTCCCAGATGCTGGAGGATTGATTTTTCTCCTAAACAGCTTGCTGGTGTGAGACCTTTGGAGAAGCAGGATTGCTTAGAGTCGCATACTAACCTTCTATACAAATCTATGCATTTATCTTGGTGCCATGTACAGAAGAGCTTGCATTTACTACAGTGTTCTTTGATCAATCTTTGTAATCAAGCTTTTGAGATTTTTTTCTTTAGCTAATAAAAGATTAACTGCTTCCTTTCCCCTCCCACTGTGAAGTGAGATTCGAGTTTTATATAAAGATTGTATCCCTTATTTGTCATTCCAGTGTCAGTACTCTGTACAGGGAGCCCATCCTCTGTCCATGCTGCTTCAGTGTTCTGCTCCAGAAGTGCTTCAACTCAGAAAACAAATTTCTTAGAGGGGCTTTGGGATCATGTTTAATTTCCCCTGTGCCTCAGGCACAGGAAAAGATGCCAGATTGTGATAGTTTTGCATTGTTCCTATTGAAGCTGGTGTAAAGTGCTACACAAGTCTCATGCTGACTTGCAGAAGGCAAGAAGTACAGCTGGCCACTGTGCCATTTTGTCTCTTGCTTTATATGCTACACTGGCTCTGCCCTGCTCAGAGACTGCCCTTAAAAACAAGCTCCACCCACCTGCCCTGCACACTCTGAGAACCATTGGTGATACATAGGGGTGCATGCAGGTGCATGTGCACCCCTGAGATTGGCTGTGCACCCACTGGAAGCTCCAGCCACGAAACCAGAAGTGCTGCTGGAAGTGCGCTTCTGGTTTCACTGCTGGCTTGGTGATCAGCGGCTGAGGGACAACCTCCCCCTCCCCATTGGCAATCTGGTGCCCTGCCCCCAGACTCGGGAGGCACCAGTCGTCCATGCTGAGAGCAGAACTGAGGCAATGAGGGTGCTTCAGGGGCAGCCCTCTACAGGGCTGATAGTTCGATGAACATCTCAGGTGCAGCACTTGCTAGCAAGTCAAACGCAAATGCATTCATTCATGCCCAGATCCACGAAAAAGCACAGGAACGTTAAAGAATGTACACAACTCAAATGAGAGCGCCTTACAGATGTTGAAAGAAACATCTAGAAGATCTGAATCGTGCCTGGCCTGCAGATTTAATCCTTGGCCATTTTGTAGTCATCTTTCTCTTCCTCTGCTGTTCTGGGGTGAGATTTTGGCGCTCCCTCCCTCTGCATATTGCTACATTGAAAGCTATGCCATCTACTCTAGCTCTTTCCAGTCACTCGCTCTGAAACTAATCTTGTCTCTCTCCCTCTAGAACTCTATTGCATGGTCAGTTTTTTAAGTCAAGGTCTGTCAAGCAACTTTGACAAGATTTCTACCCCTAATCTCTATTTTATTGTTTGAGGGTAATGTTATTGCCTTTCTTTCATCTGGCATTCACATAATTGTAAAGGGTTTCAAAGGTAAAAGGTGATTATAGGTAACTCCGGTCCCTCCTTCAAAAACATTCCTCACCTTTGGACAGTGCCCTGTGCTGCAATCAGGTGGATGTGCTGAAACAGTTTGAATGTTTCCAATTACTGGTACAATAAATTTTTGAAAACTATTTCTAGCTCTTGTTCCTCATTTATCTCTTGGATTGGTAATGAGAGAGTTTCTGTTGCAAGTGTCAACTAGTTGTCACAGATCAATATACTTTATTTACCTGAATCCAAGATTACTTTGAATTTATGACGACCTCCCAGTAATTAGATTCTATACATAGAAAATTGTTATATTTTTCCATGTATAGAATAATTATTGGGCGGGGGCGTCATCTTAATTTGATCCTGTACTCCTTGATGCCTGACTCCCCCACCTGTTCCAACCCTTCCTCACTTTGTTTGTCACCGTCTACCCAGGTAGCACCAATTGTGGGTGGGGGTGGCAGGTAACTGGGCTTATCTTTGATCCTGAGCCTGGGTTGAAATGAGCTGGAGTTTCAGCCGCTGCTCCCCCCTACCTTTTACTCAAATCCCCACTTGTTAAACAGGGGAGAAAAACCTTCATCTTGGATTTGTGTCAATACAGAGTTGCATGAATTTTTATCAAGCTGCAAGCGTCATTGTATCCTGTGAAGGCCATTTTGACTATAAAGCTGGTCACAGAAAGTCACAGTTGTCAGCAAAAATATTTCTCAGTGGAAAGCTGGAAGTAGGGGAAGGTACACCTAGATACTCCTTTCAGATTGGAGTAACAAACAAAGAGCAAGCTGCTGGCCAAGGAAGCTACCTCTCTCAGGTGGACTAATAAGAATTAAATCACTTGACAAGGATTGAAATGAATTGGGGAGGGGAAGGTGGGGGGTCATCTGACAGTGAACTGGAAGCTGAAAAAGAGCAAGGTCTTCTTTGAAGGGCATGGTCACCAGATAAAACAAGAAAGTAAGAAAGGGCCATGCAGTAGCAGGGTCCTGCCATCACCTGAGCAGTCGGTGAACAAATCCCAAAGGGCTTCTGGAGTAGAGAGAAAACTGAAGCAGGAAGGTATCATTTTTCCATACATCTATGCATCTTGTGCTGTGTAAGAGCAAAATGTAGCTGGTTTAGAATTCCTTTTGCAAAGTGCATGTTACTGCTTCATCTCTCATGTGGATTGAATAGAAAAGTGTGACCCATAGTACCTACAAGGCAGCAGCTCTAAGCAGTTTGTAGGATATCCTGGTGTTCTGGCACTAATGTGGAGAGAGAAGGGTGCCTGGTACTGGTGTCCCATTCCTTGGAATTGGTACCCAAGAGGCTAGAAAAGAATATGGCTGAAGTCTACTAAGACCCAGCTTTCTTCAGACATATGCTGGATTTCTCTTGTATCTAAGTTATTAGCTGATGATGTCCAACAGGGGAAGCTTGACCATAACTGCATCACTCCTAAAGTGTCACATGCAGCAGCTGTGTACAGGTTTCCCTTGCTTTATGCAGGTTCTCTATGTGCAAATTTACTCTTATGTGATGATCCTTTTTATACCAAAAATTGGTTATATGTGAGGTAAATTCACTCATATGTGATCAGTGAGGTGGAAGCCTGCAGTCAGCTGCTTTGTGCAGTGCATTGTGGGAGTGATGCATACCAAAATATAGTCTCCTGTGTGAATCTGTGCTCTTCACTCGTTGTCTGCGACACGTGTTTCTGTAGTTGCCATCACCATTATGATAGTGCCCTGTGCTTGTGTGTACTATCTGTTGTTGGTGAGTACGAAAATTGTTTTGTAAAAGTGGTAGAAATGGATCTGGGGGTCAGTATAGTTGAGGTCTTGGAACATACCCCTATTTGTGACATTGTAAAGTGGGTTCCCTTTATGCAAATTAGAGTTATGTGCCATTTTCCAGGAATGCATGTACAGCAAAAATCGAGGGAAACCTGTACTCATCAATTGCTTTCATACTGCCATGTAGATAGAATTTATTTTGCTAACAGAAATATAAGCTAAAGCCCAGTGTTACCACCTAGTGCTGAGAGTGCTTTAACTTCTCTGTGGTTAGGAGGTAGGCACAAGACCACAATCTAGGTCTACTCTGGCCTGCCTTTCTGACTCCTCCATCAGTGCTAATGTATGGGTGACCTGATTCTGCCCAGGCACTCTTGCCAGAGAAAGGTTAAGTTAGAAATGTCTGACTGTTCCCCTCCCTGCACCTGGATGTTTTTCAGTATTAGTAATGAGATGGAGCAGCTCTTAAAATGCAATTCAGCTAAAGCATCTCCCCATGTATCTCCTTTGCCTGTGGTGAGGTTATCCCTGGCTAATGAGACGAGTGGTACACTAGGCCTTCAAACATAAAGGACCAAATGTATCTAGGATGGAAACTACCATGATTGACCACAAGATGAACATGAGCCACCAATGTGCTATCGCAGCCGGCAAAGCGAACAAAACTGTGGCTTGCATCTACCAATGCATCTCAAGCAAAACCCAGGATGACATCCTCCCACTGTACTCGGCCTTGGTGAGGCCGCAGCTGGAGTACTGCATCCAGTTCTGGGCTCCACAATTCAGAAAGGATGTGGAGAAGCTTGAGAGAGTCCAGAGGAGAGCCACGCGCATGATCAGAGGGCATGAAAAGAAAGGCTATGATCTATGGGACTCTTCAGCCTGGAGAAGTGTAGGCTCAGGGGTGACTTGGTGGCAGCCTATAAGTACATGAGGGGTGTGCATCAGGATCTGGGGAAATGCCTGTTCACCAGAGCACCCCAGGAGATGACAAGGACCTACAGTCACAAACTCCTACAAGACTGTTTTAGGCTGGACATAAGGAAAAACTGTTTAACTGTCCAAGCCCCCAAGGCCTGGAATAGACTCCCCCCAGAAGCACATATTCTGGACACTTTTTAAAGAAACATTTGGATGCTTATCTTGCTGGGATCCTTTGACTCTAACTGACTTCCTGTACTTTGGGCAGGGGGCTGGACCCGATGATCTTACAAGGTCCCTTCCAGCCTTAATGTCTGAAACCTATGAAATAATGCCATTGCATCAATCAGAGCAATTAAACCTATTTCCACCAGGACTGAGAGGAGCTGAAAGAATTTATATTACATAAGTAGCAGTTTTCTCTCCCAAATGAAGCAGTAGAGACTTCACTAGCTAAGGACATATGTAGATGACACGGGCGTTAATGTAGAATACCTGAAAACTTTAACGCAGCCTTTTTTGGTACGGTGCATTTTTGTTTGCACATGTGGAAGCACCAAAGGTGGGGTTTATGTTAGGAGCCATACTATCCATCTGGCCTGGGGGCTCTCCCCTCAACTCGCCATGACTTGGTGTTACTGAATGAAAGGGAGGGGTTCAGTGGAGATATTCCTGGGGGACCCTGGGGACAGTAGTACTCATTGTCTTGATGTGATGTTCCACAGGGCTCTACCTCCCCTACACCCCATCTGCTCACCAACCGAATGGGTGCCGCCTGTGTAGTTCGGCCGTGACCCATCAACCCCTTTCGCAAGGGGGACCAGCATTGGCGTGGGTTCTGGTGGGCTAGCCCGGTTGTCTCAACAGCTAGCATCTCTACCTCAGACACTGACGGGCTAGGCTTTCATTGGCTGGCATCCTCCTTGCCACCTCTGGGCAGGACGCCTCTAAAGCTCTTTATCAAGTAGACCACTGGAAAGGGCAGAGGTGGACAGGTGGTGGAACTGTCTCCTCTCTCCCAGCCTCCTACAGGGGTTCAACTTCCCCAGCTCAGGATGCCGGCACTGAGTCAGCTGCAGCACTCCTGTCTGCCACAGGAGCCTCACCACACTGGGCGTGCTCCACGCCAGTATGTTCCCTCTCCCCTCCCCAGCCAGGTTCCGGTGGGGCTTTTAAATCTTCCTGCGGTGGCTGCTCCAGCTGCCGTGATTGGCTCCACTGTTCCCCACCCAGGGAACGGCTGATTAAACAGCTAGCGTAATGCCAGCTTGCGTGACCAGAGCTGTGGCTCCTACTCCGGCTCAGGCTGAGCCCTTGGAGGTAAGTTTCCCCAGTGGAGAGGCTGCTTGTGTGGCTTAGGGCCCACAGGGACTTCCCCCTCCCCTTCAGGAGCCTGTGGGGGCATCTTGCCACCATAGCACAACACAGCATTCATGCTTGCACGAATGGTGCTTTCAAGCGAGTTAAGCTTTATGTGTCATACCCCACAGATTTCAGTAGGGGGAGTCAAGTACCAATTTACCCCCTGTAACTTATTTCCTAATGTATTAACAGCAGAAGGCGCATGTAAACCACCCAGGCTCCCCAGTCTCCACCCCCAGACTCTCACTAGGAGTCTCCCCTGGGCACAGTCATGGTCACCCCAAAGTCCTTGTCATTTGCACCTGCCTCTGCTCAGTCGGTCTGGTCTCTCTCCATCAGTACATGATCCCAAAGTCCCCACCCCAATCCCAAAGACAAGCTGCTTGGATCGTCCCCTTCCATTCCTTTCCCTTCCCATTCCAGCATGTTACGAATATATGTGTGTTTTCTTTTATTTACTATAGCTGTTATGATAACTGCTATGATAATCATAAAATATTCAGGATTTAGAGTAGCGGGTGGGTGGGTGTTTGTTACCACCCACATGATTGGTGATTGCTGTTGATGGTGGTGGTGGTGGCAAGTTCTTCTGGTGGGGGTTTTTCCTGGGTTTTTTTGGACTACATTTCCCAGCATTCCCAAGCTCATTCATCTTCATACAGTTTCCAGTGGGGGCTCCCATTGGAACCCTCCCATTCCCTGCTCAAGGAAAACTGTCAATCTGTTTGTCTAGTGCCACATACGGGTTTTGGAGGTGTGTTGTGAAATGTTTTATAAATGTTTTTGGAATGTTTTTGAAAATATGGGTTGCTGTTCAGCTTGGTCCCCCACCCGCCTAGCCCACCAGAAGCTATAATTATCCTTCTCACCCAGTTGGAAGGGTCCTCATTCAGATGTGGGTGATGGTGTGTAATGCCCCCTCCTTGCCCAAACCACTCACAGTCTGGAAGCAGCAAACCCCTAACCCAGTCCTGATTTCTGCCCCTTTCCCCTGACCGTCCTCCCTTCTGCCTTCCTCCCCCCCAACTGCAATACCACACACCCCTCTAGATGCACACAGATTTAAACTGTAAATTAATTTATTTTAACATAACTAAGAGAAAGAACAAAGTGCTTCTAGGTGGTGTTGTCACCAATATCTCCTCCCAGACAATCACACACAGGGGCTGCTTGACCAGCCTCTTCTTGAGGCTATTTCCTCAGTCCCTGTGCTACTGCTGCTGGCCAGACACATCTCTGTTGTCTGGCCATGCCTGTCATGCTTCTTCTTCCCACAACTCCTTGAAAACCTCTTCCCAGCTCTCACAGATATTGTGCAGCACGCAGGCTGCCACTTCAAAAGCCGTGATATTTTCTTGCTCCATCTCAAGCCATCATGTAAGCGCCCTCCGTTGTCCTTTCAGTCGGCCAAATGCACATTCCACGGCCATCCTGCAACTGCTCGGACAGGAGTTAAAAAACAGCTTCTGAGGGTCAGTAACGTTCCCTCCATAAGGTTTCATGAGCCAGGGCTTTAGGGGGTAGGGAGTGTCCACTAATATAACCAGGGGACTGGTGACACTGCAGATCACTGTCTCCTCCATGCTGGGTGCATAGTGTTCTTTCTCCACGAGGCCAGGCAATGGGGATTTCTGAACACATGTGCATCATGCACACTGCCAGCCCACCTGGTATAAATTTTCATGAACAAGCCCCAGTGGTCCACCACAGTTTGCGGGATCCTGGAGGCATATTGTGAAAGCCCTCCCCATCCCTACAGGGCACAGTACTGGGATGTGAGTGCTGTCTAAAGCCCCCATGCATTTCGGGAACCCCTTCTCATTAAAGCCATCTATAACTTGCTGCAGATTTGCCACGAGGATAATTTTGTTTGCAGCAATCTCCTTGAGCAGTTGGCATACCTCAAGAGTTGCCAGCCTGACCGTGCAGGCAGCCACACTGAACTGGTTCACAATGCAGCAGAGGCTGGATGGGCTGGCCAGTTTCATGATGGCCATTCCAACCCTCTTGTCTCATGGGATGGCCCAATGCAAGTTAATGTCCTGCCTTGTGATGTGGGGCCCCAGCATCAAGATGACATGATACAACATCTCCCTTTTCATTTAGCACATCTGCAGCCACTGTTGGTCATTCCAAGTCGTCAGCACGATTTGCTCCCACCAGTCCAAGCTGCTCTCGCAAGCCACACCAAGCGGATTCTCGTCCTCCTCAGGTTTCTCAGAAAAGCCCGGTCCAATTAAACTTCTTCACTTTTCTCTGTATTCCAAGTCCTCTGAGTACTTGTATCACCATCTTATTGCCATTAATGCTGTTAAACCAGGAACACAACTTGCCAGCAAACACTCTAGCAGAGTTCCTATCCTTGTCAAGCTTTGCAGGTAAACATCATTTACAGAAGCAGTAGTGCCTCCTCCTCCTCCTGCTCATCCATATCTTCCATATTCTCCATGTCAAAGGACTCTTCGCTGTGTCGTTCTCCACCATCATGCATTCATCCTCATTCTCCATTTTGTTCCTCTCTGTCAGTAGTGGCTTCTCACCCATCTGCACCAAGTGGGGGCCAGGGACTTTGTGTAGTCTGGAGCTTGATGTAGCTGCTTTTTCAACACTTCACCCTGGCATCCCAGGGCACTGGGGCTTTTGCACATCCTTTTATCCTGAACTTAGCAACCACTGCTGTTCTGATCTAATCAAGCTTGCAAATAAAAAATGTTTTGCCTACTCCTCTCCTGGTAATGTAGGCTACTCAAAACTTTTGCCGCTTCAGGGAAAACAGGCTATGCTTCTGCAATAAAATTATTTTGCACAAGCAGGCAGGTAGGTATCAATTTTTGCAACATTCCAGGCCATTGAGCAGCCATCCCAAAGTACAATTGTCTTATTTACCGCATCACCAGGTCTTTTTGTTGTTAAACTGGATGCTTCGTCAGCTTTAGGTGTTTTGACGCTACCAGATAATGATTTCATAGTCTTTGAAATTTTTCCAGACCCTCATACAAGCACAGCCTGAGTATAAAGGTGCCTCCCCAAAATTTGCCAGCCCCCTTTCACAACTGCTTGTGCTGTTGACCACAAACTGCTTTGCCAAGTCTCAGAAAGCCAAAGCCATTAGTATGGAGCCAACAGCCCAGGAGGCTGATACCTCCAACACCCATGGACCCAGCTGGACCCATTAAGAACCAAAGGATTTAATCAACATTTGATTGGAGTAAAGGATCATAGACAGGTTGGAAAGTAGGAGGAATAAGCCTTTTATGTCAAGATCACAAAACATGCAAGGGCACAATCGTGACTGGATCCAGATCCAATGCAAGATCAAGTCCCTGAGATCAGCATTTTACCAAGCCAAAGATGTAAACTCTCATTCTGGGGCAGGTCACACAATTGCTCCCTGCTATGAAAAGCTGTCCATCATTCTCTCCAAGGATGTGGGCAACAACCTGGGTATGGAGACTTTCAGCACCAGGGCTGGGCAGAAGGAGAAAGAGGCAGCAGCAGCTGCTCCTGAGGATGAAAAGATGAGCATGTCTCAACCGTATGCAGACCTCACCCTGCTCCCTGCTGACCACGAGTGGCAGGAAGAACCATCAGTCACCATACACTTAATGCCACTTAGCCCTGTTCTACAGACTAGCACAGATAATAAAGCAGAGGAAGTGGAGGGTTAGGAAGAAACCCATGCAGCCAATACATCATTTTCTGTTACTGAAACCCAAGAACATGCTGGACCTGATACATCTCTTGTAATGTGCCTCTTGCCACTGCCTGGCAACTCCTGGGTTCATGCCGGTTGGGTTTGGGAGGCTGGGGCAGGAGGGGGAGAAATTCATATATTGCTGTAGGTGGGTCACCATGTTCTTTTGGTGGTGGTGAATGATGGGTCTGATAGCTTGTAATGTAACAGATGCCAAACTAATTATTTGTTTTAATTAATTTTTTACAGCTAGCATGGGCAGTGGCAGCCACGGACCTGTTTATGAAGTGGGTACTTGTAAGTTTTGGGCAGTGCAAATGGTGCCCCACTGTTGCGGGGTCTGTTTCCGTGCCTGCCAGCATTTTGTGCACTGCGTGGTGGGGATGTGGGGGGTGTACTTCTCTCATCTTGGGGGGAAGGCAACCATTGCTTTTTTCTTTATCAGCCACTGTGACCAATGGCTGCCCAGAACGGTGTCCCACTCGCACTACAGCAGAGCGCTGCAGAGGTTTTCACAGCAATCAGAGAAAGTCCCGCAAAATCTCGCTTGAGGTTTTGGTGGAGTCTTCAGTAGCCAGAGTGGCATGCACAGATGCCTGTCAGGACAAACTCCTCGAGTCACTGCATAAGGATGATGCCATCCTCAAGCAAGCGTGAATCAATGCAGAATTTCAATAACTTGGTCGATGAGTCTTATGTTAAATTACAGCAGTCACAGGACACTTTCAATGATGCCTTTCAGAGTGTGCAGAAGTACCTCTTAAATGGGTACCACACCTGAAAGGGAGAAGTCGGTCCTCTCATCTTGTTTCTGTCACAGGAGGGCCGTATGACTGCCAAGAGAGCACCACTGCATTTCAGGGAGACAGGCAATTTAGGGTCATGGCAGGGTAAAGGCAAAGAAGCACTAGTAACTATAATGCTGTGTTGCAAACAATAAAACCTCATGGTTTACTGGCTTCCTGTGTCTGCCACCTGCCGCCATCAGTATGCCACTGCCTTGAACCCTGATAGGGTCATCTCTAGGTGGGGGTGGGAATGCATTGCTTAGTTCAAATTTATTGTAAACAGGGGCAGTGGAATTTTATGGGCATGAAGGAAGGTACGGGAGGTGGACAAGAGGCACCAATACTAATTCTGATGCTCTTTCTAGCCTCCCTCCCTCCAGTTTTCAGATCCTCTTCCACTGCTAGGCGCAGGCTGATCGATCCCTGTTGATGAGACAAGAAACAGAAAGAGAAAGGAAGAAAGAGAAGATAATAAAGAAGATGACAACACTTCCTTCAGGATTCTCTCAACAACTGAACTATTATACATTATTATTATAGCTGACTTTCATCCGATAGACTTCTATTATTAGTACTACCTGGTATTATATTATGAGTCAATAATGCTAGTCATTCCAATAGTAATATATTAATAAGAGTTTGTCGTAATAGTAATATTAATGATGATTTATTAATGGTCAATAATAATTGCAATGGTTTATTTCAAAGCAGGTAAATCTGCCTTATCAGCCTGCCCACATCGCACATATCCTGGGCCAATATATGATATTGACTTATGTTATATAGACTTATAATTATAGTTTGATTCCTTATGATGAGAAAGCAAACAGTGAGCATAAGGCAGGTGATTATGCACGCTCCCTGCCTCTTTCTCCATGTGGTGGAGGTGGGGAAGAAATGTCCACCTCCTGGTTTCAAGCTCCTCCCTAGGTTCCTCTATTCCCATGGAGAAGAGATATATATACCCTTCTGCTTTACATACTGTCCTTACTGAACTTGTGGCCAGCAACTAGGAGGAAAAAGTAATACAAGTACTGCTGAGGCTTCTCTTCTGTGTACTACTTGAATTGTGGAGGCTTTCTTCACAGGCTTTGGCCCGAGCATCAGCTCGAGTATGGTAAGAGGTGCACAAGTTTTGCAGATCCATTTCATATTATTCTAGCCCTCCTCCTGGTTGTTGGCTCTGTTTGCTGAAGAGTGTATTATGGAATTGTAATTAGAGGATTTTTGCTCACTATAAATGCAGAGGCTTTCTTCCTGGTTGTTGGCCAAGACCTCCAGCAAATTACATGCTAGGGTCCAGGTAGTAGGCCTAAGCTTGCGGGCCCTCCGTGCACTTGAACACCTCTGCCTTACACCTCTCCGTTACAACCTTGTAACTTTGAAATCATTGCTGGCCACAAAGGAAGCTGTGCTCCTGAGCTATGACCACAGCAGTGGCAGAAGCTGAGCCTTCTTCACTGGCTTTGGACCGAGCATCAGTTCAACTTGCACATGTTCTGCAGGCCCATTTCATATAGTCTTCTCGCCCTCCTCCTGGTTACTGGCCATGTTGCAGCAAATTCAGACTGGAGTACATGTCTTCTGACTGGGGGAAAGTTTCTTGCTGGGGAAAACCCTCCCTGCCTGCTTCATCAGCATGAGCTGGACAAGTCCTGCATGCACATTTCATTCATTGCTGTAGCTGTGCTCAGGAGCTATGGGCACTGCAGTGGCAGAGGGCTCAGGGCACAGGTGGGGCCTACCACAAAGGAAATTCAGGCTTGAGTTTCTTTTCTGAATTGCAGAGGCTTTCTTCTTGGTTCCTGGCCAAGACCTCTGGGGTCCAGGTAGTAGGCTCTTCACCTCTCTTGCCCACCTCTGCCGTACACCTCTCTGTTGCACCCTTGTAACTTTTGAATGGTTGCTGGCCACAAAGCAGGCTGTGCTTGGGAGTTATGACTACTGCAGTGGCAGAAGCCGAGGCTTGAGTTTCTTTCTGAATTGCAGCGGCTTTCTTCTTGGTTGCTGGCCAAGACCTCTGGGGTCTGGGTAGTAGGCCCAGGCCTGTGGGCTCTTCACCCCACTCACCCATCTCTGCCTTACACCTCTCCTTTGCACCCTAGTCACCTTCAAATCATTGGTGACCACAAAGCAAGCTAAGCTTTCTTCACTGGCTTTGGCTCGAGCATCAGCTCAATTTGCACAAGTTCTGCAGGCCCATTTCATAGTCTTCTCACCCTCCTCCTGGTTATTGGCCATATCCCAGCAAATTCGGACTGGGGTCTTCTGACACTCACCCACCACTCTGTCTCCTTGAATTTCTTCTCTGACTTGCAGAAGGGAGGAAGATTTTAAATAAATAAGGATAACAGAAAGTAGTTTAAATAACAGAACACAGTTTAAATAAATAAAGATAACAGAAAGTAGAAAGTCCCCCCTCCCCTCCACCTGAGGGGGAGGCCTCCTTCCCTCCCTCCCAAAGCTTTGTGGCCAGCAAAGATTCCAAAATTACAGTGTAATGGAGATTATCATGGCCCCACTCAGCCAGCCAGCTGAGTCGGGCTATACATCTCCACCTTTGTAGGTGTGTTTGCTTAGTCTTCTTTCTTGCAAGAAATGCTGGCTAGACACTAGCACTGGCCAAACATTCAACCTCCCTCCATTCAATAACAGTCCACCCTGCAACTTTCCAGTAATGCCATGACTCCATAAAAATCACACAGTCATCATCTCTCTGAAAAGCACCCCACCCACCCCCACTGGACATGCATATCATATAGACCAAAAATAAAACACTGCTGGAACACAGCCAGTAACCAGAAAAGGCCAGTAACCAGGCTGGCTGCTAGGCATGTGTGAAGTGGCTAGTATTCGCTTCAGATTTGGCCAATTCAGGGGGACAGTGATTCGATTCGGTGATTTGAATTGCTGTTCCAAATTGATTCAGCAGAATCTGCTTTGGAATCTGCGGCGGAATCAGTCTGGCCCATCGTCCCTGCTCTCCCAGCCCAGCAACGGCCGTCCCAGCTCCCAGCACTTGTTTAAAAAAAAGCCCCAACTCAGCAGGTGCTGCCAGGCGAAGGGTGATCCCATGCGGCATGGGGCACTGGGGGACAGGGGGGGAGCTCTGCCACAAGCCTCCCAGCCCCCCCATCCCAACCCCCACGGCTGCCCCGCCTGTCATGGCTCTGGCCCTCTAAGAAAAAACAAAACAAAACCCCCTGGACTTACCGTTTCTGCCCGGGGGGGTGATTCCCACTGCCCCGCAGGGGGATCAGGGGGCTCATGCAGAGATCTCCATGAAGTGTGGAGCAGTGGAGGGCAGCAGGGATCACCCTCCAGTCCAGCAGCACCCGGTGAGCACTGGGGCTTTTTTTTTTTTTTTTTTTTTTAATGTCAGGAGCTGGGGCGAGCAGGGCACCCGTGGGGGGGTGACTGGGGGAGCAGGCAGGGGATGAGACCTGGCAGGTCCCCTCCCCTAGCCCCCATTCCTCTGCCCCTAGTACTTAGCAGCTTGGAGTCAGCTGCAGCTCCCTGCTGCAGCCACTGGGGACTGCCTGAATCATTGAAGCTCTCCAAATCTGTTCCAAAGATTTGGAGAGCTTTGAATTGATTCGGGCCTTTTAAATTGGTCCCCCGATTCAATTCAGATTTGGAGATTCAGCCACTGAAAATCGGGCCAAATCTCCTCCGTATTGAAATCACCACCTGAAGCTTTGCACAGCCCTACTGGCTGCCTGCCTGCCTCCCTCCCTCTTGCCTTCCCACTATACAGTCCTCTATCCATCCATACCATAACAAGGGATTACTCAAGGAACCTTTTAAGCATATTGTGATTTGGTGTTTTATCCTATTGTATTGCATTTGCTGGCAGTGGCTGTACTGTAAAGAACTATATTCACCAATTGACTACCAAAGCCATTGTTGAGTGAAACAAAAATGTCTATACTGTTTTAGCTTTATTATGATTTCTCAGTTGAATTGATTGCAGTTCAATTTTTATTGTGAAAAAATAAAGATGAGGAACAAAAAATTCTGCTTGATTTCAGGGCATGGACCTGGGAGTGGTTTGCAGCCGGCCAGGGGTGGGAATGCAGTAGCTTCCCAGGCTAGACACAAAGCTGATCAGGGCCTGTATTTCAGCTTGATTGGTCTCCCCTCCAGGCACCTCAGTAATATGTCTGGAGACAGCTGTCTCTCTATAGGGAGCAGAGTGCTTTTTGAAACCCTGGCCTTGGCTCCCTGCTTAGCTGAGACTCATCTGATGAGGACATGCCAATACCTAGTGTAGGAGAAGGAGGTATTACACATCTCTTGAATTTGGATGAAAAGAAGTTCTCCCACAATGATGCTTTCTTTGAATACACCTGATTCTGCAGAGGCCTAGAGGTAGCTGAAGAGATTACCCTGGGCTGGCTTGGGAGTGCTGCTCCTCATTTCCCTCTTACCTTCTCCCTGTCCTTTGAGAAGGGCTGAGATATGGCAAGGGAGGAAAAAGCAATCCTGAACAAAATCTGATGAGCTCTCTCCAAAGGGGGAAGCATGTTGCAGGCAGCTGGAGATGGGGAAGGGAAGGCAGGGTCTGCAAACCCAGCTCCAAAGGTGCTACACGCAGGATTTTGTAAAGAAAACATTGTAGTGCAAAGGAAGCATTGAAAGGAAAATCATTTTTGCATTACACCTCCCATAACAGTACATCCTGCAAAGAAAAAACTCAGAAAATGCATTATAATGCATTAAAGACTTACTAATGCATTAAAAACTTGATAACTGCTAAAGGCCCTGGGAGGTCCATGCATAGAACTTTGCAGATTTCCTGCCCGGGGGGGGGGGGGGGGGTGTTAGTCTTTTATTCTTACAAGAAATGCTGGCTGCACCCTAGCTAGCACTTAACAAGCATTTTAACCTCCCTTGGATAACAGTGCACCCTGCAACTCTTTGCAACTCTTTCCAGTCAGGCCATGACTCCCCCCCCAACCCCCCCAGCACAGTAACCCCATGCTGAGGGGGGCATGGTCTCCAAAAACCAACCCAGCCATCCACCCATCCCAAAGAAAACATGACACATATATAGAGCAAAAATATAACACTTTATTAAAAACACTGGTTTAACAATATAAAATGTATATAATTATATACAAAGTGTAAAAAACCGATGGCCTCAGCTGCATCACAGTCCAAAGGCTGAGGAATTGGCTTTGAGGCTGGACTCAGAGTGGTGGTCAATAGAAGTGAATCATCATGGCTCTCCATGGCCAGTCCAAAGCTCCGTCCTTGGACCTACTCTTTTTAACGTCTTTATCAACAACATGGATACTGGTGTCAGAAGTGAACTGGCCAAGCTTGCTGACGACACCAAACTTTGGGGTAGAGCATCCACATCTAAGGATAGGCTGATGATCCAAGCTGACTTGGATAGGTTGAAAAAGTGGGCAGATACAAACCTGATGACATTCAATAATGACAAATGTAAGGTACTGCACCTTGGGGGAAAACCCTGCAGCACGCTTATAGGCTCAGCCGTGCTACATTCACTGCCACCAAGGCCAAAAGAGACTTGAGGGTCATGATTGACCAGAAGATGAACATGAGCCACCAATGCCATGTTGCAGCTGGTAAAGAAAACCACACTCTGGCTTGCATCCATAGATACTCTCAAGTACATCTCAGGATGTCATCCTCCTGCTGTACTCAGCTTTGGTGAGGCTGCAGCTGGAGTCCTGCATCCAGTTCTGGGCTCCACAATTCAGGAAGGATGTGGAGAAGCTTGAGAGAGTCCAAGTAGAGCCATGCACGTGATCAGAGGGCAGGATAACAGGCCTTATGAAGAGAGGCTGAGAGCCATGGGACTCTTCAGCCTGGAAAAGTGCAGGCTCAGGGGTGACCTGGTGGCTGCCTATAAGTACATCAGGGGTGTGAATCAGGATCTGGGGGAACATCTTTTCACCAGAGCACCCCAAGGGATGACAAGGACCAATGGTCACAAACTCCTCCAGAACCATTTTAGGCTGGACATAAGGAAAAACTTCTTTACCGTCTGAGCCCCCAAGGCTTGGAATAGACTCCCTCCAGAGGTGGTGCAAGCACCTACTCTAAACATCTTTAAGAAGTGTTTTGACGCTTATCTTGTGGGGATCCTATGACCCCAGCTGACTTCCTGCCCTTGGGGCAGGGAGCTGGACTTGATTATCTCCCAAGGTCCCTTCCAGCCCTAATGTCTATGAAATCTAGGGAAAAAAAACTGCAAACCTGAAGATATTTCACTCTCCTCTTCACTATCTTCATTCATTACTGAGCTGGCTGCCACCCCTGTTAAGTTCTGCCCGCAGAAGTTTTCTGCAAGGAGGGGTGGAGGAAGAAGAGGAAGAGGAGGGGGGTTTGGCGCACAGTCAAAAAGCCAGACTTTTGTGCTCTTCCCCTCCTCCCCCCACACGCACACAAGGTCGGTGGGACATATTACCTAATTATCACCCAGGACGCAACATATCCTGAGCATCGGGCCTGGCAGGCAGCATCCTGCCCCTGTACTTTTTTTTTTGGTCATGGTTCTGAAATGGAATGTGATTAAGTTCAGAAGGTTGCAATACTGAAGGAAGTCTTGTAACCACTCGCTCCAAAGTTTTAAATTACTTGCAAAAAACTTACCATTATGGTGATGCTGCGGCTGTCATCAGGCGCTATGTCCACTGCACTGGCAGCACATGACTGGGGGTGCAGGAGGCACAGACGAAGGGCACATGGGGGGGTGGGAGGACAAGAGGGTACATGAGCAGGGGAGAAGTACATACACTGTAGGTGGTGGGGTGGAATAATTAAGAGGGGGTAGAAAATTAAGGGATCATTGGCCTTCCCCATTTTAAAATAATAATTGGTCTGAGTAGACCCGTCCTGTCCTGAACAGCATGCTGTGAGGGAGGAGAGTGATGAGGAGTGAGGCGGGTAAAAAAGAACACGCAGCAGCACCTACCGGCTAAAGGCCAGAACACAGAACCCCTTCATGGCCAAGGGGATTAAATAGAAGTCTTTAGAGTCTCTGGCTGTTTGGATGAACGAATCCACAGTTGGAGCAGCTCCGCAAATTAACACATCTCTGAATAGCATGAGTTTAAGGCGCTAAATGGACTTCAGAGTGGTGGGAAATCCCAGGTCATGCAAACACAAATGCAGTTGCATTGACATAAACAGGAAATTTTTTTTTTCCCCCCATCTACACATGTCCTAAGACTATTTCTACAGTAAATATAGCAGGTAGTATAACTAGTATTACAGAAGGATTGTTCATTTGAGTTCTGGATGCACACATTGAAACCAAGCTACACAGAATATGGAATCCAAACTACTTGAGGCAAATAAATCGGCTACTAACCTTTAAGGGTTTTTCATTTTAATCAGAGATGTGCACATCTACACAAGATGCTTAATGCACAGAAGCCTAACAGCACTGTGCAGTAGTGTGTTACAGCATGGACTGTGCAAATATACCACTGCACAGTATTATTAAGCTACTGCACAATAGCCTCACAAAAGGTGTTTGCCTGTGCTACTGCGCAGTAACTCTAGTTACTATGCATTTATTTAGTATTCCATTAAGCAAGTACAAAATTAAATGTGCAGTAAGTACTGTGCATTAATGAACATGTAAATGGGCCCAATATCACATACAGTATGCATTTCCCAGGCTTTTAAGGCTGAGTCAGATGTCCTGTATAACAAAGGACAAAATACATCAAGGTCAGAACCGCTTTGTCTTAAAACCACAGCCAGACTTGATGTCAAGGCTTTGGGTGATGGGAAATCAATCTCTTTCCTAGGAAAGTTGTTCCAGAGATTCATTACTCTCCCTGTTAAAATTATGTGGCTTCTTTCTAGTCTAAATTGATCTTGTGCAGCTTTCTGCTAAGTTAAAGACTGGGCTGCTTCCAAGAATCTGTTCTCTATAAAGCTGTGCACACAGGACTTGACCAAATAGATTGCTCTGAAATCTCTGTTTGAAAAATCGGGAGGGTTGGGGAGAAGGGCAGAAATTAAGTTCTATAATTCTTTACCAAAGGATTGCAAGCCAAAGTAAAATCATGGTTTGTTCTCTGCCCCATGATTCTGCCTTGCAGACACTAGATGGCATTTGAGCAACAAAGTCAGAAGGCAGGGTAGAAACTCACTTATAGACTGACTAATATTTGTAGAGCGAGCACAAGCTCCCCTGAACCCGTATTTGCTTCATCAGCTGTGATGCAACAAAATCAGAAGAGCAAAAAAGAATTCTTGCCTTAAATTTATTCCATTAGTAAATGTGGAAGTTTGACTTCCCTGGCCTTGGAGGCATGGGGTTTTGTCAAAGCCCAGCTGTTCCACCGGGCTTGGCAGCAGTCACAGCTTTAGGGTACAGCAGCTGCAGGGCCTCAGGTAGAAGGGACTGTAGTCCACCCAGTCTTCTCTCCTTGCTGCTATAGATTTAAATGGCCTCCAGAGAAGGACAAAGGATTACAGTTCAAACAGGATGGCACGCAAGAAGGACAAGGGCTCCTGAGGCTTCATAGATAGTGGGGACAGGCAGAACCAGGGTATCCCAGGCTCAGCAGGGAGGCCTTGTAAGGTGTGTGTGGGAGGATTTCAGGAGGAGGTAGCCAGTGAAAAGAGGAGCATCTTAAGAGATGCTTTCCACCACAGCCTCACACAAGTTCATTCTCCAGGTCAGAGGATACTGAGTGCCTTACTACTAGTCCCTGGTTGAACTGTGAGGGGAACTTTGAACTTTAGCCTCGGCTAAAGCCCCCCCAGACCCAGGAGGCACCAGCCGCCGAGCCAGGGGGTGCAGGGAGGCCCCCCCCCCACTGCGCACTTCCCGGCAGACCCGGAAGTGGACTGGAAGCGCATCTGGTCCACTTCCAGGTCTGCTGCTGAACGTGCTGGGAAGCCCCACATGCTTCTGTGGGATACTTCATCCACCCCAGCACTGCAGCATTCATGAGCTGCCTGCAACCTTGAGGTATGTAGAAAAAACATTTAAAAGCTGTATCTATGTCCGAATCACCAAATCTTTCTGAACAGATTCAGAGGGTGATTTGATTCAGAGAGATTAAAGGTTCTCCTGATTTGATTCGGGTTGGGAGATTCAGCCACCAAATCAGGCCAAATCTCCACCAAACAGAATCAGCAAGCGAAGCTTCATACAGTCCTACTGTTCATGGCTTTGGTTTTTTAGTTTCTGCTTGTGATGCAGTAATGACAGACAGCAGGTCTGAGGACTGCCTGCCCCTGCTTACAAGGAGGTGTGGTGTTGCTGGCCTTGCAATCCAGGTCACTGCAGTCAGCTGCAAAGGGGGCAGGTTTTCCACAGCACCTAACCACAGCAGGACAAACACCTCCTTAACAGGTGCAATTTTTTTTTTTTTTTTCCCCCTCAAAGGCACCTAAAGGCCAGACCCTTGATCCACTTCTTGTGCCTTAGCAGTGGGTATGTACTACATTCAAGATTGCCAAAGAGTACAGTCCACACTACAGGGCCCAACTAAAGTGTTCTGCTGACAAAAATAAACTAGTTCCCCAGAGCCCACATCAGAACTTTTGGCAGGACAGCTATAGTGGCTCAGATAGAGGGGAGCAACTTTTCTGGCAAATACGCCACAAGTTAGCCCTGCACCAAGTGCCCCTTTCTCATCTGCTCTTCTGCTCCCTGCCCGATTTGCCGCTCTGACAGTGTGCAGCCTGCTCCCTGCCCGATTTGCCATGTGCCACACATAGAGGCTGCCTGGGTCATTTAGGACACAGGCCACACACAGATTGGCCACTCCTGAGCTAGGACATAAAGTCTTTTCCCACCCCAAGATGATGTCACTCCTTCAGCATAGCAATGCAATGCAGACAATAGCAGTGGCGATGCATAGGGGGTACATGGGGGTGCACATGCACCCCCCAAGAGCACTGGTGCACCCCCTGACAGCCAGCACTCCCCAGTTAGGCAATGGACCGGGGGGGGAGGCAGGAGGGAGCACTGGTGCTCCCCCTGTGAGCATTGGCCAAGGAGTGGGAGCACCAGGAGAAGTGCCACTGGCACTTCCAGGAACGCCACTAACACTTGTGGGTCAGTGCAATTGGTCATGGTCACAGACTGGCCGCTGGGGGGTGGGGCACATGCCCCCCCCCCCCCCACAACCCCTGACTCAGGAGCCACCAGTCATCCATTGTCAATAGATTTCATAGACATTAGGGCTGGAAGGGACCTCAGGAGATCATCAAGTCCAGCCCCCTGCCCAAAGGGGTTGGTTGGTTCTGCTGGAGTACACACCTGACGACCACCTCCACAAGCACCTGCATGCACCACCCATTCTAGAGGTGCCAGGGCAGGCTTATACAAAGGTAAGTGTTAAGGAGACAGTGTTCTGGATTCCACCAGCTCTCAGACAACTGGCTGCTGCTCCGTTTTATGTGCATGGATTCTCCAAACACCATTCTCTTCACCAGCAGGCCTCAGTTTTTCCCCATCCTGTCACCCAGAAAGAAAGTCTCCATTTCTTATAATCAGACCATGAGGGTAGATACTGTATCACTCATTTGGACAAGACACCTGCTTGGCAGCCCACATTCGAAGAAAGATGGGCAAATCAAGACCTTAACTCTTAACAGTTCTGACACACCAAACAAAACCCAGCTATATTCTTGGCTGCTCTAACCACTGCAGCTCTCTAAAGTCCTCACACTACCAGGGAAAAGGCCTCACCTTGGTCTCAACACCTGTGCACCAATGAATGGGAAAAGGACCCTTGTGTCCTACACCAGACAGACCTGTCTTCTCAACATTGATGACACCCAGCTCTAAACATAATTAAAGTCATTTGTTAAGAAACATTCCCATTTGCCCCCAATCCTTTCCAGTTGTCCCAAGATCTGTTGCCACTAACCCATGAAGCCAGCAGGATAGATGATTAGATATCAGATATCATGAGGTTCACTATTAAAAAATCTCCAGCATTGGCAACACTGATAATCCTTACGATGAGCCAGGTGTCAGTGAGCTGCTTTGAGAGTGACAGCTGGAAAGCACATGCTACAGAAAAGAGAATCATTACAATGTCCTTATTTACATCTGCTTGTGTCAGTAATTAATTAAAAACCCATGTAAATTGGCATTTGATTTGGATTTCAGTCTCCCCACGCCCCATCCCTGCAGCATTCAGCATGGGACAGGGATTGTCACAGCCTCATGCTCTAGGGCAGGGGTAGGCAACGTTTTTTGGCCGGAGTGCCAAAAAACAATGATGTCTACCTTGGAAGGTGCCAGAGTGCTGACATGCCGGACCCCAGAGCAGCTGTTTGCAGCCTCCCAGCTGCAGCCAGCCCACAGAGCCCAGTCTGCTTGCAGCAGGGCTTGCAGCCTCCCAGGTGCCTGCTGGGAGCAGCCTGGGCTCTGTGGGCTGGCAGCAGCTGCTTAGAGCCCAGGCTGGCGGTAGTGTGCCAAGCAAAATGGCCTTGTATGCCATGCTCAGCACATGTGCTGGGGGTTGCTGACCCCTGCTCTAGGGCAAAGAAAGGCACCCATTTTTTCTATTCTCATCCATGGCTTCCCAGTTCTTGCTGTGCAAGTGAGGGCCACAGTCTCAGAGACTCCACATTGCCCAAGACAGAAACAGCCTTGCCACCCTCCTCTATCCTTCCAGAGCTCCCTTCTGGTGACACCACCCCTTGGTCATGTGCTGTATCCTTCTGCAGCCCTCAGGAATCTCCTACTGGGCATGTCATGCACCAGCCCTCACTCCTGGACATACTGAGGGTGAAGGACTTGGTCCTTGTCTCTGCCTCCCTACTGAACTAGCATGGGATGGGGGCTCTTGACTCCCCAAACATCACCTGGATTTCATCAGCCAGCAGTGCTGTCACCTGGGATCTGGAGACGCTGAGCTTCATTGATATTCTAGTGAGGTCTGACCCTGCAAAGGACCTATAAAAGTAGCACCCAGCTCCCCAGGTGAGGGGAGAGTCCTGCATGCCCACTCCTCCACCACATGCACACACTGACAGACACACACTCATGGGCTTATCCTAATTGGATTTTCCTCTGGTCAGAGCCCAGCAGAGCCAGCACAGCCCCAGGGAAAGGATGCACCAGCAAAACACACAAATGGTAAGAGAGGAAAAGGTAGGAGGAGGGGATGAAAGAGGGGAAGAGGGCCAGGTGTCCCTGGATCTCCTTCCTGGTCTAGTAACAGGTTATGAGCCCCATTACACTGAACTGTGCCTGCCCTCAGAGACTGAAGTGCAGGCCTTGGGGGCACAGGTCCCACTCCTGGTTGGGCAGCAGGGAGGAGCCTTTTCTCATGTATATGATAACCAGGGGTGCCTGAGACGCTCTAAAAGAGGGGGGCGGGGGCGGGGATCATCAGACAGGGCAGCACACCGCACACACCTAGGTTCTAGGCACACCAGCTTGGGGCACATCATGGCTGCTTGCAGATGTAGAAAATAAAAAACAATGCTTTACTTTAAACTCAGTGCACTCCCACTGAGCCCAGTGCATGCCCAGAAGAGACATCACGTTAGCTGGACCCAGTTTTCCCAGTGCCTGTATAGATTGGGCACTTTAGTAGGACTTTTCTAGTGCTTTGATCTAGTAGCTGATTGAATCAGCTTTAGATAAAAGTGACAAAAAGCCCTGCTGAAGCACCTAATCTATGTAGATGCTGCAGAGCTGGATCAAAGTAACACTGCTGGGGGAGGACTGTCAGGCAGGGGCTCTCCTTGCACCCTCCCCCCCCCCCCCCCCCGAGTCAGTACGCATCTCGTTTAAACTAAGGAAGTGATACTCCTGCTGTACTCAGCCCTGGTGAGACCACAGTTGGAGTACTGAGTCCATTTCTGGATGCCGCATTTCAATAAAGACGTGGAAAAACTTGAGAGAGTCCAAAAAAAGAGCCATCCATATGATCAGTGACTTGCAAGGCAAGCCATACAAGGAAAGGCTGAGGGACCTGGGCCTCTTTAGCCTAAAGAAGAGAAGGTTGAGAGGAAACTTGATAGCAGCTTACCACTATATCAGAGGACTGCATCACATGCTTGGTGAACAACTGTTCACTAGGGCACCCCTTGGGAAGACGAGAACCAGTTGATACAAACTCCTGGAAGGCCACTTCAGGCTTAATAGCAAAAACACCCCCCCACACACACACACACACTCCTTCACAGTCAGGGTGTCCAGACAGTGGAATAAACTCCCTCCAGAGGTGGTGCATTCACCTACCCTGGAGGTTTTCAAGAGGAGACTGGACAGTCACCTCACTGGGGTCACTTAACCCCAGTTGTCTTCCTGCCTAGAACAGGGGTGGCTGGACCCAATGATCTGCAAGGTCCCTTCCAGCTCCTAACAATCTATGAATAATTTTTGTTTGGTTTTACCTTTCAAGTTGGTGTCACTGTAATAAATAACCATGCACTAATAAAACCAAGACAGGATCTGTACCCAGTGTGGCTGTGGGAGCATGGTGACATTGGTTACCTCAGCTAGCCTTGCTCACCTCTTTTCCCAGACTTGATTGAATTGGGGGACCACTTCCCCTCTAACACTGGGTTCAGGTAAAAATCAGATTCAGATCTGGCTTTCCTGGGTGGGCACCAAAGGGTTAATTTTCCCATTGGTTAGAGTACATATTGCCTCAAGGAGTAACATTTGACCAATCTTGTGTGCATTAATAGTGAGCACAGAAACGGGTTAGTTTGATGTTCTGTGCATTTCAATAACTAACCATTATCACCAGCCCACAGCCCAGTCCTGCCAGCACGAAGGAAGTCCATTCCCATGAGAAGGAAAGGTACCAGAAGGGCTGGGAAGCCCTTTAGGCTGAACAGTGAAATCATGGTCCTCCTAAGAAAGACGAAAGAGGCATATAAACGATGGAAGTTTGTGATAGGCCCCAACAAGGACTATACAACGACAGCCCGGACTTGCAGGGAGCAAATTAAAAAGGCTAAGATAGCAACTGAATTAAATTAGCAACAGGAATTAAGGACAACAAGAAGTCCTTCTTTAGGTACATAAGGAACAGGAGGACAACAAATAGAAGTGTGGGGCCATTTCTCAACAACTCAGGACATCTGGTTACTGGTACTCCAGAAAAATTGAACTCCTGAATGACTACTTTGCTTCGGTATTTTACCGGATTAAGGGGAAAATCATGCCAGATAGGGTACAGAATGAGAAGGGCAGGAATGACTGCTTTCTTACTATTGCCACAGAACTGGTATGTGACCAATTAAAAGAATTAGACATATGCAAGTCAGCAGGACCAGATGAACTCCATCCAAGAGTGCTGAAGGAGCTGGCTGAAGTCATAGCAGAACCACTGGCAAAACTCTTCCAAAACTTGTGGCACTCCAGGGAGGTCCCTGAGGATTGGAAGGGGGCCAATGTTGTACCCATCTTCAAGAAAGAGAGGAGGGAGGACCCAAGTAACTATAGGCCAATTAGCCTAACTTCTATCCCAGGGAAAATCCTGGAAAAAATTCATCAAGGAGTCTATGTGCAATAGGCTCGCAGAAAGTAGGATTCTGAAAGACAGCCAGCTTGGCTTCATCACGGACAGGTCTTGTCTTACCAAACTCATCCCCTTTTACGATCAAGTAACCCACCACCTGGATAAGAAAGAAGAGGTTGACATTGTATACCTTGACTTCCTAAAAGCTTTTGATCTGGAATTCCACAATGTTCTCATAAGCAAATTAGAGGATTGTAGGCTTAACTGCAAGACAGACAGGTGGGTACAACTGGCTGTGGGGTAGGACTGAGAGAGTCCTAATGAGTGTCATCCTGGTGAGAAGTGGCTAGCAGTGTCCCATGGGGGGTTGGTGCTTGGTCCAGTATTTTTCAACACCTTAATCAATTATTTGGATGTGGGGGTGAAGAGCTCACTAGCTAAGTTGATGGATAACACCAAGTTATGGGGAAGCATGGTCACGCTTGAAGATAGGCTACAGATACAGGCAGATGTAAACAGGCTAGCAAGTTGGGCGGGTCAGAACCAGATTAAGTTCAACACTGAGAAGTGTAAAGTGCTTTACCTGGGGATGAACAACCCCCAACACACCTACAGGCTTGGCAGTGCCAAACTGACAAGCACCACGAATGAAAGGGACCTGGGAACAATAATAGACTGAAGTATAAACATGAGCTAGCAGTGAGATTCTGTAGCCAGCACGGGAAATAATACTCTGGTGTGCATCAATCGATGCATCTCCAGCAAAACCAAGGAAGTGATTCTCCCACTCTACTCGGCATTGGCGAGACCCCAGCTGGAGTACTGCATCCAGCCTGGGTGCTGCACTTTAAAAAGGACATGGACACATGGTAAAGTTTGAGAGGATCCAGAGAAGGGCCACCAATATGATCAGAGACTTGCATGGCAAGCCATACAAGGAATGGCTGAAGGACCTGGGACTCTTCAGCCTGAAAAAGAGAAAGCTGAGAGGGGACTTAGTAGCAGCTTACCACTACATCAGGGGACTACATCAAGGACTCAGTGAACAACTGTTCACCAGGGCACCCTTGGAAAAAACCAGGAGTAATGGCCACAAACTCCTGGAAGACTGTTCCAGGCTCAACATTAGGAAAAACTTCAGTTAGGGTGCCCAGACTGTGGGAATCAGCTCCCTCCTAAGGTGCTGCAATCACCTATCCTGGAAGTCTTCAAAAAGAGACTAGACAGTCACCTTGCTGAGGTCATCTGACCCCAGTTCTCTTTCCTGCCTGGTGCAGGTCCCTTCCAGCATTACAATCTATGAATCTATTAATAACCAGACTGCATTTTCTCTCTCCCATGGCAGATAAAAGGGGGCAAAGAGGCCAAGAAACCCCTTTGGCTAACCAGGGTCATCCAGGATAACTTAAGGGCAAAAAAAGTAGTATAAGAAGTGGAAGCAGGGAGCAGGTAGCAAGAAGGAGTACACTTCCTTGGCCTGCACCTGTAGGGAGTCAGTCAGAAAGACCAAGCAGCTCTAGAACTCAGGCTAGCGGCAGGGATTAAGGACAATAAAAAGTCCTTCTTTAGGTATGTTGGGAGCAAAAAGAGGGTGCAGGGTAGCACAGGACCCCTACAGGGTAGGCAGCTAGGCTGGGCTTAGTGACAGTGTCGCTGGTAGGTGTTGTATGGCTTCAGCCCCTTTTTGGTTGGTGCCTTCCTCCCTAGTGACATCAGGGTGAGACTGCACCCTAGGGCCATCTAGATGGTTCCAAGCGCTGCCCCTACTCGCCTGCCATGACTTTGATGTTGATAGATGGAGGAGGCAGTTCCCTGTTGGTGGTCCCAGAGAAGTCATAGCTCTGGACCTTTCTTCATGGGGCTCCAAACCTGCCCTTTACCCCACCCTTACCACATCCATGTCCTGGGAGAGTTCAGCCCTCTTGTACCTTTCCCTGGGGTGATCTCTTCTCACCTGCAAGGCCTGCCCTGAGGGGGGTCAGTTTTGTCCAGTCATCAGTTGCTACTGGATTGATCCTTAACCTTCAGGCCAATCCATGGATAAACTAAACACACCCCAGCCTGGGGTAACAATAACTCAAGAGGTCCTTCACTCCCGGTGAAGGCATTAGGTGTCTACTGAGACCCTTCTGCCTCTCTGGGGTGGGAGAGAGACTCGACGTTGGCCCCTCCACTTACTCTTCCCAGGGACCCGCAGGTTAGGAGCTAATTACTCCTGTTCCCACCCCCGGGTGGGAGTTGCCCCTTCCCCGCCAGGCTCTGGGCCAGTTGCCGCCTGCTTCTCTTTCTTTACCCGGCTGCCCACCGAGTCTTGGCATCGCTCACCGCCTTCCCCACCGGGCTACCTGGCCATTCCTGTGGAGCCTGGTCTTCACCCATGACTGTGGAAACGACCTTCCTTTCCCTGCCATGCATCTCTGGCCAACTCCGGCTCCTCGAGCTCAGACCCAGGGTTTTCCCTGCCAGGCTGCCCTGTTGGATGCTGGGGCTTCTCGCCCTGCGCCCCGCTCTGCCACTTCTACCCAGCTCCACTGCCTGTGGCTCCTTGCTGGTGTCCTGCTTCTCCCTGCCAGCACTCTGCTTCCCTCTGCTCGGGTCTGCCGCCCGAGGCTCCTTGCTGGCATCCTGGTCCTGCCCACCATTGTCCTGTTGTTTCCTGCTCAGCTCCAACGTCTGCTTCACACTGGCAGCCTCCGTCTCTCCCTCCCAGCAGCTGGGTGTCTCCCTAGCTGCCTTTTGAGCAGCCCGGAGTGCTCTCAGGCTCCGCCCCCAGGGTTCGCCCATCGACAGACTCAGGCAGCTGCAGAGCCCCCAAGCCTGCATCGGCATCTTCTCCCAGCTGCTGCTCATCCTAGCCCCTGCTGTAAAGTATCGGGGCTTGTCAGGCAGGGTCCCAGGACATGCTAGGAGGGGGGGCTTCTGTCTCCCCTCCCACAGACAGATATCAGGGACAAGGCAGAGCTCTTCAATGAGTTTTTTGCCTCTGTCTTCTTAAATAGGAATCTAGACGAACCCTCAATATGCATCACAGGCATCAACAAGGGGAACATCAGCCGATCAACAGTCAGTGCTGACATTGTAAAAGGACACTTGGAGGGACTGGATGTGTTCAAATCACTGGGACCAGAGGGACTTCACCCACAAGGTAATGAAAGAATTAGCGAGTGTCATAGCTGAACCACTAGCAAGGATATATGAGCGCTCATGATGCTCAGGTCAGGTCCCGGAGGGTTAGAAGAGGGCCAGTGTCATTCCAATCTTTAAGAAGGGGAGAAAGAAGGATCCAGGGAACTAGAGACAGGTCAGCCTTATCTCTATCCCAGGGAAAATCCTAGAAAAAATTAATCAAGGAACACATCTGTGGAGCCCGCTAGCTAATGTGATGCAGAGGGGTAACCAACATGGGTTTATACCAGGCAGGTCCTGCCTGACTAACCTAGTTTCTTTTTGTGACAAGGCCACCAAATGTTTAGATGCAGGAGTCGAGGTGGATGTCATCTATCTGGACTTCAAGAAGGCCTTTGACACGGTATCCCATACCATCCTTACTAATAAACTGAGGAGATTTGCCTTGGATGATTATACAGTAGAATGGGTAGCAAACTGGTTCAGGGACCACACTCAGAGGGTGGTGATGGATGGGTCAGTGTCAACCTCAAAAGATGTGTGCAGTGGAGTCCCTCAGGGCTCAGTTCTGGGCCCAGTGCTGTTCAACATCTCCATCAGTGATCTGGAAAAGGGGGTGGACTGTCCAAATTCACAGATGACACAAAAATATGGGGTGAAGCTAACACCCTGGAGAGGAGGAACCAGATCCAGGCCGACCTCAACACGTTGGGGAAGTAGGCAGAGAGCAACAGGATGTAATTCAATAAGGACAAGTGCAAGGTGCTACATCTAGGGAGAAAAAAACTGCCATCATACCTATAGGCTGGGGGGCGACCTTCTCAGCACCACTGAGGCAGAAACAGATCTTGGAGTCACTGTTGACTCCAGGATGAACATGAGTCGCCAATGTGATGAAGCAGTCAGCAGAGCCAATCGCATCTTGTTGTGCATCTGTAGGTGCTTCACAAACAGGTCCAGTGAAGTGATTCTCCCCCTCCACATGGCACTGGTCAGACCGCAGCTGGAGTACTGTGTCCAGTTCTGGATGCCTCAGTTCAAGTAGGATGCAAACAACCTGGAGAGGGTCCAAAGAAGGGCCACTCGCCTGATTAGAGGCCTGCAGGGAAGGCCCTAAGAAGAAAGGCTAAGGGACCTTAACCTCTTCAGCCTCTCCAAGAGAAGGCTGAGAGGAGACCTTGTGGCGGTGTACAAATTCATAAGGGGAGAGCAACATGAAGTAGGTGATGACCCCCTGGAACAACAAGGAACAATGGCCATAGGCTATTGGAGAACAGGTTTAGGCTGCACATTACAAAAAAAGTTCTTCACGGTCAGGGTTGCCAGGATCTGGAATGGGCTCCCAAGGGAGGTGGTGCTCGCCCCATCCTTGGGAGTCTTCAAGAGGAGACTGGACAGGCACCTGGCTGGGATCACATGATCCCAGGTTTGGTGACCCTTTTCTTGCCTGCCAGGGGCAGGGGGTTGGACTAGATGGCCCACTGAGATCCCTTCCAACTCTGTGAATCTATATTTGTGTTTAATGATAACTGCAGAAAATATTTTCATAGTTGAGCTACTGGCCTGGTGTATTGGATTTTTAATGAGCACAGTATTGTGAAATTGGTGTTGAATTGGTGGATTCTTGGACTTTGTCGGCACTGACTTCTGTTGAGGACATTAGTGTGGAGGATTTCAGTGTGGCCATGAAGGTAATCTGAAAACTGGTCTGAGCCTCAAATGTTCTAGACTGATTTTTGGCATTGTCCATTTGTTACCCTTCAGTTTCAGGACTGTCAGTTTGAAGGATATTGAGTTTACTTACATAAATGTTCATAAGTAATGGGTTTCCTGGACAAAGGAGAAAAAAAAAAAAAAAAAAAGAGATCATGCAAGCAGATGAAGAAAGCACATATTTTGGGAGTGTTTGCATGCAACAGGAAGTTGTCACTGGAGGCAAAGCAGAGTGTGGAGCAGATTAAGGCTCTGAAAAAGGACGTACTCAATGTCAAAAATGTAGAAGTCCAGGATCAGATAAGAACTCTGCAGGGTAACTTCTGGTGAGATGCATATCAGATGGTTGAATTGGAACAAAAAGTGACTAGTGTGGAATTGGAAATTAGCAATCTGGACAAGGAATGCAATTCCTGGAAAGATAAAGCTGCAGATTTGCAGGCTGTTTTCAGAGTGTTACGGCAGGAATCCCTGTCAGGTAGATCGAAGGCTAGCCATGAGAAGTGCAAGTGAACCATTACAGTTTTGGAAGCCAAATTAACTGTGGCTAAGAGAGATGGTATCTGCCCTCCGAAAGGTGAAACTGGAAGTGGTACAGACAGCAGTAGTGTCAGCAGCGAGTCTGTGGATTCTGATAAGACCCAAGTAGAACCCCTAAAGCAGCTGTTCCCAAACTCTGGCAGATTGCTCAACACCAGTTTAAAATGATACAACCTTAAGTGCCACCAGCAAATTTTTGTCAGATAGAAGTAATTGTAATAAATCTGTTAATGCACATCACTGACAGACTGTCTACATACCACTGGTGGTACACATATCACAGATTGGGAATCGCTGGCCTAAAGAGCATTTCAGTACTACTGCTTCTTTGTGCAAGTGGTCTCCTCCCCAGTCAGTAGAAATTGCACCACAAATGCCCGTTGTGCCAATTCATGCAAAAAAGAAGATGATTAGACTGGGGATATGGAGGAAAGAACATCAGTTGGAAACACTTCAAACAACTGTCCCCCTTTTCATTGGAGCAGTTAAGGGTGATAGGGAAGTGTTTAGGACCCTTGAAAAAGGAGCTAGTCAAAGCAGCTTATTGACATGTTCCTGATAGAGAGGCACAATATATGTGACAGACTGGGTAGATTTAGTCCAAGAATGTTTAGACAGCAAGTATTTCTCAGCACTACTGATCCATGTTCATAACCAGACAGTGGCTGACAGAGACAAAATCCATGATGCTTTACTGGATTTATTTTTTCCATGAAAAGCTGGCCATGGGACTGTTCCATGAGGAGTGGCAGCAGATTGATGAGCACCCTGAGGTGTACAAGGAAAGAAAGAAATTATTGTATTGGCAGTGGGGTTCCCATTAAGGGATGCTGCTCACATAACATTTAACATCAGAAGCTTTCAAGAGCACTTTGTTAATAGATTTGTAGCCCCAATTTGGATGCGTCATGGCAGTGGAGCCATAGAATTGGAATTGAGTGAGATGATCTGTTGGGCCCACAATGGGTATGAAATTTTCCAGCAGGGAGTTAGAGAACAGAGACATGGCAAGTTTGCCATAATTAATAAGAAGGCTTGGCCTGCTAATGACCAACAGCCTTTAAAGAGGCAATGCCAGTCAGATCAGAAGTGGCAAAAAGGGTAGTGAGGCCAGTGATGATGACAAGCCTAAGGAGAAGCGATATCAGCCAAGACAAATTTTTCAGCATACTCATGACACTAGTGAAGCTGCTAAGAAGTCAAAGCTAAAGGTGCCCTTTGTAAAGGGATAAGCTAGAGAGTTAATGCCATCTGACTGTGAAGCAAGACTAGGAAAGTATAACAGTGATCTGGATGGGAGGAAATCTGGATACCAAGAGGGGTTCAGAGTTTATAGAAAGCACATCTTGGCACTGAAGGATGAGGTGTGGCATGACTTGTTGAGGTATGAAACAAAAGAGGATGTGGACGCAATGACTGTGAAAGCTTGGCCAGACATACACATGAAATTTAAATGACCAAATTAAAATAACAGTGCATCTTGCACAAGAATGCAAGATCATGCCTGGGACCATGTGAAATAAAGCAATCCCAATTGATTTCGTCTCCTGTGCTAGTTGCAAATGTACTTAATATTTTATTATGCTAAATCATTCATAAATAACTGCATATCCCTATATGACTGTATATCTTCCTTGTTGACACATCATCCCTTGATTAAGGCATATTTCTCAGAACACGCATTCAGTTTCCGTCTGGGGTTTTGTAAATGTCTCCATAGACCATCGTAAGTGCAGACTACTGTTCCCCACTGTTAAAACAACTACTGTTAAAAACAGTGTCCTGTGATTAATGCCCCAAGGTATCCAGTTCAGTCAATCAAGACCCATTCCACTGATTGAAGTTTAACCTCCAAACTGATCAAAAACTTGCAGAAACGAGTTTCACACCTAGACAATCCAAAACAGCATCAATACAGTTAGCAATCATAATGTGATGGTCCCTTCCTACCTGCTTTGTTTCAGACTTTAAATAGACCAACTATCAAGGAAGAATGCTTTGAAGCTATACAATTGAACAGTATAAAAATGAAACAGAGTTACCAGCAAAGTGTGCACTCCAGGAGTAAGAGAAAGAGAGAAATCATTGCAACATTATAACTTTCACCCAGCTGATCATCACTCCTGGGCCACAGTCCATGCCCAGTGAAGACTGTAAAGACTGAAATGGCTTCCTGCTGCATTGGTGAAAGATACTCTTGCAGGTAATATATACTAGGACTTTTGTGATAGCTCATTTACTGAATACTGAGAGGGATTCTTTTTTCTGTCATTTGGTTTCATAGCTCATTTGTAGCGCAACTGTAACTCTTCTGCTGAGCACCTGTCAGCAGCAACAGAGGTCAGGTTCAATCTTGGGGTACTAAATATATTTTACCTTGGCTCAAGCCCCCCACCCAGTCTACCTGGGAAACACCAAATTAATTACTAGGGTGTCCAGTAAAACCAGCAACCCTTTTCTCACAAGCAACGTAAACACAAAATCCAAATTCATTACAAAGAACAAAGAAAAAGCAAAAGTAAACACTAACTGTAATTTTAAAACACTATAAACTACAAAGCAGAGTCTATAGGTGGCACACTTTTGGGGAGGCTTTACCCATACTCCTGTACCAAATTCACGGATGACTCCAAATTATGGGGCAAAGTAGACACACTGGAGGGCAGGGAATGGATTAAGGCATATTTGGACAAGCTGGAGAAGTGGGCAGAATAAAATAGGATGCAGTTTAACAAGGACAAGTGCAGAGTACTGCACTTGGGGAGAAGGAATCACCAACACATATAGATTGGGAAATGACTTTCTAAGCAGCACAGCAGCAGAAAGGGATCTGAGAGACATAATTAACTCAAAGATGAACATAATTCAACAATGTGACAAAGTGATCAATACAGCACTAATCACGCATTAACAGGTGCATCACAAACAGGTCTAAGGAAGTGATCCTTTCCCTCTATGCAGCACTGGGAACGCTGCAGCTGGAGTACTGTGTCCAGTTTTGGGTGCTGCACTTCAAGAGGGATGTGAATAACCTTGAGAGGGTCCAAAGGAGGGCCACTCATATGGTTAGGGGCCTGCAAGAAACGTCCTACAAGGAGAGATTGAGGAACCTGGATCTCTTCAGCCTCCATAAGAAAAGGCTGAGAGGGGATCTGGTGGCATCTACTAATTCATTGGGGGGTAGGGAGCAAGGTATAGGAGATACTCTGCTTACCAAGGCTCCCCTTGGAGTAACTAGAAACAATGCCCACAAACTGACAGAGAGCAGATGTAAACTAGACATTAGGAAGAACTTCTCTACAGTAAGGGTTACCAGATTTTTGAATGGGCTTCCAAGGCAGGTCTCCCCTACCTTGGAGTCCTTTAAGAGGAGACTTGACAAAAACCCAGCTGGGGTCATGTGACCCCAGCACTCTTCCCTGCCCAGGGCAGGGGATCAGACTCGATGCCCTACTAAAGTCCCTTCTGAATCCCTTCCTCCACCAAGGTCCCTTATGAATCTATACCCAGGCAGTCTGTGACTTGGTACTCCCCAAAGGGTAGTTCAGGGGCCTGTTCCCCTATATCTGCCCTTCAGCAATGGCCTGGAGAGGGGGAGCCACACCAGAGAGTCCTATGAACTGCTCCATGGGTTCACTGTGCCATAGGGAGCTGCTAGAGAACGTAGGTCCTTCTGTGTTGCAAAGGGCCCCTCATTGCTTCCTGCAAAGTGGTAGCACTGATCTCCACTTCCAAGTAGTGGCTTTGGGGGATTAACTGCAGTTTTCATCAGCATATCAGATCCCAAGTTTCTAGTCCTAATCCCAGCTCTGTTGGGGTAGGAAACTGCAAGATAACTCAAAGAAAAGCCAGCCAATCGACAAAAGAGCTTGAACTGCAACAAGCACCAAACACTCTGCTTGGTCAGGACACAGAGCCACAAATGCAACAACATGTGCCAGGCCCAAAACATGCCAGGCCCAGATATACAGCAAATGTGCAGTGGGGCTCAGCAATACAGCTACACTGAGATAAAACAGCTGTAAAGTAATAAAAAGAGGACTCAGGCTGGTCCTGCACCAGGGCCTGAACAAACAACAAAAAGTGGGGTCAGGCCCATCTTACTTGCATCTGAACTACACCTAGCACTCAACCAGTCCACTTGGCTGAGGCATTAGCTGCAAAAGGGACAAAAGAAGGCCCAGGCCTATTTCGCTGGGCCTGGACTGGGTGTCAAAGAGCCAGCCAGGCCTATGCACCACTGAGACCTAGCTAAGCAACAAGAAGTGCCAGGGCTTCACCCTGGCTCAAATCTGCCAGCCAAACATATAGCTGGGGTTCAGCCCTGCATAGGTCGGATGAAATGCAACACTTGTAAAACTGCAAAAAGGGCCCAGGCTTATGGCTGGAGCCTGGACATGTAGTCTCACCTAAAGCACTAAGATAAGACACTACAGTCCTCAGCAGAGGTACCAGTGGACTATCAGGGCCCTGTTTCCTGGTCAGCCTGCACTAGAAAATAATATACTCATGGCATCTGTGGCAGGCTAGTAGGGAGTGCTCCTACGCTGAACCAACCACCTCACTGTGCCCGACCAAAAACCACACTCTGAGAATCTCCCCTGGGGCGCCTACGTCCAGCCAATCCCCTTCCTGGAGCCCACTTGCAAGCCTGGGGTAACAGCTGCCATCACCTGGGCCTGGGTCTTTGTTAGGGCTTTGTGCGGCCTGGGGTACACAGGCCTTGTAGACCTTGGGGGTCACTTAACCTACTGTTAACTTCTATTAGCCTGAAGCATTCACAAGCAGCCTCCAGTACAGAAGGAAAGCAAAAAGGCAAAACCAACTGAACCAGCCTAGCAAAGTGAGCTAACAAGATTGGTCCTCTTAAGCACCCACAGTGAGGCATGCTAAAACAGATTTATTGATCAAAGAGGGATAGGGTAAGGAAGGAACACAAAGCAAAGCAACAAAATATAGAAGGAAAACCACCTTGAGCAAAACTGTAGGCTGGTTAGCCTTTTGATACAATAAAAGCTCTGTTATCTGGCATCCCCTGGGAATGGGGGATGCTGGATAACAAAATGTCGGTTAATTGAGTGGCCTGAACAGGTGTCCTTGCCTATTCGGGCTGCTGCTTCTCCCGCTGTGTCCAGGGCATCGCTGCCCCTCTTGTGGCATTGCCGACCCTCCCATGGGCCCCGCAGGACAGGAAGGCGGGCCCCACCCAGCTTGTTATGCCCCCAGGCTGTGGGGGCTTGGCAGCACAGGCTGCTTTGCCCCGGGCCATAGGGGCTCAGAGAAACCGTAAGTGCCATGGTGGGCACTTCCAGTTTCACTTTGCCTTACAAGCTGGCATGCCAGTTAACAGAGCATGCCAGTTTGCAAGGTGCCGGTTACTGGAGATTTTACTGTACTGTACTAGGGCATTGAAAGCTAAGTTTCTGGCTAAATTTCAGGTAAGTTACTCACATATACATCCAGAGATTTCTGGAGGCCTGTGGTTCTGTGTGTGTTTCCAAGAAGGTGTCTCTCCCTCCCAAGATGAAGGGACCCTTTAAATAACCTTTCTGATCTCATCACCTAGACCCAATCAAAATCAAGTATTTTTTGATCACCCCTGAGGCTGACCAGTCAGTTTGAAAAACGTCAGCCCTCACCTTGAGGACTGACCACTGCCTTAGGACTGCCCCCAGGTCAGTGGCAGGAAGTTTAACAAAGGAACCTGGATACAGGAAATTATGCAGCCCAGTTCCCTAGGCAACCACATGGTTGCCTAAGTGACCAGGTTGACAGACACTTGGCAGAGAAAGAGAAAAACCCAGGGGGGTGAAGGCAACCCGATACAAGGCAAGGGGAATGAGAGGTTTATTTTTCGACAGCATCATCCCACTCAAGGCTACAGGGTCAGTAGCTGCCAGGACCCTGTTTCCTGGTCAGTCTGCACTAAGGACAGTTACAGTCATGGCATTATCCCACTCAAGGCCTCCATGGCCAAAACTTCCAGCAAGGCACACAGCTGCGGTTCAGTGACACAGCTATGCTGAACCCAAAAAAAGTTGCAAAAGCAACTAAAACATGGCAGGCTCTCAGCCCTGGCCCAAAGTGCCAGCAAAACCTTGGCTAGTTTGCTGCAGGGATTGATGTTCCTCTCCACCTCCCCTGCAATGGCATCATCCCACTCAAAACCCACAAAAACAAAAAGGGAAAAAAGAGGGAGAGAACAGAGGTCGCAAGTCCTGAGAGAGATTTTCACTCCCTGTACCTGATGCTTTCCTTTCACATAGCTTCTGTTTGCTTCTCCAGTGAAGGAAGGGAGACCCCACCATGGGACTTGGGGGGTTTTCTGGCTCCCAATTCAGCTTTTAGACTTCAGCAGCCCCAGGAGGAAGAATAGAGCCAGCCCAGGTGGCCTGACCCTTAAATAACTTTCTTGACATCACTACAGGGCCCCTGTGACGAAACAGCATTATTTGAACACTGATAATTAATTTGCTGCTAATTTGAATGCTGCAGACCAATTAATTCAAAGGTGGTCAGCACTCTTGGCGAAGTGACCAGAGTCATCAAACTGGCTCCACAGGTTCCTTGGAGCAAATCTTAAGACAAAAGGTCTGGACACAATAAGGGGAGATGGGAGGTGCTTCTCTTTCAGTCCTAGAGGATGCAAAATATACAACTGTCACAGAGTGGGGCCTAGGAGCGGCCGTGATCCCTCTAGCGCCCCCTACCGTGTCAAGTCGGCGATCCAGCACCCTCTTTTCTCGCCCACCACGTCTTGTTGGTATATATAAGTTTCTATGGGAGGCTGCCTTTGATCCCCTTGTATACGGTGTTATGCTGATAACATCCCCAGTTTCGTATGGGGTGACTCGGTGCACCCCAGCCTTATGGGCTATCCATGCCTCCTACCTCCCCTTTAGCACACCCCAAGCCTCGCAGCTGTTCTGGATGTTATCAGGTCCTTTTCTTTTCTGCGCCCTGCTTAGTGCCCCTGGGCTTGTCACGCAACCGGCGCCCTTTCTCTGGTGCCCCTGGGCTTGTCACGCAACCGACGCCCCTCTATTCGTTAGCCCTCTCGGGCTTACTAACAGTACTCTGTCCAGTTGGGCTCAGGCGGCCTGAGCCTTACCTGGCCCCTTTGAGCCTTCGGGGTCCCCAACACTGGGGAGCCCCTCTGGGATCCTTCTCAGTCCGCACTCCTACTGGGGTTTCTATCAATACTATATGCCCACTCGTGGGGCTTCACTCAATACTTGCCCTCAGCGGGGTTTCTCTCTGTACACGCCCTCTCGTGGGGCTTCCCTCAAGTACACGCCCACTCCTGGGGCTTCTCTCTGCCCTCTCCGGGCTCTCTGTAATCACGGACTTGCCCTCTCCAGGCTCATCTCTCTAGTAGCACCCACCCTGGGCTTCTCTTTGTGTGGCTCTCCCCTTGGAGCCTAGCACGAGCCCCTGCAGGCTTCTCACTGGTGCTCCTTGCCAGTGGGGCCCAGGTGACCTCAGCCATGCCTGGCCCCAAAATCCTCTTTGCCCTTCTCAGGGCTGGGGCCTTGTACCCCAACTACAGTGCCCTCACTGGCACTGTGCCCCTCCCCAGGGCTGGGGTAGTATACCCCGCAATGTAGCACCACACTGCGGCACTGGGAGCACCCCCACTCTACTGGGGCTCTCCTAAATGAGGCCTCCTCCATCCCCTTATAGCCTCACCCAGTCCTCCGGTGTAACAGTAACGAAACAGAACCATAAGCCAAACAGCTGTAACACAACAACAAGCCTCCTGGCTATAACATGGGACTTAAGCTCACTTGGCTCTCTTGTAATGACCTCCCCGTCAGGGTTCTTTCCGCCCTTACCATGCTGTAGCCGCTTGGGTGGTCAGGCTGCAACAATCGGCTCGGCTCGGCTCGGCTCGGCTCTACTGCAGAGCTCCAGCACCTCAGGCTGCCAGAAGGGAACTGCTAACTAGGCTGCGGCCTGGGCTGTTTATAAAGGCCAGGCCTGGCCCCTTTCTGCTCACGTGACCAGCCTAGTTGCCCTGGCAACTAACACCTGTGCTGTCTTCAGGAGTTCCAGCTACCCTCATTCCTTCATAGGAACACGGCACCTGCATGACCCTGTGACAACAACCATAAAACCAGAACACACTCTACCACAGAGAACCCGAGTGTATGTATGTGCTACACAGTTATTAAAGCCTTTCTGTCATTTATCAAACGAGACGTCGTGTCAATCCTTAACTGCACTAGGTTAGAATCCCGCTTTTGACTGCAACAGATGGGTTGCCAACCTGTGAATTACTGAGATTGCTTCTTAAACACCCTGATAGGAAGGCAGTGGGGGCTAAAAAGCCTAAGCTAATGTAGCCACGCCCTACAGCACCCATCTCAGACTCAGACTAGGACAGCCCAGTGTTTCCCTGGTTCCCCACAAAGCAGAAGTTGGCACCATTAACATATGATGACTGGAGACACCCTACAGTTTTGGTAACTTTCAGAAACCATAGGGAGACACTGAGGCATAGACAGATCATGCTAGTTTATGCTGGTGCCACCTTTTCATTGATTAGCAATGAGAAGGCTCCTTTTTGAAACTGGCCACCCATGATGGTAAAAAGATTAGAAGGCTTTGATGGAAATGAGAATGCTGTTCCATTTTCCCACCCAAAGCACTTTCGAATTGGAAATAAAACTGGGTATGAAGAATTTGGCCTCATGGAATTGTTGATCGTAGAAATAATTGGCACAGACAAAGAAATTAAAGGTAATAACTGTTAGGGACCGACACTGAGTCTGGAGATTTGACAGAGGCTGATATTCCAGCCTGTCACAGGTGCACACCCATCAAGGCTGAGGAGAACTCTTTCTCCCCAACTGGGAAAGGATGGTCCATCAGGACAGTCTGGGCTAGAAGCAAGCTGGCATGCAGTTACATTGCAGCAGAAGTGGAAGTCAAGAGACCTGCCTCACCACCTCAAAAACAATATTGATTCCCAAGAGAGGCAGAGGACAGTATCCAGGAAACAGTCAATGCCCTTCTTAATCAGAACGTACTTATAGAAACACAATCCATGTGTAACAGCTCAGTATGGCCCTTCAGTAAGGCAGATGGGGTAACTTGGTGCCTTACCATCAATTACTGCACTTTAAACAAGGTAACCCGTGTCACTGCAGTGGTGGTAGCACAGTATCCTGAAATCATGGTGGCAGTTACTAATGGTACTACGTGGTTTACAGTGATCAATCTGTCAAATACAGTCTGTGTGATTCCATTGCACAGTCATGGTATAAGTTTACCTTTACTTTTTGGAACGACAATACACGTTCACCCCATCACCACAGGGGCATCACAATGTCCTTGTGATTGGCCATAAATATATGAATCAGATACAGGGTGCACTTTATGATGACAGTCATACTAATGTTATCTCACACAGCTGATATTTTGATCACAAGCACTATGGAACAAGATTGCCTTCACCAGATGAGATGAGTCCTGGGGATAATTGAGAACACCGGATTCAAAATTAATCTGCAAAAAGTATAGTCAGTCACTCACTTGGAGCTGGGACCCACTGGATGCAGTCCAGACCAGCAGCACAGAGTTAATACATAAGTTGCCTGCACCCACTGACATGAACACATTAAGATCCTTCCTTGGTCTAATTGTTGTTCTGCATGAGTTTATCCAAAAAAAAAATCACAGAAAAGGTAGTACTACTATATGATTTATTAAGAAAAGGCACACCATAGCAATGCAATGATACTTTATAGCAATGCACTTTATAGCAATGAAGGAATTAAAGATTGCCCTCATGAATGCACCAGCACTTGTGTGTCCACAAATCGACAAACCATTTACATTAGAACTGGGCACCATTGCTAAGAGTCTTGGTGCAATTTTATGTTAAGACTTAAGCACAGGAAGGCAGCCAGTTGCTTGAGCTTCCAGAACGCTCAGTGCAGTAGAGGAAGAATTCACCCTGTGTGAAAAATCAGTGCTTGCTCTGGTATGGATTTTCCAGCACTGTGTTGCACTTGGAAAGTGGGTTTTTAAACCTAATGCCCCAAGAACTGACACAACACCCAGTTGATCAATAGCAGAAAGGCTTTAATAAAGCCCTCAAGCAAGCTATAGAACTAAATGACAGAAAAAGACTCCTTCCCAGAACAAAATTAGCTACACTCTACAAAAGCCTAGTACATATTTAGCAATAGTTTTTTCTCACCAATGCAGGCAGAGGAAGCTGATCCAATCTTGCAGCCTTCACCAAGCAGGATCCATTGCTGGTTAAGCTGGATGCAACGTAGCAGTGATCTCTCTCTGCCTCTCCTGGAGTGCACACTTTGCTGGCAAATTTGATTACTTCTCATACTGTTTAATTCTGTATCTTCAAAGCATTTTTCCTTGATGGTTGGCCAATTAGAGTCCACACAACCAGCGATGAAAAGGGTGACCATCATATTACAACTGTTACATTGCTTGACTCCTGTTTTGGATTTGTCTAGGTGTGAAGACTTGTGTTTCTCTGCAGCTGCTGCAATTATAGGTTAATCACAAGTGATGGGTCTTGAGTGGTCAAACGGGATGCTTAGACGTGTTACCGGACCTGTCTTTGTATATTTGCTTATCAATGTGGCAAATTTGCAATAGCTTGTACCAGTGGTGGTCTGTTTACCAAACTCCAGACATACACTGAATGGTTGAGACATTTGTAACACCTTAGACATTGGATGCCTGTTCGGAGAAATACAAGTAGGGTGCATTTGTCATGTACAGGGCTTCCTTCTTGTACCTTTTACAGGTTTCTCTTGAGATGCATATTTAGTCTTTCTCTTTAGCTGCTAGGTGAATTGAAATACATATGTAGTTTCCTTGCCTTCACTGGTTCTTAGACACACACGTTAGATCTCTTAACAATTTTCTTGATTTGACATAATCTAGCACCGAGAATAAAACCAACTGGGTTGCTCTGTTTTGTATGGTCCCAGCTGCCACTCTACATTTCTGTGCAAGATGCACTGTTATTTTAATTAAGTCATAAATACTTTATGTGTAGGCCTGACTTTGCTGTACTGCATTCATCATCAATAACTGGAACTATTTAATCGGCATGAAACTACTGTTACTGCGAACAGTACATACCCCTGTCGAATATATTTTATCTGGCAGAATCAAAGACAGAGGGGTATTGAGCCCATGTTTAGCAAAATGAACCATAGTACTTTTAAACAACAATGTGCAAACACAAATCACAGGAGTGGCACCAGTGATGCCTTATGGCCTGATTATTAATGGACAAGAACACAGATGTCCTTTACCAATCACAGAATCAAGTCCAGAGCCAAGCAGGGGCACTTTAACTAAAGCTTTTTAAATGAGCTGTAGTTAAAGCACCCTCACCACCAGTTTATAGCACAGGGACACTGATGCATGTGATTGTTGGCTTAGAAATGGTATTTAAAGGTTTGTTTTTTGGGAATTGGCTTATAGGTATATGTATATGCATTAGAATGGCTCAGAATGGGCAGCAGGGGTTAACTGATTTCTAAAAGTCTGGGTCACACAGTCATGCAATCTATCCACAGCTATGGAAGCTGACAGGCTGTCTAACACAAAGCCAACAAGGACACACCATCTGAAAAACAGTCTGGAAAACAGAGAGAGTATGCACAATGCTGCCCATAATACCAGATAAAGTATCAGCTAACAAGGCCCCAGAGCAGGGGAGCCTGAGTCCATGTTTTGAGGAAACAGACCAAATGAAGAGAAGGCCCAGAAAGCTACACAGACGTGTGACCACACAGAGAGAACAACCAAAGAAAGCCACAGATGAAGAGTCATCAGGAGGGAAAGAGTATACAAAAGCACGGACTTGAAAGTAACAAAGGGTTCCTTCTCATCCCACCCTGTTCCTTCCCTCCTCCTCCCCATCCACCTCCCTGAGAGGGTCCCCATCCCCGGGAAGGGTTCCCAAGGCCACCATGGACAGTGAGCATACCACCCACCCATCTCATCCACCCCACTGGAGCGGGGTGTAAGCCTCGGCATCCCACCTCCAGGCTGCTGACATCTGACACCTAAGAGAGAGCCTCAGAGTGAGAGGTATACTTTGATTCTGATGACATCCCCAGGATTTGGTAGATATATAGAACTAGCCTGTCATGATACGGCCTCCCCAGGGATAGCTGTGATGTCCCTAGGGCACTGTGACCATGCCGGCTCTGCCCTATGAGCGCCTGCCACATCTTGCTGGTATAAATGATGGATTGGGAAGCTACCCTAAAGTTGCTGCTTAGTGACAAGTCCTGACAGACTCCTGTAAGCCCTGTGTGTTGTTAGACCCCTTATTGGGTTCCATACTTAGGAGGTGCCTTATAATACCCCCAAGCCTTACAGGCTAGACGTGTGACTCAAAACCACTCCTTTATCATGCCCCATGCCTCGCAGATGGTATATAGATGTTGTCTTCTCATACTGATGTTAGAAATAGAATATTGTTAGAAATGCACAGCTTGCATCTTGCACCTGATAAGAAAGAGATACCGCCAAAGACTTCTTTGTTTCCCAGTCCTGCCACAGCCTTTCTCATGCTAATTGCAGTTTCTCCCCCTCACCTGCCTTAAGTCTTTCTCATGCGGATTGCAGGAGCCAAAATTCAATTATCTATGTCCTTGAAGGGGGGGGCGGGGAAAGTAAACTTTTGGTAACCTGTTGTAGTTTCTGAGCATGCTTAATTAGCTGATGAATATTTACTTCTCCGCCCTGCATACTTAAGTAGTTAATTATTATACATGCGATGTATGTAGTGATGTAACTTACATGTATGCTTGTATGAAACGGAAGTAAGCTGTAAGAGTTCCTGTTTCTGCACATGTGCCCATGATGTAAAAATCATGGTTCATTTCTTTGGAGGCTCAATGATCCTTTACGCACACATTGTTGGTAATACAAAAGGTATATATTTGCAAATAGGGTCAGAGAGAGAAGACAAAAGACCACATTCTCTGCCCGCGGGGAACACTTCTCAGCAGGCTTTTATCCCCTCTCTCCTGAGCACGTGTACAGAAGCAGGAACTCTTACAACTCATTTCCGGTTCATACAAACATATATGAAATGACGTCACGTTATACATCGCATGTGTATTATAATTAACTACTTAAGTATGCAGGGCGGATAGGCTTATATGTATTAGCTAATTGCGCTTGCTCAGAAAGTACTTTAGGTTACAAGAAGTTCAAACCCAAGGACAAGATGGCAATTACTCTTATCTAGCCTGAGAAATGTAGGGGGCATGAAAGGAAGTGTGATTTAGTGTAACAAAGAGATAGTAAATTTGCAGAACAAAGAGAGAGTGATACCTTAATACAAAGAGCCCTTAGTAGCTTTTTTTTTTCAATCTCCCTCCCCCCTTCTTCCACCAGGGAGACAGGGAGAGCTGACAGCTGTGCTGTTCTAACAACACTATTGATAATTAATATTTCTAACACCCAGGAGAGAGAAGATAAATTTCGCTTACGAATACCAATGCTTGGTCAGAGTAATCTGAGTACCTGACTCTGCTCTGACCTTTGTTTGCAAACAAATACCACCTTTGTGCCGTTTAATGTATGTGTGTCTGTGATTTTTGCAGGCCTCCAGAGAAACGAACCGCCTTTGTGCAACACTGAGGCCTCAGTTTAGTTCTGCCTCAGTAACTGCACCCTCTGGTGCTGGGATCTCCACAGCCCCTGTCGCTGTGGCCCCTCTAGCACTGGGCTCTTCACACTCTAGTGTGCCCCAATGAAGCCTCCTCCTCCCCAATAGACTTAGTCCAGTCCACCAGTTTAAACAACAACAGAAAGCACAAGCCCCTGGGCTGTAATACAACAATAACCTAGGGTCCACACACTATCCCTTTTAAGAAGGCAAGCTTCTCACTCAGTTTAACAGGCCTCTTTCCCACCAGCACTTACAAACTCCTATAGCCCTTTAATCCTACAAGCATCAGAACAGGCAGTCAAGCATCTCTAAGTTGCTTCCTCTATGAGCGCTCCTTTCCTTTTGGCTGCTGCCAGAGAACTAACTCTCTAGTCACAGCCCTGGGGTTTATATATGCCCAGGGCCCTGCCATCTTTCAGTCAGCTGACCAGCTGCAAGTGCAGGTTAATTCCCTCATTAGGCTGCTGCCACAGTAGCCTGCACCTGTGGGGTTTCTGCCTGGACGCTAGGGCCCTTTGTCTAGGCAGTTTCTGCCCTTAAAAGAGCAGGCACCTTATGCCCTGTGACATAGCCAATTGCCCGTCAAGAGTGCAAATAAAGTGTTATGGACAAACAGACAGATCAAGGCTTTTACAATATTAGAATAAAGAGTGCCCGTCAGAGTGCAAATAAAGTGTTATGGACAAACAGACAGATCAAGGCTTTTACAATATTAGAATTGCTTGATTGTTTGTATTGCTTCTTTTCTGTTATCACTGTATATCCAAAAATTTGCCTATTATCAAATAGAAGGGTCATAGTCGGCCTGAGGGTAGGTCCACCCCCCCACCCCACTCCTACCACAAGGTCTATGGGTCCAGTCCTAAACCCAGAGCCAACAGTGATGGGTGCTTTAATTACAGTGGCTCTCAGAGCCCCTCCCCCCACACTCCCCAAGCACATGTATAAACACCCTTGGTTTTGTCACTTGCCCTGCAGGGCAGCTTGCACTCACTACTTGGCAGAACTGTCCCATCTCTGGCCAGACTATTCCCCCCGTTGTCCAGGATGGGGTTCTCTTGTACTGTTCTCTCCAGCTACTGGCTCTGGGATCTGTCAAGGATGGGATACAGGATATGCTAAACTGTACAGTGAAGGGGCTGCTATGGGTAGGGAATGAGCCCGGCTGGGTGGGGAGGGTGGGACAGACAGTGAGCTCATAGAGATGCATGAGTAGGATATCAGGCATTGGGCCACAGAGACAGTGACTTCATAGAGGGCTGGCATCAGCCTGCAGGACAAGTTCCAGAACCCCAGGCCAGAGCCTCAGACCTGAACAGACCTTCATGGTGCCAGGTTTCTCTGACTGAAGCTGATACAGGTGATGGAGAATCTGATTCCTATTTCTGGTCCCAGGGCCACCTCTCTTATCTGTCCACCCCCAGAAACTCTTGGGTTTGGGCCAAGTGGTGCAGTTGGGGCCACTCTCTTTGCCTGGCCCCCAACTCTTCCTCATGATTAATGAGTTCAGAGTTGTGGCCCTTCTCAGTCACACTCTGTAATTCATGCCCAGCTCACAGGGCCCTAGCATTCAACAACATGGTAGTAACTTTGGTGTAAAAGCCAGTTGGGAGCCCTGCCAAATCTCAACCAGTTCAGGCCCCCTGGAATATTTGGGCTCGAGACAAAATACCCAGTTATACCCTCTTGATGGGTGGGGAGCTTTGATCCCCATATTCCCCTGCAGCTCTGTCTGTCTCTCCAGCTGTCTGTCACTCTGACTCGGGTGCTGCTGCACTGAAAACAAGGGGGTTGCTCCAAGTCTCAGCTACTGCGATCAAGCACAGACTGCTAGAGACTAGGGCTGTGCAAAATTTTGCCGGGTGTTTCATTTTGACTCTGTTTCAACTCATTTTGAACTCAAAACAGAGAAATTGAAATTAAATGAAAAGCTTCGAAACAGCCTCGAAATGAAATGAGGGCAGTTGAAATGTTTTGAAAGTTTCTAAACATTTGAAGTTTCAAAGCTGGGCTTGCTTGCAGCAACAGAGAAACTAAGGAGAGGGAGGGAGAGGATGGGGGAAGGACTGCTCTGATAATGACTGTGATCTTTCCCTAAGGTCCCTTCCAATTCCAGTGCTCTGGGGAAGGGACCAAAAAACAGCATTAAAAGCATTGTTTGAACTGAGTTTTCTCTGTGCCTTCACACTTACAAGTGACACAAGTTTTGCTCTGAACAGTTTGAGGTGCAGTTTCCCAGAAACCTCTGTACTATCTCCTTGAAACTTGGCAGGCTTCATAGCCTCAGAAGAGGCTACCATCCCTGCAATCTTCATCCTAATCAGGCAAGAAATGACAAAGTTATAGGCAGTTTCATGCTTTCCCATTATAGCCTATAGGCGAAATGTTGAAACAGCATTGAAACAGTGCTTTCAAAACAAAATGAAACTCAAAACAAATGGTGAAAGGGAAGTCAAAACGAAACGGTGCTGTTTCACACACCTACTGGAGACCCAACAAGAGCTCCCGCCACCATTCCTCTGACTTCCACAGGGACCTTTCCTCCTCCCTCTATTTCTCCCTTCCCTTCTCCTGCCATTTCCCTATTCCTACACATGTTTCTGCGGAGCAGCTGAGCTGTGCCTGAAGTGATCTGGAGGGAGGCAGCAAAGGAGGGAGGGCTCAAGTGGGTGGCAGAGACTTGGGGTCAGGAAGGAGAAGGGTGGGGCAGGAGGAGCAGGGGTTTGAGGAAGTCAGGCATGGAGCTAGGGACTCTGTGTCTCTGTGCCTGACAAAGGCAGTGCAAGTGAGAAGCAAAGGGGGGGACTATTGGGGGTGTCTTTTATTGGAACAGGTGTAAAATTTGGGAGTAATGTTAGACAAGGGCACAGAAGAATGGCACCTGGTGCCCAGAAACTTCTCTAACTAAGCAAAAAGACTGTGAGTGGGAGAAAAATAGGACAAAATAAATAGTAATTGAAGTGGGAAATTCTTTCCCACCTATACGGTTAGTCTAAGAAAAAAACATCCCTAAAATCACCTTCATCCTTCCATATTTCTCAGACCATCAGAGCTACAACATTACTTCAACCCTACTAGGAGGAAAGATATGGCTTTTATTCAAATGAGACAGACATAGCCAATCATGGGACAGAGCATTTGAGGCTAGGAGACAATGGCCAGATGGTTGCTTAGCACAAGGTGATTGTAATCCAATTACATTCCATACTGCCAAAGCGAGGAGAGATTAAACCTGTAATTATATGGCCATGACATCACCAGTGTTTCTAATAATTTAATTCTGCCAAGTTGAAGATAATGAGGAATACAACTGATAGGAGGAAAACATTACAAAAAATACAAATTGAAGTGGAGAATCCTAGGGGAATAGTTCATCATCTGGCCAAAAACCCATGACTCCACATTCAAGAAAGAGAAATCTTTGTCTCTAAACCCCTCTGCATTCAGCAAGAAAGGGAAGGCAGCAAATAAGGATCAAGCAGTAGTACATGGCAAGGAGAAAAGGGAGCAATAAATGACACTTGGTAGAAATTAGGAGGATATAGGGCAGAATATGGGCAAGAAAAAAGGAAGGGTGCAACATGAGGGATAACTACATGACTAGTAGGGCTAAGGGCAACTGGTAAGGATGCTGGGAACAAAGGAAACCTCCTTGGTTTACAATATAATCAAGTTCATCTCTTCCTGAAATCCTGACTACAGCTCCTCTGCTGAACCAACAGACAATCCCCTACCCATGCACAGTGGCACATGAAGTTGGTAATGCTGTGCTTTCAATGCTGTGCACTGCTCTGTCCTATGAAATATCACATTCTAGGTGGCTCCAAATTAGGCATCCAAAAGTAGTGGACACCGCTGACCCTAATTTCTCTGTGCTAACGTTCCCCATCTGTAAAGGGTAGGAATTCCACTTTGGCACAACTCCCCAGGAAAGCCCAAAGAAAGGGTATCATTTTCTCTTTGAAGCAGAGTTTGAATCCTATACAGTGAGTGGGTGCATCTACATCTGCACCAGACTGTACAGTTGTTATTGTGCAGTCATTTAGAACTTGCTAAAGCAAGTAACCAACATTACTGCGCAGTCCTAATGCCACACGAGTCATTTCTGATGCTACTGCACAGTAGCAAACAAGCCCACCGACACTACTGTTGGCTCTGGATTTCGGACCCAGAGGCCTTGTTTGGAGTGGGGAGGGAGAGGGTGGGACATACCATAAGACCAATCATGACCTTTCCATTGGCAAGCTATGGCAACATAGTCTCATGTAGGCCCACCCCGTAAAGCCTAAGCCACACATTGGAGGCATCACAACCAAAGTCTGAACCTTGGGAGGCACCAGCAGGGCCTGGGCTGTAGCAGCTGTGGCAGCTGTTCTGGCAGTGGTGGCTATTGTGTCAGAGCCTATGCACACACAGGGACCAAACACTAAGGACCACAAGCAATATTCATCCTGGCCTTGCCCAGTTTGGGGCACTCAGTTTTACAAACTTACTACTACTGCAACATCCGTGTGTATGTAACTTCCCAGGTTTTTAAAACAGCACCTGGGAAAAACAAACTAATTCATGTGACATCAAATAGGAATCCAGCTAGATTGTCAGCAGGGTTTGACCTTTAAATACACTGGACTGGGTTCTGCCATCTGAGTTGACTCAGGAACTGACAGCAGTAATGGGTTGTCCACCTCTCTGTCCACCAGTATAGAGAGAGAGAGGAAGAGAGAGAAAGGGAAAGGGAGTAAGGCTCTCAGAAATTTGCTGACAGCACAAGAGTGGAGAGGCTCATGGATATTCAGGACTATCCCAGGATCTGGACAGGAGTGCACTCTAGTGACCCCAGGGTCCTGTCCCCATTCTCTCTCCTCAACAATCCTGACCTCTGCTTTTGGGTCCCCTCCAACTTAGCCTTGTCCCGGTTCCATTTTTCCTCATTCTTGGCTCCTTGCCAAGCATCCAAGCACTCAAGTGGATATCTAACATCCCACTGCAAGGCCTTACTATAAAATGTGTGGAGAAGATGACTTAGAACATCTTCTAGAAAAGAGAAATATGGAGCCTGGTCCCCTTCCTCGCTCATGAGGGAAAGGTGCATCCTTCCACTCTCATTGTGCCCTCGAAAAGACAGGACATGGCCTGTGTCAGTTCATCAGCAATATGCTCTACTGAAACAGTTTGCAAACTTCCAAGCTGTAGCTCACAAGTAGTATTAAGAATTTCTTGGAATCTGTTGAAAAATGCTATAGCATTAGCAAAAACAAGCCCAAGTAAAGGAGGGGGTGGAGCAGAAATTGATTGCAGCAAAAGTGATATTAACCAACCATTTATATGTTTCTCAGATTTAGCCAAGGTTTACACGGACTACGAAAAACTCAAAAGCCTCTTAGAAGAAAAACATCAGATGGACGGACAGAGAAAGAGACAGCAAAAAGCAATGGCATGCTTCATAAAGCAATGAAGGCTAGAAGCAAAGCCATAGTACAATTTAGGCTGACAAGGTCATTTGAGTAGATGTGATCTCTTTTATTAGACCAACTCAGTGACTTAGTTGGTCTTTTCATCACACAGAATGATATTTCCCAAAGAGGAAGTACCGCATAAGGCAGTGAAGGGAGCTCGCAGCAAGCCCCTGCCAACATATACAATTGAGCCTCAGCCCTTGCAGTCACCGGCTAGTGTTTATGCTGATGCTTTTTTGAAAGAAATATGTAATGAACTAATGAGCAAATTGGTCCCTTCACAGAACCTACATGCTCAGGACAGCGCAATCCCTGGAAGTAATCCTTCACATATCAGTATAGATGTAGTTGATTCAGTGCTAAATAAGTTTTTCATATGTCAGGCCACAGACCAGCAGCCTTCTGAAGATCAGGGTTTCTCCCCTGACATAGACATACTGACAGCCAAAATTATTCACTCCAGTTTATCTGAACTTCTGCAAGAAAGTGCTTTGTTCCAAAGTCTCAGTTTATGCAGACATGAAAAGCAACAAAAGTGTGTCAGCAGAGAGCTTAGGTGTTTTAATAGGGAGAGAAATTACTGATTACCAACAGGAAGAACCCTTAGCAAAAGCACCCGCTTCAGCTCTGTATAAACCTCTAGAACCTGGGGACATTGACGAGAAGCTTTTAGTAGATGCTACCAAAAGCAATGCCCAAAGCTAAAGTCCCACACCATCTACTCTGGGGGTATGCCACAGTTTTTTGAAAGATATAATCACCAGGCTTTCAGCTAACATTCTCCCTGCCACTGCCAGCACATCTTCCCCTACAGAAAAGAAAACAGAACTTGCAGAATTTGACTTGATTCACATGAAGGGAACCAGTAAAGTTATGGCAACAAGCTCTAAAAATGAGAACTCTTCTAGCCAACATATTGAACATCCACATTCCAGGGAGGATAATGTAATTCAAACTGCTGATTTGGTCTATAACAAGCATTTGACAATTTCACTCTAAATTCAGCATGCAGAATTGTTTAAGATGTGGGTGCATGATTATTTCCGAAGTTCTTTGTGACTTGGTCTTGCAAGAGTTTTCTGGGAATCCACTGCAGAACTCTCTTTCTAGAGGATTACCACTTCACCACTGTACTGAAGCTGACAATGCTGTTGAAAATACACTAAGATTTTACTGAGCCCTTGGATAATGCAAGCAGTTTATCATCAGATCTTAGTAAAATATAAAAAAAGCTAGCAGCAAATCTTACATCAACATTTTCTTCCCTCTTTCCCATTGTGGATTTCGATGTAGAAAAGATGTTGTTACTGAAAGATGCAACTAGAAAAATACTATATACTTTGCAAGTACTCCTGTCAAAACATCAGATGAACATGATGGAACATATCAGTGAAAGAGATTTTTTACACACTGAAGACAGCCAAGCTATGAAAGACCTGTTCCATTCAGCTTGCACAAGCACTGCAGAACATTCTGATTGTGACATTTTTGTTTACAGAGACCTAAAAAATAGGAAATATATTTTAGCTCATAGGATAGCAGCTTCAATAGCAAAAGAAGTTGCCAAAACCTGAATTTCAAACCAGTTCCGAGGAAGAGACATTGCCTACTTCATCTTCAACAACAGAAAGTGTTAGGATTGTTGAAAAACTCCCTGCTCATGTTGGCATGATAAAGATTCCAAAACCACCTTAAAACCCATGTATCCCTGTGACATTTGTGGAAGAAATATTAAGTAGATTCCTGTCAAAAGTCATAAGTTCAACTAATAGCAGAAGCCCAAAATACAGAAGACATTTATCAAGAAGCCAAAGTGAATGAAATGGCTGAGAACCTTAAACAGGATGTGGAGCAAAGCCTATCCAAACATAAAATCAGCTTTGTAGCAGCTACAGATGAAGAACATCATCTACATCCAGCACACAAATAAGCAGTTAATTGAGTTGTTCTTTCTATTTCAAGGAATCTTTTCCAAAAATCTGGATTTGAGCAAGACCTTTATGATGATATAACGAGTTTCAATGCACTTTTTCCTCAAGAAATGCCTACTGTAATAATCGGAGAACTCTCTGATTGCCCCCTTTTACAGGCTGTAAGTGACTGTCCACCAACAGTGAGCCAAAGTGCGATGAACCCAGACAGAATTGCCGACAAAGTCCTTTTCCAAGCGTCTGTTAGGGCAGAGCCTAAGACAGGGCATACTGAAGAGGCAATCCCAGGTTCAAGTGCAAACAAGACCCCAACAGAAACAGAGGAGCTGCCTGTGAAAATAATCCCTAATGTTAGAATCAAACATGTACCCATTGCTCCAGACTTGGTGTCTCATTTACAAGTCATGTCCAAAAAAACAGAACGTCTTGAGGAACTGCAAGAAGCATTTCTTGCTCAAACGGGGGATGGCCTAAGAGAGCCAAGAGCATTGCTGGCTGAGAAGTGTCTTGAAACTGAAAGTTTGAGATCTGAGGCACAGAGAAAAGAAGACAGCCATTTCTCTCTGAGTAGCATGGGACAACCAATTGTAAGATCAGGGGAGGTAAAGGGAAAGAATAAGACAAGGGCAATGCTGTTTTATGAATGCCATTTTGCTTCTAACTGGATTTTTTGTTAAGAAGTTCATGTGGCATTAAAAGCTCATCTACTACGAATGCTGAATACTCTTCTAAAGGTGGTGGACCATCTCCTAGAGAGCCTGCAGTGGACTCTAGGACTAACCCAGAATCCCAGCTAGCAAGGGTCCTGGGTTAGTGGTCAGTAAATTTACTAATCTTGAATCTACTCTTCTTTCAAGAAATCTGTCTGGGGATAAGAAAAGGGTTGGGATCCCTTGGGTTAAGCATATGGACAAGACAGCTATAGCTCTCTGCTTTGCTTTGCTTACTGATGGCAGAGACTTGTTCAAAGGCAGCTGCTCTTCAAGCTAAAAGGGCCATTTGATCACTAGGAAGAAAAGACCACATGTGGCAGTATGAAGGGCTTTGCCTCCTCTGAAAGGCTTGGGTAAAAACTAGAGACTGACAAATATGGGGGCTGTGGTGTGCGTGTCCACAGTGATAAGGATGGTTTCAAGAGCCTTGTTTTCCTCTTTCAAAGTAAACCACAGAAGGTGTGCAAGAAATTATTTTGCTAAGCCCAATTTCTGAGCTGTGAATGGCTTGGACAATAGTTCCAAGATCCTGCTGCTGAGTCCTGCCCAAAATAATGATATCAGACATGGAGTGTAAACCAGGCAAGGAGTGCAGGTAACCCAGATGTGAAAACAGTGACAGGTAATCCAGACCCAGTTTATTCAGCAGCCCATGGGATTAAGTAGTTTCATAGATTTCATAGACATTAGAGCTGGAAGGGACCTCGCGAGATCATCTGGTCCAGCCCTATAGGATAATCATCCAAACACATCTTGAATGTGCCCAGAGTAGGTGCTTGCACCACTTGTGTGGGGAGTCTATTCCAGACTCTGGAGACTTGGACAGTAAAGAAGTTCTTCTTTATGTCCAGTCTAAAACTGTCTTCCAGCAGTTGGTGGCCACTGGACCTTGTTTTCCCTAAGGGAGCCTTGGTGAACAGATGTTCTCCCAGTCCTTATGCACACCCCTGATATACTTATAGGCTGCCACCAAGTCCCCCCTGAGCCTGGGATTTTCCAAGATGAAGAGTCCCGTGCCTCTCAGTCTCTCCTCATAAGGCCTGCTGTCTTGACTTCTCATCATGTGCGTGGCTCTCCTCTAGACTCTCTTGAGCTTTTCCATGTCCTTTTAAAGTGTGGAGCCCAGAGTTGGATGCAGTACTCCAGCTGCAGCCTCACCAAGGCCGAATAAAGTGAATGACATCTTCGGTCCTGTTGGAGATCATTGGTACATGCAAGCCAGAGTTTTATTTGCTTTGCTGGCTGCGGCATTGCATTGGTGGCTCATGTTCATCTTGTGGTCAATCGTGACCCCCAAGTCTCTTTCAGATGTAGTGCTAGTGAGCGAAGTGCTGCCAAGCCTATAGGTATGATGTGGGTTTTTCCTCCCAAGGTGGAGCACCTTGCATTTCTCTATGGTGAAGGTCATCAGGTTTGTATCTGCCCATCTGTGTCTTCTCCAGCCTCAGCCACCCCAGCTCTTTCATCTGTTCTTGCTCCTGCCTCCCAGACCCTCAATCATGGTTGCTGCCCTGTGCTGGAATGTGTTCAGCCTGTTCACATCCTTGAAATATGGGGCCCAAACCTGGACCCCGGGCTCCAGGGGAGGCCTCCCCAGGGCTGACTAGAGCAGGAGAGTCCCTGGACATGCATGGGACCCTGCTGTTCATATAGCCCAGGAGCCTGTTGGCCTTGTTTGCAAAGAGCACGTCCTGGGCATGACATTAAACTGCATCCTCTGCTGCCTTGTGGGCACATCTTGGTTGAAGAGAGGCTAAGGAACCTCGTGCTGACAAAAAACATGCCCATGCCGAGGCGATGAGCAGTTTGCAGCTCTATTCAGGCTGGTCTGGCAGCAGCTACAAGCTCTGTGTCATTGAATGTCTAGACTTGCTCTGGCCTTTGGATTTTGGCTCAGTGGTCTAAAGGGGGGCGCAGGTTTACAGCAGCCCCCGATGCTCCATAACTCTGCCTAGGCATATATTCTGAAGGTTTTGGCAAGATGGTTGCAGGGATCTAAGAGAGGCATAATGGCCTTGAGGCAGCTTGCCAAGATTTCCAAGCAGCCCTTTAGAGGCCCTCCAGCCTGCTGGTCTCGCATGGGGGTTGGGTCTCATCACAACACCAGAGTTTCTATTTACAGAGCGGGAACTGATCAGTTTGTGACACAGACATGTTCATGTGTGAATTAAAAGCAAAAAAACCCCCCTTCATTTGTGACCTTGCTAGAGCCCTGATTCAGGAAAAGACTTAAGTACAGAAATCCGACAATAGACGTGCTCACAGGCTTCAATGAATTGCAATGTTTGGGCCTAAGACAAACAATCTCAGTACCTGCATAACCTGAAGCCTGAGCTAGTGACCAATTGAAATTAATGGCACCTGCTTAGAAAAGTGCATTTAAATGCCTTCCTGAACTGGGGCCTAGAATTAGTATTTGGTCTTAATAGTTGACACGCATAGTGGCTCCTTAATGTTTGTTTCTGATCTGCTTTCAAGCAGAAAGTTGAAATGCAACAGATGGACAAAGCAGTGTTCCTTTAACAAAACTTGTCATTGCACAGTCCTGATTTTTCTGGGTGCTCAGCTGAAGTTCATAGGATAGATCCATATGCAAGTCTAAAAGGAGCTTGCTTTGGTTCACTCTCATGAGTGACCTGTAGGAAAAGCTGGTTTAGAAAGGATTCTGAGGAGGTGTCCTCTTCCAAAGCTTTCTCTTTGATTTCAGGTCTTCAGCAAGACCTCATTTGGGAAGGTACTGAAGCCTGTGTTAAACATGCTGAAAGCTCTTCAACCCAAGGTGGGCCTCCTTGCATTACTGGCAGCCCACCACACTAAGAATGAAGAGGAAGAGGAGAAGGTGAAGGAAAAGCTTGTAGCAGAGCAACAGTGGGAGGGAGAAGAGGAGCTGCAGCAGATAGAGGACACCATTCAAGTTGAATCCTCTCTGTATCTGGGGAGCCCATTGGCTTCATTCATGGACAGTGAACAATTAAGGTAACTTTTCTGGCAGTACAGCAAGAATGGGAGCTGTGGTGGACTGGGGTCATCTGGGGTCTCTGGTCAGAGCTGTCCCTATGTTAGATTAGGCTCAGCATGAAGCAGAGAGAGGACTGTGAGATGAAGAGCATTAGCCAAGGCTGTCCAACAGATTAGTGGTAGTCACAGGCAGACTTCCAGGCTCTAAATTCCCAGCCATGTAGTATTTCAGCAGGGCAAGGCCCTTGCCTCAGAGTAGCTGCATGTGGTCAAGAATCTGTAAGGTGCTATCAGTGATTTTTCATTGTTTTTAAAGTACTGTCAATGTGCTCAGCACAAAACAGCATGGAGAATAAGAAAGATGAAAAATACTACTGAAATGCTAAAGCTATGACCCTTTACTCTTGTTTGTCTCTAAATCCAAATGACTGTTTCCTTTTGTTTTCAATGAGAATGCTGAAGAACTATCACCAGCACTGGAAGCACCGAGAGCAGGTGAATGTCTGAGATTTGCACTTTTGGGGGATTCTATTTATTTCCTTTCATGTCTTTGTAATTGTCTGTAATTTCCTTAATTCTTTCATTCCTTTAACCTCAGTGATCACATGGAGGGTGAAAGACTGTCTAAACTAGAATAGTTATGCTACCAGTGTCGGGAATTTCTCCAGAACAGACTTTTCTGGCAAAGAAAGTCATGTTTTAGAGGGGAGCTCTTCACACCTTCTACATGGTTTTTATTCAGTCTGGTCACATTGTGCTGTCCTAACAGCAATCTGCACATAGAGGATGCCATATGAAAGAGCTGGTTTTTCAATAAAGAAATTACAGACAATTATAAAGACATGAAGGGAAATAAATAGACCCCCCCTCCCGCCCAAGACATTACTGGGGGTAAATTGGTATTTGCCTCCCCTACTAGAATCTGTAAGGAGGATGATTTGGGCTGGCTAGAAGCCAATGTGTAATAAGCCCCCTGCCCCCCCCCAAAGCACTGCCAGCCTCAAAGCAGCAACCCCCTACCCCAGTCCATATACCTCCCTGCCCTGCTTATCCTCCGCTCCACCCCCCGTCAGCTACCTTCCCCCACATACCCCTGCAGACAGACATAGATGTTTATGGTGTAAATTGTAAAATAAGTTATTGTAATCAAAAGAATAAGCACTGCTAGTTGTTGTCAGCATCCATTCATATCCATAATATGTGCTGCCAGGCAATCCCGCACAGAGGTCACCCGACCAGCTTCTCCTTGTAGATATCTCCGTAGTCCCTGTGCTGCTGCCTGGCCACATCTCGGTCTGGCCGCTGCCTGTCAGGCTTCTTTAGCCCACAACTCGCTGAAAACCTCTCTGTAGATCTCACAGATGTTGTGGGGCGCACAGGCTGCCACTGCAAAGGCTGTGATATTTTCTGGCAGTTAAGTGCCCTCCATAGTCCTTTCAGTCAGCCAGAGGCACATTCAATGGCCATCCTGCAACTGCAAAACCAACTTCTGCAGGTCTATAATGTTCCCTTCATAAGGCTTCATGAGCCAGGGCTTTAGCGGGTAGGCAGCATCCACTATTATAGGCAGGGGAATGGCAACACCATGGATCACTGTGCTGGGGACTCCAGGTCCATAGTGTCCTTTCTCCACAAGGCCAGGCAGGGGAGAGTTTCTGAACATGTGCGTGTCATGTGTGCTTCAGGACCACCTGGTAAAAATGTTCATGAACCAGCCCCGGTGGTCCACCATGGCTTGCAGGATCACGGAGGCAAATCCTTTCATGTTTGTGAAGGACCTCCCCAGCCCCAAAGGGGACTGCACTGGGATGTGAATGCTGTCTAAAGCCCCCAGGCAGTTAGGGAACCCCATGGTATTGAGGCCATCTATAACTTTCTGAGGATTCCCCAGACAAATAAAATTGTTTGCAGCAATGTCCTACAGCAGTTGGCATACCTCATGAGTCGCCACCCCAGCCATGCAGGGAGCCATGCCAAATTGGTTCATGATGTAGTGGAGGTTGGCCTGGGTGGCCAGTTTTATGATGGCTATTGCCACCCTCTTGTCCAGTGGGATAGCCCAACGCATGTTAGTGTCCTGCCTCTCAATTTGTGTCCCCAGCATCAAGGCAATATGGTAATATGTCTCCCTAGTCTTTCAAAACATCTCCAGTTACTGCTGATCATCCCAAGTGGTCAGCACAATTCGCTCCCACCAGTCCAGACTGCTCTTGTGGGCCCAGACCATGCAAATGCTGCTCCTCAGGTTTCTCAACAAAGCCCAGTCAGCTTCCAATTCTTCACACACCTCTCAGTTTTCCCACTCCTCCGAATGTCTCCATTTTCTTTTTCGTGAGGCGCCTGTAGCCGTGTCCTCATGTAAAGCTTGCAAAAATGCTAATGATGTATATATTATCATTGTTATCTGGCAATGCTGCGTGTCTTGTATTCATTTCGAGACAAAAAGTACTTCGGTCAGCAGCACTGTCACCTCCTCCTCCTCCTCTTCCTGCTCACCCATGTCCTCCAGATTCTCCATGCTGGAGGAATATTCACTGCGTTGCTCTTCATTCTCCACTTCCCATTCCTCATGCATTTCTGCATGGGAATAGCATTTCAATTTATTGTGATTGACCAGTCAAAAAATCTGAATTTGTACTTGCTTCTGCTTGGTCTTGGGGCCTTGGCCTGGGCCTGCCTGCTTATTAGAGTTCAGGTGAGGGAGGTCCCACCTTTTCTCATATACATACATGCATGAATAGCATTCCAATTTATTGTGATTCACCAATCAAAAAAATCTGTCAGGTCTCAGGGCCATGGCCTGGGCCTGCATGAATAACTTTTCAAATTATTGTGATTTACTAATGGAAATAGCATTGCAATTTATTGTGATTCACCAATCTGAATAGCATTTTGATTGATTTCAGCTATTTTTGCTGCACTTGCAAAAGTATTCACTGGATATTGTCATTTAATGAGAATTTTATTGATTTGTTTGCATCTACTTCCCCCAAATGCTTGGCATCCCCTTGCCCAGGACACATGAATGCTACGTCTGTACAAAGTGGCTAGTATTTGCTTCAGATCTGGATTTGGATTTGGCTAATTTGGGGGACAGTGATTCAATTCAGTGATTCAAACTGGTGTCCCAAATCGATTCGGCCGAATCTGATTCAGAGATTCAGCCGCTGCTGAATCAGCGAATCTCCAGATCACACAGGCCCTATCCCCTGCCCACTCTTCCAGCCCTGCCCAGCCCCAGCTCCCGGCTCTTTAGAAAAAAAAAGCCCTGAGCCACTGGCTGCTGCCAGGCAGGGGGGCAATTCCCCTCTGCCACCCACTGTCCCACGCTGCATGGGGGGCTCTGGCATAAGCCCCCTGACCCCCACCCGCTCTACCAGCCCCCCCATGGCTGCCTTGCCCACCCCAGCTCCCAGCACTTTAGCCCTTAAAAAAAAAAAAAAAAAAGCCCCAACTTACCAGCTCCTGCCAGGTGGGGGTGATCCCTGCTGCCCCCCACTGCCCTGTGCTGTTTGGGGAGCTCTGTCATGAGCCCCCAGAAGCCCCGAGACCACTGCAGCAGCCAGCGAGTGAGGGCTTTTTTTTAAAGAACCAGGAGCTTGGTCCAGTTGGGCAGCCATGGCAGGGGGGCTTTGACAGTGGAGGGGAGGTTGGGGGGTCCTCAGGGCAGCTGGGGCAGCAGGTAGGGGTTGGGGCCTTGCAGGGGTCCCCCCCATGGTCCCCTCCCCCCTCCTCCAGTCCCCCTCCGCTGCCCCCTACTTTCTAGCAGGGACTGCCCAAATCGCCAATGCTCTCCAAATCTTTTCTGAATCAATTCGGAGAGCTCCAAATCAATTCAGACCTTTTAATTCATCCCCTGACTCAATTTGGATTTGGAGATTTGCTCACCAAATCAGGCCAAATCTCCTCCATATGGAATCAGCACTCCAAGCCTTCCAGAGCCCTAATGCACTCCACCCTGCTTTATTCTTTGCCTCTGCTCTGCTGGGGTGGGGAGGGGTGTCCTGGTTCTCACTGTGAATTCACTGAAATGCACTGTGAATGGACTGTGAATTTTCACACTAACTCCTGGTTTTACTAATGACAAGGAAAATAAAAGGATCAAAACATTAAAGAACTGTTATGTAAAAGAGAATTAATCATCTCACTCACTCCTGTCTTTTGTGAAACTATTTGCAAAGCCTAAGCACCAAGGAGCTTTTTGCAAAGCAGCAGCAGCATAAGGTGCATGAATGAGTGGTTGGGTGTTGCCTTTCTGGTGTCAAGGCGGATTAATATTTGTTGGGTACCAGGGATCCCACCCAAGGACACTGCTCCACCTACACTGTATGGGGAAGGGAGGAACCACACCCGGTGGGGAGGATGTTTTGGAAGTGATGCAAAAAATAAAAGCCAAGCATTACACTGAAAGAGTTGCTAAGTGCCCTCATGGAAGGCTCACCCATGCCTGGCCCAATATTGCCCTTGCTGCTTTTTCTTCTGGTCTGTCGGGTTCTGGAGTAGATGGCTGTACTTTGGGATTGGGGTAAAAAAAAAGCATTGGACTTGCCATAACAGTCCACCCTGCAACTTTTTGCAGTAATGCCATCACTCCATAAATGCCCCCAACCACAGGATCCTCATACTAAGGCAGGCGGCAGAGACACGGTCACCGCATTGTCTCCCAACGCCCCCACCCACAAACCGCACAGACTGGCATGCATGCCTATCTGCCTATGAAAGAAAACATGCCACACATATAAACACAATTTCAAATCTTTATTTCAAAATGTGGTGCAGTTACATGATTTTTTAATCAAAAAAGGAATAATTTAAAAAAATGTAAATAATAAAGAAAATTTTTAAAACAGGCAAAGTAGACATAAGGTAGGAAAAAATAGGATTTTCCTCCCCATCACCTATACAGCATTGTTTATTTACAATACCTATACACTATCTATACAATACCTATACACCTATCTATACTATATCTATGTTGGTGTCACTGGGCATAACCCTGGGTAACTCAGAGGGATGGAAGACCACAAGTGTCGAGGAAGTCCTTCTGCTCCAGGCTCAGACGAGCCAAAACCCCGCCTTGCCCAACCTTTGTAACCCTTTCTATGGCACCTGCAATCTCCTGTCCTTCTGGAAAGCAGGCGAGCTAAAACTGTTATCTGTGGAATGCAAGGGTACCGCTCGGAGAGAGAAAGGAGGAGGGAAAGGGGAGGAAGAGGGGAGCCAGCTGCTGGAAAATCACTGACAGTGAAACTGACCGGGGTATAAAATCCCGCTGTTGCAGGGTTAAGTGCGCAGGATTTGAGACCATACAGTCTCCCTGTGTCTTTTACTTGAGCTCAAATAAACTCTGTCTGCTTCTCCCCCCAGTGTGTTTATTTGGCGCGATGCACACCGGGCAACGAACCCAATTGTTGCCTCCCTCGGGCACCTTGTGCCGGCAACAGTTTTGGCGCCCAACGTGGGGCTCGAGGCTAACATTTCGCCTTGCCCGGATCCCTCCTGGGGTCGACGACTTGCAGCAACAACCGACGCCCAGTGCGCAGCGGTGGTTTCATCGGGGGCCTCGGCAGAGATGTGGTTTGATCGACCCCGGAGGGCACAACGGTGCAATGCGCTCTAATAGTGGAGAAGCGACCGTGGGCGATGGTGTGAAACCAGTCCCTCGGACAAGGTAGGATAAGCTCAGCAGTCTGAGCATTGCCTGTTAAGACCTGGGGACGCCCAGTGTCTCCCTGTAGGACCTGGGGATACCCAGTGTCTCCCTGGAGTATGGGCAGGGACAGAGTACGGTTGGCAGGGCACGGTGTACACCCTTAGAATGCATTCTGACTAATTGGAAACTGTTTAAGTCAGATTTAATGACTAAAAATAATCTTAAAAGGTTCTGTACAGTGAAATGGCCTCAATATCAACTGGAGGATCAGGAAAGGTGGCCTCCGGAAGGGTCAATTAACTACAGTACAATCCTCCTATTACTCCTGTTTTGTCAGCGGACGGGTAAGTGGAATGAACATTTGTATGCACAGTTGTTTATGGCTTTACGAAATAAGACAGATATTTTGCAGAAGTGTAATTTGACTCCGACAGGATCAGTAGTTGTTAGTGTTGAGTCTCAGCATTCCCCCCCATTACTGTAATGCCAGAGTCGGCGTCCCCTTCGGCTTTAACACCTCCACCATATAAAGATCAGATGCCCCCAGTTCCAGAGATTCCTCCCTCAGTGGGATTTTATCCTTTACTTACTGAAACTGTAATAGCCCGGCCTGGGGCAGATGGGCGTGCAGCCCAGACCATACAAGTATACACCCATGTACCTTTTAACCCGGTGGACCTGGCGGCTTTTAAGGCACAGGCTGGAAAATTTTCAGCTAGCCTGAGTAAGTTTATCTCTGTCTTTGAGGGATGTTTAGCTAGTCACAAGCCTGATTGGGATGATTGTAATATCCTTATGCGAACCTTATTATCTGAAGTAGAGTGGAATCAAGTTATTTCCAAAGCAAGGGAGGAAGCACAGCGGAGGCATGAAAGGGATCCCGTCAATGTTCCTGGTCCGGCAGATGTGGTTCCCCTAGCAGACCCTAGATGGGACCCTAACAACCCTGTGGATCATACCCGTCTTACCTCTTACAAAGAACTGCTTATGCATGGGCTCAGGCACTCGGCTGTCCGACATAATAATTGGGCAAAGCTGTATGAAATAGTACAGGAGCCGAAGGAAAGTCCCGTTGCATTCCTACAGCGCATCCAGGACGCCATTTGGCAAAATACCAATGCAGACCCTGATGATCAGGCGACGGAGGCGATTATAAAGGGTATTGTTACCAGTCGTGCAGCCCCTGATATAAAGAGGAAGTTACAAAAGAAGGAAGACTTAATGGGTATGTCTGTAGCACAAATCCTAGAGACTGCAAACAGGGCGTATACCCTCAAAAAGGAAGAAGAAGAAAAGAGACAAGTTAGAATGCTAGTAGCAGCAGTACAGGCTGGAGTCAGAGAAAGGCCACAAGAAGGTGGGAGAGGCAGAGGTATAAGGGATCGTGGGCGCGGGCGCCCTGGCCCACAAGAAAGACGCCTGGGACGGAACCAGTGTGCCTTATGCCGGTGAGAGGGACACTGGAAGAATGACTGCCCAGAGAAAGGGAGAGACTGCACTCCTGTAATGGCAGTGGAAGGACAGGGGTAGGGGTGTAGGGGAAACGGACCACCCCACCCCTGGAACCCCTAGTAAAAATGCGGGTGGGGAATTCAGAAATTGATTTTTTTGGTAGACTCCGGGGCAGCACGGACCGCTGTAAATCAACCTCTTCAACTTCCCGTAGCAGACTCTCTCACCGTGGTGAGTGCCACGGGGAAAAAAAGACTCAGTGCCCTGTGTATGCTCCTACAGAATGTGCTCTGGGAGACCGGGCTCTTTCTCACAAATTGGTCTACCTTCCAGATTGCCCTACACCCCTGCTAGGACGAAACCTGCTTTGTCGATTAGGTGCATCACTGCATTTTACCCAGGATGAAATAACCCTCACATTGCCCCCTGAAAATGCATGGATAATGACCCTCGTGGTTGAACCCTCGGCTATGGACGCCCCCCCCGGAGTGGAACCAGTGGGAAGACCAGGTATACCCATTGGTATAGGTAAAGGGGGTCCCCAGAAAGGCTACACATCAAACCCCCATTAATATCCAGCTACTGCCAGGAAAAGGTCCAGTATGAATCAAGCAGTACCCAATCAAAAAGGAAGCCAGAGAGGGACTGCAAGAGACTATAGACCATTTCCTAAAGTACGGCATACTGCGAGAGTGTCAGTCGGGCTGGAACACTCCTATCTTGCCTGTACTAAAGCCTGATGGCACATATCAACTGGTGCAGGACCTAACGGTGGTTAACAAACGGGTTAAAACTATTCATCCTCTCGTCCCAAACCCATATACCTTGCTGGCCTCCATAGGGGGGCAGTATACTCATTTCTCAGTTCTTGATTTGAAAGACGCTTTCTTTACGATTCCAGTTGACCCCCCCTCAGGAGATATTCTCTTTTGAATGGGAGGACGGAAAAAGGGTTAAGAAACAACTTTGTTGGACGGTATTAGCCCAGGGATTTAAGAACTCTCCTACCCTTTTTGGCCAGTCCTTAGCTAAGGACTTGGAGGAGTGGAATAATGAGCATGAAGTTCTCTTGTTACAATATGTGGATGATTTATTAATTGCTGCCGTGGATTTAAACTCTTGCCTTAACACCACTGTAAGCCTCCTGAACTTTACTGGACTTCAAGGATATTGGGTGGCTCGAAATAAAGCTCAAATTGCTCTCCCCGAAGTACGATACCTGGGATTTCACATAAGACAGGGGGAGTGACAGCTTTCAAGTGAGCGAAAGGAGGCTATATGTCAGGTTCCCACCCCAAGCAACCATAAGCGGCTCAGGGCGTTTCTTGGTATGGCAGGTTTTTGCAGAATATGGATCCCTGAATTTGGACTATGGGCAAAACCACTATATGACTGTGTAAAAGGGGCAGACCATGACCCCTTTTATTGGACTCCAGAAGCCAACAAGGCATTTAAAATACTAAAAGGAAACTAATGGAAGCCCCCGCCCTGGGTTTACCGGACCTTTCTAAACCTTTCCAATAGTATGTGCATGAACGAAAAGGGATGGCTCTGGGAGTGCTTACTCAATTGTTGGGGGCGTGGAAACATCCCGTTGCTTATTTCTCCAAACAGCTTGATCCAGTTGCCAAGGGATGGCCAGCATGTTTACGAGCAGTTGCGGCAACTGCCCTAGTACTTGAGGAAGCTGAAAAGTTAACGCTGGGAGGAGTCGTGCAGGTCATATGGTCCAGGCTCTGCTAGACGCGAAGGGGGGTCTCTGGCTCACCCAGGCTCGGGTGGCTCAGTACCAAGCTAAGCTGTTGGAGAACCCTGAAGTGACTCTGCAGCCCTGCCCCTCCCTTAACCCGGCTACTCTCTTACCTGAAACGGAAGAACAAGAGCATGATTGTTTAGACATCATAGATGCACAGTACTCCAGCCGTGCAGACCTACAGGATCAGCCACTTCTGAATGCTGATTGTGAGTGGTACACTGATGGCAGTAGCATTGTTGTAGAAGGGCAAAGAAGGGCAGGTTATCCTGTTGTAACCCTCCATGATGTTGTTGAGGCCAAGGGTTTGCCCGCCGGAACATCTGCTCAACTTGCTGAACTGGTGGCCCTGACCCGGGCGCTAGAACTGTCAAAAGGGAAACAGGTCAACATCTATACCGATTCTAGGTATGCTTTTGGAGTACTGCATGCCCATGCTGGCCTATGGAAACAAAGGGGACTGCTGACAGCCCAAGGCTCCCCAGTGAAGTATGGACCCCAAATTCTCCGACTCCTGGAAGCTGTTCAACTTCCCTCAGCAGTGGCAGTAATGCACTGTAAGGCGCATCAGAAAGAGGATCAAGAAGTAGCCGGGGTAATGCCTGGGCGGACAGAGAAGCTAAAAATGCTGCCATCCTGAGGACGCCGAAACCTGCTGACACCCACATGCATGCCCTCACTCCATCAGTGGGGGAGCTCCCGGATCCCCAGTACTCGTACAAATCAGACCCTCAAGCGTCATCTATCAAAGATCTGCCAGGAGGCCTCTCTGCGATGGCCCGATGCTTTGCCCCTTGCTTTGCTTCGTATCCGTGCCCCCTCCCCAAGGGAAGATTAGGGCTTAGCCCCTTTGAAATTATGTTTGGAAGGGCATGGCCTATGAACGGGACGCCAGTTCCAGCAGGGGAGTGGGAAATAGGATGTAATATTTTGTCATGGTATATGTGCTCTCTGTCTGCTGTTCTTTCTTCTCTCCATAGGTACACTAAAGACTTGCAGCCTCTTCCGCTGGATGCTCCAGTCCACGCGTTACAGCTGGGGGATTCTGTGCTCGTTCGTACCTGGAAGGATGAGCCCCTCCAAGAGAAGTGGAAAGGACCTCACCCTGTCCTACTAGTTTCCCACACAGCGGCAAAGGTCGATGGACACAAGAACTGGATTCATCACGAGACAGACTTGGCATGATCTTTCTCCCGGCGTACGGAGTGGGCCAGTTAGCCAAGCTGTATCGTCAACTTTCTGCGTTTCTTACAAAATTTGCCAATGACACTTTAGCTATTGAAAAGAGCCTTAACTCCGAGATTTATCAACTTCGTTTATTATCTCTTCAAAATCGTCAGGCTCTAGATTATGTTTTAGCATCTCAGGGCGGGGTATGTGCTCTAATTGGGAACGAATGTTGTACTTATGTCCCAGAAAATTCCCAAGATATTAACAAACACATTTTGTCAGCTGAACAGGCTTTTGAGCAGTGGAAAAGTCAAGAACGTGAACCCCCTGTCTTTGATTCTCTCTGGAGCTGGTTGCCCAACCTCGGAGGCCTAGGAACGGGCATCCTTCACCTCCTGCTCACCAGTGTTGTGTTGTGTTTAATTACCCTCCTCTTATTTGCGTGCTGTAATGCCCTCCTGCACAAAGTCTGTGCATCTCCCTTCCCGAGTGCTTCACTCTACCCCTGCATTGAAGATCCCAATCCTCAAACACTCAATCACATTTTATCTTCAGAATATGAGAAAACTCAGCCAAAACTTTATTGAGTATTCTCAAAGGGGGGAGCTGTTGGTGTCACTGGGCATAACCCTGGGTAACTCAGAGGGATGGAAGACCACGAGTGTCAAGGAAGTGCTCCTGCTCCAGGCTCAGACAAGCCAAAACCCCCCCTTGCCCAACCTTTGTAACCCTTTCTATGGCGCCTGCAATCTCCTGTCCTTCTGGAAAGCAGGCAAGCTAAAACTGTTATCTGTGGAATGCAAGGGTACCGCTCGGAGAGAGAAAGGAGGAGGGAAAGGGGAGGAAGAGGGGAGCCAGCTGCTGGAAAATCACTGACAGTGAAACTGACCGGGGTATAAAATCCTGCTGTTGCAGGGTTAAGTGCGCAGGATTTGAGACCATACAGTCTCCCTGTGCCTTTTACTTGAGCTCAAATAAACTCTGTCTGCTTCTCCCCCCAGTGTGTTTATTTGGCGCGACACACACCGGGCAATGAACCCAATTGTTGCCTCCCTCGGGCACCTTGTACCGGCAACATCTATGCACTATTTAGAAAACTTGCTTCTACTGGCGGATGGGTAGATTCTGGAAGCTTTTTTCCTTACTGATTCTTCTCGATTTCTGATCTGTAAAGTCTTCTGCAGGAAGAAAGAAGAAGAGGACATGGTTTTGGACCACAGTCATATGCCCCAACCCCCCCTGGTCGGTAGGACATTTCTGATATTACCTATATATCACCCAGGTTGCTGTATATCCAGGGGGGTGGGTCTGGCATGCAATGTTTGCCTGCACTATTGCTTGCATTTCTGGAATGAATGGCAATAGTCAATTATAAGAAATATTGAAGTGTAAAGAAAAGGTGCCACTCTCCAAACACAAATCCAACAAGCTGCCAACTTACCACGCTGCTGTCAGTAGTGATGCCACTGCGCTCATCAGCAGTGGTGAACACAGCGGTGGGTGCAAAAGGCAGGGGGCACGGGTGGTGAGGGCATGCATACAGGACTACTGCTGGGCATGGGAGTGCTACCAGTAGTAAAGGGTAGTAAAAAACTGGAAATAGTTGCACCTCCCTTTCTTTCTTTTTCTTGAAAGTGCAGGGGTTTGGGGGGAACTGTACCCCAAATTCTTGAAAGCCAAACTCATGTCACAGCTGTGTCACACCACAGCGGGGTGAAAACTGCAGGGGTGGTAGCTCCTACTGAGGCCTGCTTGTCTTCAGCTTGAGGGGCAGTTCCCCCCCAAACTTCTGCGCTGATCTTCTTGAAACTTGGCAGGCTTTGTGGCCTCAGTGAGAGCTACCACCCCTGCAGTTTTGACCCCCACTTTGTACTTGGCAGGCTTTATGCTCTCTGCAGAGTCTACCATACCTGGAAATCCAAATCGGACAAAAAACAACAAAGTTATAGATATTTTATTGTTTCCCCATTGTACCCTATGGCCGGATCTCTGAGGCGGCTCTGAAGCACTTCAAGAAGCCGAAGGAGGCGGTGCTTCGACCCGGATGTGCTGCCTCGACCCCAACACATCTGAAGCTTCTCCGGATCCAAAGCTCTGTCCGAAGCCTCGCACAGCCCTAGTGCAAATGCCCTTTGGCTCCAATATTGTTGTCCCTGAAGTCAAGGGGTATTTTTCCATTGGTTTCAATGGCAGTAGGACTGAGTACTTTTTCCTAACCTCTATGCTAACTATTGTTTCTTTTACTCCAGCCCATCATGTGTATAATGTCCTTAAAAACTCGTTGTTGCCTGTGGTGCATGTAGTCTTTGTAGGCCCACATCTTGCAAAGTTAAGTACGTGCATAAAATAAATCATGGACTTCACATAAGGTAATACGTTACCTGAGGAATCAACATTTAAGAAGGGTACTGAAATCTTTGGATGCAATGAAATGTAGATCGCAAATACGAATGCATTATTACTACTGTCTATGGCACTAGTGAGCTCATTACTGCATGCTGCATCCAGTTCTCATATTCAAACTAAATGAAATGCTGATAAACTAAAAAAAAAGTCTCATAAAAGAAATACAAGATTGAACTTAGGTCTAGAACTTTAGAAACTCTATCTATTCAACTTCAAAAGAGAGAAGGTTTAGCAGCAATTTGATCATGGGCTAAAAGCACCTCTATGTAGGGAAATTTTCTAACTGGTAAAGGCTCTTACATCTTCCAGCCAGAGGCAAAAGAGAATGCAGTAGCTGGAAGATGTAACTGGACAGATTCATTCTAGGAATAAGGTGCACACTATTTTTTTGTTACACAACAGTTTATTAACTACAGGAACAACTTACCCAGGGGTATGATGAATTGACCCTCACCTGAAGTCCTGAAATGAAGGCTGGAACTTTGTAAAAGACAGGTAGGAGCATCACCTGAAAGTATCTGGGTTGATGCTGATAGCACTTGTTGAAGTTCTGCAGGTAGGTTCAGTGGGGATCAGACTAGGTGATCACTCTGCCCTTCAAATCTATGAAGACTTTGTACGATTGAGACCTTAGTGCCTCCTCTCTCCTTTCCATTCTTTGGATTGTCCTTCTCTGTATTTTCTCTAGCTCTTCTATCATCTTCTTACACTGCAGGGATTAGAACTGCTCTCCTCTCCCTCATTCTAGATAAGAAGTTTTCCCCATATCCACTCCTCTTTGCAACAGTGTCCATGCTGTTAGCCCCTAGCTACTTTGCTCATTCCTAGAGATTCTTGAGCTCATTGTTTTCTGGCTGCCCAGTAGTGTAGATTAAGGAAGCCCATGCCGTGTCTTTCCTGTGCTCAGGCTAGCTGGTTCTTCAGGATTAGTATGGAATGTCTTCCCTTCCACCAATCTGCTGCTCTAATCTTTCCAATACAATGGGTATCTTGGGTCTGTTCCCTTAGTGCTGCTCAGAGTGAAGCCAAATGGCACATTTCATTGGCCATGTGCCATGTCCAAGAATTGTGTGAGTTGAGCAATACTTTCTGACACAGGCTTTGCAAGCCCTACCACCGTGGACACACACAGAAAGATGCAGAAAGGAAGTAGCAGAACTCTTTTGGTAGGGAATGGAGAGTAGACAGCAAAGGCAGCAGTAGAGAGCCTACAAAGCATTTTCAGGAGCAGCTAACAAGTGCAGCAGGATACTCACATTACACAAGGGAGGGGGAAGCACAGAAAAACTGTGGATGTTGTGAAGAAGAGGGAAAGCAGTAGAGGCAGGGAAGGAGCTGAGCTGAGGCTCGTGTACAGAAGACAGTACCACGCTTGACTTCAGAACACAGGACAGAAGGGGCCCGTATTCCACCCGCTGACTGCGGCTTCACCTGGTCATTCACGGCACCACCAGGAACTGTGGCTGGGAGGACAGCCCCACCGCCACTGCCTGCCCCTTGTTCTGTGGCTGTGTAAACCTGAGGAGCACAGATCAAACAGAACCCTGCCAGACTTTTTTTTAAACTCTTTCCATGTAACAGTTGGAAACACTGTCTGAAGCTGCTGGAAAGAAAGATCCTCCCATACCAGAAGAAATGGGAGTTGATACAGGTATGTATGGAGAAGTGACACTGGCTAAGTTTGGTGATATGCTGAAGGTCACACAGGGAGTCTGCATCTAAGCCAGGAAGTGACTCTAGGCCTCCTGAATCTGCATTTATTGACCTACCATCTCACATGCAGCACTGGAGGAAAGAGATAGCTAGTTCCTGACCTTCAAGCACAAAATTCTGCAGAGCTTGGCCACAGCAGAGGATGCAATCCAGCTGCTTATCAGTGTCCCACGCTAACACACACCTTCATAGCACACATGGCTTATTCACTCTGCTTGTAGACTCCATTTTGGCTAAGTGCAATGGTGGAGTGATTACAAGACTGGACTGGAAATCCAAAGGTGTTTCCCTGTACAAAATCACATCCTGTCTGCAGGAGAGGCTTGTTTCTTGAGGAAGGACATTGGATTAAATGACCTTTGGAGACCCTTGCTTTATTCTTCTGTAGTAAGTCACTGCTCTCTTTTCTCCACAGCAGCTCCTGCTGGTGTTCCAAAAAAACCCGTCTTCCTTTTTTAAGAAGATACCAAATGCTCTGTCCAAAGTGCACTCTCTTCTCTCAAGTTGCCTACTGCACTACAGGAAATTTCAAAAAGGAATTTGTTTTCGGAAAAATAGGAAAAATATAAATAGAGTTAGGAAAAAATGTAGTCTGGTAGAGGCTGCCAATTGTACTTTGTGATCATTTGCAACTTTATTCTCATGGAGTTAAACTCAACCAAGAGGGCAGACAGAGAAGGCAGACAGGAGGCCTACTCCAGAGAGAAGAGAGAGGCTTCTTTTAAGGATGCATTATTCAGGAGTTAAGGTGCACTCCCAAGCAGTTGGCTGTGCCACAGGAGGGGAGTTAGAGAGGTCAGGAGCCAGCCCAACCAGCAGGTAGTGCCACGAAGGGCCAGAGAGCTCCTTGAGATAACTTGGAGGTGCCACCTAGCAAGTGTGGGGCGTTAAAGGCAGCAGATAATGCCATTTGGAGATGGCAGCATTCTCCATCTGGAATCACAGGGTAATCAGAAGGCCCCTGGAATCACTGGCACTGGCACGTCACTCTCAGCACTATAGAGGGAACAATTTTCTGAGTCTTTAGCTGCAGCAACTGGGGTTTAACCCAAGCTCTCTAAGCAGAAAAGCAGCATGGCACAGCTGCCTGAGAGTAGTAAACACCCAGGACTGAGGACCAGTCTGCCTTGGCCTGCCAGCAGGGAGAGATGAAGGGAATGCTGGTGCCCCAGACCCCTGCTGCCCCTTGGGAGCTCAGAGCCACCAGGGGAGCCTTCAGACTCACTGCTATGATGGCCTGAATCATCTCTGACCCACCTCTAATTTGTGCCACTTTTCCCTCAAGGGCTGGAACTACTCTGGAGGGGGTACCGCTGAGGTCACTGCTGCCCACCCCCAAAATTCAAAGCTTCAGGGGAAGAGCCCCCAAGTTAGGGCTGGCCCCCATATAATGAAGATTTCTTTAATATGGGCTGCCTATACACGTGTTCATTGGCATCCTAATTAGAAAGCATTGGAGCAGACACGGTTAATCGAGTCTACTCCACGTTCTAATTAGGATGCTGCAGCCTTGCCACAGGGTCACATGTATTAAGTCCTGTGCATTTTAAAATGGCCGCAGGGCACTTTAACTAAACCTCACTGAATGAAGTTTAGATAAAGCATCCCGCAGCCATTTTTAAACATGCGGGAGGCATAATACACATGATGGTGAGGCATTTTAATTAGAGTGGCTGCCCAGGAACCACTCTAATTAAAATGTCCCCTCTCCCCCTCCCCCAAGCACATGTATAAGTAGCCATGATTTCTTTAAGCTCTTGCTTTTTGAATTCTCCCCCTCCATAAATGGAGACAGTTTCCAGGCTGTTGGCTGCCATATGAGCAGAACAGGAAATTCAGATGCCCTCTCCCAGCAGGAGCTTGCACTGCCTGCCTGAGGGCACAGCTTCTCCACAGTGATGTCCTAGTGTAAACCACAGGCCGTGGGCTGCTGAGGTCTGTTCCAATGAGTCCAGTTTCTGCTCTCCTCCTGCACCTCTAGTTTCAGGATCATTTCCCATCCTTCCCCAGACCAGGAAGGGGATCCACTGAAACCCTCCATAGTCATTCTCAGGTCTCTTAGCAAGAATGGGCCTGCCTGGCCTAGGGCTCACAGGATAGGAGAAGATGAGGGTGCAATAGGGTCTGCACTGGCATTCTCCATCATCCTCCCCCCCAGTTTTCTCTTTTTTGATTCTGGAAATATGATAACCCTAGGAGCCCTGACTGCCAGTATCTCTCTGACTGTCCCACTGGCCTGCCTTCTATCAGCCACAGGAGATTCCTTTGGTGAAGGCTGAAGTTCATTTTATTATAGCAAAGCCAGCCTTAGCAAAGGCCAAAGACTGTCAGCAGTAATGATATCCTGAAAGGCTAGCAACACTGCAAGACCAAGCTAAGGTAATAAAACACTTTGCAGAGGATGCAATCTTGTAACAGGGGGAAGAGAGGTGGGGGAAGGATGGGGGATGAGCTAGACACCAGCCCCAGAGAGGTGTCTAATTCAAAATAGCAGCCCCTTAGGAACCTGAATCATTGGCACAGCAGCAGCCTGTGCTCAGGGAGCTTTGTGTTTAGGGAGCAGCAGCAGCCTGCACAAGAAGTTAAGCACTCACTTCCCCAAACATCACTACCCTCAGGGCACTAACACTAAGCTATATGTTTGGCTTAGGCCCACTGCTTAACTCCAACTGCTGCAACAAAAGGGGCACGCAGATCTCATGGCTCCCTTGCGTTCCTTAGCCTGCAAGCAGGAAATAGTCAACTCCTGACATGCCACAGAAGCTAAGACTCACCCCTGTCCCCTGTCCTCTTTCCCATCTCCTTCATTTCTGCTTGCATCATTGTCCTAAGGGAAGAATTTCAGAAGGATTCTGCTCTACAGTGAAAACAACATAAGCCACAATTTCTCTCTGGGACCCCATCCACAGATTTCCAGAGCACTGCAAAGAAAAGGTGTTGGGCTCCAATCTAGAACATCCCATAGGAGATTGTGCTCCCCCTCATACTCTGGGAGAAGCTCCAGGAAATACAAAGCTACCACTGGCTCACTGGATACTCACACAGAAGGAACCCTGTAGGTAGCCCACCTATGGGGAAAACTACAGACAAGGTCCCAGGCTACAGAATGGTAAAGCAGAAACTAGAGGTGCACCAATACATCAGTCCCATATCAGATAGGTACTGATATAAGGAAAATTGACTGCATAGGCAATCGGCTTTTTTTGGTTGATGTGGCCAATAATGCCACTGATAAGTGCCCTGTGCATGTGCGCAGCCGCAGCACAGCATGCAAGCAGCTAGGGGTGCAGCCCGGCAGCATGGAGAGCAACCGCATCTGGTGGTTAAATCTGTTGTGAGGGAAGGGGCATTGGTGGGGGCGGGGCGGGCGGGGGAAAGATCAAGGTCCCAGCAGTGAGGGAGGGAGTGGGCTGGGGCAGCCACTGCACAGCCAGGGCAGGGTGTGGGACAGAGCCATAAGCAGCTTGTCCAGGGGGCATAAGAGGAGCAGCTCCCGCCACTGTGCACACCCAGGGAGGGCAGAAGGCATATGCCCCCGGATCTGCACGGGGGGCAAGGGCAGACTGCCACTGTGAGCTGGGGCCAGGGAGGCACCAGGGTTTTTCTGACAGGGGGGCTGGGCTGGGGCTGAACTCAGGGCAGGCGGTGGCAGCACTGGGAGGAGGAGGAGGGTTATGGTGAATTTTGGGGTGGCTGCAGCCCCACCCCCCATAACCTCCATCCCAGCTCTGCTGCCGCCTGTCCTGAGCACAGCCCGGCCCAGCCCCCTGCTAGGAAGAGCCCAGCGCTACCCTGGACCCAGCCTGCAGTGGCAGCCCGCCCTCGCCCTGTGCACAGATCCAGGGACATACACACCCCCATTCCCTCCCAGGGTGCATGCAGCAGCAGGACCCACCCACCACCTACATCACCCAATCTGCCCCAGCTGGGTAGCGCCTGCCCCAGCCCCGGCCCCACTCCCTCCCTTACTGTGGGGTCTTCAATCTGCCCCTACTCCTTCCCTCACCCCTTCCCCCACAACAGACTTACCAGCTGGGCTCTACTCTCCATGCTGCCCGGCTGCATATCAGAATCAGACCAGTATTGGCTGATATGACTCATTAAAAATTGGCCATCGGTATCAGCCCAAAAATTCTATATTAGTGCACCCCTAACAGAAACCCTAACAAGTCAAAGCAAATGAAGAAAACATGAAAGCACAGATCTATTCAGTTGTATCGGCACCCAAAAGAGACTTCCTACTATTGGGTAGGTTGTCCGGAATCATGCCCGGGCTCCTGGAACTCTCGCCTGGCCTCGCCCACCGGCTGGGGCCCCGTCCGGACATCCGGGTTGACATTTGCATGAGGAAGGCTGCCTGGGCCCCTGCCGCCCTGGCCCGGGCCAGCTGCCCCTCACCGGGGTCACTGGGCTCCCACACCGGGGCTCCGCACGCCTGCCAGGGCTCTCCGAGCCGCCCCCAGCCCGCCCAGCCTCTGCCCTGGTCACCGGAGCGAAGCCAGAATCGTGCCCGGGCTCCTGGAACTCCCGCCCAGTCTGGATCCGCCCAACCGGGGGGATTTGCTGCGGTCGCTGTTTGGTGGCTCTCATAAAATATTGGTAGGTTGTCCAGCAACTGTACTCCTTGGATAACTGCAGTTCCAAGCACAGACACTGTAGCTCCTTTTTCACTGTTTCCCCAAGTGTTTATGGTTTGAGAGGCTGATGTTTTCTAGCAATGAATGATACACCTGCACAGTTATCTCACTGTGTCAGTCATGTCACTCACCAACTTTATTCCTACTGTCATCAGGATGAGGGGGTGAGTAGGGGACCCCTAGGATGGGGTCAGCACAATGTAAAACCATTGCATCACATGAGCAGGATTGCCAATCCAAGAATGGCAAAGCTAACAGAAGCCAGAAGCCATTGGTATATGCAGAACCAGACCTACACCTCACAGCACAGGGCAAAGCCTAATCACTTTTGAAAACTGTCTCCAGATGCTGACTGTGGAGGCTGTGCTCAGTTCCAAGGCTGTGTCCTCAGACACTTTCAAAGCAGCCACTTACATCACAGCAGGGTTAATATAGACACAGTCCCCTGCTGGGTCCTGACCTGCAGCAATTCCCATCACAGTTCAATCTTGATGCTTCCTGACCTCAGCTGCATTTTGAGAGAGGTTTCTGCTAACAGTGTAAGTCAGTCACAGGGCCCACAGCTTGATTCCACTTGTCTTTTCAATGCAAAGGTCATCCTCACTGTGAAAGCCTCGGGTAGAGACGTCTTTCTTTACCTTCTTGCCAGTAACCAAACATGACTTTTATTGGACCAAAAGTATAGTTGGGAGAGATTTTGGAGAAGTTGTTGGCACAAAATGCCCCCTGGGAGACCAGGACATCAGTTAAATATGACTAGCTGTCATTCCCCTTCAAAGAGATGTTGACAAGTTAGCTGCACTAAGCTATCTCCAGACCTGGTTTCCTTGCACTTGCACAGGGCATCAACCACTTTGGTTCAGTGTGGCATCTTCTATTGGAACTACAGAATGAATGTCATGATTTCTTAGGCTGATGGGTGTTTGTGGAGTAAAAATGGGCACATCTTGGGCAATCCCTCTCTACTAAGAAGGAACAAAACAGGCACCAGCTTTCCCAAGGTTGAGTTCAAGTTACTGCTTTTGTTTCAGGCTGATGATGGGATCAGAAGGACAGTCAAGGTCTAGATCTCTGGTCCTTAACCTTTTTAGATTCAAGGCACCCCTCATTAGACTCGAGATGCCTTTTCATAACTTTTGTGAATTGAGGCCCCCCCCCCAAAATTTCAAAACCTAATTTATTATGATGCTTATCTCCTTGCAGAAGGAACGGGCAGGGGGGCAGGGGAGTTACCAAGCAGGTAAAAGCTACTTCTTTCCTTATCTATAAAAGTCACCACAAAAAACCCTCACCTCCCAATTAACATGTGTTTAGTCAGAGTGGAGTACAGGGGCAGAACAAGAGAAGAAGGGACCTACCTGTGTCAAACTCGATGAAGTCAGCAATTTTGCCAGTCCTCAAGTCCACCTTGATGGTATCATTCACCTTCATGAAGGGATCATGATACCACTGGTACAGGCAGTGAGGGATTTTTTTCTGCCCACAAACATCTCTCTCTCCTTGCACAGCTTTGAGCAGGGAGAGAAGCCTGTCCTGGCTCCCAAGCCCTCTAGTGGCAACTCACAGCTATAGCTCCTCGTCCTGCCCTTGCTCAGGAAGCTGCTAGGGGCAAGTCACAGCTGTGCAGGGGGGAGGCAGGCAGAGAAGGTTTTTTAGGCTTTGGTGAGGCCGTTCCAAACTCCAAGCTAGTGTTAGAAATATTATTAAAAATGCATTATCAATAGCTGTTAGCTCCCATCAATAGTGTTGTCCTTTGAATAAGCACGGCTGCCAGCCCTCCTTGTCTCCTTAATGAGAGAGGGAAGGGGGGGTTGGAAACTGAAGGAAAAACTCCAAGAGCTCTCTTTGTTCTGCAAATTTACTATCTCTTTGTTACACTAAATCACACTTTCTTTCATGGCTCCTACGGTTTTTAGGCTAAGATAAGAATAATTGCCATTTTAGCCTTCAGGTTGAACCTTGAGTAACCTTGAGTCCCTTTTGAGCACGCGTAATAACCTAATACATATTAAGCCTATCCGCCCCGCATACTTAAGTAGTTAATTATAATACACATGGGATGCATGATCTGACGTATTCTCATGCATGTTTGTATGAACCGGAAATGAGTTGTAAGAGTTCCTGTTTCTGTACATGTGCCAGAAGAGAGGGGATAAAAGCCTGCTAATGATAGTACTGGGGGGCAGAGGGTTTTGATCTTTTGTCTTCTCCCTCTGACCCTATTTGCAAATATATACCTTTTGTCTCACCAACAATGTGTGCCTAAGGATTTGTTATTCAATGAGCCTCCAAAGAAAACGAACCGAGAGAGAGTTTTTTTTTACTTCACTAGCACTAAGCCGAACAATACTTGTGCGGCATACAGCATAAGGTGTAACAAGGCCTTCTGACCACCGTAAATCCAAACCCTGACCATGGCCTAGACAGGGCAGGGAGCAGACAGCATCACTCATCTCTGCAAAAATCAGGTACAAAAAGAGGTGCACCTCATAAAACAACTTAATGTGAATTAGTTCAGCTAACCTTGGAAATCAGAGACAAAGCTGGCAAAGGCTTTCTGACCATTTATAGACCACAACAGACTATACAGGTGGTGGCCAACCTTTTTGACTGGTGTACCACAAGGTAAGCCCCACTTCTCCCTAAGTGCCACTCCAGTCTGCTTCCCCTGTTGATCCACCACTCTGCACTCTCTTCCCTGCCCTGTCTGCCACATCTATTGAGCTGTGTACTTTCCTGCCTGCTCCATCTGCTGCCATTCTCTCTGCTTCCTTCCAGACCTGCCACTTGTGGCATGAATGCTGCAGGTTGTCCACCCCTGGAATAAATGATTCAAAAAGATGCTCTGTTGAGACCATATTAGTGATGTTGATGAAATATCCCAGAATTATTATTCATAGCAGGGAGAGGAAGCTTTGAGTAGTGAACTGGGGAGTGGTGAAGTGAGGAGTGGCTCTGAGTGGTGAAGCCAGTGCAGGTCCACGGTGGGCCAGTTCACTTGATACAGGTGGCTGCTGCTGTTGTTTCTACATCCCACACAGATGAAGTGTGGCCAAACCCTAGCCCCACTTCTCACTGATGCCTGGCTGTAGTATAGCACAGATAAGACTGCCTAGCCACAGGCAAAACCTTCTCTGGCTCCACGGGCCAGATCCAGCTCATGGACCACATGCTGATCTAGAGAAACTTCAAAGCATAGTGACAAGGTCACAGATGCAAAAGCTCCAAAACTCATTTCCCAGTTACCCCACCTCACGGGTCACGTGGCATAATCCAATTTTGGTGTCTGTAATCTAGCAGTGGTCACTAGAATGGAGTCATTTTGATGTCAGGGTTGCTTGGTGAGGTCTAGCAAGCATGGAGTTGAGCTGTGTTGAACGAAGTTGCAATAATGCTTTACTCTTTTCCTTCTCTGCTAGAAGCTGCTGTTCTGCAGCTTGTACTGAAAGAGCATATTTCCCAAAAGAGCAAATGTGACATAGTGGCAGCATCAGGATAATGGTGGAAGCCCTGAGATCAAGCTCAAGTGAGTTTTACATGACTCACAGAAGTTCCAAGTGTAAGTCTTGGCTCCAGCACTTGGGCTCCTGCCTATCAGATACTAGCTTCAGAGCAATTCACTTTCCAGGCAGGTAAGAACCAGAGGGAAGACCAGATCTAAGACATTTAGGCAAGCATTCAGTTTGAAAAACAAGCCAGAGGAGCAGATCAATTCTCTTCCATATCTGATTGGATCACAGGCTGACGACATACTATCATTTAGTCATGAAAAAGGAGTCTTATATTGCCATCACTGGCAAGTTTGACAAACATTTTATTTTCTCCCCAAACAGTATTTATGATATAAGTTGTGTCCATGATTTCTAGGAGAGGGGGAATCTGTTGAAAGATTTTGTCACAGCCCACCGCCCTATGCCTATATGCCCTAGCATAATGCTGTGACTTCACAGGCAGGTTTCATGGTGAAATGATGTGATCATATTATTTGCGCCACAAGAGTCTGCTGCATGTTAGAGCCATTGCAACTCAACATTATCTTTATCCTTGAGTAAGACATTACAGCAACTAGACAATGTTGAGAGCTTCAAGGAACAAGAAACATCCCAGGGTCCCACCAGACCCACAGGCAACACTAACCATGTCATTGCCTGACACCAGGTGCCAAAGATGCAGCACGTTTCAGCCTGAGTCCACAGCAGACCTCCAAAACAGCCAGAGAGTGACCACATTAGAAAGGTGAACATAAAGCAGCCCTAGTCGTTGCATGTGCAAGTGAAGAATTAGGCCTAGTACAGAGGCTGAATTGAGGCAAGACTAAAACTCCAAAAATAAACCCAGTCCAAGAACTCCCAGAGCTGTTCAAGGAACTGGGGAAACTGAAGCAACCCCACATGATCAAGCCCAAGAAAGTACCAGCAACATGAAGACGGCATACAGCTGTACCTATCACTCCTCACACAGGATCCTGCTGATACTACAAAGATGACCATTACCTACACAAGGTTAGCTCATAGATGTAGGACAGCTGAACCCAAGCAAGACAGAAGTGATGCTGGAAGCCAGGGAAGGCACTCTGCAGAATTAGTAATTAGGGTGCAGTCTTCTATGGTTGAAGGTTCATGCCCACATTGGGTTAATTCAATCCATAGTTTAGAAGTACCCCTGAATTTCTTGTTGAGGCTAAACTCTCAGAAAGAAGTATGCATAAGCAGCATCTCCTGTCATCTCCAACAGGCTAAAAGACTCTGACCCATATTAATGAATAGACCTGATCTCAGTTATTTATGCCTTGTCACCTCTTATCTGAAAAGTAGTAACGTGATACATCTGGATGTGAAGCTGTTAGTACACAGAAGGCTCATCTGCACAAGATGCTGTCATCATAACAACCATGACACCAATGCTACTGCACAGTAATGACGAGCTACTCTGCACAGTAACTTGTTACTGTGAAGTAGGGTCAGAAACAACTTGTGCACCACCGGGACTGTGCAGTGACGGCAGTTACTGCACAGTTGGGGGCACGTGTAGACACACGCACAGAGTACTGCAGCAATACAGATACTGCAGCAACACAAGCACATCAAATTTATCCTCTACTTTCTGCATAAAATATTGAATTAAGCTAAAGGTCTCAGGCCTTATCTTCAAGGCGTTTTCTGGCATAGGCCCAAAGACCTAGAAGAGTCTAAAGCTCAGGGATGAAGGCTGTGGGTGACAACTCTGCTCCTCTGGCACAACAGAACTCTGTGGGGTAAGATAAAGCCTACCTATGCAGGAGGATGAGCTTTCTTAGTGGCCAGCCTGAGATGGTGAAATGAGTTCTCCAAGAGCCAAGGACCAAATAGCATGTGACAGCTGCAGCACAAGATTTCTATTTAGGAAAATACATCTGTACAAAAGACCTAATTGACCATTGCTGAGCTGTAAAGCAAGTGAAGAATTAAGCCTAGTACAGAGGCTGGATTGAGGCAAGACTAAAACTCCAAAGATAAACCCAGTCCAAGAACTCCCAGAGCTGTTCAAGGAACCGGGGAAATTGAAGCAACTCCACATGATCACAGGTAGGCAGACAGTAGTAGGCAGACACCCCTCACAATGCTCAGCTTACTAATGGACAAGCACTCTAGTGACAACTATGGTGTAAGGACCTACTCTGAACAAAACTGAATCTGCAGGTATGGGTTTAATAGGGGAGAACAGCTGCCATGAGCAAATATAACAATTTAATCATAAATCTGATATCTGCCTGATCCTGTATCATGGTGGTGGCCAAGCTTTTCGGCAGGCTTGCCACAAGTTTAGCCTCCCTGCCTCAAGTGCTACTCCAATCCCTGTCCCCCAGATGCACACCTCAGAGTTTGTACCTTGGGGCACCAGAATAGAGGCAGGGGTCTTGAACCTCCAGCTGTGGCTACACAGCAAGGTTGCCAACTGAAGACAAAAATTTTTACCGACAATCTGCAAACTTTTTACTAGACAACCAAATTATTTTTACTAGCATATATTTTCCATACTGTAAATATAAGGCTTTTGCCAGGCCCTTGACAAGGGCAGGGTTCAAATTCAGGTGGTTACCACCCAACATAGTAAAAAGTTTGGCTCTCAGTAAAAAGTGTTCCAGTTATCAGTACAAAAAAAGCATTCTTGGCAATCCTGCTCACGTGATGCAATGGTTTTACACTGTGCTGACCCCATCCTAGGGGTCCCCTACTCACCCCCTCGTCCTGATGCCCCCCAGGTCTCCCTCCCCAGCCTTACCTCCACTGGCCCTACTCCCCATCCTGGTATGGAGACCCAAGGAAGAACTACCGTCTGCCTACCTGTGAACAAGCATTGTTACAGGCAAGTACAAGATGCAGCAGCAGCACGTAGCTGTTGTGGGGAGGGCTTCCATGGCCTACAATGCCCTGAGAGAATGCTGCCTGCAGGGCGCTGTGCTCTCATTCAGACATCGGATGGCAGTGCTCTGCTCCATGCTCTGCTCCATGGCTCACTCACAACACAGAGCTTCAATTAGGCTCCTGGACGGTTGGCAACCCTGCTGCCCAGAGCAGAATAAGGGCAGGTTGCTGCAGCAAGAAGTATCACTGCTAAGAAAGGGTCAGGTTAACCCTTCTCCATCCCCACAACTGCTGCAGTTTCATACAGTGATGGGGGTGTGAATTTGGCAGCAGCTTCAGGGCCAGAGAAGTGTTAATCTGGCTCTTAGTGATGACAGCTGACACCTCCCCTTGCAGTGTTCCAATCCCTGCCTCCATTCCTGTGCCTCCCTTTCCTTAGCATCTGGGGCTTGCACACAGCACCTCATGCTACTTGTGGCTTGTGTGCTCCTGTTTGCCACCCCTGCTGTAGCAATATAATATAGCTAAAGCACACTAACTTTTACTCTGAATAAAAGAAGGTTAAATTTGCAGCAGTTTCAGTACACTAGTATGGTTACAAAATCGTGCAGATATAACAGTTGCACCCTAAGGCTCATGCTGATATCTTTTGATATCAATGCAATTGTTACTTCCACGTATATCCAATATCATTCCATCCTTTCACTCTGTTTTGGGGGAGTTTCCTGTTTGTTTGCCTACCTAAGACCATTTCTTATGACACTGGCACTGATTTACTGAAAAATGAAACCAGACTCCAAGCCTTCTGCTCCAGACTCATCTCAGGAGAGACATCAACTGTCTGGATTAATGTTAAACTATTTTCATAACAGCCACTAGAGGGCAAGACAGGCAGGTTTACAGCACATACAATAGTGCACATACAAACCAAGTGCTTTAATGTGGAAACAGAGCAGTCCATTAAAACATTAGCAAGTGGGAACTTGATGCAGTCTCCATTGTCTGAATAAGTCTATTTCAATTCACGCTAGATGGAAATCTGTAGACAGTCAGCTGAAAAACCACAGATGTAGCCAACAGATTCACAAACTAAGAAGAGAAGGTGTTTTATAGGGAATGTAAGAAAAAAACATGAATATGGATAAAATGCTGATTTCTAAACCTCCTGCTACCAAATTAAAAGCAAGGGGTAATCTTATTAATACCCACCTTTGGTCAGTATCTTTCATCCTGAAGAATCCCAAAGTATTGAATTACGTTGGAACACAGAAGATTAGACTAGAACAGACTTCCTGGACCACCGAGCTGAATCTCCTACTGTTAGAGGCAGCCATGACATAGCCTACCATAAGTGGTCAGACTAGAATTAGATGATTTTTTGATTGCTTCTTGCCATGATTACAAACATAGAGTAATTGTATCAATGTCAAAATAGTAGGAGGTTTCAAGTCCAGTTCCACAGGGGTGTATTCTGGGTCTGGTGTTATTTAACATTTTTAGTAATGATTTCAATGTAAGAGAGAACTTCCCTGATCAAGTTTGTGGATGACAACGCTGGAAAGGCTTTTCAACACTTTGAGGGAATAGATAAAATTCTGAAGAATCTTGACAGGCTGGAGAATGAACAGAAGATGACTCAGTCAAGTTCAACAAAGACAAAAAGTAAGGTGTTTAAGCTTCCCTACATAAAATAAGTGTACAAGTTCACAATAAGAGATTTCTAGTTAGGCAGTAGTGTTGCTGAGAATGGTTTTGGACATTTTGGTAGATCTCAGATTCAACATGAGCCAGCAATATGAAAAAGCAAGTGCAATTTTAGGCTGCACTAGCAGGAGCCCAAAATACTACAGTAAGAAGCAGGAGGTAGCAGTAACCCTCTACTCAGTACTTGTTAGTTCTTAGGATTAGGTACGAACATTCAAAAAGCCCAAGGTGGAACCAGTCTAAGTTATGCAGTTTTCTGTAAGCAGCGTAGTTTAATTGGTAGTGAACAGAACACACATTTGCCTTTTGGTGGCAGTGGTGGCGATGATGGGGGGTGTCAAATCTTAGACTGGGTTCCACCCCTTTTAAACCAGTCTGTGGGCCGAACTTCTATTCTGTTATGAGTATAGACCAGTGTCCAATCACCTATACTGGTAAAAGAGGAATGTCTGTACCTGGCCTAGATAATATATTGTGTTCTGTTCTGGGCATTACAATTTAAGAAGAATGTGGAGAAACTGAAAAGGATCCAAAAACAAGCAAGAAAGATGATAAAGAGGTTGGATGCAAACTGAGGAGCGGTTGAGAGAATTAGGCATATTTAATTTGGTGAAACTAAGGTAGGGGGATATGACTGTTTTCAAATACTATATTTTCTCCCATAAAATGTGAGAATAACATATGAGCCCTGGCTTTTTTTAAGGCAGAATGAAAGAAAAAAAGATCTTTTCTTGTAGTAAATAACAGTGACAGCAGCTAGAGAGCCACCTTGCTCACTGTTCTGTTTCCTGTGGCTCACTTGCAGAATTTTCTTTCACATTTGCCCTGTAAGCAGGAGAAACTACTCTTGCCATATTTCCTTGCATATACTATGAACTCCAGTTTCCAGAAACTACAATCCATGGTAATGTCATTGTTACCAGATTTAATATTAGACTTCACCTAAACTAAGACGCAGCCCAATAAGATGGAGTGACAATACATAGTTTAATTTAAAAAGCAATACAATAAACCAAAAAGACAACAGAAAGCTTTACAGCCAGGGATTCAGAAAGTCTTTCTGGGAAATCCACAGGTCTCATCTCTGCCTGGGTGTTATAGGCAGATCTGTACCCCTTCTCTCCCTTGGGTGCCTTGACCACAGTCACATAGGCCTTGACCATAGTCACATGTAACATCCCCCTCACATATAGCACATCTCTCATACATTTAGGCTAGGGACAGACAATAAAAAAGCCACAGTCTGAACTGATTCAACCTTTGCAGGTTAGTCTAACCTGTCTAGGCTGAACCAATTTGTACCAGGACTCTGGACTGAGGCAATGCGGGCACACCCTTGGATGCCTTGAAACTGTGCTGGGTGGGGGCATGGCCAGTCAGTGCTGAACTGGCCAGAGAGGGGTTTAATTCCTCCCTCTCTATCCCACCAGCAGCGACCTGAGCTGGGTCTGCCAGGCATCCCCCCTTGCTGCTGCAGCAGCTGGGCATCATGGCCCCTGAGGCAGAGTGGGGCAGGGAGGAGAGTTAGGCTCCCCTCTACCCCCACTGGCACCTGGGCCTGCCTGCCCTTGCCACCATGTTTCCTGCCCAGGAATAGGACCCCTGGTGTCTCCTCTGCTGGACAGAGGAGAAATAACCCCTGTCCCTGTCGCCCCACTCCAAGGGGCCTTGCCAACCAGCATCTGGCTGTGTCCCCGCCTGCAGCTGGAGCAGGAGGGGTCAGGACCCTTTGTTGGGGGCAGCAGCTCCTGTCATAATGTGGGGGAGCACGAGCCCCTTCCCAGGAGGGTCACTGTGATGCAGGGCTGGCAGAGCTGCAGCAGGCTGTGCATGGCAGCACCAGGATCCCAAGCAGGCCAGAGCCCTGCAAGCCCCCCGCAGTACTGCCATGCTCTGCAGCAGCTTTGCCAGCCCCACAGATCAGCCCCTGCTTGGAAAGGGGCTTATGGTCTGGTAAGCCGTGACACTGCTACTCCAGCTGCTGGGCGGGGGCAGGGCGTGGCCCCCTCAGCTCAGTCTGTGTTTGGGGCAAGCCCCCTCCCAGCAAGAGGGTGCTCCTCCCTACTGCTGCAGCAGCAGGGCACCATGGCCCCTGAGGCAGAGAGGGGCAGGGAGAAGAGTTAGTCTCCCCTCTACCCCACTTGCAACCGGGTCTGCCCACCCTCGCCACCATGCTCCCTGCCCTGTTCTCCCTTCAGGGACCCTGCCTGGCCACGCCCACTCCTGCTTCTGCAGCAGGAAGGGGCAGGGCGCTTGTTGGGGGCAGCAGCTCCTCTCATCATGTGGGGGAGCGCGAGCCCCTTCCTGATGGGGGCACTGCGCTGCGCGGCTGGCAGAGCTGCAGCAGGCTGTGTGTGACAGCACCAGGGTCCCAAGTGGGCCAGAGCCCTGTAAGCCCCCCGCATTACTGCCGCGCTCCACAGAGTGGCCCCTGCCGGGAAGGAGCTCATGCTTCAGGAAGCAGTGACAGGCTGCTGCCTGTCATGGTCACTCATTGCTGCAGGTGGAGGTGGGGGTGGGGCCCGGCTTCCACAGCTGGGTCTGTGCTCGGGGCCAGCCCCCTCCCAGCAAGAGATAGTGAGGGTGCATTGAAACCAACTTGGCACAGTAGGGGGCACTAGGGGAGATCACAGCACCCCTAGGTCGCGCCCTGTCACAGCCCAGTCTTTTAAACTTTCTTTGTCTTTCTGGTCCTCTGGTCTTATACAACTAAGAAACAGAAAACTCAAGCTCCTGGGCTACAACATAAATTCTAAGCCAACTGGCTAACCATCATTCATATCCCTACCAGGGTTTCCTCCACCCAGTATATACATATACATATTGCATGGCTCCTTGCCGGGAGTGGATACATATATGTATATGTATATGTATTTTGAGGCATCTGAGAAGCTCCTTCCATAGCCACATCAGTCTTCTTCTGTTCTTCTTATGTTTCCCCCATGTTGGAATAGCCTTTTGTCAAGCTTCCTGTGCTATGTCCTTTAGAAACTGCAGGTTCTCCTGAACTCTTTTATTCTGAACCCAGGGGTATCAAACTCATCATGATCTATGGGTCAGACGAGTAGCACAAGGCCTGTCTAGTGCAGCAGCCTGTAACAGGGTGGCCTCTACCTTTAAAAGGGAACACTCAACCACGTTGATAAAGCTTAGCTGTGGAGTGTTAGATAATGAAGAAATGTCTCCCTAGGAGCAGAAGAGAAGCAATCTGTGAGGGAACAGTTGTGAGCAGAAGGCAAGCTATGAGCTGAACAAGTTTGCTACCAAGGAGGGCCAAGAATTAAAGGGTTCCCTTCCTAGGACCCCAAACAGAGCAGAAAGGTTTGGTTTGATGTTCATTTGTTTGCTGCTCAAACACTGTGTTTTTAATGAGAGGACTAGCTGAGGAGCTCTTCAGGGAGCAGAACCTGCAGACAGAGGCCAGCTGGCTTGGCAGCCCACTTACACTGCTGCATGCAGCACTTGCCCCAGACTGGCCTGTACATCACATGCAGTGCATACACCAAATCAGCCCTATGTACTGTGTGCAGAGTATGCAGTAAACTGGCCCCACGTGCCAGATCCAGCCCAATCTGATGCATACTGCATGCTGCAGTGCAATACCCATGGCATTATCACAGGCCAGATCATAGGGCTCAATAGGGAAGATCCGGACTGCACACTGTCTTTGACACCTCTCTTCAGTCTGTGTACCAGTTGACTGAAATCTGCCCCTTCTTAGTCCAGTATCTTTATTTGTTAGCTGCATACATTCCCTTTCTCAGAATCATGATTTCTATCATATCATGATTGCTTCCTCTCAAGTTTCCAGTCACCTTCATCTTCTCAAACAATTCCTCCTTATTGGTCAAAGCAACACCTAAAAGAGATGATTCCCTGGTCATAGCCTGAATTTTGTAGGTCAAAAACCTGTACTTTACATGTTAGGATCATGGTGGACATTTAGAGGTTGCAGCAACATTCTTCCAGTGAATATCCAGGAAATTAAAATCCCCCAAGAGTACCATTTTATATTTTTTCATAACCTTGTTATTTCCTTAAAGGTGCCTGTAACAAGGTTTATGACTCAGGGGCTGGAGCCCAGCTGTAGGAGTGCTAGGCCAGCTGATGGGGATGATTGGCTGACCCTGGAAGAAGTTAAAAACTAAATGAGGCTGCGAAGGAGGAAGCTGAGAGGAAAAGCAACACTGAAGCACTGCAGTAAAGCCCTTGCCCTGGAAGGGTGGGGGGAGGGTGTTTTTGATGTTTTGTTTATTCTGTTTAGTTTAAAATAGGAAAGGGGGAAGGCTGGCTCCTGGGCTTGGCTGGAAAAGTAACAACCTGCTACACGTGGTGGAGAACATGGGCATTCTAAATTTAACTCCAGCAATGGAAACGGGAGCCTTGCTAAAATGGCTAGAGGGGCTCCAGCAGCAACAGCAGCAGCTGTTTCAGCAGCTCCAACTCCAGCAGCAACAGCTCCAGAGGGAGCAGCAGGAGCAGCAGTAAGAGTTCCAGAGAAAGCAGGAGTTCCTGAAGCACCATTAGGAGTCAAGATGGACCCCCACCGAGTTGGTGAGAATAATATATACGCTCACCACCTTTCAATGCAAATGTGACAGGTGGGTGAGACCAGTGTGGGAATGTGACCCCTCTAACAACCTGCCCCAGCACCTCCAAACAATTGGTGGGGGTTTCAGAGGTGTCAAACCTCCCCAAGAATGATGCTGAACCAACTGGAGTGAGTAAAGGGGTTCGGGCTTAGGCTGCAAGACTACCAGGTCTATCTGCTTTCCCAAGCAAGCCCTCTGTTTGTCTAAGACTGTGCTAAGGCAAGCAGGGTACACATGGAGGAGATTCAGGGGTGTGAGATGGATGCCAAGCCTACCAAAACAAGACCAGGGCCCATGACAGAACTCAAGCAGTCCATATCAGACCTGCTTGTGGAGAGCATGGACAACACTGTCTCAAGGGTCTCTGCTGAGGTTACTAATTTAGATGATTTTTGTGAGGTACTTTTCTTGTAACTGTCTGGGCCTGTGTTAATAAAAATATTTTTGCAGGTAGACGACACCTTCACAGAGAGCTTTCAAAACCTGTACATTGGCACCCCACCAAAAGTAAAGGTCTTTTACACGAACTGTTTTTGTTTGTGTCCAAAAGAGAGCGGTTCAAGACCAAAGACTGATTCAACATTTTTGTCCAAAGACAGTGACCACTAACCAAGGCTTTGAGCCTATGGAGGTTACCAAGCAGGGCTATGAGGCCATAGAGGTCACCAAGCAGGGGAATACTAGAGTGCTATTTTCAAATAAAAAAAAATCCCAACCCTGTTTAGGTTTCTTGCATGACCTGGTTTTGAACAACTGTTCAAGATGAGGCTGAAGACCTCTGTTAATGTTGTATTAAGACCTCTGCTTAATAAACCTTGCTTTACCATGGTTTAAATTTGTCCTCAACCATTTGAATGCACCACACGGGTGTTAGCGTGGGGTGAGGCACAGTAGTTACCAGACATGTCTACACAGGAGGCTTTGTTAAAGGAAGTTTATTACTCTCCTGGTGAAGCTGGGAGTTTTGGCAGGGTGAACACGCTTTTTGAAGCCACCAAAAGGGAGAATAAGGTTCTGAACAGAAGTGAGGTGGCTACCCGGCTTTCAGATCAGGACTTTTACACCCTACACAAACCAGCAAGAAGACGTTTTAAAGGAAACAAGACTGTTGTTTCAGATATTGATGTGCAATGGCAGGCAGACTTGGTAGATATGCAGCAGATTTCCAAGCACAATCGTGGGGGGTTAAGCTCATCTTAACAGTGATAGACATATTATCAAAGTATGCCTGGGCCATGGGTCTAAAAGACAAGTCAGGTGGTGAAATAGCTCAGGCCTTTAAAACCATTTTACAGAGGACCGTGTACCTCAAAAATTACAGACTGATCAGGGGAAATAATTTTAAATAAGTCTTTAAGCAAACTGTTAAAACAGTATAATATTCATCATTTTGTGATGAATAGTAAAGTGAAAGCAATGGTGGTAGAGCAGAACATTAAAATCAAAGATGTGGAGGTATTTTACAGCCCACAACACCTTTTGCTACATTGATGTGTTACCAAATTTTATAAAGAGCTACAACCACAGTTTTCACAGAACTATCCACACCAGGCCTGCGGGTGTGAACTTCTCAAACTCTCCATGGGTGTGGAAAACCATGTATGGAGACTATTTCAAAATGAAAGCAGCAGCACCCATGTTCAGAAAAGGAGACTACGTAAGGGTGTCTAGGACCAAAGGAAGGTTTGAAAAAGATTATGAACAAACATTCACCGATGAGATTTTCATGGTGGTTGATGTCCTTAGACACGTGCAGATGCCTGTATACCACCTAAAAGATAATGAAGAAGAACCTACTGAGGGTTCTTTTTACCCTGAAGAACTACAACAAGTGAACCCCAAACAGGACAGTGTTTACAGGGTTGAAAAAGTTCTAGCAATGAAAGGAAAGAGAAGAAAGAAGCAATTGTTGGTGAAATGGTTGGGGTGGTTGACTAAATTTAACACCTGGGTGGAAGCCTCCCAAGTTCATAACATATAGGGGTACCTTAGTCAGAAGGCTGAGATGTGTGAGGGAGGCTTTTACATCACTTTGACCAGCAACGCTTGTGCCAGAATTTTTCCACAGAACACCAGCTTGAACTTTACCATACAGCTGGTTAAACCTCTGGATCTGCTGGGGAACTGGGAGATAGGGTTAGCAGAAATACAATACCCGCACAGCTGGAACAACATCAACGAAAACACCCCTTTCAAAATAATTTCTGGGACTAAAAGAATACCTCCTGCATCGGGCGTATTATACAACCATCACAGAGTTGCTGGATCTAATGAACAATACAATTACCATCCACCCTACTCCACCCAAATTAGTTATGCATTGTGATCAAGTGATCGGAAAAGTGAGACATAAGACCAAAGATAACTCTTATGCTTTTTATACCTGTGGTGAGCTAGCCTATATTTTGGGAATGCTACCAAAACACTTCCCAGTTGATAATATCAGTGGGTTCAATTCGCTGTATGTCTACATTGTGGAACATCAGCTTGTCGGGGAGTTTTCAGTTCCTTTACTATGCTGCGTCCCTGCCTGCCCATGGGAGCAATGAGTTTGTCACCATCACATACAACAACCCACATTATGTCCCCATTAGTCAGCACCATATTGACACAATCAGCATTGAAATAAAGATGGATCAGAACAAACACGTCTCATTTTGCTTTGGTAAGGTGATCATTAAGCTTCTTCTATGCCCCCGGAAGACTTTGAGATTTTAAAAAAAGTAAAAGCATGATGGTAATGGTAAAAAACTATGGGGACCCTAACTTGTACAGAAATTATTATAAAGCTCAGGCTGGGTATGGTCTTCCCAGATATCAGGGGGTGCCCATGATGTAACGGGGCTGGAGTGGGAGGCATATTTTGCAGCCTCTTTAGAAAAGCTGTTCTGCTTTCAAGAAGGGGTCTGGAGATTATTAAGCCCCACGCTAAAAATGCAGCACAAAACATAGCCAAAGATGTGATCAGTCACATCTCCCTAACTGTCCTGGATGAGGTGGTCAAGCTGGCAAAGCAGGAGGGGTCCAGCCTTGTGTATATTCAAAGAAAGAGCCTTAAAAGAAAGATAGATGCACCATACTCCAGACATACAGGACCTCCTCAACCCCTTAAAAAGAAGAGGTTAAGTTGACGGGGCAGCCATACACGAAAAATCAAGAAGCAGCCTGGGAGAAAGAAGGGGCGCTCTCCTGGAGGAAACAGAAATATATTTTAATTGCCATGGCCTTTGTTCACTGTGGGTCTGAAGAACGAGCCAAATCCAAACTGGATGTGTTTCAAATAGCCCCTATGCAGACCTGCATTGAGAAAAGCCTGTATGTTGAGCTCCTCCCACTCTAGGCTATTACCAAGTCCAGCCCCCTTGACTTTTTCATAGCCAGGAATGGTGAAGATTACATGGATTTGAACAACACGCTGCTGTGCCTTTGCTGCAAGATTGTAAAAGGCCATGAAACTGATCTCGATGCCAGGGTAGCGGTGGGTCTGGTGAACTACCTGCTAGCCTCTGTCTTCAGTCAGCTGGATGTCACTCTGGGAGATCATCTCATAAGCCAGAGCAACAACTGTTACCCTTACTGCGCCTTCATCGAATCGGTTCTCTACTACAGTGATGACACTCTCGCCACCCAATTTTTTGCCAGCCTGCTTTACAAAGATAACCCCGAACGTCATGAAATGGTTGTGTGGGATGGCGATAATCACAGGTTTTGGAGACGGGCAAACCTAACAGACCCGAGCAAAAAGATAGAGCTGCTTGGTCATCTCCATAGCAATTTGTTTTTTTCAAGAAAAACTGTTGCTGTATGGACATGAAAATTAAACTGACACACAGCAAAGATGCCTTCTGTTTGATGGGCTCCGCAGTGGCTGACCAAGGCAAACTAAAAATCACATCCACCTAACTTTTTGTGAAAAAAGTGAAGGTAGCCCCAGACATCAGACTGGGCCATGCGGAGGCCTTGCTTACAGCCAATGCTAAATACCCCATGGACCGTGTGGTATGAAAGTGTTTAGCATTCCTGCTGGCAACCGAGTCAGCAACCAGGAGAATCTGTTTCTGGGGCAGCTGCCCAAATTCATCATCATTGGGTCTGTGGATAACAATGCCTTTAGTGGGAATTATGCTAAGAACCCCTTTTACTTTAAACATTACAATATTAATTTTGTGGCCCTCTACGTCGATGGAGAACAAACCCCGACAAAGCCCCTACAACCAGATTTTGAAAATGGTAACTGCATGAGAGAATACATGCAGCTGGTACAGACAGCCAGGAAACATATGTAAGACCGGGCCCTGATAATCAACCATGAGGAGTTTGCCAGGGGGTACACCTTGTTTGCCTTTGACCTGTCTCCTGACCAGGAGCGTGCTGATCATTATTTGCTGATTAAAACCGGGAACTGAGAGCAGAAATATACTTTGTTGCGGCTTTGCCCACCACAGTTAACATGATTGTATATGGGGTCTTTAACAACGTCATAGAAATAAATCAGAGGAGAAACGTCCTGTTTGACTACATGTGAAGATGGACACCGAACAGCTCGCCAGGGTTTTATCCTCAGACCCTTATGCCAAAGAAACTTTTTTAGACGTTTTCCCCTGTGACTGCTTCCTAAGACTCGACTGTCTCAAAGGTCCCTGAGCTTGGCGGTCAACACGCACCCGCATAATCACCCCGGAGAACACCGGCTGGCTGCTTACCTGGAGGATCGGAACCGGGGGGAATTTTTCGACTTGTACGGTCACCCCCCAAACAGCGCTCTCTTTCCTCAAAGCATTATGTTGTTTTTAAACAAGAACGCTACAGATACTGCTTTCAGATGAAACAGTTACAAGATCTCTGATCCATCGCCTGCGGATACCACTGTGTGTTTTTCCTGCACCGCTGTAGCAATGGGCTATCATTTGAATAGATTTTACAATTGTATTATTCTGATGATTTAGCCCAAAATGATAGGGTGGTGATGCATTTTGTAAGAAGTAAATATAAAAATTTCTGTGTGGCCGGGCCTGCCCAGATATGTATTTCTCGCTATGACTTTCACAAATGCTTTGTCTAAATAAAACACTCAGCTGATGCTGTGTAAATAAAGCTGTTGCTGTTTAAACATGTGTGCGCGCATGTGTTTTCATTTTAAAAAATCCTCTGTAGATGAAAATTGCAGCAGTATAGAATAGTTTAATTCAAAGTGTAAAACTTTACATGGAAAGGCAATGGCTTTTAGAGAGAGCTTTTTGCTTCTTAGGCCATGCTGTTGGTGTTTCTTGGTCTGAGTCAGATACTTTCAGGCGTTCCAGATGATCACGATTCACGGCATTGCCCATAACAAAAGATGATACATTCAGCTCAGCCATGGCTTTTGTGAAGATGTGCCAGCCTTTAGCCGGATGTGTAGTAGTCCCAGCGTGAGTCTGAAGGGTTCTCCGGACCAAGTCGAGCATGTTAGACCCCTTGACGAGCATCCCTTTGTAGACGAAACCCCCGTGATCTTCCCAAGAAGAAATATCCTTGTGCTGGCTCAGCTTAGTGAGCAACACTTCAGCATTTTTCCTGTATCAGGCATGCACACTATCCAATACTTCCTGAATGATGGGGTCAGGGTTTGTTGGGGTTTCTAAGGGGTTTCTGGCCTCTAGGGGGGTCTGTTCTGGCAGAAACAGGGTTAATTTTCCTCTGTCCAGATCACCCTGCTTTATGTAGGTCAGGTATTTCTGAAGCATGGCGGCATACAGTTTAGCTTTATTGTATTCTGCTAAACCCGGCCTTTGGAGAATATCCCTCATTTCAACATCCAGTAAGTGGGTTGCCTCAGTTCTGATATTTTCCTGAGCTGGTGGGGAGCCCTTAATTGCTCCAGCTCATGTTTGGGCACTAGGTACATTTTTTCTGCGTGCTCCATCACCGGCTAGTCGAAAGCCCCATAATCAGAGGGAGAGCAAAACTTAACAGAGGGCTGATAAATCCCCCTGACTGTTTCACCAGCTGTTTCTTTGTTTTAAGAGGCAATCTTGTGTTACTTAGGTTTTTTATGATCCCATGTCTCTTTTTCAGCACACGAATTTGATGTGGTATCAAAAGGGTGTTTCCTTCAAAGGTGTTCAAAGAAATTTCTGAAATGGCCACTACTAAATCATCAGAGGCTCAGCAGACTAAAGCTTTTCTCTGCTGTGGGGAGGATTGAAGAAGCAGTTTTAAGAGAGTCAAATTTCTTTTTTACACGGTTAGACATGTTGCCCTTCCACCATCTCAAGAGCTAAGAGAAGTCTGCCGCTACATCATCTCTTTTTATTCCTACCCGCTGGTTTTTTAAAAGTGTAAGCAGCCGGTTGGCCAGGAGGAAAAAGTCCAGTTCTTAATCTAAAAACATCTGCGATAGAAGCATTTAAATCAACCACCAGATACCCATTAGGTGTTTTAGTGGCATCCTCAAAGGCTTCTAGAAAGAATTGGGCCTTACCCGGGTACATCTGCTGCACCAGGGACACTATCTGTAGCTTATCCCTGGGGGATTTAACAAAATCATGTATTTTGTGTTAAGGGCAATGGTGCGGCTCCTTTTCCCTTGACAGAAAACATTTTGAACTATATACATAATGGTAAGGCTTTCTCAATTTTGCTGCTGTCACAAGCAGAGTCCATCAAATCATCTACCACAGCCAGATTTATTTTATTAGGAGGAAACAAACAGTCATCGTTGGGACTGTCCGGTAGACCCTCCACAAACTTGATAAAAGGATATTTACAAAGCAGTTCTTTATACAAAGGCTGCCAACAGCTATAGCACCACACGATGGTCTCAGGCAAAACAGGCAGCATTCGATCAGCATGATCCAGAAGGTTTTTTATAAAATAACTTTTACCACAGTTGCTAGGGCCTGCCAAAATCACAGAAAAGGGGTGCTTACAGCACAGATCTGTGTTTAAACACCATAGGGGAGACGGTTAAAGTTTTCTGTGAGATGCTTTTGTCAAAAACGACTTTCTGTGTTTTTCTCAACTCTAAGGGTGCATAAACGATGGTGAAACAGACTATAAAGATGTTTGTGGTACCCGAGAGCATGTAATGCTTTTTGGCGTGCTTCCAAGACACGCAGGCTGCCTCATCTTCAGTAAAGTCGCAAGATGAAATTTCATAGACAGGAGAAAAGAGGTAGCCAAAGAGTTCTCGAGGTCTCTCGCGAAGCTGGTGTTGGGCAAGTTTGCTCTCTGACTGGATTTACCCCACAAAGAAATTAGAAACAATTTTGCTATTTAACGCTTTGCGGGGTGGGGTTTGACATGCTCTGGGTGTAAGGTCACGCCTTCTTTGTGCAAGAAATAGGCCACGTATCTCTCTTGTTTTCCTTGGTCGGTACACCAGGCTGGGTAGCCCGAGGCTTCCTGCTTCTGTCGGAGGTGCATTTTTATGTACCGTGAAAAAAGGGTGCCAGACCTCAGCAAAATGCGAGACTTCATAGATTTGAGCTATTCTGTACCCCTTGATGATAGATTAATTCAATTCTGGTGTGCACCACGTGCCCAGGAAAGCTGTCTCTTCAGCAGTGGGGTCATACTTTTGGTGTCTTATTTCCATGCAGGGGTGGCACAGCATAAACATAAGTTTCCTGTTCACCCTGATGGATAGCACAGGGAAAAAAGGGTTTCATGGTGGGTACAGTTTCACCCTGGCTATTCCAAAATAGCTTGACAGGGGTTGGAAATTGTCATGAATGAGTTCAGGGTGTCCAGTTGGGTTTTCTTTCATTTTGTTTATGAAGGGGTAAAGACTGGTAAAATAATCATAGTGTATTTATTTGCCGGGTTTAGTTTGGTAATACAGACAGATGGCATTAGTTCTCCCTCCCAAAAGAGGGTCCCTAGGCACCAGTGGGGAACGTAGCGGGGTTCTGCTTAAAATATCTGCCAGCTCCCCATCCGTTTCTAACAGAGCCCTCCACTCGTGCTCCCAAATGGTCTTGATGGTAAACCCCTCTATCTTGAGATAATCAGTCTTGTGCAATGCCTGGTAATTAAGAAACCCGAAGGTGGTCTCTGTCAATGGGTTCTGGTCTTTCTCATTGTAGCAAGTGACACAACCGTGGAAAAAACATCCATTAAATTCAAACGCTGTAGGTTCCCCATCAATGTTGACATACCCGTCTGAAAAATAGGGGCCTACCTGAAATTCCCCACCCTGTAAAGTATGTCAAATTTGAATATTTTCTTTCTCTGAAATGTGCATTAGCCACTGGCAAGATGGGGTTGAAAACCTCTTTTTCTGTCTGTGATAGTTGTCTGGGGGGAAAAGTGCTATGGTCTGCGGTTCCAAAAATATAAACCTGTACATGGCCATGCAGATGGAGACCAGAGCGATGTATTGGAAAGGATCTATGCAGAGTTCAATGTTTTGGAGTTCACCATCTACTTCCACTCGATCTACCCGCCATGTTATTTTCATGATTTCATCCCTGTAGAGGGATGAGAACATCAAAATTTTTACGTCCTGCTGACAATAATAGGCCAGTTCCTTTTGCATGTCAAAGGTCTTATTGCGGTTATCCTGACACCATTTTAAAAACTGTTCTTTCTCATCATATTTTCAACACTGTAGTACTCCAATTTTGGGAGAGGCCCCACATAATTTTGGTTTTCTGCCGTGTTAAAAAAATGTGGGAAATAATCTTTGCATTCTTCAAACCCCTTCAAAACCCATCACCTGTGGAAGTTTCATTGGCAAAAAGTTGGAACGGATGCCTAGACTGGTCACTTCAATGCACATGAGTTTACCCTCCTGGGTGATTAGTTTCATGCCCATTTTTTCCTTTAATAACTGGCTAACAATGAAGTAACCATCATAGCCTTCGGTACTCTGAGCTATGAAGGTGTAGTCCTTGAACTTTTTATCCATAAAGACCTTAATAAAATCAGATAGACACTCTTCACCCTTAAACTCCCAAGTGCTTTCAAGCTTTTTGGGCTTAGCTTTACAAGCCTTTTTGGGGGTTTTGCCTGCGACTTTCTGAGGGTTTTTTTCCCGTCTTTAGCTCCATTGCAAAAATGTACTTGGGCACATGCATCCCCGTCTCCTGCATATGTTCAAACTCATAAAAAATGTACTCCTTGTCCTCTTCAGGCTCTTTAATCTGGCGCATAAAGCACCAGTGCTTGTTTACATCCGTGATTTTCCCTTAACACTGTTTGCACTCGTGCTTTTGTCTATGTAAGATTTACACTCATTGCACAGAGTTTTAGTCAGACATTTGATCTGCTTTTCAGAGGCCAGGGCCACGTGCCTTTCTAAGCACTCTTTGGAACGATGGAACAGCTTACAATTAGGGCACCTCTGTGTCTTGCCTATGGTTTCAGCGCAGTTCGGGCTCAGGCAAAGACAATATCAGAACCTAGACTCATGGCTATGGCTGTACAACTTCTGACAAAGATCGCAATAATTTCTCATGCCAAACACCTTTTTCACATCCAAAATAAGTGATAATGTTCACCATGCAGCAGAAGAAAACAGGTGTCAGGTTACTGAGTATGTCCTGTGTTTCAAATAAACTCCAGCCATATTTTTCCTTATGCATCACTATGTGAATGTTAACCTGTTCAAGGTCTTCAAACAAAGGTTCTTGATGGAGCAGAACCTTTTGATATATAGACAGGCCTAATTTCCTGTGCAGTTCTTTGGCACCATCTAGCAGTTCTGTATCTCTGGCCCCTCTATGTTTTGTAACAGCCAATAGACTGCCTGCAAAGCACAGGTTAGTATCATAGGTATTCAAGTCGATTAAATACTTCCTCTTTTTAGCAATGATCTGGGAATAGGGGATAGAGCTTATAACTGTACGGCTCCCACCACCCCGGCCTCTCACAATGACCACAATCAGCCAAAATGTCGAATCGAGCAATATTTCTCTCTGGCTTTGTAACAGGTTACTGAACCACTCTAAAAACAGCTCTGGGGTCATCTGGTTTAAATTAATAGATTGAGAGTATGAACAGTTTGCCATGCTGTCTGCCTGAGTACATGACTGGGCATAGTCATTGCCCGTGAATCTCTGGTGGAGTTCTGCTACCATTTCTTCTACCCCTCTGCTTACGACTTCGTATGCCACTTGTAATGGCACATGCTCCAGATGCACAAAACAGAAATCCTCAGTGTACCTCGTCCCCCCATACCTGGCTACAGACCACTCTTGCCTTCTCACCCGCACCATATGTATGTCTGGTAAAACAACCTCTGCTGACTTAGGAGACCGGGGGTTGCTTGAGGGGTCCTCTAAATTGCCTTCTACGCCAGATTCGCTATCCCAACTCTCTGACTCTTCAGGTCTTGGTGGTAGGTCAGGCCTGGGAGGCTGGGGAACATTTGAGGGGCCCTGCAAAGTGCTTCCTGAATCATATTCTCCAGCCCCTCTCTCTAGCTCCATGGGTCTTGGTGGAGGATCAAACCTGGGAGGAGGGGAAGCATTGGAGGGGCCTTCTAAAGTGCCTTTATTAGGAGATCTCTTATTTTTTCTCAACTGGTGTTTAGCCTTCCCCACACTCCTCTTTAACCAGGCTCTTACTTTTTGCCCCGCAAGCCACTTGCTGGTTCACCACCCATTCTTACCCCTGTGTTTACCATGACTACACCTCTTATGATACAGGCCATGACTGTTGTCCGAGTTACACAGACTACCTCTTGAGTAAAATTTACCCTTTTGCTCCGGTAGTAATCATGATCTTTCAAAGCACTCTGCACACTTCTTACAACAGGCCTTTTGGTAAAAGATTAAGTTTTAAAATATGCAGAGCTCTGAACACACAGGTCAGCTTTTTTGCGGTCTGGTTTATCTTTATAACACACACCCCCACCACCCCAGACCATACAAAATCTGTGAGAATATATATTTTTAAATTCAGTCTTTATTTCCAACAAAAACTTTTACAATATTTACTAGTTTATTTTGTTAACCCTTCTCCTAAGAAGGGATTTTTATCATTTCTAATGACTATTAAGTCTCATTGGCTTTATCTTTACAAAAAAACCCTATATGTATGTGAATAGAGATCCAAAACACTAAAGCGAATGCTATTCTACACAGCTGAAAACTGTTGATGTGCTTTAAAACCCCCACCCCCAGCCTCCCACCAAAATCAGCAAAAGATATAAACCCCCATTTTAAACTGTTTTTGCTAAACCCTTCTCTTAAGCTGGGTTCTATAATTTCTAGTACCAATTAAGCATTCAATATGGGGTATGAGAGTTTATCTTCCTCAGTGGTCAAATAATGAAGAGCAGCATTAGGATCTTCTGCAGAATACACAGTGTTTAGAAGCTCTCTAATCTGAAGTAAATGTTTCTCAGTAATTCTGAGGATGTTCCTGGCAAACCCAATGGCTATAACAGCATTGAAAATGCTATCAAGACACAGACTTTTCCTGGCAAAGTTCCTGAATTGTTTGATTTATGTCTTCATCTAACCAAGTAACACAATGATGTGCTCCCTGACCCCCCAGGGCATGAACACACCCCCAGCAGTTATCAAAAAATCTCCTCCTCAAGCAGTATTTCATTATGTCATAAAAGGAAATGCATGCAAAAGACTTCATGAAGATTTTACATTCTTGTCGTGAAACAGGACAATGCCTAATTGTCTTCTGAACTCTTCAGCCTCAACCGGTGTCTGTTCTCTGCAGAATCATACACTTCTTTCTGGTGTCATCAGTATCAGTGTACTGGTGAGTAGGCTTTCTGGAGTCATTAAAAAGGCTTCATCTAACTGCAAATGAGTTCAAATAAAGGCCTTAGTTAGCTGCTGTTTAATCAGTCCTTAGCTACTTCCAAACACACACATGCTATAAAGTGAACCCACACCACTGCCATCAAAATCTAAGTGCCCCACTCCACCCCCCACAACCATGCTCCAAGTCTCTTACCGACCTCTCCTCTGCAATGACCTCTACTTTGCATGCAGGGTCTGGCAAAAAGATACCATCTTCCAAATTCTCAACATCTGTTTTGGGGTCCAGGGCTTCCTTCATTTGCCTGTTTATTGGGTCTTCCTGAACAGGGTCAAGCATCTCAAAAAGTCTTTGGGCTAGCCTCCTCATAGAAAAACTATTTCTACGGTAATGCTTTCTATGAGGCCATCTTGGGGCTGTGGTGAGGGGGCCTACAGGCGTTGTGAAAGAATCCATATCCACCCCTGCTTGCTTTAGCACAGTCTCAGACAAACAGAGGGGTTGCTTGGGAAAGCATCTAGAGTTGGTGGTCTTACAGGTAGAGCCCCACCCCTCTACTCACTCCAATTGGTTTGGCATCATCCTGGGGGAGGTCTGAGGCCTCTGAAACCCCTGCCAATTGGTTGGGGGTGGTGGGGCAGGTTGTTAGAAGGGTCACACCATCCCACTGCCACCCCATAGGTCATGCCTGTGCCCTGAGGGGCTAGAGCAGTCTGGGGGCTGATAGGTCATAACTGTACCATGTGGTCTAGGGTGGGTCTTGCAGCATGAGGGGGTGGGCTTTGGGGGGCTGCATGGCCTGTCCTTCAGATATCATGGGCTGTGTGGTGGTGGTGTCACACACCATGTGACTGGAGGGCAGGGGTGGGGTTACTGATGTCACACACCTTGTGACTGTGGGTGGGGGCAGAGTTGCTGGTCTCACACACGGTGTGCCGGGTGGGGATGGAGTCACTGATGTCACACACCATGTGACTGGGGCGGGGGAGAGTTGCTGATGTTACACACCATGTGACTGGGGGTGAGGGCAGAGTTGCTGATGTCACACACCATGTAACTGGGGCGAGGTTTGTGATGTCACACACCACATGACTGGAGAAGCTTCTATTGAGTGCCAGGAGCAGTCTAGGTTAATCCCTTGCTCTCCGCACTGCCGCACATGGCAAAACTGTGGATCTGGGGTCAGGGTTTAGTCCAGCCTGTGACCCTCTTGCCCACCCGTTGTCCCAGGATTCTTATCACTATTTGGGATTCCCCCGCCAAGCCACTATGCCGTGTCTCAGCTCTCCTCACACTCACTGGGATCGCCTGAGGAGTAAGGTAAGCAGCCTGCCTGACATCTTTTCCTAGGTCGTCAGATGGGCTTCTTGTCTCTCTCAGCTTTTCTTGTGCCCGAAAGCAATCAGTCTCCTGCCACCAGTTTTATGCCGGTTTTTCGTGAGCTAATAACCCAGTCTTGTCTCCCACCTGGCAGGGATCATCATCAGGTCAGTCTGACCCAACCTTGTCTAAGTAACAGGGCTCCTGCTTGAGTCCCTGTTACACTCAGGGAAAGGGGTTGGGGTTCAACGCAATCTGAACTGCCCTCCAGAGGCTTAGGATCCCCAGGGGCTCCTTGAGAGGGTAGACTGAATCAGGTAGCAGGAGGCCTGGATTTCATTCATGATCAGAAAGAGGATCCAGTATAAGGCCTTCTTTATGGCTGACTGGGTCAGGCCAATGGGGTCATAGTAGATGCAAACTTAGCAGCCTGGAACCCCTATTTTGAGTTACAGAGGGACCTCTCAATGAGAGTAACAAAAGACAAGGCCACAGGGACCTAGTAGTACCAACTATTAGTGCTGAAGCAATACCATCGCCAGGTTTTGAAATTAGCCTATGATGTACTATGGGGAGGCCATTTAGGGATGAAAAAGGTCTAGGACAGAGTGCTGGCAAGGTTTTTCTGGCCTGGGGTATACCAAGAAATCAAGGACTATTTTGCATCCTTCCCCAAATGCTAGCTGGTCACCCCCCACCCCATTCATAAGGCCCCACTTGTAGCCTTTCCATTGTTCCACATATGCTTTGAGCATGTCAGAGCGGGCTTGGTAGGACCACTGAAGCCCAGCTCAAGAGGGTCCAAGTTCATCCTGGTCTTTGTCGACTATGCTACCCACTACCCCCATGTTGTGGCAATCCTCTTGGCTTCAGCACAAACTGCGGCCTCTGAGATATTACAGATATTCTTCTGGGTGGCCATTCCCAAAAAGGCTTTGACTGACCATGGCATGGGCTTCATGTCCTGGTTCTTGCAAGAGGTTTGGGGCTTGTTAGTTCATTCTGTAAACTTCAGTGTACCATCCCCAAATGGATGAATTGGTTGAAAGATTTAACTAGACACCAAAGGGGATGTTGAGAACATTTGTCTTGGAAGAGCCTTGGAATTGGGACCAGTTATTGCTGTACTTATTACTCATTGTTCAAGAGGTTCTGCAGTCTTCCATGGGCTTTTTGCCCTTTGAATTATTATATGGAAAGCAGCCCCAGGGTGGGTTACATGGATTCTGGCAGGCCCAAGGAACAACAACACAGAACATAGTCCAATATGTCCTGAAGCTACAGGGAAGATTAGATCTGGTGGGTGTCCTTGCAAAAGAAAATCTCAGGGCTGCACAGGAATAGCAGTATAATAAAAATGCCCAACTCCAGATTTATCAGCCTGGGGACAGTATTACTATTTCTCCTTTCCTCCAACAGTAGGTTGCTGGCTAACTGACAAAGCCCTTTTGAGGTCCTGCAGAAGGTAAGCAAGGTAAATTTATGATGTTCACCTAATAGAGAAACAGCAAAGTTTGCAGATACATTATGTCAACCTGATGAAGAACTGGAGGGCCCAAGAAGCCCGTATGGTGTCTATGTGTTTTCTGGGAGTTGGCCTGGGGATTCGAGATCCCTCATTACATCTGATGCCTGGCCTCATGCTAGGGGCAGCTTTGACCTCAATGCAACGGGCTGAAGTAAAAAGCCACCTGGAGGAATTCAGAGGTATTTACAGTTATTCCAGGCAGTTATACTACACTGATTGAACACTGGGTTATCCTGAAGCCAGGCTTGTGCAGTTCAGAAGGGATACTCAAGAGTTCCAACGTGGCTGAGGGAAATAGTAAAGCAAGAGATTAAGAAGATGCTGGTCCTAGGGACGATAGAGAAATCTGCCAGTGAGTAGAGTAACGCAACAGTTTTGGTGCCAAAGCCTAATCACGTTATCCAGTTTTGTATTGATTTCTGTAAAGTCAATGCAGTTTCAAAGTGTGATGCATATGCTATACCCAGAATAGATTAAATGGTCGAAGGAATAGACAGTGCAGAGTACATAATCACCCTGCATTTAACCAAAGGGTATTGGCAAATACCTCTGGACCCAGCGTCCTAAGAAATCATAGCCTTTGCAACACCCTGGGGACTCTGTCACTTCTGAACCCTGCCTTTTGGTCTCCACAGGGCCCCTGCAACCTGCCAACATCTAATGGACAAAATACTCTGCCTACACTGGGCATGTGTGACCACTTATCTGGACAATGTAGTGATATTTGCCAACTTGTGGGTGGAACACCTCCAGTGTGTGAGAGAGGGGCTGCAGTCAATACAAGTGGCTGGCTTCACGGCCAGCCCTGCTAAATGTCACCTGGAATGCACAAGGCCAGATATCTAGGATATATACTGGGCGATGTCAAGATCAGGCCCCTACTGGACAAAGTCAATGCTCTTGTCAAATCTCTGGCACCAGCAGCCAAATGGCAGGTGAAGTCATTTTTAGGGTTTGAGCTACTATTATCTATTCATCCCCAAATTTGCTGCCACCAGGGCCCCACTAACTGACCTGCTGTGGAAGGGAGCACCTCAAAGGATTCAGTGGTCACCCAAGTGTGAGGCAGCATTTGGGGCAGTAAAATGGCTACTGTACAGTGTGCCAGTCCTGCACAGCCCGCACCTAACAAAGGATTTATTACAGACAAGTGCCTCAAACCAAGGCCTGAGGGCTGTTCTCTCCCAGGAGTCTGAAAATAGAGAAAAACTCCATCCTATATTTTAGCAGCAGGATGCTCCTCTCCAGAAACAGAAATGTAAGTCTGATCCTCAAGCAGCACCAGGAGAGTGTAGGCTGAAGGGCTTCCCCCTGCCACAATGAACAGCTTTGACTGTCTCAGTGACAATTCATGTCCTTAAGGTCACATCAAGGATGCCAACGGCCTGCAAAATTGTGGGGACTGTCAGGAACATCAGGACTTGGGAGCCAAACAGCCCACCCCTTCTCTCACCACTGACAGCCTGGGGTGAGTCCTGCAGAGCCCAAGTGAGAGGTACTCTCCCTAGGTTTCTTCTGCATCTCAGGGCAACCAAAGACTCCTTGAGTGTTTGGGAGTAGAAGCCTCAGAGCATGTGCATTTACCACCTCAGGAGTCAACACTAGATACAGAGAGCTTCCAAAATGACTTGGAAAACCTGCCTGGGAGTTCATCCCCTATTACAGGAGTTGGCACACCCGTGCACACCTTGAGGCACGTGGTGGAGAGAGCTGCATGGGGCTCAATCTTTCTTGTGGCAATGCAGCCCCAGCCCCTTCCCCACCGTCTGGCCTTAGGTGCACATACACCTGCTGCTAGCCCTGAACCAAGCCGGGGCTCCAGAGATCCCAGTGCAACTACTTACAGCCTCCCAGTTGCCTACCACAGCCAACCTGGGCTCTGGGCAGGCCCCTGCCACCTACAACAGAGCCTGGGTTGCTTGCAGCAGGGAAGCTACAAGCAGCTGCATCAGGCTCCACAGAGCCCTGGCCTGGCTCATTGCATGCACAGTTCAGGGCAGATGGCAGGCAAGGGGCCAGAGCTGCACTGCCACAAGAAGGATTGGGCCCCTCACAGCTCCTCCACCACTTCCTCCCTGTACTAGGTATTAGTTTTTCCCCTCCTCTCTCCCCATCCTCCTCTCTCCCTCCTTCCTTCTTGCCTGCCATCTTCAAGGGCGCTGCCACTTCCCTTCCCTTCCCTTCCTTGCCCCGTTGGACTGCTCCTCATCCTGCAGTAAAGGATATCCAGTAAGCCTCCCCACCCCCCCACCCCCATTTTGTTTTCCTGACACACCACCATCTTACAAGTAAGGACTGCAGTTTTTTTGATATTCTGCCCTAAAATGTTGCTGACCCCTGCCCTATCATTTAGGCAGACAAGTATAATGGAGACTGCTTCTTTATTCCCTGTTCAGGGTCAATATCTGCAGTTCCTGCTGCTTCCATGGCTACTTCTGCCTTTGAGGACCCAAGATCACTGCCTGACACTGAAGAGCAGCCAGTAGCCAGACTGAGGAAGAGGAGAAAGAAGAGCAAGAAGATTGTTAGAAATATTATTAAAAATGCATTATCAATAGCAGATTTAGAAAAAACACAGCTGCTAGCCCTCCTTGTCTCCTTAATGGGAGAGGGAAGGGGGGGGTTGGAAATTGAAGGGAAAACCACCAAAGGCCCTTTGTACTAAGGTATCACTCTCTCTTTGTTCTGCAAATTTACTATCTCTTTGTTACACTAAATCACACTTTCTTTCATGACCCCCACATTCTTAGGCTAAGATAAGAGCAATTGCCATTTCAGCCTTCAGGTTGAACCTTGAGTAACCTTGGATCCCTTCTACGCACGCGTGATAACCTAATGCATATTAAGCCTATCCGCCCCGCATACTTAAGTAGTTAATTATAATGCACATGGGACGTATGAAGCGACATGTTTACATATATGTTTGTATGAACCAGAAATGAGTTGTAAAAGTTCCTCCTTCTGCACACGTGGTCAGGAGAGAGGGGATAAAAGCCTGCTAATGATTGTGCCCGGGGGCAGAGTGTTTGATCTTTTGTCTCTCTCTCTGACCCTATTTGCAAATATATACCTTTTGTGTTGCTAATAGAGTGTGTCTGTAGCTGAAGGTTTTTTTCCTCCTCCCGAGAAACGAACCACGATTTTTACATCAAGATGATGGCAGACCTGGGTGTATCATTAGAGAGGAAAACAGCAACTGAAGGGGACCAGTGCTCTTGGTTGGAGGACCATCAGGGCTATGGCACTGGCTTGGTCAGGTGGGGATCTCCCAAGCCATACAGGCCATAGGCTTCTAGGTGTGTAGAACACCCAGGCCATCAGGAAGGCTGTGCGTAGAGCAAAGCTGACTGGAGATACTGATGGAGAACCTCCATGTGGAGAGGGACACACAGCAGTCTCCCATACAGCGGTAGCTCCAGCTAAACCATGGGGCAAGCAGCAGGAGCTGATGGCTGTGGAGGTAAGGCTGTAAGGCCTCTACACTGTAGCAAGGTAACCAAATCAGCAATACTCAACCCCCTAAGCAGAGCCAGCTGAGCCTCATCCTACTGATTGTTTCTAGAGCTGCCTTTAAGGAGTTCTTGCAGCACCTGTTGAGCAAAAACTGGCTCTTGCTTGTGTGATTTCCTTGGTGCTTTCTCCAGCATCCTTGCTCATGGACCCAGACCCTGAACACCCCTGCTCTGGAGCATTTTCTTTGTTCTTTGAGTGCAACATTCAAGCCTAGAATGACTGTTAGTTGCATGCCACAAGGTCTAGGGAAAGAGAGAGTTACAATCTTCTCACCAATTAGAGCTGGTGAAAGGCACTCCCAGGCACCATTTCCACCTGAAGATCCAGGTGCACCCCAAGGATGTGAATCTGAGTAATAAGGGAGAACAGAACCCCCTCATTGATGGATGTCCTTGTTTCCCTCCAAACCAAGTAATGATGATCAGCCCACCACCATCACTACTATCTTGGCTGGATTTAGCTTCAGCTGGTTCACCCTTATCCAGTCCCCAACTGGAACCAGGCACTAGGGAAGGACCAAGGCTGCAGGGTGTGGGCCAGCTGAAAAAGAGAGACATAGAGCTGGATGTTTTCAGCATGCTAAAGATACTTCATTTGAAATCTCCACATTATCTTGCCTGGTGACCTCATATACAGCACAGCAGAGGATCACTCTGGGTTGCAGAGTCAGACCTGCAGTCAGCAAACAAAAATGAGAATGGATACAGAGATGATGAGGGTTTAGAAAAGTCTCCAGACTAAAATCCCAAAAAAACCTGTGTCCTTGCTCATCATCTCTGGTGTCTTGTCAGAATTCTGCAGAGAGAGAGGATTTGTGCACAGAGGGCAGAACATAGGAATTGGATAGAATCATAAAAACTAAGCTGGACAGGACCTTGAGAGGGACCCAGTCCATGCACCCCAAGGCAGATCAACTGTCTCTGGATAATCATCTGACTGGAATAGCTTAATCTCTTTAAAAGATAGGCTAGGCCATTAGTTGGGAATCAAACCCAGTTCAACTATAAGCAGGCAGCTATGCTTACCACCACAGGATCTATATACCATATCCCTTTATATTGCTCAGGAGTACTCTTGTATTTCCTGTGTTCCAAAAACCACTGGGGTACAGGCAGCCAGAGCAATTGTAATAATGGAGAGACAAGCAACTTTTACATCCTGAGGGATTCTGCTGCTGTTCAAGCATAGCAAAACCTCAGCACCTTTAAACCTGTCTCATTCAGGGTTAAAGAGGTAGCAGTTTGTTAACTTGTATCACTACAGAATCATGCAGACCTGGCAGGTAGATCATAGCAGCTGATGGATGCATTTGAGCAAAGAGCTTCTCTTTCCCCGCCCCCCTTTTTCTTAGTACATATGTCCTTACCCTGGAATGCTCTCATTTGTATTGGGGGGGTGACAGGGAGCAGAGACCCTTTAAAAACAATGAGGTGCAGCAGGGAGGAATCTCAACACTGGTCAGATGCCCAGATTGGGAGTGTTTAAAAGGGCCCTAGCTGGGAGAGAAGAGAAGGAGCTGAAGTAGGGTGGTGCTACTGAGGGAAGCCGAAGGACTACTGAGGCTTGAACTGAAAGGGACAAGATTATTTTCTTTTGATTTTCTTTGCTGAATGAAGTGAGCAGAGGGGCCAGAATATTTTGTGTTAAAGGAGGACTCAAGCCAAAAGGCCTGTTGTTTTGACCCCTGAAAGAGATGTGGCTGTGATCCACACGTTGGCTAGCAAAAGGTGTGGTCAGCTGCCCTTGGTAGCCAGGGTGGAGGAATTAGCACTTCCAAGTGCAGGACTGCACTCATGATGACAAGGAGTGATTGGCCCTGGTGACTAACAGGAATCCTGTGTTCTGTTCTTGATTCAGTAGCTAACTTGGCCTTTGGTCCTGAGGAAGTGTTTTAATCGGTCTGTCCCACCTGAAAAGGGGGGATAATAATACTCACCACATCCTCAGAGTTACTGAGAGTTTTGGCAGTAAAAATACTTAGTATGTAAGTAGGGGGGCTGCTCCCAGGCTCTTTACTGTTTCCCTCAATGATCTGAAAGTTACTGCAAAGTACTGCTGGTAAAAAATTGTAGGCAGCGCACAGACTGGCAAAGTGGTAAATGCTGATGAGGGCAGAGCAGTTAGTTACAGAGTGATCTGGGTTTGGGCCTCCTCAGACAAAGTACATTTGAATACAGGAAAAGGCAAAGTTATGTAGGGCAGTGATTCTGAACCTGGGTGTCTTAGTACCCCGAGGTGCAGTGAGATCCTTTTAAGGCTGCCATGCAATATTAGCACTGTTTAGTTTGCAAACACTTACACATGACTCACAAGATAAACCAAGAGGTTTCAAAAAGGAATCCATATGTCATGAACATCCTGGCCTGTTGTGGTCTTTCTGAGTTCTTTGCAGCAGAAGAACCGCTATTATTTTTCTGCACTTAAAATGAGTGAAAACTAAGAACTGGAATTTTTGAGAGGTGTTTTGTGTCTAAAAAGACTGAAAACTGATTTAGGAACCAAAAACATAGGCCAGACCTAGAAACAGAGGGATGGAGGACAAGGATGCAGTAGAAGATATAGGGGAAGAGTGGACCAGCAACTGAAGCTGAGCTCCCAGTGCAATGCTGTATCAAGAAAAGCTAACGAGTGGATAAACAGGGGACCAATGAGTAGCTCTACAGAGGCAATTTTCCTGTGGAGAGAAAATTGCCTTCCTACAGCAACATGTTGCTCCTGCATTTATGGCATCAGCAATGCCAATCCTGGAACAATGTGTCCTCTTCTGATGTGCATGTTTTGAAAAGGAGGGTGTAAAACTACAGAGGGTAAAGGGCAGCGTTACAAAAAATGATCCAAGGGTCAGAGAAAATGGCTGACAGTGAGAGATGCTAGGAGCTGAATCTACCAGTACTTGGCTTGTCAGGGAAAACCCTGAGTGGTGACTTGAGAATGGCCTATAGATACCTTCACGGAGAGAAAATACTGGGTGCTGACAGGCTCTTTAATACAGCAGGGAAAGGCAGAACAGGGACCAAAGGCTGGAAGCTGAAGTCCAATGAGTTCTAATTACAAATAAGGCACAAATTTTACCAACGAGGGTGATTTACCACTACAACAAACCTACAAGGGAGGTGGTAGATTCTCCATCTCTTGATGGCTTCAAGTCCAGACTGGATGCCCTTCTAAAAATTGTGCTTGACTAGGAACTCTTAGACTACATACAGGAGGAACTGAATGAAATTATCTGGCCTATGACATAAAAGAAGTCAGATAGATGATCTAACGATGCCTCTGTGAATTGACACCTCTAAGACTTTTTGGCTGACAGATTCAGGCACTTCACAGCCCTTCACTAGCCTATCTCTCACTACTTCATGAGATGGAGAAGGATTAGCAACCCTGCTTTACAGAAGAAGAAAGGGAGGCAAAGATTTCATAGCTGATGACACCAAACTTTGGGGCAAAGCATCCACACCTGAAGACAGGAGGGCGATCCAGGCTGACCTGGACAGGCTCAGCAAATGGGCAGACAAGAACCTGATGGTGTTTAACACTGAAAATGCAAGGTTCTCCACCTTGGGAGGAAAAACCTGCAGCATCCTTATAGGCTCAGCAGTGCTACACTGGCTAGCACTATGGAAGAAAGAGACTTGGGGGTCATGATTGACCACAAGATGAACATGAGCCTGCAATGTGATGCTGTAGCCAGTAAAGCAACCAAAACGCTGGCTTGCATCCATAGATGCTTCTCAAGCAAATCCCAGGACATCATTCTCCCCTTGTACTCGGCCTTGGTGAGACCGCATCTGAAGTACTACATCGAGTTTTGGGCTCCACAATTCAAAAAGGATGTGGGGAAGCTTGAGAGAGTCCAGGGAAGAGCCACACACATGATCTGAGGTCAGGAAAACAGACCTTACGATGACAGGCTGAGAGCCATGGAGCTCTTTAGCCTCGAAAAGCACAGGCTCAGGGGTGATCTTGTGGCCACCTGTAAGTTTATCACAGGTGGAACGTTTGTTCACCAGAGCGCCCCAAGGGATGACGAGGTTGAACGGTTATAAACTCCTGCAAGACTATTTCAGGCTGGACATAAGGAAGAATTTCTTTACTGTCTGAGCCCCCAAGGTCTGGAACAGCCTGCCATCAGAGGTGGTTCAAGCACCTACATTGAACACCTTAAAGAGTAAATTGGATGCTTATCTTGCTGGGATCCTAAGACCCCAGCTGACTTCCTGCCCTTCGGGCAGGGGGCTGGACTCAATGATCTTCTGAGGTCCTTTCCAGCCAGGTGAGCAGAGTTGCCTATGGTCAGAAAGTCAATGTCACAGTGAGGACTGAAGCTCAGATCTCCTTGTGTTTGTCAAGCAATGTGTTGTCTCTTTCCAAGCATGGGTTCAATGGCCATGTAGTCCCAACACCTAGGACTAGTACTTGTGATGCTCATGATTCTGAGAGACCCCATCTAATCCTGGGGGTAAGGAAGCTACTCCTTGGCAGCTGGATTCCTGCTAGAGTGGAAAACAAATTTAGGGCTGATCTGTAGAAGACTTGTCACCATAATCCTCTCTTTATGCTGCCTTGAAACAGCCTTCATTTACAGTAAAGAAACAGGATATAGTGCAGGGTCGTGGTCTAGCTTCTTCTTAGAAGTGAGAATCCTGCCTCCTCTAGTCTATGTGGCTTTTCACTACAACCTGATAAACTCATCTCTACCCACATACAAAAAACTAGAACTCTTGGTTCTAAAATGATACCTTGTATTGGTCTAATAAAAGATATAATTTTGGAACCAAGAGTTCTAGTTTTTTGTATGTCTTCTTGTCTCAGACCAACATGGCTACCAAGTACACATTCTACCCACAGGATTTTCAAGTAAACCCCTGGCCCTTTTAACCCCTTCAAAAAGCCATTCAGCATAGGCCTAGAACTGTCTCACCTACATGTTCTCCTGAAAAACCTGGTCCTGGAGGTAGATCACTGCATTAGATGGTTTGGCACAATGTGGAGATCCCAATCCTCCAGGCCACATGAATAAACTAAGCCCCACCCACCTTGAGATATATAACCATTGTGTTCATTGGGTAGATTGGAAGCTAGCACAGAGATCTGCCAGGACTTGCCTGGAGCTATAACGGGTCCATGGCAGAGCTGGGAAAAAAAACCACAGGTCTCTGCACAAGACCACACTCCTTCCTGCATGCTTCTGACAGCTCTTTGCAGTAAGCTGAGAAGGAAAACAATGTCTTCATGCCTTTAATTGTGACATTACATAAAAATGGGTTTTAAAGGATTTCTCTATCCTTTTCATTCTATAAGAAAAGGTGAAAGCTACATGACCTACATGATCATTACCTTGGAAATGCTAGAGAAGTCAAGTCGGGGCTTTTCCTCATGTCTTGTTGAAGGACACAAACATGTGGATTGGAAGTTTGCTCAGCCCTTAAGTGAAAGGATTGGAGACTTGGACCTCCACTGGAAGGGAAAGCTCTTCTTCCAAATGTTTTTCGGGCATTAGAGATTCTGTTATCCCTGATGCACCTATTACCCATGTGGTGTGGACATGTAAATGTCCACAGTCCTACTGCACATGCCCAGTAGACTACACACTGTCACTTACCTTCCCTCCTACCCCAGTACAATTTTGAGACTTGCGTAGCCCACTGTACACATACAGACAGCCATATACCTGTCCAGCCTGTGTATGGTTTACTGGGATATGCAGTAGCGGTCCATGCTGCTCAGGTAACAATCACATATTGTACATAAATGCCAAAAAAGCCATGCATGTAGTTGGAACTTGTAACTACAGAACCTTCCAGTTAAGGGTATAAAGGTAAAAGGATTTGAGTCTAGTTCTTCTTAATCTTCATAAAGAAGCAAAGAAAGGGCAGAAATCTAGTTTGTTTTTCATTTGCAGGTCACCTTTAAGAAATGTATAGACAGCATGAGGTGTGACAACACTGTCTCTAATTCAGGCTTAAGGTTTGATGAGCTTAAACCACAGCCTTGAGTATTGCAGCTTACTACATTATCAGAGCCCTTTGTTAGATTAACAGTCTTGTTGTGACCTTAATACTTCCAGTATTATCCTGCACATACATTTTGTGGTCTTGGGTGACCAATTTGCCAAATGTTAAAAGTTTGGGGTCAATGCCCTAAAAGTAGAGGTAGTAAATACAAAAAAAAAAATATATCACTACCTGCTTTAATACATGATTGAGGTTTTACAGAACAGAGACATCAATTAGGTACAATAAAGATAGTGGAAGCCAAGAGAAAAGATTCTATATGGTTTATTCCAGATTATGGTGTTTGTACTATTTCCTGGCTTACAAGTTTTCCCAACCCCCATGCATACAACTTTTCCCATGCACACAACCAAAACATGCCTCCTCACATTTTGAATTATTCATTCACTACCCAAGTGACACGTCAGTCAGCCATAGGCCTTCACAACCCAACCAAAAGGTCATGCATGCAAACTTTTGCTGGTATCTCCAGGAGCAGTATAAAGAGTGGGTTGTATGTGGTATCTCCACAGGATTTAAGTACCTCTACACCTCTCTATTCTGCCCTCCCACCAACACACAGTGGCATGTCCTTCTTGTGTCCTGGAGATCACTCCTTTTTTTTTTCTTGGGTCATCATAGTTCTGAACCTTGACCTTGACCTGGACCTTGACCTTGACTGAGAGGCAAGTACCATGCCAAGGTACTCTTTCTGTGATACATTTATTCCTTGTGCTCTTGAGCTTCATGAGATGAACCCATTTTTAAGGGAACTGAAAACATGCTCTCCTTTCCACAAAGAGACTCAGTATCCGTTCATCTGCATTTGCCCTTTCAAAGAGTCAGATGATTGTGGAATAGGAAACTATAAAACATTTGCAGTTTCTTTCTCTGCTTTTCTGTTAAGTCTTCAGAGAGTCTTACCTGATAAGTGATAGCCCTCTGAGCAAACTAGAGACTTCTGTAATCACTGTCTCTTAGAGTCTTAGCCAAAGTCTCAAGGACCCTCTAAGGGACCTAGACCTCTGTGACAGATCTACTGTAACTCAAACCCCCTTGGTTCCTCAGGATAACTCTCTTCAGCTTGCCTTGAACAGTACGCAGCACAGCTGTCCTAAAGCTGCTGGAAAAGAAAAAGAAAAGCACTGGGTCAAGGCAGCTGTTGAAAGCTGAGATGCAGAGGACAAGTTCATTGGCAAGGTGGAGAGTCTGCTTCCACTGCATGCTGGAGATGACTTCCACTTGGGCAAGGATGTATGGGACACGGACCAAATGGTAGGGAGTGAAGCACACACTGAAGATGACCAGGACCACGAAGGTCTTCGCAATGGCTCTCACACTGGTCTTCTTGCACTGCTGCTGACTTTTCCCTGAGACATCATGGAGCTTGACTGATATTTTGCCATAGGAGTAAAGGAAGAACAGCAGAAGAATGAAGAAAGTAGCCACCGCTATCATGTTGAGGACTGCCCCCACTGTACTTTTGCTCCTGAAATGGAAACACTGCTGATCACAGGGACTTTTATTTCTAGTCTCAAAAAAGAAAGGGATCATGAAGATGCCATAGACCAGCCAAACCAACCTGGAGACAGTGGTACTGCAAGGCGCAGTGTGGATTCTGAACTGCTGGAGGGGCCAAATGATCTTCAAGTAGCGGTCAAGGCTGATGAGACTGAGGAACATGATGCTGACGTACATATTGAGGTAGAAGAAAGCTCCAACTAGGTTGCAAAGGATCAAAGGGCCACTCTGGTTTTGAAAGACTATCCGGAAAGGCAGGCAGAGGGAAAGCAGAAGGTCAGACATTGCAAGGTTCCTCATGTACACCACGATTGAGGTCTTTCTCTGTGTACCATACAAGAACACCCAGAGGGCCAGTATGTTGCTGAGCAAGCTGATGATGAAGATAAGGGAGTACATCACAGGGAGAATCACTGCAAGGAATCCATCCTTGATCTCACAACTGGAGTTATTTGACCATGCCTGAGGGAATTCAGTGGTAGGAAAGAGAGTGTGGTTGGAGTCCATTGTTTGGAATTCAGGTTCTGCAAAGACATTAATCCATATGATTAGAAGACAGTTTCTTAAACAGGGGCATGTATATCTGAGAAGGTGTGCTGTAAATTTCCAGAGGGTGTGTGGAAGGTAGGAAAGGGAAAGCGGAAGAAGAAAAAGGGGAGAGATAAATGGAGAAAAAAGAAGCCAAAAAAATTAACAGCAACTATACCATCTCTCTTAGGGTGTTGGAGAGGTTACAGTGTGATCATAGTGAAATAAAGTGCAAGTTTTTTTATTATCCATAATGTAGAATCATAGGAGGAGGACATAGCAGTATAACAAACTTCAAGAGGTATGAGTTCCAAGACAGTTTGAGAACCACAATTACAAGGTGTATGCATAGATAGATGTTCCACATGTTTAAGTGCCCATCATCATGGCACTTGGTTGCACCATGCTGTAGTGTGAAATAAAGGCTTTCATCTTGGCCAGTTTAATGGGGATTGAACCAGAGTCCTGCAGAATGAGAAACATGAGCCTGTACAGCTTGAGCTGAGGAGCTGAGCTTTGAGCATAGGCATTTTAAAGACTCTTACTGTCTGTGGACTGAGAATAACAGGAGAATTTAGAGCACTAACCAGTGGGTTGCAATTACAGCAAAGCGTCTAAAAGAAAATGGCACCATCTGACTCAGGAAATCAGCCCTGTCTTAGGGTGTAGAGTCCCATCCCTTTGTTGTGGTGAACAAAGAGTTTTTTGACCTAGGCAGGACACCTGACCAGTAAATCTATCGGTCTGATCTGCTTTAGCCATTCTTTTGTTCCTGTTTTCTTAGTGAAAGATGCACTCAGCAGGAACTATCTATAGGCTGTGCTTTCAAGCACAGCAATCTGCAAAGGAGCAGCATCTGAGATACTTACAGTAGGGTAAACCACAAGCTGATTGAACACAAAGCCTTATGAGTGCAGTTCCTGTGAATTCAGACCATATCACAAGAACCTATTTAGAGACAAGAACTCATCTGACTCCCCAAGAATGGACAGTAATCAAGCCTGCCAGATCACTAGCTGTCCTACAGGTCCTTGACTGATACACCCAAGCACAACTCTGCCTTGGTTGCCTTGGTATTGCATGTTATTGTTCTTTATTCTTCTCTACTTCACACCAGGCCTGCTACATGAATGAGACACCACTGACAAGACTCCTCTTCACAGCAAGGCTGTTCCAGTATATTTTTCCCTACATCAGTGGTTCCTGACCTTTTTAAGTAAGAGATCACTTTTGGCATCTAAAAGCAACCTAAGATCTACCATGAACCACTGCCACCCTTCCCTTCTTCACCCAGCTACTCCAGTGTTCCTGAAGTTCTATGGCTACTCTAACTGCAGTTTCTACAGCTTCTCTAATGTAGTTATCTGCTATCAATATCCAAATCTGCAGCCCAGAGTATGTGGAGACTGTCCTGAAATATGTTCATGTTAACTGCTGAACAGCATAAAGGCCATTGCAATGACTCAACTCCCTCTTTCATGGTTAAATTATTTAAAACCTCAATCTATGGCTTAAACTGGCCACAGTATTTCTGGTTTGCAGCATTTGGGCAACTTAGAAACAGAAGGTCTGTGCTGCAAAGAATTAGGTTAGGATTGTCATGGAGTATATGGAGCCTTCTGCATAAAATGTAAATGTGTACGTGCATCTGGTGCATGTGAGTTTGTGTGTATCTGGTAGTGTCCATATACCAACGAATGTGCTGCCCAGGGCACCCTGCATAAGAAAGCAAGAATATATACTATGTGTTGTATGTATATGTAAATATGATAATTCTGTGAGAATGTGTAATTGTAAATATGCAAGTGTGTGTGTAACTTTCACCAATGTGTGTGTGTATACTGTACAGCTACAGTTATCTGTATGAATAATTGTCACTGTTTAAATATTTGTCACTATATACATGTAAATGTAACTTTTATCTGTGAATATAACTAAAACTGCGTACATGAGAAACTGTGACCATGTTTTGTATACATAGATATGTCTATAACCAATATACAGTCATGTATGCATGTAACCATGACCATTCTGAGCTAGTGATTATATATACTATTGTGTGTGCATATAACTCCCATTGTGTGAGTGAGAGTGGATGTCTGTATTTACCACTGGCTATTATATGTGTGTGAGAGTGTATATGCTGTTGTATGTGTATACTTAACTGTGACCACTGTATTAGTGATTGTGTATATGTATAATTATGACATTGTGAGTCACAATGTGTGCATATAGGTGCATGTCATTCTGTGCAACCGCAACCCAGTATAATTATGTGTGCATATAGTGTCTGTGAACATGTGTTTTGCATATATATTTGACATTAAATAAGAGTAGGTCTACATACCACTATGACTATTGTGTGAGTGTACAAGCTATTGTATCATGGCCATTTTGTGAATGAGAAAACGTGTGTGTGCGTAGAAACAAAATAATTATATAAGTGCATGCAAGTGTGTGTTTTCTTACATCTAATTGTATATATGTATTACAGAACATAAGTAATCATTCTCGGTGTTTTATTTAACCCCAGTACATTTTACTCCCTATCTACACCAAAAAAATCTTTCATTAAATTAAACTAGAAAAGCCCCATATATGACTATTAATACATTTCAAAGAACATAGCTGATCCTTGAATGAAACTCTTAATGATGCAGTTCTAACCACAAGGTATTGTGAAGAGAAGACAGAGAGAGAGAGACAAGGCAGGGTTGGCATCACCTACCTCAGCAGCTCTCCTCTGAACTCGTGCTTGCTGTGACAGGCTCCTGCTCTGAGCTTCTCCCCTTTAAATCTTTGGCTTATGACAACATTTCTCAAAAGTCACGAGTGTCTTCATTGGTCTGCTCATCTCCGTCACACATGGTTGGCTCCTTCTTCAGGTGTTTGTAAGGGGAAGTGGCTTCATAGAAGTTCCTCTCTAAACCAGGCACAATGAATAGCCTTCAGCTCAGAAATGATGAGTTATGGGAGGAAAGAGATGAGAGTGATGTATATGGAACTCAGAATTATGATTACTTAGGGGAAGTAAAAAATATTAAAAACCTGAATAGTGTTGAGCCAGATTGTTGCTAGAACTGTCCCAATGATATTGAATAAAGTTCAGCAGTATTGGCCCAGATATAAGGAGCTCAACTGATTTCTGCCCAGGGGCCAAAACACACCCCTCATTTTGTTGGATCTTTTTGAATGTAGCAGCTACTATATGAGTTTTAGGGCCAATCCTGGTAGCTGCCAAAAACGTTTTGGGTCACGAAAAACAGTTGAGGGATGCTCAGCCCCTAGCAAGAGCTTTTTTGGTGCTTCAGTGCATGCACTCCTGTGGGGTTTAATGCTGTGGGAGTCCAGTGCTTTGGAACAGCCACATTAAAAACAGCCTTTGGGGAATACATTGCACTTAGCCCAATACATGACAGGATGCAGCCCAGGGGACGTATTGTCAGTGTAAGGAATACATTAGAGCAGTAGTTTTCAACCTGTGGTCCATGTAAAGATGATTAAGATCAGACAAAAGTATGTAAATATCTACACTTATAATTCAAAGGGGTCCCCACCTCCATTTGACATTTTTTAGAGGTCCACAAATTTGAAAAGGTTGAAAACCACTGCATTAGAGGCCTTGGCATAAGTGCCTCCATCTTGTGTACATCCTCAGTTATCTAAATGTTGGAGTAAACTTTGGATAACCTTATAGAGACAGGCTTTCAAGGCCAGATTCAGTGTTTTTGCTGATGTATACAGGAAAGCAGAGCATTGATTTAGGTGTTTGACTATAGTCACACTAACAAAGTAACTGAAACGCATTATCATAAGCAATAGCAGTCATTGTTAAGAGCAGAAACCTAACTGATAACCTCTGAAACCATCCTACTTAAACAGTTGTTATGTATTTCTCATAAATTCTTCACTGCTGAGAAGGGGGTTCTTCATAATCAACCCCTTTCATTAGCATATACGCAATCAGATTGTAGACAGATGTATGTCATGAATGAGTATATATAGATGACTGTAAACCTGGGGGAAGTAGGAAATCATGGACCTGAACTGCTGGAAAAACTGAACAAGAGCTCAGAGTTCTCACGGTTCAACCTACACCCATCCTCCCAGGTTTGAGCATGTTTTGCATTTCCATTGCCTGAATCTGAATGCTAGTTAAACTTATGTTTAGCTCTCCAATAAAGTAATTATCTTGAGAGGAAACAGGTGTGCCCTCTCTTCAGTCCAGAGCCCTGTCCAACAAAGTAAGCTTCCTTTGTCCCAGTTTGGAGAAAGAGAGCTTCCCTTCAGTCAGTGCTGAAGGAATCAAGGAAGCATTTATATAGAATGTTTCTCCCCATTGAATCAACCTGAGAGAGTCCTAGAAACAGTAGGTATAGGGTACAGGATCCCTGTGGGGGAACGCTAGAGAACAACTCATTTCCACAGTTGCTGCAACTTAGGAAATCCCCAAATGCGAAAGGAAATAAAATACGAAAAAGAAAATGTATCTTTGAACAATTTCCACTTGGCTAGATTTGGTTCATAAATGAGCAACAGTCACATGTGCAGATGCTAATCTTGTACCAAGGAAGGCAAGGGCAGGGTGAAAGCAGAGGAAGAAGTAAAGAAAACTAAACATCCTTTCACAATCTTTTTCCCTGTCACCTGCCCCATCAGGGCAGTAGTAGATTAAGATTTATTGAGGCCCTGGGCAAACAGAAAAGTGGAGGCCCCCATTATAAACATGAATGTATCAAAAAGCATTAATAAATAGACCTGTTAAACATTTACACAGTGCATTAATAAATAAAGTATAAAACACAATGTTGAAATTAACTACTCAATTTTGCCACATACACAACTGAATAAAACAACTGCCTTAGGAAAATGACTCAGATGCATGGGATTGCCATACATGCATACTACCACGAAAGGAATGATGTTTTAGTTTAGTGGTCATGTAGACTCTTGTTTGACTGTGTTTAAATACATTTTAAATTGTAAATGACCACATAGTAAACACATTTATATATACATACAACACATAGTATATAGTCTTAATTCTATACAGTAAACTACGACAAGAAAAATAGAGGCTATACCAGTAACCTCAAGTATGAGTCTAAGAATACCATTAGTGATTCTTGCAATTAAAATAAAGCAGTAGACCAACACACTACTTCTCAATGTTTTTTTTATCATTCCTGAAACATTAAACGTGCTAAACTTCATCTACTGTAAATCTCTCTCTTTTATATACCCATTACACCTGTGTTTTAATGCTATCATTACATAATTACATAACCAAAGTGAGAAAATACAAACATATAAAATCTCATGAGAATGTATGGCTTACCTTTTAAATGATTATCAGATTCTTCCAAGCTTTGAGCGAAGCTTCCAAGCTTTGAGGGCTGTGACTATGGAGGAGGACCCCGAGGGCTGCTCCCTGAATGGGGGGCCAGCCTTTGGCTCTGCATCCCCTGCTGCTCACAGCACCTTCCTGGAGCCCCAGGGTCAGGGTTGTTCTGGGCAGGGAGTGAGTAGGCCGCAGGCACTGACCCAGCATCTCTCTTCCATTCTTGCTGAAGACTTCTAGTCCACCTGCTCCCCAGATTCAGCCACTGCCCAGCTCCAAGGTCCAACAAGAGCTCTGCCAAAAGGGGCTGGTCCTCAGCCAGGGCACCACACAGCCTCCCCCAGCCTTTCCCTCCTCCTGGCTTTATTCCTCCTGTGATAAGAGTCTCCATGTCAGCTATGGGGGCTGCCTCATATCTCCTGGGCACCTTGGAAAGCCAAGCCCTGGCAGCTGCCCCCAGCTCCCCACCCCACTCCTATGATTCTCTCAGGAACAAGTGGGTCAATTGCATGCCCAGTCCCCACTCCATGGCTTCAGGACTGTGGCTGGGTTGGTTAAAAGGAAAACTGTTCACCACGCAGCTTGTCCCCAGCATGCACAGTTAGCGTCCCTTCTGAATTTTTCCCAGGGGGGCCCCTAATTGGCAGGGGCCGCTGATACTGGGGGCCTCAGGCCTGTGCATTAATCCAGCCTTGTATCTCAATCAGGCCCCTGGTGGGGGGAGTGCTGTTCTCCCTTTTTGTCTACATAAGCGAACTGATACACGGGCAGCAAGGCATTCCATAAATGCATGGCAGAGCTAGCATAGAGCCTCTGGGTGTTGCTCACCTTCCTCTTGCATTTTGCATAGTCACTTACCCTCATGCAAAGTGGATGAATATATAATATCTGACCCTTTCAACCCACTTTGGAAGGTTTGTGGCATTAGAGTCAACCAAAAGGGGAGGTTTGCATTAAATATACCTTACTAAGCAGCAACAGCCTTAGATATGTTTCACTGTTTCATACAGGCTGCTTCCTGAACCAGCTATTGTTGGAGTAATGAAAGGCTTTCTAGTTACACTCACCATGCTGTTTCATTAAGCTTAATAGATTTAGAACTTTATTAGTGAATCATAGATATTTACACAGTTTTGTAGAGTTTGAAGAGAATACAGGTTAATGCACATGATAGGTACATGGGTACATATATAGTTGGCAGACGTTGACACAATCTAAAACATTGTTAGACATGTAGCCTACATTAGTCCAGGGCAAAGTGAATTAAGAAGTTGCAACGTGATGCTATGGAGAGAAGAGAAACAACTCCCCATGTATGGTAACTGCATTGGTACAGAGTTGTAGGATAGTGAGACATTCTCAAACAATGGCTTTAGTATGTGGTGTACAGTTGCTGAGGTGGACAATGTTCAAGGCCATTAACAAATTTCACAAAGACAATGGGCTGTGATACACTCAACATAGGTGTCCCTTGACCACTGGATGGTTTGACTACCATGAGGCACCTCATGAGTTCTGAATAGCAGCAGGAAGTCTCTGAACTTCCAGATTCCTTATTCTCCTTCTTCTACTCCCTCTGCAAACGCACCGGACACTCTTATTGCTCAGGTCCCATCCTCCAAGTGCTCCAACAATCAGCACCTACGCAGACATGTCATACCCCTTCTCCCTCAGGGTATCAGCCAGTGGCCTGTACTTTACTTGCACAGCTTTCACTCCCAGGCTTCAGTGAAAGACTGCCACCATTTCTTAGGATAGTCATGTTGATCATTAGGATCTTTTTGTTCCCCTTGTCTGTTATCATAATGTCTGAACAAAGCTGGGTATCACAGCCTGGGACAGCAGGCCTACCTTCCCAACTGATGCCAAGATGGCCTTCACCAGTTAGTACTACACACAGAAAACTATGGACAAAGCCAGATCATACAGGGTTGGATACCTGCCAGCCCAGCCACTCACAACAGCCATGACAGTGTGGTGCTTTGGGCAGGCTTATTAGCATGGCTAAGTGACAGCTGCACTGTGGACACTTCTATACTTTTCCAGCTTGGGAAGCTTACCTATGTAAGCATTGCAGAGTCTGGGGGTACTACTGCTTGGCACAATAAGTTAACCTTCTAAACAAAGTTAAATTCTCTCAACTTCCAGATTCCTTCTTCTCCCCCTGTACTGTTGGCCCTCCAGCTGGCGTGCCCTTGTAATATCTCTCTCCTTCAACCTTACCTCAATGACATCTACACCTAATCCCCAACAACAGGGCAAGATTTCCTTGGCTGCCCAGACAGAGGAAGGACAGGCAGCTGCTTCAGCTTCTGCAATCTGCTTTCAAATTGAATCATTTGCAAAGTATCACTTACAGAAACTAACCTGTTATATTTAAGACAAATAAGAGGAAATCCTCTCCTCACACTCATTCAGAACCTCAGCTCTTGTATCCTTAGGCCTGCTCACTGTCTGCATTTGTTAGGCCCACCTGCCACCCAGGCTGCCTCTATACAGAACATGGAGACCAAAATTGCTGTCTTTTAAGCCAGTGAATCTCTACTGCAGCAGCCAGATGATTCTCTCTGTTTCCAGATCCATGCCAGGAGTCATGCCTCCCCGGCTACCTATGCCATTTCAGAAAAAAAGTGAGCTTCTCTAATAAGAAGCAGGACTAACACGATGCATTACTGCAGGGCGCTGGTGAGACACATGAGGTTTGGAAAGGCTGCAAGCACAAGCTGGGGGGCTGAAACTGGCTCTGAAGTGTCAGTCATTAATCATCTCTCACACAGATTGCAAATGCCAGTAACACTACTTAGTCAGAGCTGTCTGTGTTCTGAAGGCCCTGAAAAGGACAAATGGCTTGCATCTCTGCTAGGCGGCCAGTGTGAGGCTGCTGATGGGAGTGAAGGTTAGGTCTGCTGGAGTTCAAGGCTCATTGTGTTCAAAATGATGCAGAGGGACACAGTGCACATTCACTGGACATTCACAAGTCATATGTTGTGTTTGATCTCTTAGTGCTTGCCCCAGGCCTTACTGTCCATGTCACCAGTGCCAACCCTGCTCCTCTTATGTAGGATCACTTTTGCCACATCCTCCCCTCTCTTTTTGAGATATATGGGTAGTTATGCATTACCAGACTTGTCTGAGACATCTCTCTGTAGCTCAGGCTGCTGGTGTTATGTCTTGCCTATGTGACTGGTTCACTGGATTTCTCACTCTGCAGTGAACTTGTCCTGTGCCATACTTTGATCATGTTATTCTATCAGCATCACAGCCTGTTACAACCTGCACGGATGCTTCCACCACTTGCACTGAAAACTCAGACACTCATTTCCTGTAAACATCAGCCCAAAACTCCTGATTGTCAAATGATATCAAAGCCCCAGATGGATCACAAAACACCGGAAGGAATCCTGGTACTAATCTACACATGGAGGCTAGCCTGATTTCTGTTCTGACCATGGAGGAAGCAAGGTTTGTGAGGTGTAAGTGTAATGATAGTTTTCATTGGTATGTATAGTTGTGAGAGAAGTTAGATAAGCATTTCAGCACAAAATGTCCTTCCTCAGGTAGGTCCTCAGCACAGAGAGGCGCTTTTAAATAATGGTACTATAGTTTTAAAAGTATATTTCCAAGCCTTTTGGATGCATGGAGGATGCCCAAGATTTCACAACATCTCAAACACTGGCTACCTGGGAATCCAATGTGCTGAACTCAGCACCCTGAAAATTCTGCACCATTTTGACTGCAAACATTTAAAGACCAAAATGATGCCATGTTGAAAATGTGATTGCTGATCTTTAATATTATATCCTTCCTTCCCCCATCCTCCTCTTCTCTGGTGGTTTGGGTGTTTTAAGCTATTTCTAACCATAGTCTTTCAAAACTAGGTCAAGCAACTGCATGTAATGGTCAGGATGAAAACCACGCTTGCTCATCATAACACACATTTGGAAAAAGAATAGCTTTGGTCTGTGGGTAGACCTTAGCATTGCCTCTTGGGTTATATCAGCACAAGCTGCCTTCACTGTAACAAAGTCCTTTTGGCGAACTGGTTAAATGTCAGCAGAGAATTATTATTTCCGCTGCAGGCAGCCTCATCAACCCAGGAGAGATCCCAGGCTCGGAACTTGCCTTAAATGAGTCTCACTCCAGTCAAAGTGAAAAACCTCCTTGCATAAACAGCTGTGTAGCACAATCTCATGGAATTTCCTGTTGCTGTGTCCCAGTAGAGTTAACCTTTGTAAACCCAATGGGGTTGCCTTGCACACTGTGAAGGAGTACTGCCTGTTACCCCAAAAGAATAACAGATCCACTTTTATGAGAACTCAATTCAGCATTTCCTGTAGAGATTACTCTTCACCTCCTACCTTGCTGGGAGAGCAGCATACATGGGACAGTGAAAAGTGCTGCAAGAAGCCATTTAAGTCAAGTTACATCACAGTGATATTTCCCTATTAACAAATGCCACACATATGGTGGAAAAGTAGTTTGTAATTGAGAGTGACTGGGACACGATGGAGCCAAGGATGTAGTGATAAGATTTTGATAGGTATATTGTTTGAGCATGTGCCATAGAACTGACAAGTGAGATTCCTGGTAACCGCCAAATTGCCCACGAAGAATCTGATGCTGAATCTGCTAACAGGAAAGCTGCCTACCCTGAAGAGCATGTGTCCTGAAAAGGGTGTGAACTAGGGTTGGGAAGTAAGAAAGTCTTGGACAAAAGCAGCCAGTAAGTTCAAAGTATCCTGCTGGAGTCCCAGTGTGGCTTGAAAAATCATGTTGCTCTAATGGGTGTAGTTTTGCCTGTTCGTGTTTCATATGTAGTTGACTCACAGAATTTCCCCTTTGTTACTTAGCTAATTAACTCTTACAGCTAGATTTGTAGAGCTGACAGATAGTCTGAATCCTCCATCATCCTAAGGAAGCCCCAGAGACCTAGAGGTGACATATCTGGCCTTCATTATTAAGGGTATTATTAATTTCAGACCCCCCCCGGACTCCTCAGGGAACAGCAACAAGTTTTTGCTGAGCAGCTGTGTGTGAGGTTCTTTAAAATGAGACGAGGTGGAAGTCTGGTAGAGGCTGGAGGGTCCAGAACCCAGTGACAAAAATGACAAAAATGATCGAGAACTTGGAAAGCAAGTTATAGGAGAAAAGGCTGAAGGAGCTAGGCATGTTCAGCTTGTGGAAAAGATACTTAAGAGAGGACATGATAACAGTTTTCAAACATCTTTATGGCTGCCATAAAGAAGAGGAAAAGCACTTTTTCTCTCTTGCTGAAGAGAGGATGATGCAGAGCAATAGCTTGAATTTGCAGCAAAGTAGTTTTAAGTTGGATATTAAGAAAACTTCTTCACCGTTAGAACAGTGAGACAGTGGAATAGGCTGTCTAGGGAAGTTGTGGACTCTCCATCACTGGAGGTGTTCAAGAAGAGGTTGGACAGCTACTGGTCAGGGATGATATAATTCTATAGCTATGTTCTACTATGGGTATTTCCCACACTTCTCAGCTTTGCTGGTCGGCCCCATCCCCGCTTTCTGCTACTTGTCGGGGTATTTTTAAGCCTCCCTCAGAAGCACTGGGTGTTGGCTGCAGCCATGGCTGGGGGCTTTGACTGAGGTTAGCCAACGTTTCTGCTGGGACCAAAGCTAGAGGATCCTGGATAGAGGGTCTTGCACCACTGCTCAGGCTCAGTGGTGCTCAGGGTTTTTACCCCATGGTCAGATTGGTAACAGATGTGGGGGTTTTGCCTTTCTGCATAGCAGGGAGTGTGGCCCTCTACCTGGGATCTCTTGTCACTATTTTGACAATCTTTTATAGAAGCAGGACATTGGCTGCTGTGGTTTCTCTGCTTTACTTGTGGTTGGTTAGGGTCTTATGTCTTGTGTTGTGCTGGAGTTGACAGTAGGCTTACAAAGAGTTTAAATTCTGGACTATATAGGATAGTTTGGACAGGGATGATGCTGCCTCAGGCAGGGGGCTGAACTCAGTGACTTCTGGAGGTCTCTTCCAGCCCTACTTCTGTATGATTTTACTGGTAGCTGTCATGCATGACAGCTGGGGCTCCGCTAAGAAGCAATGGGTTCAATCACTCCCAGGAGATGGCTTTGCAACTCTCAGGTATGGCAGATGGCACTGATTCTCTGCCTAATGAGAACACTAGTCACGGGGGTCTCTCTAGAAAAGCAGCAGAATGACTGATCTGAAGGAAAAAAACACAGCCAGATACAGTGAGCCCAGTGGAACCAGTTTTGTTTTTCTTCTTTGCATTTCTAAGAGGAAAAACGAAACCACGTCAGGACCTGTGGCACAGTGTAAGAGGAGCACCTGTAGAATAGAAACCTAGGGACCAGGTCCCACTTCTGCCTGCTCCCTGCCCAGCCCAGCCCTGCAGGCGTGCAGCGCCCCCTGCACCTTCCTGAAGCACCAGTTAGAAACAGCGTTGCCAGGTCTTCACTATGAAATTATCATATTGGAAGCTCAAAATTACCATATTTGCTGAAAAACTATAGTACACTGAAAAAATATGCAAATGTAAATGCAAATAAGTCTTCTTGTTTATTTTACATTGCTCACTATAATTAGGCAGTGAGTGAGCACTTGGTCATCAGAGCTGATGCATTTTTTATTTCGAGGTAAGCAGCCACAAGAAAGTGCTGACAGCAAACCCAAAAGTCTTTAAGGCTCCCTGAAAATAACGTGGGTTTTGCATACGCTGCATCAATGAGCTGCCTCAAAAATTACGGTACATTTCGAACACTTTGACTGTTACTGATTCTGCATCATACAAGGGTTGAAATGACCGTACAAATACGGTCATTACCGCGCACCTCGCAACATGACCAGAAAGGAGGCAGGAAGCAGGCGGCGGGGGCGGGACAGCCCCTGGGGTCTCTCTCGGTGCGCTGCGACGCCCACCCCGCCAGGCCGGGACCTGGGATCGTCTCCATGGCAACCTGATCCCGCTAGGGCCGGAGCCTCCCGCTGTGCCCCCACGGCCAAGCCCCGCCCCTTCCTCCCAGTTGCGAGCCAGTTTCTATGGCCTCGCCCCTTCCGCCCCAGGGTTCTGTGCCTCTTAGTAGCCGGCGCGCCAGTGTCGTCATTTCCGTGCGGTGACCGCGGCGATGATGCTGTCGGCGGGCGGCAGCGGCGCGGGGCCCGCGGGGGCGGGCGCGGCGGCGGCTGCAGCAAGTAGCGGCCCCGGCTGGGACGGCGACTTCCTGGCGCGCTACCGGCTGGTGTCGGCCAAACTGCGCAAGCGGTTCCTGCGCAAACCCAACGTGTCGGAGGCGGCGGAGCAATTCGCGGCGCTGGCGCGGGAGCTGCGCGCGCAGGAGAGCCTGCCCTACGCCGCCTGGTGCCAGCTGGCCGTGGCGCGCTGCGCCCAGAGCCTCTTCCACGGCCCGGGCGAGGCGCAGGCGCTGACCGAGGCGGCGCGACTCTTCCTGCGCCAGGAGCGGGACGTGCGACAGCGCCTGGGGCTGAGCGGCGGCTTCGGCGAGCACCTGCAGGCGGCGCAGAGCTGTTTCGCCTTCGCCGCGCGCCTGCACCTGGAGCTGGGGCAGCCGGCGCTGGCGGCCGGACTGTGCCTGGAGCTGGGCTCCGCGCTGCGTGACATGGGGCAGCCGGGCCAGGCCGCGCCGCACTTTCAGCGTGCTGTCGAGCTGCTGGCGGCCGCCCAGCTGCCCCTGGAGGCACTGCGCTGCCTGGGCGAGCTGGCCTCCTGCTTGCTGCTGGGCCGCGACTACGATGGCGCCCTGGCCGTGCTCACCCAGGCACAGCTGCTGGCCCAGACTGGGCCCAGCCCGCCCAGCGGTGCCTTCCTGGAAGTGCTGGTGCACTGTGAGGTGTCCCGTGTGCTGCTGCTGCTGCTGCTCCAGCCGCCACCGCCCAAGCTGCTGCCCGAGCACGCTCGCACCCTGGAGAAGTACTGCTGGGAAGCCTTTGAGAGTGGGGCTGGGGCAGGTGCTGGGCAGCTGCCCCAAGCCGCCTACCTGCCCCCCGGCCTCTTCCTTCTGCTCCAGTCGGCCGTCATGGCCTGCCAGGAGAAGGACCTTGAGGCACTCAAGGTGCTGCAGGCTGAGCTCTGGCCACTGCTCAGCCCTGAGCAGAACCACTTGCTGCACCTCGTGCTGCAAGAGATGATCAGTCCCTCAGGGCAAGGTGTCTGAGCCCCCTCTGCCTCCATGCAGTGGACCAGCTTTGTTTAACTGCTGCCACCTTCATGTAGAGGTGGGAAGCAAGGGGATGAGTGTTAGCCCCCTGCTGCTGCTGTCCTGGGATTCAGAGCTCCCTGGGCCTCGTCCATCCTGGCATTGATGTCACTCTCGCTCGCTTGCTCTTTGACAGTGATACACTTGTGCTCACTCTGTGACAGTGACTTGGTGTTTCCACAGACACTGGGTTTGCTTGAACTGAGCTGCTGCTGCTGATTTCACAGGAGCCAAAACCTACCTGACATCACCAGTGAAACAAATTTGTATGCCACCTAGAGCAGAGCTCAGCTCCCTCACTGCTACTAGGAATAGCCCTTTGTCACCAATCCTGACCTCCAGTCCAGTCCCTGTTGAGAACTGCCATCAGCACTGCAACTTATTTCACCCTCCTCCTCCTGCCACTTGCCGTGGGCTTCTGTATCCTGCTGCAGCTGACTCTTTCCCGCCTCCCACTGTCATCCTCCACGTATACAGGAGAGTGGTTTGGTGTCACAAGGGACAATTACCCTGTTTAGAGGACCATGAATTTGCACAAGCTAATTCTTCCTCTCCTACTTCTGGCCCTAAGACTCTCCCTTCATCCCCACTGAAGAATAATTTTGCTTTTCTCCTACAGCTCAAGGGAAAATTGGAGACTGCTGCCACAGTATAATATGACCTAGCACATTCATAACTGCCAGTCTGCTAGCACAGAGCACACCAGTAATGATCTGGACTTGCTTGCTATGTCTTCTGGGGAAATAGCTACGCTCATTTTCCCAACAGCCTGCAAAAGCCAGAGCCTGTTCCAGTTTAAAATCCAAGGTGTAATGACTAGCACATTTTGTGTATACTTTAAAAATTAGACTATTCCTTGTACCAGCCAATTCACATATGTATTTAAAGTGGTAACTTGAAAAACAGAAGTGACATGTTGATGATGGTGCTTTTTCTCCTCTGCTCCAGTTTTGTTTAGTGCTGGAATCTTGACTGAACTTGTCCTGTCTTCTTAACTGTTGGCTCTGTCCCTTGCTCTGTTACTACAATACTACAGAAAACACTCTAAATACGAAAAAGCATTCTGTGTTTCTGTAAGCAGCTTTCTAATAATATTGGGCACAAAGATGCTTTAGAAGCTTACAGTGGGGAAAAGTGCAAGCTATAGCTGAAGCAACGTGAACATGTGCATGTTCTCTTTCGGGGCTAGACCTGATGATCTGCAAAGTCCCTTCTAGCCCCTAACAATCTATGAATTTTGACTTCTGATGGTATTGTCCAACAGATGCATCTGCATTTATGCAGTGCATGACTCTGTAGTGCTGTTAGGTACTGCATTTGTATGTTACAGTTAACTTTAATATATGTAATTGTAAGTGAGAAGGAGTGCCATGGTATAAAAGAATGCTCTTGTGTCAGCCAAAAAACCTTTTGCCTTCATAATGGAGGACAGAATTAAGCCCCTGAAATAGCCCCTTTTTTTACAGCACATGAATTTGGATTAGTTTTAATGTTTTGTGATTTCCTTTGTTTGAAAATACCAGAACAGTTGGATAGATGTAGGGGCAAATCCTTGAGGGGTGTAATGTTCTAGCTGCACCTTCCTTTTGGGCTGGGCTAGGCTGGACTGCACTGCAGGACTGTAAGCCCTTAAACACAGGTAAAAATCATCTTTCTTCTCTGTACTTGGCCTCCCCTCCCCTGCTTGCCTTCTGGGTTGGGGAAGCAGCTGGAGACAGCAAGAGCAACAGCAGTGGGGAGGGTGCATCCAGGCAGCAACTATGGAGCTTCCCCCATCCCTGGGACAGTGGGGAAAGCAGCAGTGGGGGAAGGGGAGGGGAGTACCCCTGAACAATGATGGGAAGGGGTTGGGGGGGTGGGATTGTTCAGTACTTTCATAGACATTAGGGCTGGAAGGGACCTCACAAGATCACTGGATCCAGCCCCCTGTCCAAGGTGCAGGAAGTCAGCAGAGGTCAAATGATCCCAACAAGATAGGCATCCAAGTGTTTTTTGAAAGTATCAAGTATGTGCCTGCACCACCTCTGGCAGGAGTCTATTCCAGGCTGTCTATTCCAATCACTGTCCCAAATCAATTCGTCCAACTCTTTAAATTACACAGGCCCTGTCCCCTACCTGCGTTGCCACCCTGGCAATGGCTGCCCTACCCTCTGCAGCTCTGGCCCCTAAGCTAACTTAGACCCAATAAAAACTTGTTATTAATGAATTACACATCCTAAAGAGAGATAATTTAATTAGCTATGCATATGTACTAATATGTGAAATAATAGCCCACATCAAGTACAGAGCTGGCCCGGTGCCACAGAGACATGGCATGGGGTGGCTCAAGAAGGATTTCTGGGTGTAATCCCAGCCCAAAATCCAGTTCCTTATTTGGGTCCATATACTCAGCACAGCGGCTGGGGTGGTGTCTGTTGGCAGGCTGGCATGGCCAAACTGTGCTTTAGGCTGGGCAAGTCTCTGGTGAGATGTATCTGGTAGTCTCCTGGTGGCGCAGAGCTATGCTGTGGAGTGACCCAAGCAGAATTTCTAGCCGTAATTCCAGCCCGAAACCCACTTCCTTATTCAATCTATTATACTTAGTACAGTGGGCATGGGGGCTGTCAGTTGGCAGCCTGGCACGACCAAACTGTGCTTTCGGCCAGGTGGGACTGTGGTCAGGGTTCTTTGGGACAGTCTCCCAGTGGCATTGCCGTGAAATTTGAGGTGGTTCAAGAAGTATTTTGCCCCATAATCCCATCCTAATCTGACCTTCATTTAGGGCTCTGTACTTGATGTGGGATATTATTTTACAAATTAATTAGTAGATATGCATAGCTAATGAAATTCTCTCTCTTTAGGATGTGTAATTCATTAATAACAAGTTTTTATTGGGTCTAGATTATCTTTGAAAAAGGAACCAGGAATAAGGAACTGAGAATAAGGAACACAGAACCAGGAACAGGAAACCAGGAATAAGGAACTGGGAATAAGCAACCAACTTCAGCTTCATTGACTATCCAGGTCTTAAAAGCCTCCAAGAATGGAGACTGCACCACCTCTCTGGGTAGCCTGTTCCAGTGCTTCACCATCCTCCCAATGAGAGTTTTTCCTAAAGCCTACCTTAGACTTCCCTTGCTACAACTTGAGACCATTGCTCCCTGTTGTGTCATCTGCCACCACTGAGAACATCCCCTTGGCAGTCACCCTGCACGTAGTTGAAGGCTGTTATGAAATCCCCCTGTGTCTCTTCTCTAGACTAAATGAGCCCAGTTCCCTCAGCCTCTCCTCACAAGTCGTGCCCCAGGCCTCCAACGATTTTTCTTGCCCTCGGCTGGACTCTCCAATTCGTCCACATCCTTTCTGTAGTGAGGGCCCAAAACTGGACACAGTACTGCAGGTATGACCTCACCTGTGCCAAATACAGGGGAATGATCAGGTCCCTGGATCTGCAGTCAGTGCTGCCAATGCAGTACGCCCTTAGCCTTCTTCCCGCCAAGCACCCGCTGATCCCGTAAACGGGCAGCAGCCGTGGAGGCTGCCGTGCCCCCCGGCGCCCCCCTCCAGGAAGACGCACGTCTCAAACTCGGCCTGAGGCGGGTGAAGGCTGCCCCACCCCCGCCCCCTCCCTCCGGCCCAGGCCGGGGTTGGCGGAGCCACCACCCCTCCCACTCTACCAATGCCAGCACGGGGGCGGGGCGGCCAGTCACGTGACACATAGTTCCGCCCCCGCTGTGCCCACGTGGCCGGCTCAGCCCCACGCGCGGTGTATCTCGGGACTACGCGGCCTTTCCGCTCTCGGCTCAGCGCGCGGCGGCGGGAACATGGCGGACGGCGAAGGTAGGACGGAGCCATTCGGGCTGGGCCCCGCTCCCCGCCCCCTTTCCTGCGCCCCGAGTACGTGGCGGCGGGGCGGGGAGGACTCCGGGCCGGGGGTCGGGACCTTGCTCGGGCTCGCAACACCGCCGGCCCCCACCGCGCGGCCTCCTGGTGCGGCGGCGCGTGGCCGCCGCTGCTCTACGGGGGAGAGGGGGTGCGACACGCGCCAGGTGCGCGCGCAGTCGGATCCGCCCCGCCCAGGCCCACGTGGCGCCGCGGCCTTCTCCGCGCTACCGCCCCTGAGGCGGGCGACGGGAGACCCCGTCTCACCCTGAGCCCGGCCTCTCAGCTCGGTGGCCGTGGCTCCTGCCCGCCTGGAAGAGGGGCCGCCCGCAGGAAGGAGCACGTGGTCGGCTTCAGACCAGCCGACGGAAGCTGCTTTTTATGGAGCCTGGGATGGGGAAGCCGGTCCAGGAAGGCCCCGCGGTGGTGAGGAAAGGGGCAGCAATGGTTGTTGAGCCTAAGAGAGCCTCTGAATGGGCTTTAAATGCTGGAGGCTGTGAGTAGAGAGGACTGGTGGGAAAAGCACTGGTCAGGCCCAGTTCCCTGCCCTAGTGATACAAGCCTGTTTGACCTGCCAAGGGTCAGGGGCTTTGGTTCATTGTGGAAAACTAAGCTTCCCTTAAAGGAGGCCACTGGCAACATGTCAACTAATTATTTGGGATGACTAAAAGAAAAGAGGAGGAATGAGAGCACAGATTAATAGCAAGGGCCTGTGTGACACAGAGGCCTGGGCAAGACAGACCCATGGTCTAATCCAGTCAGTGGCAGGTCTTATGTTCTGTAGCAGGTAAAGGACCTGAAAGAAAAATGCAGCCACAGATTTGTTGGAACACTTGGAAAAAACAAACAAACAGGCTAATAAGGGTTCCCAGAGGGGACATGCCAGCCAGTACCCACTGCCCCCTGAGCAATTCCAGGGACCTTGTGGATGCCGACCAGCGAAACTCAACCTATAAATGAGCCACAGTGTGAAAGGAAGAGCCCCACCCTCACCCCAGTTCAGGTTCCTCCATACCATAGCCTTTGTCCTGGTCCTAGAGAGAGCAAAATGGCCTATGGTCTGACCCAGTAAATGTCCATATTTTTAAGGAATCTTAACATAGTGGTTCAGAAGGCAGTTTTCTCTAGTGAGTTTGGATGATTATTTTCTGATGGAGGTGGCTGCTGCATTACACAGTTCCACTCACTTAGGCTTGGGCAGGGTCTGGAGTGAAAGGTAGTGACTGTCTCTCCCTGTTTCTTGTACAGGTTCTGTAGGGAAGAAGCACAAGAAGAAGAAGGACAGGAAATCGCTAGCTGCAGATGATGTTGCTGTAAGTGATGTCTTTATCTTTTTTTTTTTTTTCTTGTCTTGTAGACCTATGTTTGCCTCCAAGCAAGCCTTGGAAGCAAAGCCTTGGTGCCTTGGCTTGGCTCTTGGGGGTAGTTTAGGCAGAGTCATGGAACTTCTTTCATTGTGTTTTCATTTAGGCAGCTGCCCAGAAAAGATTTTTGTCTTCTCTTGCAAACTTGTTAAGCTGTGGATGGTTTTTTAAACAAAGCTGCTTGTGTTTAAACACTTGCAGTTTGAGATTGCAAGCTGTGAGGGGAAAAGGAAAAGCCAGACGGAAAGCAATGCAAGGGGAAACTATTCAAATGGCAGTTCAAGGACCTAATCTGGGATCATATATATGTTGGCTTAAAAGAAAAAGATTGAAGTCTTATCAGTCAGTTGTTCACCTTGTTTTAGGATTGCACTCAAATATTACAGTAAAGAGGGACTGACAAATATGTAGAAAAACAGAACTTGCTGCTCTTACCAGGTGGGAAAGACAATCTTCATCTTGGATTCACTAGGTGTGATAGTATTTTTCCCCCCCAATTTGGGGGGGTGGTATGCTGGCAGCTCTTGCAGCTCTGACTGCAGCTCCAACCCAAGGTTAAGGGTCAGAGTCAGAGCCACAGCAGCCTCTGCCTCCACCCTCCCCTACTTACCATTACAGGCATGGTTCCAGCCCATGTGCTCTATACCCTCGATCTGAATGGGGCTAGAGATGTGCTTGATGGTAAGTGGTAGGGTGGGGCAGAAACTACAGACAGTAGGTAGAGTGGGGTCAGGGAGTGCTGTCACTGAAGGGGGGATGAGTAATTTTCCATGTATAGAATCTAATGGTGGGGGTCATTTTAGATTTGAAGTAGTCTTGGATTTGGATAAATAAGGTAAAATACTGTCCTAACAAACAAATGTTGGTATACTAATGTCTGTGGTTTTATTATGTTCTACTCTCAAGGCATTGGTGTGTCTTGGAATAAAACTGGCTTTTTGAGACTAAAATGGCAGTTGAGGGCCACATAGAGTTGTTTGCATTACAGCTGACTACATTTGATATTTATCCTCATGGATATGGATAACAGTAAAAGGAGAAGGAGATGCTTGTGCTTAAAATTTCTTTTTTAAAAAGTAATTCCCCTAAATTAGCATTTTTCAACATTGAAATAAAGTAAATCCCTTGGCAGGGCTTTCCAGCTTCAAAGCAACTGAGGGCCATGTGCCCTGTTGGCAGCCACAGGCATGACAAGCTGCACACCCCAAGTGCATAGGTGCGCCCTGCCCCACCTTCAGTGGCCTTTGGGCTCACTTCTGGCACTGCCCTGCATTGTGGCTCCAGACTGCCAACTCCCTTGGCATTGTGGGCTGCACTGGGGTAGGGGACATGCAGCAGAAGCTGGGGGAAGGAGGGGAAGCCCAACACCCTGGCTGCTGCTGCAGTTTGGAACAATAGGGGAAGTGGTAGCTGGGTGAGATGCCAAGGTTAACACCTCATAGGTTGCATGTGAACTGCCAGTTGGCCAGCACTGCCTTATGGGATTAGGGTTTAGTCTCTCTTCATGAATTCACTCCTATTATCTACAGCCTTGAAAAATAGAAGTTTTTCTTTTCTTAAATTATGTACACTAAAAAAATTTAGATTAGCTGTGATCTCTGCAGTAGAGAAGCTAACTAAGTCTAGCCATCTATTTGATAATGCCTCCAATAAACCGAAGTTATTTCCGTTAAATGAGATGGGGAGTAACTTTGTTTTCATGTTTTTCTTTAAAATGGGCCATTTATAATTAAAATAGAAAATTGTTGGTCTATATTAAGGCCTAAACTAAAAATAATTTATTAAAATTTAAATTAGTGAAAGCAATATTGAAGCTATATATTTGCTGTCGAAGTTGTTTGGTTTTTTTAAGCCAAAATGCAGACTTAAGAGGAAGTCATTGACAAGTATCTAGAACTAAGATGATGTTTAGTGCTAAACTAGCTTTGGTTAGTGGTAGGCTTTCTTTCTATGGATAAGGAGAGAATGTTTTCTTCTTTTCAGTTTATTCAGCTGGTTCAGCTAATGACCACTTTAATTAAAATTGGGGAATCAGCTGTTGCAACAGATGTTAATATATACATTTGTTAGATTTGTTTAATTTATTTTCTCACATTGATAACTTTGCCTTACTAAAATCATTACAAAAGGCAATTTTAATGCATTTTAATTGAACTTCAACTACTGTCCAAAAATAAAGTGCTAGGACCTGTGAATGAAAACTAATTGTCTGATAAGCTGGACATCATTTACAGTTTTTCCCAAATGTCATCTCTGCTCTTTTATTATATATCAGTTTATTTCAATATTTACTACAATTTGAATGTTCCTTTCCTAAGGGAATAAATCAAGTACAAAATCTAAAAACAAAATTAAATTGATTTAAATCAGCATTCTCGCTTACTAAGGTAAATCGTGATTGCAGTTGCTCATTTACATCAATTTGTTTACATATTCTTGCCTGACAGTTGCTAAAGCTTTTTAAATGTCTTATTACTAACTTATGAACATTTACAAGGAAATTCTACAGACTTTGGAGGATACTGCCTGTCAGTTCTAATTCTCTGACTTAGTATTTCAATGTCTCCTCAGGATATACAGTATACAGAGGAATTTTTCATCAAGCCAGAATCCCGGGTGGCTCAGCTGGAGACATCTCACTGGCCCTTGCTGCTGAAGGTAAGGAGCATGACAGAAAAGTCTAGGCCAGTTTAGGGTATACTCTTTCTGATTGTATACAATAAGCACCACTAGGTCTTGTCTTTCACATGTGTTTTTAGTGTGCTGGCAAAGTAATGTCCATGGGAGCTTAGAGCTGACTAACCCCTCTGTGTCGTGTAAAACTGTTCTCTTGCCTTGCCCATAAATGTGCCCGCTAGGAACTTCCCTGTCCCTTCTCTCTACTCCTGGAGTGATGGTTCCATGGGGCTTCCATGGACTTCCTAGTTCTGGGTATGAAAGCTTAGATGCACTGGATTAATTGTCTTGTAGTTTGTTCGGAAAGCTTTTCAGTTGTTTCTGCCAAAGGCTGTGCTTTTCCTAGCTGCTCAGTATTCTTACTGCTATTGGAAAGCTCAATGTCTACATATGCCAGTTTTCAGTTAGCTATAATTCATATTTAATCAAACTCTAATTCACGTATCTAGTAGCGGAGTCCCAGGACCAAAATATTAAGTTTTCAGGAACGTTTTTTCCATTTTGTTTGAATTTTATAGAATTTTGACAAGCTCAATGTGAGGACTGCGCACTACACTCCCCTTCCATCTGGTTCTAATCCACTGAAGAGAGAACTTGCCGAGTATGTTAGGTAAGCAGTTTTCCCTGTAGGAAAACAGGGCTGTTCCTTCTCTTTGTTTGTGTTGTACATGAATCTGCTGATTGCCTGGTTCAGGGGTTGAAAACTTCTTGCTACCACAGGTTGCTGCTTGTAACCCAGCCCCTGCAACAGGATGTACCCTACACCTGGGAATAGAGGGAAAAAGGCAGTTGCTAGGACCCTGGAAGCACTTTGTCTTGCTGTGGCTGGAGTGCATTGCTGATTGCCTTGGCTATTGCAGTTGTTTAGAGTGATGCTAATAGTACCAAGGTCACAGGTTCAATCCCTGGTTGGACTAGATGATCTCCTGAAGTATTTTCTAGCCTTAATTCTCTAGGAAATGTTCAAGGGCTGGATCCAGGATGTAGGTTGCACACTCCTGATGTAGTTCCAGAAACTGTTGCTTCTCTCCAGTGTTGCTGGATGTTTAAAAATCCTCTTTAAACTTTCAGCAGATTCATAATCATTAAAGCTGTCATTAGAACAATTTTAATAGCATTTTTGATACAGCCACAAAAGCAAACTTCTGTAGAGTTGAAGGTAGGTAGATGGACTTCCCTTTGAAGGTACAGCTTCTGTAGCAGTTAATTTGGTCAAGTTCTGCTTATTGGTAAGTGCTCTTGAGGACAGGAAGATCAAGATTTCCAAGACCCAGGAGCCTGAAATTGGGTTTCTGGCTAAGTGGGTTGTCTTTTCAAAGAGCTGTGCACTAAGCAGCCTCCACTAGTGTGGTGAGAACTTGCATGCTTAACACTTTTTATAAATAGGCCACTTATTTAGAGGTTCCTGTCTTTGAAAATCTTGTATATACGCTGCAAATGTATGACTGCTTTGAAAGCCAAATGTTGGTTAAGCAGGGGTGGGGTAGCAGCTGATGTTAGTGGTTCTAAAGATGTATAATTTGTTTCACTGTAGGTCGGGCTTCATTAACCTTGATAAACCGTCCAACCCTTCTTCCCATGAAGTAGTTGCATGGATCCGACGCATTCTTCGGGTTCAGAAGACGGGGCATAGTGGGACACTAGACCCTAAAGTAACTGGATGCCTGATTGTGTGTATTGAGCGAGCAACACGATTGGTCAAATCCCAGCAGAGCGCAGGTATGTTTTATTTTATTTTATCTTATTTGGATGAAAACTGAAAATTTTAGAGCAGATGGCTTTATTTCTAGCTTGTTAAAAGCCTACTTCTAGGGCAGGTTGCTAAGCAACATTAGAGGCTAGGATGAATTATGAGCCCCAAACGGTGGCAGATAATAGTTCTTAGGAAAACATGCAGTATTACAGCACATCCCATTACACGAACAGATTTCAGGAGAGCACAGCATGTTTAACTTACAAACTAAAGGTTAACCTGCCCTATGGGTTTACAAAATAAAACTTGCTACACAAGAAACCTGCAGCTTGGCTTCCTTTGTCAGATGAAATATGGGTGTGTACCATTTGGTAAAGGTGGTAATTAAGCAGTTGTGCCTCTAGGTATTTGAGTTACGGTGCCACCTGCCTGGTGGTAAACAGTAAAACGCAAGTGGCTGCTCCTGACTACTCTTCTGTCGTTCTTCCAGGCAAAGAGTATGTGGGAATTGTTCGGCTGCACAATGCTATTGAAAGCGAGACTCAGCTTGCCAGGGTAAGTCTCTGTGCCACAAACCAAAACATACACTGAATACTTAATGCAGCAAGCAGCTTATGTGGGAAACACTGAGGAGCTGGTGGAGAACAGTTTTTTAACATTGTGATATAGAGAACATCTTGTTCTCACAAGACTCCAGTTTAATAACACAGATTTTTCTAAGAGTTAACATTAAACGCAATTTGTTGCTTGCAGCATAGTCATCGGTAGTCATTGTGGTCTCCATACTTTATAGCTGCTTGGTCTTTTAAGCTTTATCCATCCTTTCTAGCAAAGGGGTGTGTTCATCTCGTCCTTGTGCCCTGAATGCGGAGGCATATACGGTATGTGAAGTGATGATGAAGTTTATCCATTCTCTGAGTGCTGCTGCACTGCCCCCCTGCGACACCCAGGTCCCTGTTCTAGGGGCTGTGTGCTGTGCAGCCTCCAGATTCCCTGCAGCCTCTCAGTGTTCTACTGGGGGCTGTTGGCGTGTCTGGATGGCTGCCTGCAGGAGTGAAGCAGAGCAGCAGAGCTGGAGCCTCTCTCCATAGGGAGCTTCATCTCAACCAAGATGAGGGATGCTGTCTGATCACATACTGCTGCCTAGCAAAACATCCCAGTTCTACCTCTTATCAACCCCATCAGTGACTGAAATAGTGGTTGTCATCAAGCATGGTGGGTATCTGACCAAATGGGCTTGATTAATGAAATATGAGCAGACCACCTGAAGCCTGCAGTTCTCTTGATATTCAAGTGACCTAATTGTCTCAAGTGTTTGCGTCTTAAATGTTACTAACTCTAAATGTGAGTTACGCAGCATTGAGGGCTGTCCATTCTTCTGCTTCTCCCCCTAGGCAATAGAAACTCTGACAGGTGCACTGTTTCAGCGTCCTCCCCTCATCGCTGCTGTAAAGAGGCAGCTGAGAGTCCGAACCATCTATGAAAGCAAACTAGTGGAATATGACCCTGAGAAGAGATTAGGTAAAGTCGTGCTCTCTCTTTCATATCTTTTTCTGAGCGAGCTACTTAAGGGGGCCCGCTTTTCTTTTGGATGAGACTGGTGTGCAGGTGTTTGAAGTCCCCTTCTGAAATCCAAGTCTTGTGAGATAACATCCTAATTTGAAATGGAGGTAGGTGTTAAGACTGGATTGTTGAATGGGCTGTACTGTGCCACAGTCTGGTAAGGGAGGAAACAGTGTCCCTTGCTGATGTTACTGAGGGAATATGCTTTATCTTGTATGATGATTTCTGTTAATGACAAATAGAATTTCTGTGTGCCTCCTTCCCTAATGGATAAAATTCTTCACTGTCCAGATATATACCTTAGCAAGATTTATCCTTGCATTACATTTTTTTTTTCAGTGTTGAAGTGTCAATACTTCTTGCTGAGCTCCTTTTTGAAGAGCCAAATGATGTAAAATAGATTGCAGTAGCACTATGTGCAAAGATGACTTACATCTATCACCCAATACTGATGGCTGTTTCTGGAGTCCTGAATATGGAGCATCTCTGTACTTTAGTTGTCCTGGCTTTAGAGAATGGTGGCTAGGTTTGTCTGAATTGGAAAGGCAAGTGTGTTTATATGGATATCTCAATGTTCTTCTCTGCCCTTGGTCCCAGGCATCTTCTGGGCAAGTTGCGAAGCTGGCACTTATATTCGAACACTGTGTGTCCACCTTGGCCTCCTGCTGGGAGTCGGAGGCCAGATGCAGGAGCTCCGTCGAGTGCGCTCAGGAATCTTGGGGGAGAAGGTAAGGTGTTACTGCTGCTTATGCTATAAACTTATGCTATAAACTGTTCCTCCCCAAAGTGTTGAGTTCAGGTCAGGGCTGCTGCCCCTGTTCTGGTAATTAAACTTTGGGACAGTGAATGACTGGCGAATGTGCCAAAGTGATGGGAAATCTTACTTCTTGCTGCTCCATTCTCCAGCCCACAAAACTGTCTCCTCTGAATTCAGCTGCATGAGCTTTCTGCTTGCGTTCTGCCTTCGGGTAGTGACATATCTTATGCATTGCATTTAAAAGGGCACCTCTTTGTAATATTTAAACATTACTTTGAAAGTGATATAAAAACTATAGATAGACCAAAAAGGTAAAGAGAGTTTGGATAACTTTTGTTTCCGGAGCAAGTTATCTGAAGTAAGTCTCTGAATATAGGCATTTCTCCAAAAGAGCTTGTGCTTAGGGATGCACTGGTGGGTTTTTTTGGGCCAGTACCAATGGCTGATTTTTTTTAAGGAACCTTATCAGCTGATACTGATCCAGTTCTGATATACAGCCTCACAGCTTGGAGACCAGCATCAGGCTGATAACGTCTGGTGAGGGGAAGAGGGTGTGGGAAAAGAAGGCATGTCGGGGGGCGTGGATTGAGGCCCCTGCAGTGAGAGGGAGTGGGGCAGAGGCAGGTGCTGTTCAGTGGTGGCAGGGTGTGGAACTGCGTAGGGCAAGGGCGGGCTGCCGCTGTGTTTGGGGAGGGCAGTGGTGCTGGAAGCAGGGCTACGGCGGGGGCTACAGCCACCCCAAAATTCACTGTATACCTCCCCAAATCCCCTCTTCCAGTACTGCCATCACACAACCCAGCCCAGTCCCTGGCCCCAGCCCCGCAGTGGCAGCCTGCCCCGCACAAATCCAGGGGGTACACACCCCCATGCCCTTCTGGGGTGTATGCAGTGGTGGGAGCCGACCCCTATGCACCTGTCCCAGATCCGTTCCCTCCCTCACCTCGGGGGCCTTGATCAGCACCCCCCATGTCCCTCCCCTTCCCCCACACGAGACTTACCAGCCCAACACTGGTCTCCAAGCCCCATATATGCTGAGGCTATGCGCATGCATGGGACACTTTTCAGCCACCTCAGGCAAAAGAAGCCAGTTGCAAATATTTTTAATTTTCCCTATATCAGTCCTGATCTGATACGGGACCAATGTATCGGTGTTCCTCTACTTGTACTTAATGCCTTATATTGTAGTATACCTGTTGCTGTTTCTGATCTCTTACTTTAGACCATTTCATCACTGTTTTGCCTTTGATTTAGGAAGCATAGGTAGCTCAGTCTTCTGTTGTTTGATCTTTCATGACTGGAAATCCAGGTTTACATGTGGGTTAGATCACAAATTAAATGAATTCTATTTCCAGCAAGCATGAATGCTAACTTGCGGTCAGGCACATCCCAGAACTGCAGTAGCAGGGCCAGGGCTGAGGGATTTTTGTCCCTTACGTAGGATATGTTTGCTTACCTGCTTTGTTCAAAGCTGTTGCCAGTTTTGTCCCTGAGCCCTTTTTTCAGAAATTTGGGATTTATCCTGACTTCAGCCTGCTCCTCGAGACTAGTGTTGTCTGCATTCATTCAGGTGTGTCTTTTATATTGCTGGCTGACTTAAGGGTTGATGGAATGGGAAATGTCTCTTTGCAGGACAGCATGGTGACCATGCATGATGTGCTAGATGCTCAGTGGCAGTATGACAACAACAAAGATGAGAGTTATCTGAGGCGGGTTATCTTCCCCTTGGAGAAGTTGCTAACTTCACATAAGCGGTTGGTGATGAAAGACAGTGCGGTGAGTTCAAAGGCAGCTGTGGAGATTGCTGACCCCATCCCTCTTGGATAGTGAGAAGTCGAGGTTGGGGAATCTGATGATAATCTAGATGCTTATGGACAGCAACCAAAACTGCTTTCAAAGGGTTAGCTGTGGGAGATAGAGTTGATGCAAGTCCCACCTGAGAAAGATGGGCAGTGTGCAAGATGACTTTTTCATTTAAAAAAACAAAAACATGTTCCAAGCCAAATCCATTCGTCATTCAAGAACCATATGTGGCCATACTACTGGCAAACCTATTCCAGTGGGGCTTCAGATGCTTCCAAATCATTTGGCGGGCATCCTACATGGAAGCCCAAGCCCAGAGACTTGGGGTTCAAATGCCCCCGAGTTTCACTTGCCCTCAGCCATACAGCTGCAGGAGCAAGCTAGGGAGGAGTCTCCCATTTCCATAAAGGGCATAAAGCCAAGATCTTGCCACTGGAAATGAAAGTGGGAGATTAACTATACATTACCTCCAGGAGTACTACCCCATGCCAAAAAAAATGTATGCCTGGTGACTAGGAAATCTGCCTTAGTGGTCACGGTATTTCAGGTCTGCACTTGATCTGAGCCAAAAGGCCACCTGCTCACATCTTATTTTGCTCCAGCTAGTGGAGGCTACTCTATACAGAGCATTCCAGGGCTCCTTTTCACTAGTTTCCATAACAGGTGGGTGAGGGAACATTATTGTACAAGGTGTTGCTTGTGTATGGAAGTTGAAATGGCTGGATAACTTTGCAGTGGCAGTGTTTCCTTTGTTGCTTAGGACCACACTGCTTTTTATGCTAAGCGACCTATTCTCTTCCCTTACCTTTCCAGGTTAATGCCATCTGCTATGGAGCCAAGATAATGCTTCCTGGTGTACTGAGGTACGAAGATGGCATTGAAATTAATCAGGAAATAGTTGTCATCACTACTAAAGGGGAGGCCATCTGCACAGGTAAGAGATCACTGATCTTCCAGCTGCCAGGCTCACTGTTTTGAAGTAAATCTGGAAGGTTTTCGCTAGCATGTTAGTAAAGTTGCAGCAGGCATAGGAGTTGAGTAAAATGTGTGCATATTAGGCAAACTCACCATGGACAAGTATTTTAAACCCTGTTTCTTGGTAACAATGACAGGATGTTAGGGCTGCCAAATCAATGATGACAACTAAAAAGTAAAAGTCTAGTATAGTAACTGAAAATAGGTTGATTGCAAAGTGGTCATCAGCAGACTTCATGATCCCATTACTTGTCTGTTCCTTTGTTGTCTCCCTTGTGTGGCGAAATGCCGGGCTAGCGGCTCCGGCACCGCTTAGGGGAGCCGCGGGCTTTGCGGAGTTGTGCGAGCGCGCGGCTTGTGGGGCGGAATTGAGGTAGCTCTTAGCCGCCCTCGAGGTTCGCCGAGTTGGCACAAGTAGACGACTTAGAGTAAGTAGTTAGTGTCTCTTAATCTATAGGGTGTCCGTTGGTTCACGAGGTTCCAGAGCCAGCCCTTGCGTTCCAACAGTGGAACTAGTCCAAAGCTAGGTGCGGCTGCCGACTCCTTAAGTCCCAGAACTGGTCAACGGCTCATAATTGGGAAACACAAAGCAATACTGTAACACAGTGAATCGTTGTCAGTTGTCGGATTTCTGAGGCCTTTATCTTCGCTGGGATACGCCCAGGCGGGGAGGCTGAGAACCGGTCTGCGGGGTGATCAGGCCCACAGAGTTTTCCAGTTGTCGTCTCTGCTGCTTCCTGCTTTTTTGCCTCTTTTATAAATGTTTATTGGACTGCCTCTATGACACTAACTATAGTATACAGATAGGATAATTTTCTTTTACATAATTATTGCTAGGCAGATTTTCTACATAAGTTTCATTTCTGCAAAAATGACACTTTTAGATAAGAAATGAAATTTACAGAATGCGCATGTGTAGCTTAATGCCAGTGGAGAAAAGTACAAAGCATTCATTTTGATTAACAGTCCACTTCAAGGTTACATAAATGTGAGAGTGCCGCGCGGCAGTTACACAAAAAAAAGAGAAAATAATATAAAGTCTTTGCTAAAAACTATAAGACAGTTACATGCCCCCGTGCCGTGGGGCAGTGAAACATTTATGTAGTGGTCTCATTTAAAAATGGGTTGATGGTGAATAGTTCTTCTTCGTTAGGTTCATTAGAAAGTTTGGTATAGACAAAGGCACTTACAGAGTTTATACGATTTTGGATATACTTCATAACACAAGAACAAATACAAAAGAAAATGATAACAGGTACAAATACTAAGAGGAGTGCTGAAAGTAGGTTAGATAGCCAAGATGAAATATTAAAACCTAGTGCATTAAAGACTTGAGAAAGTAGACTGTTGCCAACGCCAGCGATGCCGTTGACACGGGTAGCTATTTTGCGAATACTATTAACCTGTTGGTTAAGTGGAATGGAAACATTTGGAATTGCAATGCAACATAGGTCATTAGATAGGTGTAATAACTAGGAACAGGAAAACAGAGTGTGTCACTAATGATAGACATAGCATGGTGGGCATTAGCTTGTAGCTATAGTTCATTTACGGGAATCTTTAGGCGTGACAGCTGGTGTTGTATAGTGGTTACGACAGTGATGCGCAGGGGTAGTGTTAACGGAATGATGAATAGGCTCGCCGACGTATTGCGTTAGCAGGGAATACAGCCACTTCTTCGGAGGAGTGGTTTCTACGGAGTCAAGGCGCGTATACAAGATGGGTGACGAAGGTTTCCCGAACGGCTGTCCCATACGATACACTTGCCTGTAGAGAAAATAAACTGATTAAGGCAGGGTATAAAAGCTATATACAGAATAATAGCTAGTCTTTTATCTCGGAACGACGACTCAGCCAATTATGATGGGCTAATAATGTCTTATTGGGCGTGTCAGTTTTAACGTGATAAGTGTTTGGGTAGGTTCCTGCAGATTGTATTGTTCCTTGGTATAGAAGCTGTTTCTTTTCGTTAGGCCCTGGTATGGCTACCCAGACAAGTTCCTCCGGCTGGAATCGAGGCTCCCACGGTTCTGGTGTTTCTTGCTTTCTGTCAGTCCATAACGACTTGTCTTCATTTAGTTGGATCAGAATTTGTGGTAGGCGGCTCGTCCAATTTGAATATGTGCCGTTTCCGGTTAGACGGAGTTTTTCTTTGAGGATGCCTATGAAACGTTCAACGACGCCATTCGACTGTGGGTGATAGGGGATGTGAGTGTGCCAGACGATATTATAGGTGTTGCAAAAAACTGCTAGGGCCTTTGACGTAAAGGGTGGTCCCCCATCAGATTGGATCTCATTTGGCACTTGCCAGAGGCTCATGGCCTGAAGTAGTGCAGAACAGACGGTTTTAGCGGTGGTCTTCGTAAGCGGGATGCATTGCAATTGTCTGGTGCCTAGATCGACTAGGACTAATGCCTTAGCCTGACGTTTGACTCCAGGGAGTGGTCCCATGAGATCAACTTGCCATGTCTTTCCTGGGGAAAAGTACTTTGGGTCATATGCTTGTTTGGCCGATGCGGTTGGCGTAGTCTTGACTTTATTACATATATAGCAGGTTTGACTTCGTGCCTTCCAATCTTTAAGTGTGATGGTAAATGGTGGCGTTTCAGCAGTTACTCGCTTCCATTTGAGATGAGCTTTGTTGGGGCTGATATGGCCCCAGAACTCATGTAGCCATTGCACTAAGTGTTGATTATTGACATCTGTCTTAGTGAGGATGGCTGCTGCGGCCACTGCTGGAGAATTGCAGTACCCTTGGGGACAGACGTTCCATTTAAACATTTGTCCATTTACACACATGTTAAGTATCCCGACGTCATCGATAATAGGGATAGAGAAGAACATGTTTTTGAGGTCTAAGGTACTTCCAAACCAGGGGGTTGCCTGGTAGGCTATCATTTCACTTAAAGTCTGTGGTAGCGTCTTAAGGCTGGGCTGCGATAAAGGTTCTACTTGCTTGTTGGCACGACGATAGTCAACTACGACTCGAGCTTCGTTAGGGCTTCCGGGTTTTGCAATGCCCCATGCAGGTGATAGAAACTTAGCATGTGAAATTTTGGAAATACGGCCTGCTTCTTGTAGTTCGTTGAGAAGCTTCTGGAGTGACTCTCGAAGATGTGACTTTGTAGGGATGGGTGTGTAGCGCCACGACAGGTGATTGATGACTTTCGGCGTATGGGGTGCGATGCTCGATGTTTTACAGGGTTCAACTGGAAATGCTTGTAAAAGTGTAGGCTTGAGATTAAATTTGAGGATCTCTGAGACACCGAGTAGGTTGACATCTCCTATCGCTGCTACGAACGACTTTCCTGTTGGGTGCTGTACACAACGGCCTAACGTGACACTGGCGACGGAGTTTAGGCCTTGTACGTGGATTCTTTTTTTAAGCGGGGTGTGGGGGGTAGATAGTTGGATGACTGAAATTTGTGCTCCGGTGTCTAGGAGGAACTTAATTGCTATTGCCATCTTGAGGCCTAGAGGGCCTTTATCGGATGAGTTGCTTTTGATGTAAATAGTTGCATAGGGGCGTTGATCATGCAGTTGTTGAGGTTCGCCACCGAGGTTAACTGCCTCGGTGGCTTCTACTCGTTTTTTGGCTTTGACTGGCGGTTAGGATCCCATCCTAGTTTGATGGCGAGGGTTAATTGCTCTCCCTCTGATAACTTTCGGAGAGTCGCTTTATCTAGCCCGGATCGCCCCAATAGGAAGCCGAATCTTGCTCGCTCTAATGGCGTTCGAGTAGGTGGTCCTTGGGCTGGTGGTTGTTGTGGCAAATTATGAGCAGAGGGATGACTTGGCTGTTGAATTGAGGGCTGTGTCCATACTGGTTGAGTTGTAAGGGCTGCTGGGGGAAATGGAGAAGACGACTGAGATACAACTCCGGTGGGTGAAAAAGACTGCGGTTCTGCGAGTAGAGCAAATCGTTTTAATGTTTGACTGGCAGGGGAGTCTAGTTGGCGTTGTAAATGAAGAACAGTACTGCTAGGCTTGCCGACAGCAGTAATCATTACTAGGCGAGCTGCTTGCCCAAACCCGGCTCCATAAACTTGGTATGCTTCTTCTACTCCCTCTAGGGTAATTGGGACTTTACTAGGATCTGGTAGGTACTTATGTGGCCACTTGTCTATAGTGGTCCTGAAATCTGCGCTGCCAATTTGGTTTTCTCTAGGATCCCATCGCAGGAAAGAGCAGCCTATCATGGCATAAATAAGTGACAAAGCTCTTGGTTGTTCAAGTAGAGTAGAGAGTCCGTCATGGATTCTATAGGGACAGTTGAGAAGTGCCCCGACAGCTAGGGCAGCCGGCGATAACACTGGTAAGTCTTCTACATCTAGAATTTCGGTATTCACGCAGATTCCTCCACTCCACTGGGATTGTTGCATTAAAAATCGCGCTTCTGTCTTGTCCAGTGTCTCCATAGCATGTACGACTACGAGACGGCCTAACCAGATGGCGGGGGTTTCATCTGGGCCAATTCGTGTATCTAAATAGAGTTCTCGTAACTCGCTTTGGTCGCGCGTTCTGAAGACGATGGTTGTACGTTCTGTTTTCATGGGGTCGCGCTTTCCCTTAGTTTTGTTATTTTCTGTATGTCGTTGGTTGCTCTCACCCTCGTTTTCTTCTTTTATACTTTCTTCTCCTTCTCCCCTTTCGCTCTCCTCTTGCTCCCCTTCATCTCTAGAAAATGGAAGTGTGTCATCCTCCTCTTCATCTTCTTCAGTAATAACTTTTCGAGTCCGGGTAGTAACAGGCAAGGCAGCTCTTCGAGTAACAGCTGGTAAAGTAGTTTTTCGGGTGGCAACTGGTAAGACGGCTAATGGCGGAGTTGTCAATGGTAATGGTGGATAAATTGACGATATTAGCGTGGTAGTAGTAGCAGAAGGGTTAAGTTCTGTAGTAACGACAGCGGCTAGTGGTGCGGCGGCGGCTGGCGGTGCGACGGCGGCGGCTGGCGGAGCGGCGACTGGCGGCTGGCGGCGGAGCGGCGACTGGCGGCAGGGCGGCTGGCGGCGGAGCGGCGACTGGCGGCAGGGCGGCTGGCGGCGGAGCGGCGACTGGCGGCAGGGCGGCTGGCGGCGGAGCGGCGACTGGCGGCAGGGCGGCTGGCGGCGGAGCGGCGACTGGCGGCAGGGCGGCTGGCGGCGGAGCGGCGGCTGGCGGCGGAGCGGCGACTGGCGGCAGGGCGGCTGGCGGCGGAGCGGCGGCTGGCGGAGCGGCGGCTGGCGGCGGGACGGCGGCTGGCAGAGCGATGACGGCGGCTGGCGGGACGGCGGCTGGCAGAGCGATGACGGCGGCTGGCGGGACGGCGGCTGGCAGAGCGATGACGGCGGCTGGCAGAGCGATGACGGCGGCTGGCAGAGCGATGACGGCGGCTGGCGGAGCGATGACGGCGGCTGGCGGAGCGATGACGGCGGCTGGCGGAGCGATGACGGCGGCTGGCGGAGCGATGACGGCGGCTGGCGGAGCGATGACGGCGGCTGGCGGAGCGATGACGGCGGCTGGCGGAGCGATGACGGCGGCTGGCGGAGCGATGACGGCGGCTGGCGGAGCGATGACGGCGGCTGGCGGAGCGATGACGGCGGCTGGCGGGACGGCGGCTGGCAGAGCGATGGCGGTGACTGCTGGCGGAACAATAGCAACGACTGGGGGGTAGAGGAGCTTTGCGGCGGTGTTAACTGGAGGGTTAGGCTCTGAATACGGAGGTGGTTCCTTATATTCAGTTAGTGTATATTCTGGAGCAGTTGGAGTAGTTGGGGGAAGGCATGGAAGTAACTTCGCTTCCTTTAAGCACTCAGGGCTCTCTTCTGGGTTGGTCAGCATGCTTGATGCCTTTGCGGCTGCTAGTTCTGTGGCATTGCGGCATGCAGTGTGGAGCTGCGGCTCTAAGTCTCCTATAGCTCCTACAGCATTTATGAAGTGTCGCAACAAAACTTCTGTCACTCTACTGGGAATTATTTCTGTTTTGTTAAAGAGTCTTTTCTTGGCTCCCCTCTCGGCTTCTAGTTCGCGGCGGCAGCGGACTAGACTATCATAAGCCTTCCCAGTTTCAGGTATTCGCTGGGGGTTAATTTGGCCGGGGGGGTGCTTTCCTATGACATTATGAAGGAGCCCTAGAATAGAGGCTTGTTCTTCACTGGCCGGTGACGCATCTCCTTTAGAAGGGAGAATACCTGCAAGGGCTCCGTTTCCCCCTGCATTTGTTGGGGAAAATATGACTTTGGGGGCGGCCATTACACACCCCAGGGCAGCAGCAGCTAGTGAGCATGTCCAGATTCTGCTTCCTGGTTCGTTCACCCAAATGCGACCAGAGATTTGAGTCTTAGGGTCGCTATCGCCTGCCGCATGATAGGCAAGATGATTCCAAAGATCATCAGAGGTTAATGGGGGTGAACGGTGTCCCAGTCGCCAGGGACACATGCAGACTAGCATGGCCGGATCGTCTACTTGGGATCCTGTTCGTGACGCCATGTGGCGAAATGCCGGGCTAGCGGCTCCGGCACCGCTTAGGGGAGCCGCGGGCTTTGCGGAGTTGTGCGAGCGCGCGGCTTGTGGGGCGGAATTGAGGTAGCTCTTAGCCGCCCTCGAGGTTCGCCGAGTTGGCACAAGTAGACGACTTAGAGTAAGTAGTTAGTGTCTCTTAATCTATAGGGTGTCCGTTGGTTCACGAGGTTCCAGAGCCAGCCCTTGCGTTCCAACAGTGGAACTAGTCCAAAGCTAGGTGCGGCTGCCGACTCCTTAAGTCCCAGAACTGGTCAACGGCTCATAATTGGGAAACACAAAGCAATACTGTAACACAGTGAATCGTTGTCAGTTGTCGGATTTCTGAGGCCTTTATCTTCGCTGGGATACGCCCAGGCGGGGAGGCTGAGAACCGGTCTGCGGGGTGATCAGGCCCACAGAGTTTTCCAGTTGTCGTCTCTGCTGCTTCCTGCTTTTTTGCCTCTTTTATAAATGTTTGTTGGACTGCCTCTATGACACTAACTATAGTATACAGATAGGATAATTTTCTTTTACATAATTATTGCTAGGCAGATTTTCTACATAAGTTTCATTTCTGCAAAAATGACACTTTTAGATAAGAAATGAAATTTACAGAATGCGCATGTGTAGCTTAATGCCAGTGGAGAAAAGTACAAAGCATTCATTTTGATTAACAGTCCACTTCAAGGTTACATAAATGTGAGAGTGCCGCGCGGCAGTTACACAAAAAAAAGAGAAAATAATATAAAGTCTTTGCTAAAAACTATAAGACAGTTACACCTTGAATCCTTGAGGTAGACAAGGATTATTGTGATGACTGTTCATCTGCTACTGTGCTGGGTGCTGAGATGTGTGGTATGTGAAGTAATGATGAAGTTTGTCCATTCTCTGAGTGCCTCTGCACTGCTTCCTGCAACACCCAGGTCCCTGTTCTAGAGGCTTTGTGCTGTGCAGCCTCCAGATTCCCCCTAGTCTCTCAGTGGTTTACTGGGGGCTATTCATGTGTCTGGATGGCTGCCTGCAGGAGTGAAATGGAGCCAGCAGAGCTGGAACCTCTCTATGCGGGGGCTTCATCTTGGCCAAGATGAGGGGTGCTGTCCTATCACATACTACTGCCTGGTAAATAGTTCTCTGCATGCCAAAAAACCTGGTGTAAAGAAATAGATAAGCTGTAGATGGCAGCTGACCTACTGTGAATGGTTGCATTTCTGTGCTTTATACTAAAGCATCGTTTCAATGGACACTGCACAGGAAGTAAACACCAAGGTTCCCCATGACTGAAACAACACGTGGGGTTGATCAGTGCAAGTGTGTTTTTATTGTGCACATATCCTATCTCCTGTACAGTACACCTCCAAGTAATGTGACTAACCCTTATTAGTCGGTGTATCCCATGTATTCTGTAATACTTACTCTTCAGTGTAGCCAGTGGGGTTGAGCCTGGTTACAGACTTGGGGAAACTGAGCTAGGTCTCTTAACCCAAGCAGTTAGAGCTTCCTGCTTTTAGTCTTGGGATCATAGTTGTTTCATCTTCAGTAGACTATAAATCTATACCCTTTGGCTTCCATGATCACAGTCCGTTCTTTGGTGAGAGAGGCAGTGGTCTGCTGGAAAGAGACAGCCTCCACCTCACTGCACTGGGAAGGAGGCTCTTCTCAGCCAGACTGGGTGACCTGCTTGACCGAGTTTTAAATGAAGTCCGCTGGGGGAAGAGGGGACTACTACCACAGCAAGCCCACTGGGCAACTTTTGCAAATTCAGCAGGCTATGGCACTCAAGGGAACCCACCCCTACCCCAGCCCTGGAACAATGTGTAGGAAAGACTAGGGCCCCCAATAGGACACTTATGTGCCTGTACACCAATGTCAGGAGCTTGGGGATCAAACGGAAGGAACTGGTCCTCCTGCTAAACAAAAATTACTATGATCTCATAGGGATAACGGAGACCTCTTGGGACTCCACCTATGACTGGGCCACAGGTATAGATGGCTATACCCTGTACAGGAGAGATCGGTAGACAAAAGGGGCAGGGGTGTATCTGTCTACATCAAGGAAAGCTAACATTGGCATGCAGGGTGGACAACTGGAGACTCTCTGGGTTAAAATCCATGGTGAACATGGCACAAGGGGACATAATGGTAAGAGTCTACCACAGACCTAACCAGGAATGAACTTGACCAGGATTTCGCCAAGGAACTGGCTGAGGCTGCACGCTCCCAGTGTATGGTTGTCATGGGAGACTACAACTACCCAGATGTTTCGTGGCCTAATCCAAATGGTTGCAAAGCTTCCTCGTGTGTGGATGAGCTCTATCTGACTCAAGAAGTCTGTGGACCGATGAGAGACAAAGTGCTGCTTGGTGTGGTACTGGCAACGGGGGATGATTTAATCAGCGACCTAACGATCGAAGGAGAGCTGGGAGACGGCAACCATGAGCTGATCACCTTCACCATCCACTGTAAAGCTGGCAAGTCAGTCAGCAATACAAAAGTCCTTGACTTCAGGAAAGCTGACTTTGACAAGCTCAGGAGGCCCTAAGGGACCACGACCTGAAGGGGAGGGGAGTTCAGTACAAGTGCTTGCTCCTCAAGGGAGTGATCCTGGAAGTCAAAGGAGTGATCCTGGAAGCACAAGCAATGTCTATCCCATCTCAGAGGAAAGGCAGCAAAAGGGGACAGCAGCCCCCTTGGCTCTGCAGAGAACTTGTGGACCTCCTGCATCTAAAAAGAAAGACATATAAAGGATGGAGGGATGGATCCACCTCAAAGGAGGAGTATTCTGCACCAGTCCAGACCTGTAGGGAGTGAACCAGGAAAACCAAGGCTGTGACCAAATTCGAGCTGACTACGTGCCTCATAGACGATAAAAAGTCTCTTTTTTTTTTTTTTTTTTAGATATGTGGGGAGCCAGAGGAAAAACAAGAGTAACATTTGGACCCCTGCTAAACCATATAAGACAACTGATGCCCAGGAAAAAGCCAACCTGCTTAACCGTATTTTGCATTTGTTTTTCACCAGCCCCAAGGGACGGCCATGCTTGGTACAGTATGGGACAGCCAGGTTGAGAGAGAATTGTTATCCTACATTAATGTCTGGCACTGGCATGGATCTTCGAGAACTCTGGCACTCAGGTGAAGTGCCTGAAGATTGGAAGTAGGCCACTGTGGTGCCTATCTTCAAGAGAGGGAGGAAGGTAGATCCGGGGAACTACAGGTCTATCAGCCTCACCTCTATCCTCAGGAAGATCTTGAAAAAAATTATCAAAGGGACCATTCTTGACAAACTGGCTGATGGCAACATCCTGAGGGATAGCCAGCACAGGTTTGTTGCAGGTAGATCTTGCCTGACCAATCTAATCTTCTATGACCAGGTGACGTATCACCTGGACAAGGGTGAAGAGATCGAAGGCTTTTTTAAAATCAAGATATATGACATCAATCTCATGTCCCATGATCATCACATGGAAAAATTGGCCAACTGTGGCCTCAGCTACACCACAGTCAGGTGGCTGGGGATTTGGCTCTGAGGTCGGACCCAGAGAGTGGTAGTTGACGGAAGTCAATCATCATCTTAGAAAAGTTTATTAAGGAGGCCATCCTTGATGGACTGGCCCAGGCTAACATTCTAAGGGACAGCCAGCATGGGTTTGTTGCGGGTAGGTCTTGCTTGACCAATCTCATTTCCTTCTATGACCAGGTGACCTATCACCTGGACAAGGGAGAAGAGATTGATGTCATATATCTTGACTTCAAAAAAGCTTTTGATCTGGTATCCCATGATCACCTCTTGGCCAAACTGGCCAGTTGTGGCCTTGGCTCCACCACGATCCGCTGGCTGGGAAATTGGCTTCGTGGTCGGACCCAGAGGGTTGTGATTGATGGCAGTCACTCATCGTGGTGCCCTGTGACCAGTGGGGTCCCTCAAGGCTCTGTCCTGGGACCCATACTGTTCAACGTATTCATTAACGATGTGGACGTTGGAGTCAGGAGTGGACTGGCCAAGTTCGCCGATGACACCAAACTTTGGGGCAAAGCATCCACACCAGAAGATAGGCGGGTGATCCAGGCTGACCTGGACAAGCTCAGCAAATGGGCAGACGAGAACCTCGTGGTGTTTAACACCGAAAAATGCAAGGTTCTCCACCTTGGAAGGAAAAACCTGCAGCACCCTTATAGGCTCGGCAGTGCTACATTGGTTAGCACTACAGAAGAAAGAGACTTGGGGGTCATCATTGACCACAAGATGAACATGAGCCTGCAATGCGATGCTGCGGCTAGTAAAGCGACCAAAATGCTGGCTTGCATCCATAGATGCTTCTTGAGCAAATCCCGGGACGTCATTCTCCCCTTGTACTCAGCCTTGGTGAGGCCGCAGCTGGAGTACTGCGTCCACTTTTGGGCTCCACAATTCAAAAAGGATGTGGAGAAGCTTGAGAGAGTCCAGAGGAGAGCCACGCGCATGATCAGAGGTCAGGAAAACAGATCTTACGATGACAGGCTGAGAGCCATGGGACTCTTTAGCCTGGAAAAGCGCAGGCTCAGGGGTGATCTGATGACCACCTATAAGTTTATCAGAGGTGACCACCAGGATCTGGGGGAATGTCTGTTCACCAGAGCGCCCCAAGGGATGACGAGGTTGAACAGTCACAAACTCCTGCAAGACCATTTCAGGCTGGACATAAGGAAGAATTTCTTTACTGTCCGAGCCCCCAAAGTCTGGAACAGTCTGCCATCGGAGGTGGTTCAAGCACCTACATTGAACACCTTCAAGAGTAAATTGGATGCTTCTCTTGCTGGGATCCTATGACCCCAGCTGACTTCCTGCCCTTTGGGCAGGGGGCTGGACTCGATGATCTCCCGAGGTCCCTTCCAGCCCTAATGTCTATGAAATCGTGGTGCACTGTGACCAGTGGGCCATCCTTGGGCCTACACTCTTTAATATCTTCATTAATGATGTGGACTGGCTAAGTTCACAGATGACACCAAACTGGGGTAGGTAACACATCCACACCTGAGGGCAGGATTGTGATCCAGGCTGACCTAGATGGGCTCAGAAAATGGGCAGGCATAAACCTGATGGCATTCAACACCGAAAAATGCAAGGTACTCCACCTTGGTGGGGGAGGGAAGCCCAGCAGCATGCTTATAGGCTTGACAGTGCTACGCTTCCTAGCACCACGGGCGAAAGGGACTTGGGGCTCATGATTGACCACAAAATGAATATGAGCCACCAATACGATGTTGCCATTGGTAAAGTGAGCAAAACTCTGGCTTGCATCCATAGATGCTTCTTGATCAAATCCCAGGATATCCTCCTCCTGTGTACTTGGCCTTGGTGAGGCTGCAGCTGGAGTACTGCATCCTATTCTGGGCTCCACAATTTAAAAAGGGTGTGGAGAAGCTTGAGAGAATCCAGAGGAGAACCACATGCGTGGTCAGAGGGCAAGAAAACAGACCTTATGATGAAAGGCTGAGAGCCATGGGACTCTTCAGCCTGGAAAAGTGCAGGCTCGGGGTGACCTGGTGACAGCCTATATGTGCGTAAGGGGTGTGAATCGGGATCTGGAGGAACACCTGTTTACCAGAGCACTCCAAGGGATGACAAGGTCAAATGGTCACAAACTCCTCAGATTGTTTCAGGCTGGACCTAAGGAAGAACTTTTTTACTGTCCAAGCCCTCAAGGCCTGGAACAGACTCCCTCTAGAGATGGTGCAAGCACCTACTCTGGGCTCCTTTAAGAGGCATTTGGTCATCTGTCTTGCTGAGATCCTTTGACCCCAGCTGACTTCCTGTGCCTGGGCCAGGGAGTTGGATCCTGTGATCTTCCAAATTCCTTTCCAGTCCTAGTGCTTATGAAATCTGAGGCCTGTGCTGAGTGGATCTTGCCGATTTAGTTTTTTCAGGTCTCCTTTTTTCAGATTTCTCTCTTGGGGATAATTATTTTTGGAGCATGTCTTTCTAACCCTTTGATGGACGTGTAGAGCAAAGTAAACACATTAACTGCATAGCTACACCATAGCCCATACAGCTTTTTGTTCCTTACAATAGTCACAAACTTTTTTTTTTTTTTTTAATCCACATCTGTAGCCATTGCCTTGATGACCACTGCTGTGATTTCTACCTGTGATCATGGGATAGTGGCAAAGATCAAGAGAGTAATCATGGAAAGAGACACTTACCCCCGAAAATGGGGTCTTGGCCCAAAGGTAAGCTGTGGGAGTTAAGGGAATTGCTTGTTGGAAGATTCTTGAAGTGAGTGTTCTGCTGTTGAGAAGCTGATTTTTGGGTAGATTCATTCAAAGCTGCAGGTCCAAGGTACTGGCTTGCAGTTTGTCAGCCCAAAAGCTCCGTTTCTAAGAGCGCAGCATGCAAGCTACTTCAGCTCATGTCACTTGCATGCCATCTGAAATAGACTTGATCAGCTATGCCTCTGCTGTGAAACTCTGGAGCCTTTGGGCTGTGTCTTGCATTACTATAACAATGTCAGGGAGCTGGATTTCTCTTAACATGGCTCAAAGCTTGTTTCCAAGTGGTTAAGAGTCAGTCTACACAAGTCTTGATTAGTCTATGCTGGGGACCTCTCTTCCATCAAGAGCCAAATGATGTGAAACAAGTGACATCAGCACTCTGTGCAATGCTGACTTCCATCTATCACCCATTACTGATGGCTCATGAAGGGGCTGGGCACAGAGCAATCAAGTCCTTATTCTTGTGAGACTTAAGTAATGGGTAAAAGAGAGTTCTTTGAAAGGTGCCATAGAAATGAAAAAATATTGTTACTACAGTGCATGTAGGCAATGCCACTTGCACATTCTCCTGCCTGAGATCCTTCCCTTCATGTTAGAACTCTCTGCCTAACTGGTATAGTAACAGTAGATGATTGGCTCCATCTGGCTTGGCGTTTAGCCTCCTCCAGACTGTTAGTGTAAAGTCGTCTTTTCTGGCTTGCTTATTGCCTCAGGAATGTACTCTTATTACACATATAAGAGGAATGGCTAGCTGTGTCAGTCTGAAGTCAGAAGGTAGGGCAAGGTGGCATCTTCAAGACCTAACTGGTTCAGAGAGGCATGTGTCCTACTTTCTACAAATATAAGAATGACTTAGCAACTTGCAGATTCCTGTATTCTGTTTATATCAGAGGGGAGGGGATGTAACTAGTAAAGGCAGGCCTTACCTTGCTCTTTACATTACTTTTTTTATACCTTGTGACTTCAACTAGAAAAGATAAATCTTCTTTGAAGCTGGAATAAGACCGTTCATGCTTTCTGCACTCTCGTATCAGGCAATTCAGAAGAAGATGATGATCCAGCAGGGTCTGTTGGACAAGCATGGGAAACCAAACCAGAGCACGCCAGCTTCTTGGGAGAAGGAATATGTAGACTACAGGTAACATTGTGTTTGTCAGAGACCTGTTGAGGGGCAGGCTGGAGGGGTGACTTCTGCTAGTCTTTCTAAACTGAACTATGTGCATACAGGAGACCCTCGCCATTCATGGGGAATCCATTCTGGAGATCCCTGCCAATGGTGAAATCCACGAATACTCACAGGGCTCCTTGTCACAGCCACCCCCTGCCCCCAACCCCTCCATGAGAAGCTGGAAGTGCAGAGCTCCCCTGCAGCACCTGGGGACTGACTGCAGCTGCCTCCCAGGGAGAAGATGCTGCTGCCTCCTGCTCTGCCTGCCCGGCTCTGCCCTCCTCTGTGCAGCGCTCCATGCCTGCTTACGTAGAGGCAGGAGCTCGGTGCAGCGCCAAAGGGAGCTGGGGCAGCACTTGCCCCAATCCACTCCACTGGCGCAGCACGACACACCACAAATATTCGAATCCATGAATAGTGAGGGTTTCCTGTAGTCTTCACAATGTTCAATTGCCCCTCAATTTTTGGGACCCTGTTGACTTCTTAAAAAAAACCTTTGTTCAATGAAAAGTCACTGATTTGGAAATGCCCGGCAAGGTGTGTATTTACAGCCTCTAGTTGGCAGTTGTCGTGGTGCCCATTGTCCTTGTGCAGTGCTGTTTGACCTGCACCCATCTACTGTACCATGATTTAAATGGCATGCAGACAGTTATCCCTTTCTAGCCTGATACTTGTGGCTCTAGAGGGAGTCAGTCTGCTAAATCAAGCAGGGGAATCTCAGCCTTTATCCAGCACAGCTGAGTGCTGATGCAGACTTCAGGCTTCCCATACACCAAGTACCTTTGGTATCTTGGAATACCACAGGATGTACAGTGCTTCACCCGTATAGTAGCAGGAGACTGAAGGATGGGACTTGGTCTGAGAGGAAAGTAACCCTAGAGAATGAATTCTGCTCACTCAGGTGTGTTTTTCCTTTCAGGATCACTGTTAAGAAAGAGGAAAAAGCCATCACATCTTGCGAGGCAGAGAGGACACCAAAGGTTGGTGTCTAGTCCTCTTATGAAATGTATTTCAGACATGGATGGTGGGTGGCAGTAAATATCATTGCCTTGGTAGGTTAGTTCATGAAGTTAAAGCTTTGTATTGCTGCTTTGGGGGAGTGTTCTGAAGGCTTGTTGCAGATCTTAGTGCACAGGTTCTCCTTGTGTTCATTTATTAGTACATCAGAGTAAGTTTTAACAAGCTGGATGATTTAATGGAGATGTTGTCGGGCTTTGGGAATTACTTGAGGCACAAGGCTTGGGAACCAGAGTTCAAAAGGACAGAAGGCTATGACCCTGGATGTGAATGAAGGGCTGTGATGGGATTCCAGAAGCATAGTGCATCAGCCGGATTCTAACTGAGGCCTCACCCAGCTTAGAAGCCAGCCAGTTGAAGATGACTGGAGGCAGAGTGTATTGGATCCAAGTGCCTGAACCTCTTTGGGTCTTGGTACCTTGTGTTCAAATGATGATTCCCAGAAAGGAGCAGCACAGATCTTTTAACTTGTAGACGGAACGCTGCCAGGGAATTGGTGTGCCGTGCTGCTCCTGTACATGGGAGCAGCATCAGGGACTGTCTAGAATCTTTCAGAAGCTCATAGACAAGTTCCTCAGTCTGTTTTCCACTCCTATGTATATGCCACTTAATTGCACATTACTAGGCATACTTCTTCCTTGCTGGGGGAGCAGGGAGGAAGGACCATTCAGACCTGTGTAAAATATTCCTATTCATCAGTCTTAATGGTTTGGGGAGAGAACCTGTCCTAAATGTGTCTTCCCCCTTAAACAGCGAAAGCGAGAGACGGAAAGTGAAAGTGAAGAGGTGACAGTGGCTACCTTGTCCCCAACCACTCCAGAGCCTGTGGAGCTGAGCAAGAAGGAAAAGAAAAAGAAGAAAAAAGAGAAGAAAGCCAGAGAAGCTGCAGAGAGTGCAGGCGAGCAAATGGAAGTGGTAGGTAGCTGTGCAGTGTCCTTGTGCAGCCCAAGCTGAAGAGTTCCATTAGATTTGCCAGGCAGGGCTGGTAGTTAAACTGGTGGATGCTTCCTTGATGAAGACAGGGCCCTGGACTGGTACAGTAAGTACATTTTGAAAGAGGACTTCTCTTGTTGGGGCCTGGTCCTGTGAGCTTAAGGGAGTTATTGTAGGGAGCAGGGTCTAGTAAATACTTTCCAAAGGAAGCGCGTCGGACAGCCTCCATGGGGTTGGAATTCTCCCCCATGGGGTAGTTCTGTGCAGAATGGTCGGGGATTCCTCTTACCATTCTGGAAGAACCTGCAGATCCAATACTAGTCTTCTGTGCCCTTTCCTTTGGTGTAGTGTAATGTTTGCTTCCAATAAACATGCTTCCTGGACTGCAGTTCACTGCAGATGGTCAATTACTGACCTGTGTATCTCATTTTGGGGCAGTGGGCTATTTCCCTCTGAACCTGTGGAATTGGGAAGCCTGGGCCTGAGGGGATGAGAGCACAAGTAAGACTCTTCAGATCCATATTTTTAGAAATGACTGAGTGACCTGAAGAATGGCTTGCATTTAAAGTTTATCTAGGTCTATGCCAGTTGGTCCAGTAAAAGATACCACCATTAGAAATCCCTTGCCTCTTCCATTAGAGTATGAGAGTCTATCTCTGGCTTTCCTGAGTTCTCTGTTCTCTCCACAGGCTGGTGACAGCAGTGCCAAGAAAAAGAAGAAGAAGAAAAAACAGAAGGAGGCTGAAGAGAGCTCTGAATAAAACTGGTTTCTGGTTGGAGAGGAGGAACCTGAGAACAAATAGCTATTCCCCCAGCAGGGCAGAAAGACTGACCCCGCAGCGAGGGGCCTGCAGTGTGACAAGGCCCCTCATCTGCTGCTTGCACGCAAACAGGAGACTATCTCTGCAAAGGGCCATAGCCTACTCACCGTAAGCCCTCTTCATCCTGTTTTAAGGGTAATGAGGGTAGGGAGCACAAACAGCCACCGCACTGGACTGTTAGAAGCTACCACAGACTGGGCACCTTGTGCATAGAAACAGTGTCCTCAGGGTATCAACAGCTCTGGCTACAAATAAGTTATCTTAATCAGTGTTTCCAGCTTCCACCACAAATGGGGAATAACACTTTTTCCCTTGTTCTACCTTTCTCCTTTGTTTAGTGCTGAAAGTCATTACCCCAGACAGTTGCCAAATACATTTAAAGCTGATGGGGTTGGCTTGAGGTACTTGCTGAGGAGGGTATGTGGGGGAGGGAGGTTAGAATACTTTTGACTGACTAGACTATTTTTACATGCTTTGGTTTTAATCTTGGCATGTGTTTGGTTTGACCCTCCTTCTGGAGTCCGAACATTTTCCCAAAATATTTTTGGGATTTTTTTCCTTTCTCCTTCATGGGGGTCCCTGGAGATGGAGGTGAGACAGAGTCCCATCTCCCCCCAACAAAATGCAGCTATTTCCTGAGGTGTCCAGTTGGTAGCAGGTGTTGGATCTCTCTGATATTGTCAGACTGTCCTTGTGCTGTTTTAACCCCTTAGTGAAGGGAAGGGCCAGGCTGCTGTGCACTGAGTATCACTTGCTGCCTAGCTGTGTGGTGGCTTTGTGTAATCTTTAATTTGTCTCCCTTTTTCCCCTGTCCAGTGGTAGGGAGGTGTGTGCATGGTGTATGCAGAAGGTGGCCATTAGGAATTTAAGCAGAAAAAGGTTGTGATTTTTATTTACTTTTATATATATAAAAAAAAAATTAAAAAACTATTTTTCATCACGTGGCTCTTTGCTCTTCTGGCTGCTTGGGGTCGGGTGACAGGCTCAGTCAGGCACTGAGCCATGATCTATTGCTATAGAATGAAGCCTGCCCATCCATCTCAGGAGCAGCTGCACAGGAACCCGGGGCTGTTAGTTTCTTGTCTATGGGCTCTGCCTCCAAGGAAGAGGATAGTGCTGCTAGGGGGAACAGTGTTTAGGTAGCACACTGAAACCAAAAGCCAGTGCTGAATCTATCTAGAACTCCTTGTTGGCTTTGCCTTTCTGCCTGAAAGTCTGCACTGTGAGGTGGGTGGTGATCTTACAGGTATTGTCATTCCAAATATATCTTACCTGGGGATGGAGAGCACTAAACTAGTGCAAGGCCAGGATGCTGCTCTTTTCTCAGAGGGGCAGTGCTCAGTGCAGCCAGAGGGACAAGTGTTGAGTGGTCCTAGAATTTTTTTTTCCTGTAATTTTTCTGCCTGATGCCAGTTCCTCCGTTTCCCAGGGGAGTGACTGAACCAGTGAAGGGGAATGTCCTCAGCAGTTCTGCACGACCCATGCTGAGGCCATGAGCCAAAAAGCATATTCAGCACAAACTGTGAAGCTCCAGTCATGGCAAAGTTTCAACACACTTTTATTGCTACTCCGTTTCCCTGCAGTGGCCTAGAACAAAGTCCCTATTGCACATCATGAATTGTTTTTGGCATCCTTGAAAAATTGCACTGGAGTTTATAGCCATTCTTCTTCTGCTGAATGCACAGAAGATGCCTTACCTCGATGCTATGGAACTACTGCAACACATGAGCCCCTGGTCCTATCTCTGGGGTTTAAGGATGGATAACAAACCCAATGAAATAGTTGGAGGAGAGGGATCACTCTCTCTGGCTGGCTGGCTACCTGTGTAAGCACCAGGCACCTCACAGGTGGGAGTGGTAGGTAACATTTGCATATAGTGGGAGCTGCCCCTTGGCTGGAGAACATCAGTTTCTACTGCATGCAATGGGATGCACACTAGTCCTGGCTGAATCTAATTTACCAGTTTAATTGTTTCTTCCCTGTATGGTCTATGGGGTTATTTACCCTAACCATTGCTGAGTCTCTGAGGACAGCTGATAATGGAGTCAGAATCCAGCAGCAGAGATGAAACCACAGTTGCACAGGTTATGCCAGAAAATTAAAAACTTCCACTGCTGGAGTATGGAGCAGCCCAAGGGTGTTGAATTCCCACCCCCACAACAGCCTCTACCTGTGCCAATGAAAGAAATCCTTAAAATACAAGCTGATGTACCACAGACTTAGCCCAGAAAAAAATACTGGCTAGACATATGAATTGCTTTTATGGCTACATTAAGCTTCATGATGCTGAAACTTAATGAATACAGGGGCTAATGCTGATATGCACTGTGAGCTAAAGGTTGAAGAAAGAAGTAGCAGAGATGGGGCTGGAAGTGTCCCTGCCTTCTTACCTCTCCAGCTCTTGTAATGAATAGTTACTTTTTATCAGTAGTTGGTTACTACATGATGTCTTCCCAGGCCTGCAGAAGCTTCCCTGTGTAACCAGTAGGAGTTGTGTTGTGAATTAAAGATTCTGTCTGGCTCTAGCAATGGCTAGAGTGTGGCTTAAATCTAATGATTCCCTCTCCCAACTGACTTTGACAGCCCTCCCCCCCAAGCTAATTCTCTGCCCTTTACTACTAATAAAGCAGGAAGGTTGGCAACTTGTGGTGCAGGCTCTGAGCTCACTGCACTCCTACCCTGTGTCAGATAGACCAGTTTAGACTGTATTCATAAAACAAGGAGCAGGGAAGGCTGTGCAGGTGGGGTGGCTTCCCTCACTCCACGCTGAAGGATGGGTTCTAGGAAAGCTGCCTGGGTGAGAAGACATCTCAGTAAACCCATGAGACAGGAACCCACTGGGGTGAACTGCAGGCCTGGTTAAAGGCTTCCTCCAACAGCCTGAGGCTCTCATCCACGCCATTGTTGACCAGCGACAGGTCGAAGTAATGTGCGTAGCGGCTGCGGATGGTCTCCGATTCCTTCCGTAGCTGTTGCAAGGCTTCCGACTGCAAAAGAGTGTAAAGTCCATAAAGTGGAACTGCAGGATGAGGGAAGTTTCCCAGAAGGGACCTGCCCCCCAGGCCAAGGGGCCTTGTGCTTTCCCCACAATAATGACAGGGCTGGCCTGTTCCCTTGACAAAAGTCTATCCAGCTACCTCCTTGTACAGCAGCAAATACTGGCTTGGGCCTAATATACAAGTCAGTCAAGTGGTCTCTATCAACTTGCCTTAGTGGCTTTTGTTCAGGGCTGCTGAGCTTTGCCCAGTGAGGCATGTTCTAAATGCTGCTGCTGTGTGGACCAAAGCAGTGGAGCCTTAGTGCTGCAGGTGCTTCCTAGAGCTTACAGGTGGCAGCCTGTATGCAGAACATTCCCAGGCTGTGTGACAGGGCTGTTTTGTATGTCTCATGATGAGGTACAGTTACCCACGGCAGGCTTAGGTGGAAGAGGCTTGTCATGGCAGCACTTGGTACATATGACCCAACCACATGGGACTGAGCACCTAGGAAGCCGCCACCAGAAAGCTGCAACTGTCACAGCACAGTGGGACATTCCATCTACAGTCTGACATTTGTGACCAGCCAGGCATTGTGACATGAGCTCCACACACAGGAGAAGAAATCTTGCAGGTTCCTGCACTTGACAGCAGCTACTCGCAGGATTGTATTATCCCGAAGCGAGTGTCCACAGAGCAATGATACCCTCCTACCAAGACATCTCTGCTGGCAGGTTCTGTGCTGTGAACAAAGCCCTGCCCTGCCTCCCTGAGAGCAGTCATTTTGATTTGACTCTGAATCCAGCCATTCATCCATGCGGGGGGAGCTCAGTGGAGTACCTTCACTATCCACCTTCTGTCTCGCCTATTGAGACCCTGTCTGCACCACACAATGCTGCCAGCAAAGGGGGTGGGCAAAGATCCTGTCCTGTAACCAGCAGAGCTGAGCAGCTGCTGTTTGGTGGAACTAGTGGAAATACAGCAGCACAAAAGCTCATACCACAGGGGTGGGCAAAATGTGGCCTGCCAGGCCATTCCATCTGGCCTGCAGGACCCCTAAAAAATTTAGAAAATTAACATTTATCTGCCCCTGGCTGCCTGTCATGCACCCCCTCGATGGCTCGCCAAACCTCAGTAAGTGGCACTCTGCCCAAAATAATTGCCTGCCCCTGTCATACCAGCTGTGGGAGGTCTCTGTTAGGGGCTTAGGTGCTGCAGCTCAAGCAGAAGCCACAGTTTAGGGTAGTCGAAGTTGAGCACAGCCAGGCAGGGTCAGCATGCTGCAGGGATGCCCCCCCCCACCAAGGATGCACCCCCTGCTGCACGGTAGCACGAGAGGCAACTGCCAGGAACCGTAGGCCATGTATTAACTGCTCAGTTGGACAGGCCTGGTGTAGACAGAGCCTACACTGCAGACTGCAAGGTCTTTGAGGCAGGGACAGTAATGCAAGCATAAGCAGGACCCAGCCCATCACAGCCCTTGAAGCTGGTATAGCAGTGCTGTAGTGCAACACAGCTAGCTGCCTGAGGGATGTTCAGACCCTCCCCAGCTGGTTCCTATTATTGTAAGTGTGAGCTCTCTGCTTATTTAAATGGGGAAAACCAGGTTCTTTGCTGTTTGCTGCTGTCCTGCATCCTGCACAGCTAATGGAGCTTGAAATGAACATGGCTCTTCCTTTTGTTTACTACCAGCAGTAGCATGAGCTCAGCTCTGGGCAACTGAGAATTGCTGCAGATCGAACCAATCCCTTTGCTGTGCAGCAAATAACAGATTGTTGGTTGGAGGGATCATCACTGCTCTCCACTATCTGAGTTCCTTGTGGTCACATTTCAGCTCTGTTCTGTTCTTTTCAGTAAGCTGTTACCTGAACTGCAGCAGCTGGCTATATATAGCACATGCTTCAGCACCCTCCGTCCTGCCCACTGCGGCAGGCACAAACTCCTGGCAGCAGGATCTCCACCATTTGTACAGGCACCAGCGCACAGAGGAGGAGGGGCCTGGCTGCCCCATGGATTTTTCAGCTTGGTCCTTATGTAACACACTGCACTCTGAGGCCCTTCTGCTAACAAATCAAATTGCAGGCAGTTTGAGTGGAAGGCTGCTTAAGTCTTTTCCTACTGTGATATTCTCCAAGAACAGCAGGCACCCTAATCTTAGCAAATCCACAGCCACAGGCTGATTGACAGAGCCAGCCCTGGCCACAAGCATGCAAACCAGCCTGACTCAGGCTGGAGCATCCTCTGGGCCAGGCAGAGCTTGATTCCACAGGGGCTGTTTTACCTTCCCTCCTAGTTTTGATTTCCAGCTGTACGTTGCATGTTAGGTCTGTCCTGACAGTGCCACTGAGGCACCTGGCAGTCCGCCAAGGCACTGGCTTGTCCTAGTACCGGTACTGCTAGAGAACCAACTCAAAGAAGCACAGTGTGATGTGAACCGCCCCATGGGAGCCACGGAGCTCCCTGGGCCAGGTGCTTTATAAAAACACTGCTTCTCTCCAAATTCAAGGAGGATGAACTTAATTAGCCAGATCATTTGCTCTTTGCATATTTGAGACTAGTTAACAGGCCTCCTCCAAGCAGCACTGCCTCAGCACTGCCTAAGCAAGCTTCATTTCAATGCTCAGCAGAGCCCCAGACTGCAGTGACAGAGACCAGAGAAGATGGAGGAGGAGATGACACTTCCCTGCTTTGCTCTCACTGCCATGGAGCATCTCTTGAGAGTGGAAAGCTCTGCAGTAGTGGGTGTTTCTGAAGTGAGTTATAGTGCCTGGATAATCCTGCAAGATTTGTAGGACAGGGCATGACAGCATGCATGGGTAATAGTGCTCCTAGGTTGGCGTCTTAGGCCAAGGCTGTCCATCTTCTAAGCCTCTGGGGGCCGAATGCCCACCATGATGCAATAGTGGGGGCTGTACCAGGATGAGCCCTAGGCTGCCCAGGCTGCATACCATGTGCATACTCCTGTCACTGCTGTGCTGCACACCCATCTCTCCCCTTCCCCCAGACCATCCACCGATACAGCTTATCCTCACTGCACTGCCATGCTAACCCCTGAGGTGTGGGCAAAGAGCAAAACTCAGTAGAGGGAAGGGGAGCCCAGAGAGCCCAGCTGCTGTTGCATCTAGAGCAATGGAGGGAGAAGCAATGGGGCAGAAGCCCCTGCCCACAGGCCATCAGTTGAACAGCACTGTTGTAGGCTATCGTCCCCTGTATTGGAAGCTGGTGGCTTGGCCACGGAGCTGGAAGGTAAGGTGAATGGGGCTCTTGCTGAGAAGCTACACAAGATGCACAGCTCCTGAGGGCCAAGTGTCACCTGCTGCAACACTGTTCCTCCTTCAGCTGCCTCATAGCCTGCTCTTCCAGCCCAGAGGCACCCCCACCCCCTTGCAGGACCTACGATGGGAGGGAACAGAGCAGCAAGGGGCAGGGAAAATGGCTGTCCCCCCCCCCGATAAGCTGATGCTGGCACTGAGGGACCTTGGGCCTTCTCTGTTCCTAGAGCTTTGGTACACATGCAGCTGGAAGCAGTCATCTGCCAGGCCCCAGCAAGAAAACGCACGTGCTTGAATGAAGAACTAAAACCCAAGGCTTTCTGCAGTGGCCTGAGCAGACCGAGTACCACAGAGATGCTGTACCCCACCAGCCAGCCTGCCCTGCGCCAGCCTATGGCTTATGGCCTGTCAGCTGGATTGAATTTGATGGGATGTAAAAATAAGCCCACACCTCTGGTTGAGAAAAATCAGACCCAATCCCCAAGAAAGGCACAAGAGCCACTAGCTGAGTGAGGGGAGAACTAGCCCCTCTGGGCTTGCCATCCCAGAGAGAGGGGAGGTCTCCCAGCACCAAACAGCCACTGCTCACCTGGTCGGCCTTGTCTGTTGGAGCGATGAAAACAATGAACGGGGAAAGCTCTGCAGTGCGGATGATCTTCAGCGTCTGCAGCACAGAGAGGGAAAAGAAACAGGCTACTCAATGGAGGAGTACCGCTGCCTGGAGCAGCTGGAGCAGAGAGCACCACATGCTGACTACCAGAGCCCCACCACCTCTTTCACCCTCCCCAGGTGCTCTGCTGCAGCCTCCCAGAAGAGGAGTCAGATGGCCACGGTGACTAAACCACCCCTACAGATGGGTCCCTCCAGGTCAAAGGGGAGGCATCTGGGTGAGGCTGGAGGCAGCTTGCACTACTGGAGTAGATGTCTGGGCCCCAGAGCAGTATGGCTGGTACCTCTGGCTAAGTATAAATTCACTCAAAAGTCCTTAGCTGGGGCTGCAGCACTGGGAAGCCTCCTATGAGCACTGGCTGTGCCAGCTCGTAGCAACAGGCATCCTGCTTGCCATCTTCCTTGGGTGACCATGTGAAACAGTGACACCTTGTACCAATGCACTACTTCTGGGTGAGCAGCACCTGGGTGGGGAGTTCTTAGCTGTCATTATCCTTTCTTGCTCTAAAGAAAAATTTTCAGGAACCAGAAGCACTGAACCGCTGCCATCATTCAAGGAGGGAAGGCCAACTTTGCCTTTGGCTCAAACTGCGTTTCCCCCTGTGCTTCCCCCCAACACCCCAGAACCCTTCTCCCCTTCTCTTCCCACCACCCCATGGTGGCCAGAAGGGCTCCCACTCAGGTATTTCTCATTCAGTACCACTAATGCGAGGCATGGCTTCTCCTGTCCTAGTTGTACTCTGCCAGGCTGCTCCAGGCATGGACACCATGGGGATATCTGATCATAGGAAAGTAGGGCTGGAAGCGAACACACAAGCTCATCTAGTACAGTCCTCTGCTCATGACAGGATTGTCCCTGACTAAAATCAGCCCAGCTGAGTGTCTATCCAACCTCCTCTTGACATTTTGCAGGAATAGAGATCCCACAATTTCTCTAGGTAGCCTGTTCCAATGCTTGATCACCCTCATGGTCAGAAAGTTCTTCCTAATCTCCAGCCCAAATTCTCTTTGCTAAAGCTTGAGACTGTTGCTCCCAGTCCTGTCCTTACAGCCACAGAGAAAAACCCATCTCCATCCTCTCTATAATTACCCTCCAGGTATTATATGCCAATGGCTGGCCCCCTTGCCATCTACCTTTATGACCCCCTTCTGAGGCAGGAGCTCCACAAACTACACATGCAGCAGGGAGATAAGCAAGTTGTCAGCAATGACTTTGAGGGACAGGTCCAGCAAGGGAGCACATGTTAGCTTTACAGAATCACAGAAAGGCAAGGCAGGAAGAGACCCCATATGATATCCAGTGATGTCCTGCAGTGAGACAGCGTCAGGTACTTAAACCATCCTTATCTTCCCCTTAAATCCTCAAGTGCAGGAGATCCCATACCCCTGCTAGGTAGCCTTAAGAAGCTCCAGGGCTTCACTGCCCTCATCTTTATCTGTTCACCCAAGGGACTATGAGGATCTGTGACTGAGGGGGCATGGGAGCAGCTTTCAAAAATATCTGAAAGGCTGCCAAACAGAAACACTGTTCTTCCTGTTACAGAAGGCAGGGCATGAAGCAATGGGTTCAAGCTGCACCAATGCAGACGTAAGAACAAGACAGCAGAACCAGTTGCCCTGGGAAGCTATAGAGTGTCCCTCTTC